>NC_132934.1:2036333-2656611 GCF_034638445.1 Ciconia boyciana
CATGGAGGCCTCTGAAAGCTCAAATCCTCCTTGTCTACATTTCTATGGGGTGGGAAGGGGACCACCATGACCCATTAGACACCCCAGATGACAGCCCCCTGTCTGCTGGAGGCTGGTGGAGCTCCGGCCTTGGACACCAGCTGAGACAGCTCTGCCCTTCCAGAACCGCATGTGGCGCAAGACCAGGTCCAGGCACCCGGGTTCCACTTGCGTCGGTGTGGACCCCAACCGCAACTGGGATGCAGGTTTCGGAGGTCAGAGCTCTTCCATTGGCCCTGGGGGGGGGGAGGTTTCCACCCTCCAGGTAGAAGCTTTGAGGCCATTTCTGGCTCAGAAAGATCCACTGATGTCCCCTGGGGAAGAGATGAGATGTGCTCTCCTTGGCAGAGACATGGGTTTGGGCTCCACCAGGCCTTTGATGTCCCCTGGGGAAGAGATGAGATGTGCTCTCCTTGGCAGAGACATGGGTTTGGGCTCCACCAGGCCTTTGATGTCCCCTGGGGAAGAGATGAGATGTGCTCTCCTTGGCAGAGACGTGGGTTTGGGCTCCACCAGGCCTTTGATGTCCCCTAGCGACCAGCAGGGTGGGGACCACACATGAAACCCATCATATAAATGTCTAGGAGGAGCCCCAAGAGCGTTCCTTGCTGGCCACCGAGTAGCCGAGGGGTGGGAAAAGCTCTTGGGCTTGGAGACGGAAAAGACCCTTTGCCCCTGTGACTCTCTGAGCCACCCAACTGCCACCAAAGCCACCAAACACGCACACTGTGTTTTCCCTTCTCCACAGGGCCCGGGGCCAGCAGAAACCCCTGCTCAGAGACGTACCATGGACCCTACGCCAACTCGGAGCCCGAGGTGAAGGCCATCGTGGACTTTGTGAAGAACCACGGGAACATCAAGGCTTTCGTCTCCATCCATAGCTACTCCCAGCTCCTGCTCTACCCCTACGGCTACACCACCACCCCAGTGCCTGACCAGAAGGAACTGGTAGGGCTGACGTGGAGGGTTGAAGGGGGCTGGGATGATGCGAGGCTGCTCTCCTCCTCCAAGGAGGAGCAACCTCCATCATGCACCGTGGAGGGGGTATTAGCAAACTGGGAAGAAGCCCTGGCTCCTCTGCCAGCCCCTGGGGACTCCCCCAGGCCGAGGCTACTGAGCTTTGGCGTCCTTTTTGCCTGCAGCACGAGCAAAAAACCTCTCCTGCAGGCTGTATCCCCCAGGCTTTCCCCTTTTCTGGCTCATCTTTCTCTCTTCTGTGTATTCCCAGCACCAGATTTCCGAGAAGGCGGTCGCAGCTCTGTCTTCTCTGTACGGCACTAACTACAAGTACGGCAGCATCATCACCACCATCTGTAAGTAACGGGGGCAGCAGTGGTTTCCCCCAAAATAAACCAAAATCATCACTCACACCTTGGCTTAGACAAAAGGTCCCGTGAAATACCCGTACGACGCAGAGCGACTAACGTTTCGCATCCCTCCCGTTGTTTCCCCCACTCAGATCAAGCGAGCGGAGGAACCATCGACTGGACGTACAATCAGGGCATTAAGTACTCCTTCACTTTCGAGCTGCGGGACACGGGGCGCTACGGATTCCTGCTCCCTGCCAAACAGATCGTCCCGACCGCCCAGGAGACGTGGCTGGCGCTGAAGGTCATCATGCTGCATGCGCGGAACCATCTCTACTAACCGGGATCGGGGGCCGAGTGGTGGTTGAATTAGCTGGGGGGAGGGGGAGGAAAGAACGCAATAAATAAACGTAAAGAAGGACGAGAAATGCCTTTTGTTGTTTTCCCTTTTTCCAAGTCACAGCGAAAAGCCTTTTCGGAGACTGACTCGGCATTCCTGTGGGTGCACACAGCGGCAGCCAACGTAAACGGCGCGCGCTGGCCCAGTGGCCTGAAAAGGGGATTAAAAGGCCATGAAAATAGCGGGACACGAAAGGAAGGTGCTTGTTTTCCCTCTGCTCTGGCAGAGGATGGAAGGGGAAGAGGTTCAGTCTGACACTTACTGGGCAAGCAGAGACCTCGGACACCGCAGCTGTGCTGGCAGGAGGGTACCCACCCTCCCCAGCCCTCCCAGGGGCCGGAGTGGCTCTGGGACATGAGACAATTGGGTCAGTGTGATTTATTCTGTGTATTTTTGTGGTTGAACATCAACTTGCAGCGCTGGTAGAAAGGTCCCTCCTCACCTGCCGCGATCCCATGGGGAGGGGGAGCCAAGCCCCTGCCACCTCCCAGCTTCTGCAGGCGCTGCTCCATGCTCTCTGTTAGCTCTCAAAGCTCAACCTGAAAAGAAGTACTCAGCCATGTGGTGTCATTTACTTTTTATTAAATTAAACAATTAAAACTCCCAGACTCTATAGAGTTTGACTCTATCCTCCAAACTATACCAAGTCAAGAGTCCAAAAACATAGAAATCCATCAAGATGACAGGAAAGTACATTCAGTTCTTCCCTTGATGCCCTGGATTTGGAGGATCTCAAACAGCTCGGACTAGTTTTGTCCGTCCGTTTCAGAAGGAGGTTTTCATGCAGCCTAGAGCAGCCAGGGATTTTGGATCTGTTCCCGCAGCTGGATAGCAAAATCAGGACTTTAAGCCAACACAACGACCACTACTCTCATCTCTGTTTTCAGACAGATGCATTTTATACACTTCCAAGCACTCACGAAGCCAAAAGATTCTCCTACTCGCACACTGGTGGGACCCTGTGTGCTGTACCGGTCCCTGTCTTTCAAGTACGTAATAAATAGCTTTCACCTCTCCTGTGCACATTCAGCTAAATCAATCAGGGAGTATCATTTTTCAGCCAACCAGCCTCGGCAAGCTACCAACTGAATTATGCAGGAGATGCCACTTTGTTCAATGTTTTTATTTCACGATGACATAAAAATGGAGGTGCCGTACAAAGCAGGAAGGAGCAGCGGACTCAGGACATCAAGATCAGACTACGCAGCTGCGGGAGCCACGTTATACGTTCAAAGCTAAACGTGGCATTTCTGCTATGCTTCTTTATTTAGCTTTTATTTATTTTATTAGGACTCCTAATAGCATCGCCACTCAGTAACTAAAGCTTCAAGAGGCGAGTCAGCTTCCCAAGGCTGCCAGGGAAGAAGAGTGCGGACAAGAACCAGGTTCCTGTGGCTCCCGCTTTGGGCTCAGTCCATTTAAACAAACACTTTTCTCTCAGGAAGTAATGCTGCCGTTCCACAGAAAGCCAAGTGGTCTGACCTAGGAGGACAAGCTACTTTGTTCAAAATAAAAATGCCAACAAAGAATCTTCCAGAAGCGTGATCAGGTAGGAAGGTAAGAAAGCAGAGCAGTTAGTAAGATGGTGAGATGCATCCAGCTTCCTAAGGATGGGCTGAAATAAGATCTTTAATTTTTTGATCTTCATACTCGACCAGCCCAACTCTTATAGCACATAGGTACATACACACACTCCCTATGGAAACCCAGGACATGGGCGATCCTTAGCAGATGGGTTGGAAGGACAGTTTGTACAATTAGAGCTGGTTTGTACAACTTAAAGTGTCCAAGGGCTTCTTTGGGAAGCTGGGAGCTTTAAGTTACCCCCCTGTAATCAGATTTTGTTACACATAAAAATCTAGATGTGTATTTGAACACACAGGGGCATTCAGCTCTTTGAATTACTTTGTTCAGTACATTTTAAATGCTGGCTCTGCCCTATCCCCCTTGATTTCTCCCCTTATTCTCCCTCTGGGGGATCCCTACACAGCATCAGTTTGTGCTGATCACCTCACTCTTCTCTGGAGAGGACTGAGGTTACGGCTCTCATCAGAATGAGACTGCCAGTCCCTGGATCAGCACTCCTCTGATTTAAGACTCATGGAGACACAATGAACATGATAAACGTGCTCAGGGATGTTGAGACAAACTGCCAAACTGGAAATTATATGCAATTTCTCGCACCTTGCCCTTTCATCAGAATTACCGCCTGATGATGTGCACCACTGCTGAATTTTGGGGTCCGTTGAAGATTACTTGTCTACTTCAAAAAGGGGGAAAAAACCCCACTGAAACCCAAAAAGCCACGCACAAAACCCACAAGATCAAGAAGCCAAAGCCGGACCAAGCTGAGCAATACTGTAGTTAAAGGCTAGAGAGCAGTATCTCTCTGTAACCACCTACGACGTCTCTAGTAGGCAACTCTGCTTTGTCACGGGGTAGTTTCAGGTGATTTCTAGGTCACCCAGCCAATACTGGTATAGCGTAAACACCGATTTCATGAAAGCTTGATACTTGTTTTCTACGAAAACTTCATGTCCTGTTCAGTTACCAGATTCAGGGTCCCTGCTAGGTTTTAGGGACCCTGGTAAGAGGGCAGAAGAAAATTTCCCTTCAGCAACCCTAACCTTAAAGAAGCTACTCCAAAAACACTGACAAAGGTGTAACTGGGAGTAAATTTCCAGCCTGGCACTGGAACTGCAGAGCTCTTTGCTGCTCCACTGAAGAATGCAGTTTGCCTCCAAGCATCACAAAAGCATTTTATGAAGCAAAAATGACATTCTGCTTCCTAACCTCAACTCGTGCCTGCCTGTACGATGGTTAGGGAAGTCAGCCTCGTCAGCAGAACAGTGACTGGCTCCTCCACGTACGTCGCAGTTTTCTGCGGCTCCAGTGACCAGCAACGTGCTCTGGCAAGTCGGAAAAGGAGCAAACCACCGGTGCACAGTGGAACCAAGGAGACACTCTGCCTGCACACCAAGAGGGGCACAGCAGATGATTTTGCCCTAAGACATGTCAGCTAAAACCCTGCTCAGCACATCTGGCAGCCTTACTCTCTCCTTTAATCTCATTTAGAACCAAAACCACCACACAGTAGCTCTCTGTAACCACGGCAAGAACAAAGCAGAAAAAGCACAGTTAGAAGCCAAACCATCCAGACAATAAGGGAGAAAAGAGGGAAAACACAGTTTTCACCTCCAGCTCACCTTTAAAAATATAGAACTGTTTCACAATCTGTCCATGAGTAAACAGGATTGTCAGGTTACAGTGCCACGCTGGGCATTATTTCCAAAAACAACTTTATTACAAATAGTTCTGTCCATTAACATAAATATATATAAAAAACAACTTAAGGAATCCTCTCTCCAACATTTTGGCAAGTTGCTGAATGTCTGTATCTCTGCTACAAAACACCAAGGTTTTTGCTCACAGATGATTTCTGGCCCATTTACCTTCACATGTGTTCTCCTGTTTGCACAGTCTGCAGTTCCAGGCACAGCACAGGGGGAGTATTTGTTACAGACACAAATTCATTTGTCTGAACTACAAGCTTTGTAGAACTGTTTCTACTGGTCACAGGCTTTACTACCGGTTTCCTCTCTCCCCTACAAAATCAGTTATATCAACTCTGTCCTGACACTGCACCTAAAAGTCAGCCTTGCCAAAGTGATACCGTTCCTGCTTCTACAAAACGTCAACCATTCCAGCTCCCCCAGCCTTACCCGAGCTGCCATTTATATACCACTGCTGCTTTTCTCTGCAGATTCCTAAAACGACAAACCGGCTGCACTGCTCAGGGTTCCCAGAACCTGGACATTCATTTATTCAGTGGAAGAAGACACCGCTGCTTATTTCCACGGCCTGTTCTGGAGGCTGCTCCTGCTGACCGAGCGGGTGGTGAGGGATCCCACGTTGCCAGCAGAGCTGAGGAGACTGGGGCTGCTCCTCACAGTTGTCAGCTTGGAATCGCGGCCTGAAGAACCACGGCTAAGACGGCCTGTGGAAAAAAAACCCCAAAGATCAGAAGCTGTGTGCGTGATGGAGCACAAGGACACACAAATGATCTCTTGCCCCTCACTGGCTCTCCAGCTCTCACTATAAACATGGAGACCCATGGATAATTCAGTGCAGGGTTCTGGGCAGACTCTAGCTGTGCAGGCCTAAGAATTTGAAGAACCTACTAATCACCAGTAAAACCTAAAGACATTTAAATATAGTGGGCAGAATGGTATATGCCCACCCTCAGCAGGCCCAGGATTTTGCCATTGTGTAGCTATATAAGATTTAAGTCCTCTGGGATTGGCATAGTACAGGTTTTGGTGGATTTTCTCAGTCAGTTTGGAAAAAAATTCTCCCTCTCTGAGCAATCTCATGGAGAGAATACAGCAAAGCAGAGAACTGCTGCAGGGCAGGCTCAAGAGCTACAGAAAGTGGCTGCAGCATTTGTCCTGGAGTCTTACTGGCAGCGTCTGAAGGAATGTGCTCTTCTTCCAGGTAGTGCTTTATCTTTTGTAGATCATCTGCAGAAAACCTCCATTTATTCTCAGCACACGCAGGGGGCGCTTTGGGAGAGGTCTTTTTTCGGGCAGATCCAGTGGGAGTTGCCACCTGGCAGGACACAGGGAGTGAGCCGGTGATCAGTCCTTCCGGGATCTTCTGTGCAAGGACCTTCAGGCCTGCAGACATACAGATCACATGTTATCAGTGACCACTAGTTAAGATGAGATCACTGATTTTACCAGTCACAAGTAAAACACTTGACAGAGCTGAATATCCAGCTCTTTCCAATCTCCAGCTCATGCAACCCTTGCTCTCTGCTCTCGATCTACCCACCTGAGATCTCAGGGAGTCCTGCCCATCCCCACTTACCTCCAGATAACATGAACAAGTTCTCAAAGCCCCTCTCACACATGGTTGTCGCAGCCTGGCTGGCTAACCTCTCATCATTGTCATACAAAATAATAATTTTTCCATGTGCATTTTTCTGATAGGTAGAAGAGCTAAGGATTAATTTGTAAACTTACGGTGATCGTTAATACCTTTTAGAAAGAAGAAGGGACACAAACAAATGGGACTGGAGACTGAGAGACTCCCTACTTGATTTGTGAGCATCAGGCAGGAATGCCTTCCCTTCACCGGTGCTTTAAAACCGACTTCTCAGCAGCTGGGGCTTGCCAGATGGTGGAAGGACACAGCCTAATCCCCACTGGAGTGCAGCCCCTGCAGCAAGTGTCCACCACTGTTTTGAAGATTGGTTAGTAACAGGCAATAGCAAGAGGCACCTTCGTTTACAGCCTCCCCTCTCCCCTGCAGCCCTCACAAGCTAACATCCTGGGAAATTATCAGCCTACTCCTAGCTAATAATCCTCTTTCCATCCTCCAGCGAAAAACCAATCCCCATCAAGGTGCTGAGAGGAAGCCAAAGGATTTGATGAATATATCCCTCAAGAAGCCCAGCACTCCAGCAACGGCAGGGGACGGGTGCCCAAGTATGGCTTTGCCTTCCAGCAGCCAAAATCACAAGAAATGCCAAATTCAGGCAGCTCCCACTGGAGTCAAGAGGTGTTACAGCCTTGAGGAACTAGAATCCAGCATCTGATGGTGGCAGTGGAGCCACACCAGGTAATCACAGCGAGCGTAAAGGACCTCCCCTCCCATCCTCCTTGAAATCCCCAGATTTTGTTGGTTAAGCATTGTCCAGGTCACAGCGACTGCTATAGCTCCAATTGGTTTTGGAAGCCCCCACCAACATCCCCTTAATTTCCTTTTTGTTTTTTTTTTTTAAATTCCAACACTTTATATGTAAAGGATACATATTCCAGAATACTATTTGTATATGGGTTCATCGTTCTAGACAGCATTGCAATAGGGTAAGAATAAGCTGCAGAGGAGAAAACAAACAAACAAACAAACAAACGAGAGAAAAAAATCATACAGTGGCTGAACACCAACTGTCACACAACCTGGAATACAACTGACACAGACTTGTTAGGGTTCAACAGACTTGAAAACCCACTGAATAAGGAATTAACATCAGCTCGGTCCCCTCATCCCTTTCCAGGAAAGATGGGTGTACTGGATGAGTGCCGAGAGCATTCTGCACCCAAGTGATCTCCCATCTTGGGGGAAAAAAAATGAAGCCAGCCAGAATATGACACAAAGAGCTGAATATACGACCCCACTAGGTCGCTGTGGAATTCTGGCCTTCTCACCTCCAACAATGTGACACTGGTCGTATGCATCTCGGTCTCGTACATCCAAAAGCAGGAAGGGGCAGTCGGGATAAGGCATGTCTTTAGCCTGAGCGTCTGCTTTCTTTGGAGCGTCCTTTTCTATATCCAGTTCACCAACACCACTTATCACACTACAAGAGGAAAGAGGTTATGGTGCAAGCTCTCACTCTGAATACTTCCCTACCTCTTCACCAGGTCAGAGCGCTTTTCCATCAACTGTTCCAATAGCCCATTTAACGTTCCAGTACAGCCAGACACCACATGAAAGTGGAGAGAGTATGTTTCAGGCTTCCCACTACATCATAAGAGACTGATTTTATTGTTATAAATATAAAAAAATAAACAGAATACAGCCTTGCTATGTGAACATACCATACTCTTCTGGATCAGTCAAGTCCAGGTGTTTTATGTCCTAAGTGACTTTGAGGTAAGGGAGAATAATTCTAAGAAGTTGCCAACGTGGAGATCTCAGCAAGTCAGACACACTAAATAACTGTCAGTTATCTCCAAGCAGCGCTATGCAGAGGTTTCCCATTTCATCACTAGATTGGATACAGGACATGAACAGAAACCTCCAGATAATCTTAGTGGTCACTAAGTTGTGACCACTAAATAGTGTGGCCAGCAGGACTAGGGAAGTGATTGTCCCCCTGTACTCAGCACTAGTGAGGCCACACCTCGAATCCTGTGTTCAGTTTCCTCACTACAAGAGAGACATTGAGGGGCTGGAGCGTGTCCAGAGAAGGGCAACGGAGCTGGGGAAGGGTCTGGAGCACAAGGCTGATGGGGAGCGGCTGAGGGACCTGGGGTTGTTCAGCCTGGAGAAAAGGAGGCTCAGGGGAGACCTCATCGCTCTCTACAGCTGCCTGAAAGGAGGGTGTAGAGAGGTGGGGGTCGGTCTCTTCTCCCAGGTAACAAGTGATAGGACGAGAGGAAATGGCCTCAAGTTGCGCCAGGGGAGGTTTAGACTGGATATTAGGAAATTTTACTTCACTGAAAGGGTGGTCAAGCATTGGAACAGGCTGCCCAGGGAAGTGGTTGAGTCGCCATCCCTGGAGGTATTTAAAAGACTTTTGGATGAGGTGCGTAGGGACATGGTGTAGTGGTGGACTTGGTAGTGTCAGGTTTACGGTTGGACTTGATGATCTTAAAGGTCTTTTCCAACCTATACAATTCTGTGATTCTGTAAATTGATGTCTTTGATATGCAATGGCCAAGCCTGTCAGGCTAGCGTCTCAACTCTTCTGTTAACATTTGCACAGGTATAGCAAGGGAAGGGCTGAGACAAAGCTTCCTCTTACAGTGTATCTGGTACCTGGTATCTGTACCTGGTATCTCTGACCTTGACTAGCAATGTAGTGGATTTGGAAATTGGACTCGTATTATCAATCACAGGAAAATCCGTTAAGATCATCAGGAAGGCACATTACTGAGTTTACCAGAGAGCAGTTTGTAACATGGATTCTTGAACCCAGGGACCTGGATCAAATCCCACAAACATATTTCCTTGTCAGCCATTTAGACAATCCATCAGGTGGCAACAGTGTTGGGTTACAGCCTCAAACCAAAGTCATTCAGACAGTAAAACCTGCCAACACCTCTCTCTCACTCACATCCCCGGACCTGGAAAATCAGGCTTTAGTGAGAAATACAATATAAAGCCACTTAATAGCAATTTAAAATAACTAGCTGGATGAAAATAATTATCTGCTAAGACAGGAAGAAAATAGTGTATTATTATCAGGCACCTCTGCAGCGTGGACCGATAGGATTCCCCAGCTCCTGTGTTGTTTATGAACAGAACTGGACTAGGTGTCCCATCGGGGCTTCCTTTCCCATTTGTCCCTGCCGTGAGTTCAGCATCTGCATCTCGAGCAGCAGAATCACCGTCTGGGGAGAGAACAGGGTATGAAGAGTTAAAATCCTGCAGGAAATAAACAGGCTTTAAGCCCAGCTTCTATTCTTAGAAGAAAGTGCGTCTCAAAAGACAGCTTTATCTTCATCCTCTTCTAAGAATGACGTACCGAGAGCCTCATACTAAAAATAATAGAGAGCCATATGATTTTTATGGGCTCAAGATCTCATTTTAACAATTCAATAAAAATGTAATTCTTGATGCATGATATCTACTGAGTGACTACAATAAACTTGGCAGCACAAGGCCTTTCTTATTTGCAAGCCTTTCTGTTTTAGGAGCATCCCAAAAGTGGAATGGCTGCAGGCCACAGGCTAAGTTATTTTTTTCGCCCTGATTAAAAGACTTGCTGAGTAGTCAGCTATGTCTGTCAGGACACAGTTCACCATGTGACAGCAGTCTACAGCTCCTTCTCTTTGTGCTTACAATAAATATTGTTACCTTCCAGCTTGTGGATCTCCTCATTTGTCACTTCCAAGGTTTCATCAGATAGAGAGGCAACCTGGATGACCTGCAGGAAACAAAAGCAAGCAATGATACCTTGATACGCATGCACTGGTGTCAATGAAAGACAGCGGGGATCAGCTTAAGGAAAAACAATCCTCAAGCCAAAACACATTTAACTCAATGCAACTTCTACCGGACTTCAAGGTCACATATAGGTGCATATATGATGCCTGTACTGCAAGTGAGTCCTTTTATTAAACGAAAGTTGTAGCAAAAAAAAAAAAAAAAAAGAACACAAACTCAGAATAAAGAAAAAAGTCAGATATGCTGTGCTGGCAACATCAAATACCAGAATGTTTTCTGATATTTATGAAGTCCAGTCACTGGCTGCAACCGAAACATTTTAGAGCATACACTACGCTGGCTAAAATCGCACATGGTTAATTGGTCTGCGAGAGCAGACCTGAGATATTCACATACTAAATCAGTTCATCGCACCAGTGAGAGTCACAGGACTGGTCTTAACAATCCAGTGGAACTAAAGACATGAGTCTGCAGAAACCCACTCCTCCAATAACTGCAAGTTTAACCTTCCCTTTCCTTCTCTCCTTAGAGGAAAGCTTGTCTTTGTCTAGTTTTTACTAATTTTCTTGAACCTACATATAAGCAACACACAGCTCTTTATTTGCTGATGAGATTTACCATTTTTTTAGTATTTTGATTCATTACTTTTTAATTAAAAAAAACGCAGAACGCCTTGAAGTCACAACCTTCCCATCTTCTGCAGTTAAACCCGCTGTTAGGGAGGGCTTCAGGCTGTGACTACTTGACACAAAGCTCGATGAGATCAGATTTGAATACTACTTTACATAGCCCTTTTCTTTTGTAAGAGGCTTGAAGATCCTCTTAAGTTAATGAAAAAAAAAAAAAGGGAACAAATTTCAAAGACAGTCACTACAAACTTCAATTTGCAACTAAAAGCATTTGACTACTCTGAAAACATTGGCCTGGATGGTTTGCTTTTATTAAGGGAAATCTATGAGGGCAGGAAGAAGCCAAAACAGAAGAATTACACACTGAGGCTACATAACTACATAAAAGGCTTTAGACAAAGCAAAAATGCTGTTCACAAAAGATAACTTTCAGAGGCCAGAGAGGGAACTATACATACCAACTGGGCAAAAGTCGTCACTTTCAGTCTTTTAAACAGCTCATCCTTTTTATATCTGTAATCTTCAAAAACAAAACAGAAGAGGACAATGTAAATTTTCAGTTAATTCCCAGCTTTTGCAAATAACAGGCGATATGCTTAGTCCCAGCTATTCTCGTAGACTCGCTTCTCCAACAAGGCAGGATTTCTGGGCGCTAAGCTTGCGCTGAAGGATCAGAGCGGCAAAGCTGAAGGCTTTGTGAAAAGTAATACCAGTTATAAAGAGAGATCTTGTCCAGATATGATTAAAGTGGAGAAGGCAGATTTAGTTGCTTTTAGACTCAAATCTGTATTACTTTGTGTTTTCTGTTCTTGCTGGGGGAGGGAAGCAGTTTCATGAATTTATCACCTTGCCTGCTGTTCTTTGAAGCCCGCTACGGTCACAAAGCCTCTTAAACCAAAAGGTTTAATTTACCTGAATTTTTAGTTTGTGTAAGTTACAGCAGTCAGAGCACAGGGACACTGTTTCTCAGACTATGTCTTTCCAAATACTAAGCTAAACATGTAGGTTTAATCTTACCGATTAAAATGCTCCAGGTTTTCTTACTTTATCCGACAACTACATTCCAATTCCTACAATTTGCTAATAAGGCTATCTGAAGGAAAGGATAACTGACAGAAGGTGTTTAACGCAGAAAACTGAACAGCAGATCAGCATGGATACCAGCTTGAAGCACACATAATTGCTATGGAGAAACTGGACTAATTGAGTCTTAAGCCTGAAGACAAAGCTTAGGCAGCAAGAAAACTGAGCGGTCTGTCGGAATGACTGGCAAACAACCAGAGCAGAGATTAACAGTGCTAAGTAAGTGATGACAAGGATGGAAGTCTGATTGCATACGGATACTCGAGATGCGTAAACACCAGGAAGAGAGAAGCCTTCTAGTGTGAAACAAAAGGGTGTATGTAGTAGGAGAGAGAAGCTAAGACAAGTATCAGTAGGAACATCTTGATATGAAATAGCCTCCCACGGGAAGTAACGGAAGCCTCGTCCTTTGGGAAACTTACAGCTAGAAAGGAGACAGCAGAGGAGGGGAAAAAAAACCAAACCAAACCAAAACAGATCAATCCTTCACTGGCAGGGAAAGGCAAAGAAGATGAACAAAATTCCTCCTGTGTCAGGCACTGCAGCTGTAACTAAGTTCTGCATGCAGCTCTTGAAGCCATGCTCTAATGAATCCAAGCTCTCTCAAAAAATAAAATTGCTCCTCCTTTCTTTTCTTCCTCCTCCCTTACTAGGCTCCACCTCTGAAGTCACAGATTTTAAAAAAAAGGAAAATCCTTTGCATCTTTCTACCAGTTTTAGTAACTGTTGGAGAATATTCCAAACCGGTCTCTCTCCAGCTGTTCAGCTAAGAGGGCTAACAATGGAGAATAGGACCTTTATCAAATCCAGCCAGTTAAGCAATTCTAAATCCTCTAAAACCATCTGCTGAATGCTCCATAGCTTAAGCAAGGGAAGATGGGAGAGAAGGGGGAAGGGCTCCAATCCATATTCCTGTAACCACCACACAAAAAATTACTGCAAAATTAGCTTATGGAAACTCTCAAGCTGACATGTGTTTAGAGAAGGAGCCACATGAACGCTGGAGGCTGAGGTCTCTTCCCAATACAAGAGGTGATCACGCGCTTCCTGACAGATGTTCTGCTCGGACAAGATTCTCCCCGTACACAGCCAACGGGCACGTTATGGTAGCAGAACCAACACAAGAAGAGATATTGTGAGCTTTCATCTCTAGGTGTTTTTTTTTTTTATTCCTATCCTTTCCTTTTAAATACACTTCCTGCAAAGGTAGGCCAATTAATTTTCAGCATTCATAGCAAGCAGAGTTCCCAAATTCAACATCCTACCCCATATAATGTTTTTTAAGCTGCAAAGCAAGTGCCTACTTGCTACTAAACAACTTGCCTTAGAAAAAAGGAGCCCATCCAAAATAGCCCCGTGCACTGCAGCATGCACTACAGCTTCCAAACCATAGGTCTGAAGTACAAGACCCACACATAAACTAGATTTCAGAATGTCAATTAACATGCAAATGACTCTCACAGTTCTTGCAAAACCACCTGGTTTCAAGCCTCAAGCTCAGGTTGTTAAAGCTTCCCTTTATAACTCGGAAATAACAGCAACAATTATCTTTTATACAGCCCATTTCACCTGCCCAACACAAAACGCACGCATAGCCCATGTCCAAATGATTAAATTCCGCAGTCATGGACAAAAAGAGCCCTTCAGTCACGTGAAGAGCAAGAAATAAACTTAATTTAGAAGGACAAATAAAAGCAGCAAAGCTTATGAAGTGCTGGATGTACATAAACACTGGCAAAGCAGAACCGTTGTCACAGTCCTCATACGATACAGCTGCTGGATGGTTTCCTCCCACCTCAAGCACGGATTATTTACTCCACAACATGCCTTTATGACCTAGATCTTGCCTTTACCACCCAAAATTATCAACAAGAAAAAAACAAAACAAAACTGTTATTACAAAGCCTGACCTGGAGCAAACCAATCTGAACGTTTGCGCGAGCCTCCCGGTAGTTATCAGAAAGTTCAGAAGAAGCGCTGCTTCTGACTGCAAAAGCAACACGACATACCTGGTTCTGTCCTAGAAGGTCCATTTGAATTTTCTGACATTTTTTGCTTCAGTGAACTGGTCTGAAGCTGTAATTATTGTGTATTCGAGGATGTGCTCCTCAGGGCTTCAGCAATGACTGAAGCAACAGCAGAGAAAGGGAAGAGACTTGGTGTCTCTTCAAGTCAGTCCTCCGAAGGACAAATCACCGTGGTTCCAGCTCTCTTATCATTTTTGGTTCCACAGTAGGCTCGCGGTATTAGGTCCCACTCTCTCACATTACACAAGAGACAGAGAGTTGCCTGTACTGGGTATTTAAAGTTGTGTCCAAACAGTGTCATCTATCCATGAGAAATCAAGGGGGAGAAGTTTCTAAACTGCCTGGGAACACAAGGTGTCTATTCAGCACAAATATAATGAGAAAGTTTCTACTGGATTCCAGAACCACAATTAAACAAAAGAACTCCTACATGAAATGAAATCGATTCACAGCAGAGATTGAAAACCAAACAGACCCATACAACAAGATTTTCAGCGCAGATAAAAAGCGATGGCAATCCACTGTTAAGCACTGAAATCTCAGACAGTCAAGACAGGATTTTGGAAAGCAAGGTCACTTCTCTTTTGATTTTCCCCAAAGACCCGTGGTGTTTAAAAAAAACAAAACACCAAACAAACAAACCAGCAACAAAGGACCATTTCGCACAAAGCCAAGCACAAATACATTTATGTGACAGTTAAGTGACCTCCGTTATAATCTGAATGTTACCATCTTAGAGAAACACAGTAAGTGGGTTTAAGAACTAAAACTGAACATTCAAAATCCTAATTAATCCTCATTAATAGGGAGGATTTTTCTTTCATGTTAATAAATGCAGCTTTCGGGTTTAATAGCTTTCCTGGCTCTCTCTCTGAAAAGAATGCAGACAGTAGCTGAAAATAAAGTAGTAAAACATTAGCTTTATTAGTAGGAATTTTTTAAAAGCACCTATTTCCAGCAGGAAAACAGGCTGAAATAAAAATCAGTTAGGCTTTCATTAGCCTAAACACCCCAAAGTCTTCAAAACATCAGAGTTTAGTTCTGGTGAAATCAATGAGTTACACAGGAATGAGCTTGCCTTTTTCCTATCTTGGAGTATTCTGATAGAATAAGTACTTATCTGGTAGATAAGTACGCTAAAATGATACAAAGGTAAAAGATCTCAAGTTCAATCATTTTGTTACCTAAAAGTGAAATAAAGTCTCAGAAGCAGTTTTCTGAGTCTTCTCAGATGAGTCTAGTCAAGTTTTCTTAATCCAGAGAACTTCTTCCTGTCTGGCTTCCATTCAATAACAAAAATTGCACAAAGAAGAATCTGGAAAGACTCCTAGACCTGCCTGCCTGGTTTCTTAAGTTAAATCTGCAAAGCATAATGAGAGCCAGAGAAATAAGGCGCAGGATAAAGTGGAAGGTGGCCAGCAAAGAATCAAGGTAGAAGCACCTTTGTATCCTACTGCTGCGTGTTTCTACAGTTCATTCCTGTAAACGGCTGGGGGAATCAGTGGAGTGC
The DNA here is from genome assembly GCF_034638445.1 of Ciconia boyciana. Classification (NCBI taxonomy): domain Eukaryota; kingdom Metazoa; phylum Chordata; class Aves; order Ciconiiformes; family Ciconiidae; genus Ciconia; species Ciconia boyciana. The sequence continues at coordinate 2,052,008 of NC_132934.1, forward strand.
AGATTTCCAAGCAAACGGAGGGCCTGGGATTCAACCCCTGCTCCTCGATACTCTTTCAGCTTTGAACTAACCCACTGCAAGTTACATTCTGCTCCTCTCCAGTTACTCACTTCTTTTGATCTCTTCCAGCTTCTCAGTGTATTTTGTCAAACTGTTCCCTGTAACAACAACAAGCACCCATCAGTTTGTTACAATTTTTTAATTAGTGTTTTTCTTCAGTGCTATTTAAGCTAAGATTTAAGCTAAGGCTTAAAACTTAATTTTTTTGAAGGAAAAGATCAGACTATGATAACAAACATTTGTGGTAGATCTTCGTTCACCATGACAATACAAGGCAGCCATAAATCAAAAAGACCACAGTTTTTCTCTTAGCGCTTTTCTCTCACAAGGAAGGCCGAGCTAAATAGCAAAGTCAGTCAAAGGACTTGCAGGACCCCAGCTGCCAACCACCTCTGGGAACGGGCAGTGCTCCGTAGGTTAAAGCCTCCATACTGGATAGAGGAAGTCACTGCAAGTGTTCATGACCAGCAGGAGCTCACATCTTCGACATATACCCACAACGCCGTTTCAGTTCTTCTACAGAACGCACCCAAATTTTATTTTACAGGATTTTCAGTAAGGAGTACAGAAGTATCCACACCCTGCTAGTCAGAACGGCGATATTCCAAAAAACCCCAGCCTCGTAGCACCCTTCCCATTTACAAGTTGCACACCAAGCCCTCTTTACTCAGAAGAGTACATTGTTTTGATGATGCTTTGGAGAACAGAGTCATCACCTTCAGAAAGTCACTACCTAAAACTCAGTACGTGACAGCCCTCTCTCTAAGAGAGCTGAAATCAGGACCTCAGTATTCAAACCCTGCCTCTGACACGCCGCTTCAAGCGCAACTGTGACCACACCGGCCCTTCCCCAACGTTTTTGCATGGATACTATAGGCAGGTGTTACTGGATACAATTCCACTGTTTTAACAACAAAAAAAGGCCAAAAGACCTTCTCCAAATAATTATTTTTATTACATCCTTATCAAGATACTAGTTTATACAAGAAAAGCTGCCACACAGAAACTCCCAGACCAGTAATTTTTATGGGAACTGTCACCACAGAGCACGACATAATAAGGTGAGAGACATCATAACTGCAATGCGAGTTCTGACATAGCCGTGCAGTATCCGGGGTAAAGCAGCTTAGGACACAGAGGCAGTTAAGATATTCAGCATACTTTTGTATACTCCTACATCCACGTTTGGTGTTTTTACCCTATGACGATTTCACTTACCAGTATCGAGGCGGGTTTTTATATGCTGGTATCTGGGATTCTGAGGGATGCGCCTGGTTAAGTACTGTTTTAAAAGGGAAAAGATAAGAGGAAGTCAATGTACAGCCATGTCTTTGTTTTAAAGGCAAAACCCCGTTAACAGAAAAGGCAATCTGAAAAGCTCTAAGAGACAGCAAAAAGAGGAGCGAGATCACAGGCAGCCTCTCAGACATCCTCTGCTCTCAGGCAGAAGGACAGACCTCTGAACCTCCAACTCGTATTAAATCCCTGCCAAACCGCCACTTTAAAGCCTCAAAAGGAGAATTTCTCTCCTTTTCTCTCTCCACCCCGAGCACACCGGGAATCCTTACCCCCGCCCCGAACTACGCCTCTGGAGGCTGCACCGGCCCACTGAGGCCCCCGAGAGCCCCCGCAGAGCACTCCGGGCACCCCGCCGAATCGGTCCCCACATCCCGCAGCCCCTCGGGACGCCCCGGCCGCTGGGGACCGTGCGCCCCATCAGCCACCCACGGCTGCCTCCCTCAGGAGAGGAGGCCGCCGCCGCCGCCGCTCTCCGGCCCGGCTCCCCGAGTCCCCCCCGTTCCCCGCCCGCCAGCGGGAGGGTGACGGCGAGGCGAAGTGCCCCTCATCCCACCTCCGGGTCCCCGACACTCCTCCTGCTCGACATCTTCCCGCCGCTCCCCTCCTTCCCTCACTCCCGCCTGCCCACCCGCCCTCCGGTTCTGGCGTCCCACCCCGCAACAACTCCCGCCCCGATTGGCGGCCCGTCGCGTCCGCGGCCAATCAGACGCCGCGTAGGGGCGCGAGCGGCGGACGGCGCTCAGTCGTCGCCGGGCAACGGAGGACGCCGCGGCGGCACGCGCGGTGACGCGCGGGAAGCGGGAGGCGGGGCTGTTCCCCTCCCCTCGCGGGGCGGGGAGTCTGGGCGGCGCATGCGCGGGGCGGGGCGCTGGCCCCGCCCCTTGGAGCGCCATGCCGGCGCGCGGCCGAAGCACCTGAGCCAGGTGAGGCGCGCGCGGTCCTCCCGCCCGCGCGCCCCGCGGCCCCGCCAAGGCGCGGAGGCTCCGCCCACCGCCGCCGGGGGGCGGCACCTGCCCCCCTCAGGGGAGGGCGCGCACGGCGGAGAGGGGGGCGTGGCCTGCGGGAGCAAGTGCCGCCCCGAGGGGCGGGGCCTGCTGGGGGCGAGGCTTGGCCCGTGGGGGGCGGGGTTGGGGCCGAGGGGCGGGGCTTGTTCATGGGGGCGTGGCCTGGCTGTGGTGGGGGCCGTGCTTACTGAGGGGTGTGGCCTGGAGGGCGGGGCTTTGGCACCCTTCCCCTGACCTTCGGCTTCCCTTTGACCCCCACCCTCAGATTGGGGCCACGCCCCCCTCAGCTCCCCAGTGGAGCCCATGTCCCCCCTCAGACCCCCTATAGGGCCACACTCCGCCTCAGACCCCTTATGGGGCCCATGTCCCCCCTCAGACCCCCTATAGGGCCACACTCGCCGTCAGACCCCCAATGGGGCCCACGTCCCCCCTCAGACCCCCTATAGGGCCACACTCCCCCTCAGACCCCCAATGGGGCCCACGTCCATCCCTCAGACCCCAAATGGGGCCCACGTCCCCCCTCAGACCCCCTAACCTTTACTGCAGAGACCACTTTCTGTCATGGACCTGCCACCCTGGGGACATGCAGGTTATGGGTCTGTGAGGGTTTGGGGGACTCGGAGGTGGGTTATGGGGATGTGGGGGTTATGGGGACATGGGGGCGGGTTATGGGGACGTGGGGGTTATGGGGACATGGGGGTGGGTTATGGGGACGTGGGGGTTATGGGGACGTGGGGGTTATGGGGACATGGGGGCGGGTTATGGGGACGTGGGGTTTATGGGGCAAATCCCAGTAGACAGGCGCCTCGCTCTCTCCCGCAGGATGAAGGAGTGGTGGGTGCAGGTGGGGCTGCTGAGCGTGCCCCTCCTCGCTGTCTACCTGCACATCCCACCCCCCAAACTCTCCCCGGCTCTCCTCTCCTGGAGGTCCTCCGGAGGCTACTTCACCTACAAGGACCAGAAGATCTTCTACAGAGGTGACGGAGCCGCGCTGAGCCCTGGGGACACCTCGTCTGTCCCGGTGGGGAGTGGGGCTGGGGGCTTTGCTCCCCTCGGTGGCCCCGGGGATGTCCCCAAGGCCAGGGAGGGAGATGGGAAATCCCTCCCAAAACGTAATGGCTTTAAGGGGAGCCGCTGCGTGGATCCAGGCACAGTGTGGCTGTTCGTTATCAAAACATTTTAATTGGGTGAAGCCACGAAGGTTGCTTCTTGTGCAGCAGCGGCAATACCTTGGTGTTGGCAGAGAAGGATCCCGAGAGCCTCTGATGGGTCACAGCAAGGAAAAGATACCGAAAAACCTTTTTGCTGGAGTGGTTGTCACCCATCGTAGCAACTTAGGGGCAGCTGCAATTAAATTGTGCTAAATAAAACCCTGGTTTGCATCAAGTAGCCGGTGCTGGTGGCCATGGTGGCTCGTCTGGCCGGGTTTCCAAAGCCACACTGGCACCGGGAAGCTGCGGTGCTAGTCAAACCCATGCTTGGTTTTGGGGGAGCAAGGGGAGAGGTAACGCCATGCTGCTAGTTGGGCTCCCAGTGGGGTGAATGGCAACGCCTGTCTTAACGGGGAGGAAATTGGAGGGAGAAAAGCTCACCCTGACGTGCCCCATTCCCTCCCCAGATTCAGCCGGCGCCGTCGGCAGCTCCGACATCGTTGTCCTCCTGCACGGCTTCCCAACGTCCAGCTACGACTGGTGCAAGGTGAGGGGAGTGAATACATGGGAGGTTGGATGCTGTCAACAAACCCCACGGTTTCTCCCTCCCAGGGCAAGCAGATGCACACAGGTGGTGGCTCAGTGCAGGGTGGGCAATGCTCCAGAGGAGTTTCTTCTGGGGGTACCACCGCACTCCAGGATATCAGCCCTGTTCCTCTCCCAATGCCTTGCATGGGAGCCAAGCTTTCACAGAATCACAGAATTGCATAGGTTGGAAAAGACCTTTAAGATCATCGAGTCCAACCGTAAACCTGACACTACCAAGTCCACCACTACACCATGTCCCTAAGCACCTCATCTACACGGCTTTTAAATACCTCCAGGGATGGCAACTCAACCAATTCCCTGGCCAGCCTGTTCCAATGCTTGACAACCCTTTCAGTGAAGTAAAATTTCCTAATATCCAGTCTAAACCTCCCCTGGCGCAACTTGAGGCCATTTCCTCTCGTCCTATCGCTTGTTACCTGGGAGAAGAGACCGACCCCCACCTCTCTACCACCTCCTTTCAGGCAGCTGTAGAGAACGATGAGGTCTCCCCTCAGCCTCCTTTTCTCCAGGCTGAACAACCCCAGGTCCCTCAGCCGCTCCCCATCAGCCTTGTGCTCCAGACCCTTCCCCAGCTCCGTTGCCCTTCTCTGGACACGCTCCAGCCCCTCAATGTCTCTCTTGGAGTGAGGGGCCCAACACTGAACACAGCATTCGAGGTGCGGCCTCACCAGTGCCGAGTACAGGGCCACGATCACTTCCCTACTCCTGCTGGCCACGCTATTTCTGATACAAGGCAGGATGCCATTGGCTTTCTTGGCCACCTGGGCACACTGCTGGCTCATATTTAGTCGGCTGTCAACCAGCACCCCCAGGTCCTTTTCCACCAGGCAGCTCTCCAGCCACTCTTGCCCAAGCCTGCAGCGTCGCATGGGGTTGCTGTGGCCAAGTGCAGGACCTTGCACGGAGCCTTGTTGAACCAATCACCCTTTCGCATCACCCTTTCCCACACTCCAGCCCAAAGCAGGAGGAAAAGACCCACAGCTGTTTATTGGGGTTTTTTGGGGGATGCTTTTGCTGTTTATTGGGAAATTTCAACCTCCTGCAGTTTTCTTGGAGCTGGAAGGTGCTGTCTGGGGGAGCGGAGGGGAGCATGGCTGTCCACGGCTGCACATCACTGCAGACTTTTCCTCTCTCTACTCCCGTCAGCCGTTTTTTTAATGCATTTCTCTTCCAGATCTGGGAAGGGCTGACCCAGCGGTTTCACCGGGTGATTGCTCTGGATTTCGTAGGATTCGGTTTCAGTGATAAGCCTGTAAGTAGCCTAGGAAGAGGATTTTTGCCGTTGCTTTTGGCCCCGAGGTTGTTCTGCTGTGCCAGCATCCCCGGAAAATTGACGTTTGCAGTCCAGTTTCTTCTCCCATTTACATCTGGGAAAGGAATAAGACATTATAATAGCGGAAGGGATGGGGAAGGTGCATGGTGGAGATTGGCTCTGTCACCACCTTGCCTTTACTTGGGTTTGACATGACTCCAAAGCACACCTTGACCCCTTTGGGGCATGGGCAGTACTCCTGTGGGCTTGTGGACGTAGCTGCTGGCCCAGGACATCCCGACTGCTCTGTCCAGGGTCACAAACTGCTGGTCTCCACCCCATATTCCTCCATTTGAGTGTTTATTCTGGAGTCTGTGGGCTCATGGTGGGTCAGGCTTTCACTGCGGCTCCTCTCCCACTTTGCTTCGCAGAGGCCCCACCGCTACTCCATCTTTGAGCAAGCCAACATCGTCGAGGGGCTGGTGCGTCACCTCGGCCTCCGCCACCAGAGGATTAATCTCCTGTCCCACGATTACGGGGATACAGTCGCACAGGAGCTGCTGCACAGGTCACTGCAACCACTGATGCTCTGGCTGCTCTTTGTTGTCCCTGGCAAGATGATTTCCAGCAGATAAGTGGAAGGACGTAGTGCAGAACCCCCTTTCCCCTGTACCTACAGCTGTAACAAAGGCTGGGAGGGCACATCCATGAAATCCCAGCTGCTAGGATGTTTCACTTCCCTCCTGAGCTCCTTCTTATCAAGCCAGGGACAGCAGAGGAGCAGAGATGGTCTGACACTGTTAATTTGACCTGCTGGTCAGTCACTTCTTGGAGCCTGGAGAAGGTCTCGTTGTGTTTCACCTTCTTCTCTTCTGTCCCCAGGTATGAGCACAATAAAACTGGAAGCATCTTGATCAACAGCCTCTGTTTATCCAACGGAGGTAAGGTTTGCCTGGTGTGGTGGGATGGGTGGGCTGGAAGGGATGGGGATCCATGGGATGGGATGGCCTTCCCGTCTCCATCACCTGAGGCAAAGCACCACCCGAACCCCAAGCAAATTGCAATTAAGGTGCTGTAATTAACCAGGAGCGTCAGTCCTCGGGCTGCATTTGTGGTGCACCACAAAGAAAGGGAGAGACTGGGAGATGCGGAATGAGACACTTGTAGCGTTACAACTCTGTTCTCTGACATCCTTCCAGGGATTTTCCCCGAAACACACTATCCCCGGTTCATCCAGAAGGTGAGCTGCTACCCCCTCTAGTCGTACTGAATCACCCCTCAAGCAGAAGTCTGACTCCGTGCGTTTGGGGTTTTACCTGGCTCAAATGCCTGCTGCTTTTCCCGCTTCGGTAATGGCACCTGTGCTGTTCACAGGCATCGTTAGAGGCGGTGGGGAGAAGCAGGGGCTGCCAGGATGTGGCTCGTCTCATCCAAACATCCCAGCTAATCACCCCTTGAAGCGCTGATGTCTCGCTGTCGAGAGCTCGCGTACATCTCGACATTGCCAAGGGTCGGGGCTGAGCTGGGAAACTGCCGCGATATGGGGAGCCGGGGGAAAAGCCCTCTGGGGAGGCAGGATTTACCCATCTGTACGATACAGAGTGGTGCTGTCTCCTTTTTTCCTTCTGCCCAAGATCCTCAAGGATGGGGGTTTGCTGTCCCCCATCATCACACGGCTGATGAACTTCTTCTTCTTCTCCAGAGGGTGAGTCAGGTCTCCATGCTGCTGGGCACAGTCCGTAACGGGGGGTGTGGGCCAAGCAGGGAGGGGGCCAATGTTAGAATTAGCGTAGCAGGTATTTGGCAGGTGAGCGGATCCCCCGGCACTGTCCCAGGAGAGATTTGCCCCTGGATTTGAATGACCTTGGTCCTCCGGGCCATTCCCTCTCCAAGTTGGCAAAGTGCTTCAGCCTAATAATAAACCACACGGCTTTTCACTGTACACTGAAATCCTTCCCTCCCACAAATATTGGACTCGCACGTGTGACAGAGGCAATGAAAACCCTAACCACGCTCTGCATACGGTGCACAATCAGATATATATTTTTATCAGATGTCGCAAACCCTCTTTATTTCCAAAAAACCACTTTAGACTGGCCTCTAAGTCCAACATTGGGTGCCTTTGGGGGATGACTTGCAGTGCTGTGCTGGGACCCATGTATTTCACAGCAGAAGCTGGAAGTGCTCGACTGTTTTTTGAGCTGTACGCTAACATGGCTGCTGCCATGCTGCTCTGAACTCTTTTTTTTTCAGGCTCGGGGCAGTCTTTGGGCCCTACACACAGCCTTCACAGGCAGAGTACTGGGACATGTGGACGGCAGTGCGGACCAACGACGGCAATCTCGTTGTTGACAGGTATGCCACTGTTAATTGCTTCACGAGCTTAGTTTTACACCCGCGGCACCCCTCTGTTTGCAGGCAGAGCCACACCGCGGCTCGGAAGTTACTGGAGCTCAGCCAGGTCCCTGGACATTGGCTCCCCGGAGCCTCCAGCTGCTTCTGTTGGGGTCTGGGATCATCGTTGCCCCCCAAAAAAGAGCTGGGGTGTGATGTAGGAGCAGGGATTCTTGCTGGCATGATGCAAGGCAGGTAAATGGGTCTGGAGGATCTAAGCCTGCACACGGTGGGAGAAGGACAACGCTGGAGATGTACAGTGTAGGGTTTTTTGCTTCTTTGGAAATTAGAGGCTTGAATTTGTGGGGTTTTATTAACAACTGGAGCTAGATCAGGTTCTCTCCAGTTTGGGACTTTCGGAAGGACCTCAGGCTTGTGGGTGTGAGTTCAGTATCTTTGTTCAGTGGGGCCTGTGCTTGTCCTCCCCCAGCGTGCAACCTCCTCTCTTTTCCTGCTGGGGACAATCTCCAGACAAATCACAGTAAGGACCAAACAGCTCAGCCCCGCCAAAGGGCACCTGCTAATTGCCTCTTATAACGAGGGATACTCGCCCAAGCCCAGCAACGGAGACATGTCTGACACGCTGCCCACTTGGCAAGTCCCGTCATGGCAAATTTTTGCAATGTCACCTTTGCCGGCAGCGCAGCTGTGGTGGGAAGCTCAGTGCCGAAGTATCTCCACCCCTTAAATGTCATCTGTCAGAGTACCAGTATGTTTATTTAGTGTAGCTTGCTGTCCTTGGAAGGCTTTTTATAACCCAACCGACTTGAACCTGATGTTTAAATTGTGAGCCTCAGCCCCCGAGACCTGTGCTGAGGCAAGGAGTCACCCCGCGTTGCTGTCCGGAGTGATAAGACAGGCTGAGGAGCTGTTAGCAGTTCAGATTTTCACTGTAAGACCCGACTAGTGCAATTTATCTTCTCCTGCAGTCCTCCACACTCAGTAGTTCAGTGTTGATTCCTCTTCTGCAAGGCACTGAAATGGTTTCGGCTCAGTGAGCCGAGCACGGAGCTGGTGGTGCCTCTGCCTTGGCTTTTAGCAGACCAATTTCTGCCCTGTCTTGTAGGATCTGATTGCAAACCCACTTTTTGCTCTGGCACCCGAGCGAAGCAGCGTGGAGTTTGCTAAGGGGGCTTGAGGGCAACGACTTTTCGGTGCTCGCTTGCCAGCTGCCTGCAGCCTGCTGTGACTTACAGCACCGCCTGGCACAAGGATTATGATGGTTCACCCCCATGAAGAACCCAGTGGCATTTGACTGGGAGCAGAGGATGCAAATTTACTTCCATCTCAGCTGGGAAGGATTCAAACTCCATCCTCCTATCTCCCCAGACTATGGGCTGCTTCCCCCTTCCGAAATGAACTTGGGTTATCCTCCAGTAGGCTCTTAGGGCACAGAGCTGGCAGGGGCGAGACCTGGAGTCAGGGTCCCAACCTCATTTGCACTTTTATTTGCTGACTGTCTAAATAAATAAATAAAAAAACCCAAAAAACCCAAACAAACCACCTTAGGCAGTTTGCTAAGCTCAGGGATGGTCAGAAGACCGATTTTGTGTTGCTACTGCTCCAAGGAAGTGGTCCATGGGAGATGCAGATTCCACCTCGGTCTCATTGCACAGGCGTACATTGCCCTAGGAGCAACTTCCAGGCTGTGCAGCACCTGGAAGCACCATCCGCTGCGTAACAACAAGGTTTCTCTTCAGTATTTTGCAGTATATAAACCAGAGAAAGAAGCACAGAGACCGCTGGGTTGGGGCTTTGATGTCCACCTCTGTCCCATGTGAGTAGGAATCAGTTTTCTTTGATTTACTGGTCGGGATGTTGGGAATCGCCCCCATTGCCTGCAGGCACTGGAGCGTGGTGCTGGCTCCTTCCACTAATCACTGGAGCTTCTTGTTATTCTGATGAGGATGACGTGGCTCAAATCTGGTTTGTGCAGGGGGTAGCAAACTTCCCTGCTCCAGTTTAAGGCTCGGTTACAGCATAGAGCTGTAAGCTCGTTAAGAGGAAAAAAGAATTTTTTCTACTGAGAGGCTGGTTCACAGCCTCCTGTTTCTCCAGCTGCTGCCCCAGGGAAGCTGAGGTGCTTTTCAAGCTCAAGAGAAATTGCAACCACTCAAGGAAAGGTTTGGTGTTTGCAGGAGGGTTGGAGGCTGAACTTGACCCCAAGGCACAGAAGCAAGAGCCCTTTCGGCAGCTGGTTTGCTTAGTGCTCTGCTGAAAGCTTCCCAAGCTCTGCGGGAGGAGGAAAGACGTCTGCAACAGGTCTCCTTGGCTTAGTTTAGGGATATCCTTCGGTATAAAAGCTCTGTGCTTCTCTCTTGCAGTGCATCTAATCTATGGGCCCCTGGATCCTGTGAATCCACACCCAGAGTTTCTTCAGCTTTACAAGTAAGAAAATACCCACCACAAAGTGGGAATACACAACTGGGGTTTCATTTTGAGGAAGATTTTGTCTCAGACTTTTCCTTCGATTCCCTTTTCATGGAGGCTGTTTTTAATTCCCACCTGTAACCTGCACAGCCAGGTCCAGGTGATTCAGTCAGCGCCTTCTGCAATTTGGAAACTGCTTCCCCAGTTTGATCAAAGTCACAATTCTCAGTCAAATCAATCATGTATTTTAAAACCACATCAGACAGAGGTAAGATTTATGGACTGAGGTAGTCTTCTCCTCCAAAATAACCTCAAGTAAATCCAGCACTTGGAAGAGTGGTCAACTGTAGCTGCTACAGGCTTTTTTGTCCCAAAACCATATTATGGGTAGAATCCCAGCTGTGCAAGAGGGTGCTGTCCCCCTCACCAGTAGCATCTGGCTTGTTGCAGGCTGAGCCTGCTGCAGTTTAATGCTGCCTGTGCTTAAGCCTTGCTGCATTCTTCCAACAGGAAGGTGCTTCCCATGTCCACGGTGTCTGTGCTGGATGACCACATTAGCCACTATCCACAGCTGGAGGATCCGACAGGTTTCCTGAATGCGTATCTGAACTTCATCAACTCCTTCTGAGCTGCTGCAGCTCAGTTCTCACTCTCTGTTTATGAGTCAGGCTTTGAGGGCAGGAAGAAACCTTGATTTTATCTCCAGATCCAACACTTGGCACTAACACCCTAATCTTTGGCTGCCAAACTGCTGCATTTATACAGTTAAATCCTTTGAGCACCAGAAAAGATTAGCCTGCAGGGAGGCATGGACAAAACTGTCAACCTAAGTAGAGTTACAGGACACTGGCAGCTCTTCTAGTCCTGTGCTCACCTTGCTTCTTGACCAGCCTGTCTCTGTATTTAGGGGCCACCAGGGCTCAAGGGAGAGCAGGGGCACCTGAGGGGAGGCAGGGCACATATGTCAGTCGAAGAGCCCTTACTTGCCTTCACGGCTAGGCTTTGCTGCGTGCCACAGGCAGACAGGACCACTAGCAGCCGAGGGCTGATGCGCCTATTCCTAAGACGGATGTCTGTGTTTTTCGAGCTGCTGCACAGGCAGTTTAAATTATATCCTTCTGTAAGTGTTATAATCCCTGGCCAGCTTGTCAGGACTGAAGAATTTGAAACTGAGTTTGCCTATGCTAAATACAGCAGGAGAGCTGGATCTGTAATCCCCCAAAGTATAGGCAATGATGCTCTGCACCCATAAAGAGGCATTTAGATACTGTAATTATGTCTTCAGTAATCTCTTTCTACTGACCAGTTACCCAAAGGCAAGCTCTAAACCTCAAGTTTTTACCATGTCCCTTGTTTCTCTGACTTTCAGTTCAACAAGCAGAGCCACTCACAGACACTACACCCCTGGGACTATGTCAGGAGCTTTGCCGAAGCCTGGCTGTAGCATGCAATTCTACCACAGCAGGCTCGTACCCGTTTCACCTAGAGCAAGCTGAATATGCAATACTGGCACTACAGCAAAAGCCAAGGTCGTCTTCTGAGCAATAGCTATTCCAGCCACTGGGATCTGGGACAGGTGTTTAAATTAACATTAAACTAGTATTCCTTCCTTCCTCACCCTGACTTGCTAACTAAAGAAACACCAATTCATCAGCAGAGAGATGCAGAACTTCCCCCCACAAGGAAGTCACCGCAAGGTCCCTCCTTCCCTCTTTCTTCCCAACTTTTGATACAGATGTTTCACATCTTGGAGCCCAGGAAAAGGCTCCACTGTTGTTTGGTATTACGTGACATAAGGCTCAAAGAATTGAATATACCTTGAGAGGTGAAGATTAATATCTCTCACTGTACATTGATTTTTCTGTGTGGAACAGAGGAGAGAATCATCAAGAAACTGTCAATTTACAGGTTGGCAGACTCTGCAGGTTTTGTGTGGTTTAACTGCTTATGTTTGAAATTTAATAGCATCCCTTTAGGAATAAGGGGCTTCTGCTGAGTGAACAGCCATTATGGGCTACTTTTCTGTACTGAAGCAGACAGAATTAGAACAAGAAATTTCTATTTTATTAACAGTAATTCATATGAATTCCACCACGGACCAGTGTTTATTTTCTGTTAATAAAAATCAGTTTTGACAAAAGTCTGATTCCATTTTCTTACCACCTGCATCTTTTATCTTCCCTGCTCTACTGCAAGTGGCCAGAGATGCAATAAGTTAGACAGGAATGTGTAAGTGACAACAAGGGAAGGGACACAGGAAAGGCTCAGTACCAGTCAGCCACTATTGCCACTACTGTAACATCATACAAAATATTTACCAAATTGAGGAATAAAAACTACATGCAGAAGGACAGACAAGCGGCTTGATATCTGGTAAATACCCAACCAGTGCTTGCAAAGGAGATTTCCACCACAGTCGATGCGCTGTAACACTCAGCCTACAGAAGCCAGGATGACATCTACGGGCGTTTCTTCCTTGCTCCTAACCGTCACCTGCATGGTCACACCATCTCCTAGCGCAAGCCTGGACCTTACCAGCACATCACAGCCGCCTCTGTATACGCCTGGGGACAAAGCAGCATTTGAGAGATTATCGTAAGGGAGGCTCAGGGATCTAGTCCTAATCCAGAAGCCAACGACTTGGTGAGTGCAAGACAGATTCAGTCTATGGCCAGTTGCAGAGAGGGGGGAACGACAAAAAAAAAACACCAAACAAAACCCCCAAATCCCCTAAGCTCTTGAGGCCAAGACCAAAGATAACAGATACTGTCCTAATTAAGAGTCAGCAAATGCTGCTGGAGGGCTAGGCTGATTTAAATATGTGGAAACCAGAAAGTGGGTAGCTGAAGCTCACTTCCAGTTTGAGAAGGCAACACATACTGTAATTCTTCTGTGAAGGCACAGTCCATTGGCTCAGTACCCTTGCCGTTAAGGGAGGAATAGTCCTGTGCTTCTAGAGAGCTTGGAAGTGGCGCTCCTGGAGGCAATTCAGACTGCAGGATGAGCCATCTCCAGTCCCACTTCAACATCACTACGCAGACAAACCTGGAGTTACCAGTTCTGTGCCTGAAATAAACTGAGATCCAACCCTTCTGTTGGACCACTATGTGCCATGTTCACTGCAGTTTTGCTTTAACAGCTGCAGTAAAGTTTTGTAGAGCAGTTCCAGGGATTGCCCAAAACTGTAAGCCTGGAGCACAGCCATCAAACAAGAAGTTGCAGGTACTACAGGCCAATTCAGGATGTGTCTTTAGTGACAGGAACTTGAAAACAAGATGGTCCTAGGAACTCCCTTCTGAGATAAGAATAGGCCAGGAATTTAGTTAGGTGTCTGCTCTGGAAGTTCTTCATTCAAAGGATTCACTACCATTCCTATAGCTAGAATACCTACATTCTGAGGGACACAGAGCCTAGCCTAAGTACACCTACAACAGCAGGCTCCAAATTAGCACCAGCTGCATTCAACTCACTGGTTCACTTCAGCTTTCTATAGAGAAAAAACTCTCAAAACAAGAGCGGAATCTCTTAACCCATTTCCCTTCATTTAGTAAAAAAAGGGAAAAAAAAAATATCTGTGTGGGGACATGGAAACATCGAGTTCAATAGCATGAATACTTACCAGCTAAGTAGAGTGTGTGAGAATTTTTGTTCTCTGGCACTTTATCGGATCTCTCACAGGGCTGCATGCCCAAGAACTTGATGATGTTATTGACAGCTTCTGCATTGAGAGATGGAAGAAGAAAGTTACCTCCAGATTGGTGCCAAGCTTTCTATGAGAACTAGTTTGCAATTAAAGAACATTCCCTAAGCACCCATGTGGCTTAACCATTACCATTCATTATCTTGGTTGCAGCCCCACCAACACACCTACCTTGCAATATCCCTTCTGCTGTCTTAACAGCCTAGCAATGCACCCCTCCTTTCAACCAGCCTCAAGCAAGAGCGCCAGCACTGACAAACTTCCACTCGCTATAATCCCAACATTGCAAGACAAAGCCTTGTTGCTGGGACATAATATCACGTTGGAAGGCACCAAATTCTCCTCCTACCACACTAAATATATCCCCAGCATGGCAGATTTACCAGGATTACTATGTGGGTCACCAATAAACCAGGAGATCATCTCACCGTCAAGGGTTTTAATCGAACTAAGTGCAAAGGTTTCTTCTTTCTCAAAGTCATCTCCCACTTCTTCCCATGCAGCTGCGAAGTTAGGCTTTAAAACCTTCTGAATATGATCAGACACCGTCACCTCCAAATCTTCCAACTGACAGAAAAGCAAGGGAGATTTTCAGCTGCTAGTTACAGAAACGATCCTAATCTTAGAAAGGGAAAGAAAGAAAGACAAAGAGAGACAGCAGCATTTTGCCAAGACAACTCTGGCATGCCTGGCTTTAATTTCAGGAGAAGCACATAATAATAGCATCTAAAAAGCAGAGAGGAAAAATAGTATTTATGGTGGTCATCTGTAAAGCCTAAAAAAATTGACACAAAAACATCAGTGAGACTAAAGGGGAGTAGAAAAATGGGGTAATCGCTTTGTGAGTCAAAGCCCATTCTAGCCCTTACTGGGCATCTGAGGAGAGAGACTTTCTCAGAATCCAGAAGAAGCCTTTACTTCCTCCAATCCCAAAAGACAAGCACTTCCCGAGATGCGACTTGTATTTCAGTGATTGATAACACAAACACAATAAACAGAAGTGCTTGTGCAAATGCTTGGGGTGGAGAGAAAGACTGGGTCACAGTTCTGCAAAAAGACAATGTAAGTTATTCCTTTCTTCCTATCTATCTTCACAGGACACTAAAGCTAAACTATTGGCAGAAGCAAGGTTTTGGGTAACCATCTAAAGTTACGAGCTGCCGTATTTTGGAAATGGTGTTTCAGGCAGGCCTGCCGTTCTCTCTTACTGGCTTCAGATTTGAAAGGAAACCATCAACCCAATGGCCACGTGTATTCAGAATTAGCAACAAGAAAAACAAAAAACCAAAAAAACCACAACAGTCCTGAACTTACCACATACTCATCGTCGTAGCCATCTTCTTCTGGCACGCCTGTGTTTGGGTCACAGTCTCGAACAGTGAACTTCATTGTGCAACTGAAAGTACAAGCAACTGGGGAGGAGAAGAAAAGCCCGTACAGGTTAGTGGTGCAGTTTCTTCTGCTTGAGTCCTTGCTTCCCAAAAAGGGACTGGAAGAATGGTCGTAGTCAGAGCATTTTTCAACTTCACATAAAATTGCCGCCCCCAGACTCTAAGATCAAGGCCAAAAGAGGATCTCAGGGGAGAAGTATGCCAAGGCCATAGTGTAACAAGCACAGGTCCCCTGCAGAGTGCTGCAGTGCGATCCAGGCAGCATTAGCTACCAGGAGGAACTCTGCAAGTGGTTTATGATCCAGAACAACAGTTCAAGGAATGCAGACTCATTCTAATTTTCTCTGGTATTAAAGCGATGACCAAGCAATCCACCCCACTGATAAGCCGAGTCATGTTAAACAAAAGAAACTCCACTGGATTTGCAGTTGAAATGTGAGTAATAAAAGCAAGAAAGGGAAGTTTTATGCCCAAGAAAATCTCTCATTCCTAAATTTCATAGTATTTTCTAATGCTCTAAAGAGAGAAAAAAATCGCATTAGCCAGGTATGTAGAGGCCCAAACTACCAATCTTTTTTTTTTTCCTACTTGCATTTTCCTTTTACCAATTCTGTTCCTGACTACTAAACATCCATGTTTCCAAAGGTGCTCCTTTCATTGACTCAAGGTAATAAATTCATTTTCCTGTATTACCTGCATGACCTCCAATCCTCTTAAGCATCCCATTTTTAATCATCCAATACCACTTATTAGTTAAAAAGTGTGCATACTATTTTGCACAAATACAGGTTCTACATAAAAACCACTGCATGTGACACATGAGAAAGAAACAGTGCTAGAATCTCAGTGTGCACTTGCCAAATCCCACACCCTAAACATTTTATTATCTGGTCTCCAAGAACTTCATTTGAGGGATTTTTCATGCAGAACTACTCCCCCCCAATGGGTACCTGCAGTGGGGTCATCCTGGGGAATCTGGACAAGGGTGTAACACATGCCCGGCTGGTTGTAAGCCAGGCTGGGTGCTGGGATGCAACAGATCACGTCGTAAGCGTCCGACGGCTCCATCTGCACAGTGACTCTCTCTAACAGCTGATCATTTAACGTGTTTGTGCAATCAAACTGCAGAAGAATAAATTGAAAAGGACTTGAACGTAGAAGAAACATTTCTAATCAAGAATTTTTCCCCAAATCAGCTACAATACTCCACAGCATACAGCAGACATCCCGCATCTTTGATCAAGCCTGCCGTTCTCACTGAACAGCTCTTCTCTTCAATTTTACTAGAATTCTTTAACAGATGGGATCATAAACCCCATCCTTTTTTGATTGTTGAGGCAAGCAGCACACACCCTCTTCACTCTACCTTGCAACTCCCTTAAGAGACAAGCTGTCCTCTCCAGGGCACAGCAACAACACTGCTTACGCTATGCCCAGGCATCATTAAGGGCCAACTCCTCCTGCACTCTGGCACAAGCACGTAACTTCTCTTACCTGGAAAACAACGTGATTTGTGAACACGTGTTTAATACAACGAACAAAATACTCTGTTTCTGCTTCTGTGAGCTGCACTGGTTCTGAAGACTTGAATAACGGACCCAAGCTCTTAAACTCTGGAATAGCTGCCAGTTGTTCTGCGCAGAAAGGAAAAGAAGATGACAGACACTCAGTGACAGGCTCGTTCATGGCTCCTGCCTGACCTGTGGCAATCCTCCCAACACTTCAAGTGCTGGAGACCCACTGATCTTCTCTCATACCTTGAAATATATCCTGACGTGAAGGAGCAACTTTCTCAGGCTTGCTGGTCACTAGGGCAATCTCTGTGAAGAAAAAAGCAGAGACATTGTGCTGTCAATTACACCGTGTAGGAGTTTTAAATGCCGTTATATCTCCACTAAAAATTCCTTAACTTGTAGTGTTTCACACATTCTGCTGCAAACCACTGCTAGCCTGGTTCCTCACACACACGCCGAAATAGATCTTTGCCACGAGGCAATATTGGGTTGTAAGGAGAGAAGAGGAGAGATGTTTGAGTAATGATGAAGAAAGCACACTTTAGTCCAGAATAGCCTGCAAAAAAGCTGGAAGAAGGCAAAGGGGAAAAAACCAACCCAAACCTTTTCTTAAAAAGTTGTGCAAAGTCAAAATGCAAGAATTGTGCAAGAACATGGAAGAAAGCCAGCGAAGTGACTAAGTGCTTCTGGAATGTACTTTTTTCAAGTATCTATGAACTAATAAATTCTGATGATGTACAAACTCCTCTCCGATAACAAGATTAGCAGAATGAATAATGACATTCTTGCCAACTCATGTTCCTTCAGAAGAGGCGCTGTCATCCTTTACCTGTGAAGATGAGGCAGGCTTGCTTCTGCAAAGCCAGCAACACTGTAACCTGTACGGCATTCAGCTGAGCCGCCTCCAGTCTTGGCCTGACCCTACTAGGACAGCAGCCAGTTTACAGATGTCAAGTATCACCTGAATGCTTATAGCCTTGCCTACAGCCTATTTAAATGAAGCCTGAGTGTTACCTGCTTTCTGTTCAAAGATTGGTGCAGTAGCCAGTGGAACTGTTTTCATATCAAAAGGTTTGTCAGAAGGCTCCAGTGTATATTGGTGCAGGGCTTTCTCCATCCCAGGAACAGAGACGGTCAACCCTGCAAAGTAGAAGCACAGGCAGAAAATGTAAGTTTTAACAGCAGGAACTGTCAGAGGCCTACAGGCACTACGATATAGGGTTCACAAATGAACAGTGCGAATTTTGGATTGCCTACTGCACCAAAAGCAACAAGATGCCAGAGTCTGGAAAAAGCAATCAAACAAAAAAAAACCCAAACACACAAATTTACCTGTGTCTCAGTTACCTCCCTCTTGAGCTATAAACAAGGAAGATTATTTAAAGAGCTCTTCTCTGTAGCCTGTCCATTGGTTCAGGCTGCAGAGAAACACTCTTCTGAGAAATCTAGAGTTTACAGCCAGATAGATATGGTTTGGACTTCAGCTAATAAAAAGCTGGTAAAAGCACTTTCATTTCTCAGTAAACGCAAACACACACGCTAATTACTTCAAGATACTGGATAGAATAAAAAAACTGCTCTGAAGATGACACAGAAAGTTGCCATTCCAGAGGGTACTGCAGTCTAAATAGCTCACTTGAGAAAAGTCCTCTTGCAATAGTCTTAAATATGTTAAATACATTAAATACTCTGCTTGCATGAACTTTCAGCTACAGACCATAAAACATTTTTATAACCAATCCTGGCAACAAGATGTGTCATCCTCATTTTGTAATGGAGAAGATAGAGCAAAGGTTGTCCCAAGTGAAGGAAGAGGCAATGGCAAAAAAAGCCCAACCCATACTACTGCTCCATTTCCTAGACAATCCTTCCCTTAGTTTGCTAAATGTGCCATTCTCAGTTAGCACAAGTACTTCACAGGAAAGCTCTAGGCCCAGAAAAAAAAACAACATAGTTCTGTCCTTTCTAGTTATTCTGACCCAAGTTACATTACAGAAAGCTATTCTTACAGCAAAGCCCACCCATAATACAGAATGTGAAACAACAGCTCAGACTTCTTTCCTTTCTATCACTGACCGTTAAAAATATAGGCAGCATTCAGTGCTATCTGTCTCTGCTGCAGTACATTCAAGTAGAATGTTGCTCTGTCCCGAACTTCGTCATCGCTGTCCATCATGCACCTGTTTTGGGGAACAAGAGGAGAACAGTCAGCCAGCTCAGGACATCATGAGAGCTGAGCTAAAAACAGGACTGACAAGACTGGACTTGATACTGCAATGATAGTCTGAGCTCCCTCAATAGGTTTCCAAATTATGCAAAAAAAAAAAATTCATACAACACAGCAGCTGAAATTTATATGCAAGTGTCACATCAGAGAACTAAGATTAAAGGAGATGTGTATGTGAATTGTTAACACCATGCACACTTGCTATATTATAAAATATAGACCTGCATTTTATGGCTAATAATTCTGATGGGCACCACGTGGTTGCACTTTTTTTTTTACAGCATTCTTTCACAATAGAACAAAAGCAGAAGAAATAGATTACAAAAATAAATGTGTTAAAGCTGCTTTCTATTTCAGACTGAAAAAAAGGCTGGGTGCTCAAGTATTCACCTAGTTTTTCAAATATAGCAGGTGATTTATAAAGAGAGATTCTCTCTCCCTCCTGGCAACTGCCCTCCCTCCCTGCACTGCTCAAGTCACTTCTTGCAGTTGTAATTCACTTGCACCTACATTGAGGTTGCCTTCTGCCTGAAGCACTTCATAATTTGAATTATTCCTCTCACCACAGAAGTCAGACATGGCATAGGTTTACACTATAGTGCTATACAAATGAAGAACATGACATTTATGGTACAGACAATTTAAGAAGGCTGAATGGTCTTAACAAGAGACATGAACCTGTGAAATGGGAACACCTGAGATCGCTATTCAACTGTAGACAGAAGTTATTTATGAGTAACATGGAAATATATTTTCTTGCTTCAGGGGATGCAAAAAACGTACTAAACCACTGTAGGTTTATTACCTGCTGAGGAACATTCTCAGACCAGATTACTATCAGATGTTTTCATGACTAATCACATCTTTCATTTGCTTACCTCCAGCAGTCCTCTGCTCCCTCCAGCCAGGAAGCAAGGGTGGAAGACAGCCATTTCCTGACTCCTCTACCAGTACGTTGCAGCAACCCCGTGCAAGTTCTGACCTGGTCTGACCTTGCTTCTTCTGTGGAGCCAGACCGCCCAGTGTCACCAACAAGCTCAGCACATGCACAAAACAGCCATACCCACTCACCTCTGCAAAAGCACCAAGATGCTCGGAAGAAGATTCTCATTCTGGGCACCAAACTTCGCTAGCGCACTTACAGCAGCTGGAGAAGAAAACGGGGAGATGTGAGAGGTTCTCAAACTATACGCAAACACGTTCTCACAGTCAGATTCAAAGCACTGTGCGTACTGTTGTCCTGAAGCTCCAATTTACACAGGTTTTCACTTCCACACCATAAACCTTTTAGTGTTATGGAAAGACTAAACTATTTCCGTATTTTCAAATGGAAATAGTTTCATGTCAGGGAATAACAGAACAAGATCAGCTTAACAGCCCTGCAACTCTGTTCTGAGACAACTCTCTAACAGATACGGTTAGTTCAAGCTCCATGGCTCATTCCAGTTGCTGGTGCCTCTGCCACTAGCTGTAGCTCAAATCCCCAGATAAATCTGTTTTTCACACACAGGGGTGACATGCATCCAGTGGTGACCAGGGCCAGACTGCATCTAGTGACTTTGCAAGGAGCTGAAACCCCTCAGCAACCACTTAGAGCTGCCTGTCCAAACCAATCTAATTTCAGTTCAGCATCAGCTTGAAGAAATTCCACATACAGAAAGAAGAGAAAGCTCTGTAACGAAGTACAGCTTTATGGCCCTGGTGGTTATAAAAGAATCCATATTCTTACAATGACAAAGTTTCTATACAGTGTACACTCTCTGGGGGATGCTCTTCATGTGCTCCCGGGTCACAATTAGGAAACTGCGACCAAAAGAGCCGTCACCAAAAATCAAATGCAATCTGGACCATGCCGTATTTGTGAGCTCATTTTGCTTCCTCTCTCCCAGCAGTACTTCCTCTTCTAACACGCATGAGATCGAGCTGATGCTGATACCACTGCAATGCCAAGTCCCAAGTATGAAAAAAGGCTGAATGCTCTAAAGGGTTTGTTGTAAAGGCTCTGCAGAAAGGAAGTATCAGTCTGCAACATGCTTCCAAGGAGAAATCCTTATCTTGTGGAGTGGAGATTTCCATATAAAAAGATGATAGTCTATAGCAGACAATTATGCCTCTTAGGGAAGTAGCAGCGTCCTCTCCTCACGTATTATCTCTCGACTTTTGGGAGACATTCAAAGAAGGGACTAGAAGCTAATAGATTGCTTATGTTCTGCAAAGCAGGAGGACCAAGTGCTGATGCTAAGATGATATGAGGAGTTTAAACGCATTGCAGGATAAAATGACTTTCACAGCTGATGCATGTAAGAGCTAGCTCTTCACAGTGCCTGTGGAGTAACCATTGCCTCCCACCCCCAAACCCAGTTTCAACCCTGAGATTTCTAGCAGAGCTCAGACATGAAACCGTCAAGCATCTGAGCTGAACTTACCAGCCCTCACAGCCTCGTTCTCCAGCACCACCCTGTTGAATATGAAGCGGATGTACTTGGACGGGGATGGAGTCCTTGGCCCCTCTTTCCCCAGCAGGTGCAGGATCTTTGTGGCTAGGACAGTATGTTCGCAGTCTTCAATGAACTCGCAGAGGTGAGCCAAGCCCGATTCCTTACTCTCAGGATTCTCCTCAATGATGCTGATTATACAGTCCACAATGGCTCGCTTGTACTCAAAGCCACCCTGGAAAAGGAAAATCAAGGACACTGACCCGGCAGGCAGAGCTCAGACCACAGTGCTGTTCAGTTCCCCTCACGCTTCAATTACTTCTTTCCATTGAGAAAAACAAGTATTTGTACATAACGAGAAAAGAGAAGGCATGCTGGATAACCTAACAGGGTCTTCCCAGTCCCCCCTGACCCATAAAGGCACATCATCTGAACATCTCTTCAGATCAGTTTTTGATGTACCAGCTCTAATTTGTAAGCACATTTCAGACAGGTCTGACCCACGAGATAAACAAGGTCTTGGTAATCAGTCAGGCCCCATCATTGCTGTGTACCCACTGACATAAGACAGAAGAGACCCTTCGTACTATCTATCAGAGCTACCTGCCAATAACTACACATAGAAAGTTTCAAACATACATCATCCCTGAGCATATTGGAGAGGAAGGTCATCATGACGCTGTGTTTCCGAGGGTATTTCTGGCACAAAGCACTGATAGCCTGTACTACCACTACCTGCAAAACAACAGAGAAGGACGTTAGTCATGCGCATTTATTTTTCTATGAAAAATACAGGCTTCTCACTATTGTTGTCACCTTGATAGATTAAATTCATACACAAGAAGGATAACAATCAGGTGGTAGACTCTCAGCATAAGTGTGTTAACAACCTTGTGCTTGCGTGCTGCAAGACCTGGCTCTGCTAGAGGGACTGTAATTTAGGATGGACTACATTAGTTCAAAGACTTCCCCTCGCTTCCTCTGTCCAGTGATGATCCTGACCTAATTCTAACTTAACTAGTTACATTCTGTCATTAAAACTCTTTGCAATTTTAAACTTGTCTAATACTCATTTCCTTTTCTCATAAAAACAAGAATTTAAGACCACTGTACGCCAGCGGACAATGACTTTGTAGAGACACGCTATGCTCCTCAAGGCAACTCCATGGTGTAAAAAGGACGGGTGCAAGTGAACTACCATCCTTAACTGAGTTATTACCCGAGTTCATAGTGACTAAACTTAATAAATTAGGTAGAAACTTACAGTTCAGCTATTTCCTAACTACATATCAGACTGAAGTGATATAGACTCAATCAGAACAGTCAAAATCCCTCTTCCTCTCCAAAAAGGCAACCAGAAGGCAGTACAAGGTTTTGCAGAATACTGCACAGAGCCAGGAATCCACCAAATGACATTTATCCTTTCTTGGAGTGGTGGGAGGAAATGACACAGTATATTTAAGTTGGAAAACAGAGGATTATACCTTCTGAATTTCAGGCTGGCTTTGCTCTATCAGACTAAGTCACTGAAGGATTAACAAATGGGAAAAGCTTCATAAAAACAAGAATGGGAGAAAAACCTGCAGCTGGAAAGAGCAGAGGCCTCCAATGCCACACCTTAAACTCATCTGATATTTCTGACACGAAGGAAGAGATCTGTTTCATGAGCCTGTCTACACTGCTCTCACTCCCTGTCTTCAGCAGGGTGGTGATGGCGAGGGTAGCGATACTGCGATTGGAGTCAGTGATGAGGTTTTCCAGGTCCAGGTTGCAGGCAGTGACTGCAGATGGATGCTTCATGGCCACCTGTAAAGAATGCAATTGCAAATTATATGGCAGCAATAGCATCCTACAATTCAAAGCTTTCAATGGGGCAAGGATTAAAGCCCGTATTTTTTTTTCAAGTACTGCTCTGTTCCAGAAGGATTGCAACTACATCATATGACTGCTGGCAGGATGCAATCAAAGCTCAGATTCTTTTGTTTCAGCATTTCAGACGAACTCCTCTACTCCAAGTTACAGCTCCTGGGTTTGACAGTCACAAACTGCTTCTGCTGCAGTGTGCAGCTTTGAAATCAGAATGTTATTTCCTTCACACACATCCTATTCACACTTTTTGCAGTATTAAATATCCAAGACTCTGCTTCCTTACAGCTAAGAGCTCACGAGTTATCAAACTACAGCTTGGCATAGTCCTGTGGTCCAGAAATGAGCAAACATAGCTTGAGTGCAGAAAAGATTTCTGTCACACCAGGAGATCTGGCATGGAAAAGCCAAATGGAGTATTTCCAAATACAGTAATCACAACAGCAGTTGCTCTACTCTAGGCTAACACACCAGCAGGCACTGAGGTCTGGTTTCCTCTGATGCCGAGAGATTTATGGTTGTTTAGAAGGTTTTGGAAGCACTCACTTTATTAAGGGTCCGTACAGCTGCATATCTCAAGACAGGTTTGGGAGAACTACAGAAGAGCTGCAGCACTGAAAATAAAAAAATAATAATCAAGAGAAGTAACTCACAGCAAAGTGTTACAGAGTAGAGACTGCTTAACAAAAACCAGGTCCCAGTACTGCAACTCTAGGCACCTGTAATGTCTGGGGAGCAGAAAGTGAGAGCCCTCACGACCATACCAGATGAGGAAAGGGAAATTGCCTTGTGCCAGCACTTTGATATTGAGAGGTGCAAATAGTTTAGTCAGAATTCACCACAGCAGAAAATCAGATATGGTCTCTTTCAAAGAGAGAGAGTAGAGAGGAAAGTCTAACTTATCCACATTCAATTACATGCTGCTAAATGTTCATGCAGCTCTATTCATAATTTATCACTAGCTTCACAAGCAAGTTAAAAAATAACCTCATTTTTCATCTTATATCAATAACAGGTGGTTTGTGTAGCCATCTGTGGCACATCTGTGCTATCAAGTTCTCCTCTAACCTTCCCTCCCACCCCAGCTTCCTGCAGCTGGAAAAAGGCAAGCATCACCCTGTGCCACCTCTAGTGCCTGTTTTCTAAAGCTGTGGATGAAATGGGAAAAAGGGATCAAGCTGCTTCTCATCCAAAAGCCCTCTAACTTGGGGACAATCAGAAAACTCAGGTTTTGAGTCCAGTATTTTAGTTATGCTGTACTGTCTCTGATGTGCTTTACCACCCTTTCTTTCAGCTGCATCAGTGGTACAAAGGACTATGACCAACCTGAAACAGCAGGTGCCAGCTCCCTGGCTGTGCAGTTTGGGAGATGAATGATTGCAGAAGCAGCTTCGTAAATAACCATTTCATGCTTATTCCGCAGACAGCTCTCAATGAAGTCAAACAGTGGACTTTCATGGCTACAAACAGAAGACATTTCACAGCATGATGCTGAGTTACGTACAAACCACTAATACCACATTTCCGAGAACTTGACAGAAAGCATAGCTAATGCACTGGCTTTCATGTTTCCTACACCGCCATGTTGCTCAACTCATACTTGAGCTCTAAACTTTCTAGTTACTGTTATTCTATTAATCTGTACATTATCTTCTTCAAGCTAGAAATGCTGCACTCCGGAAATACGTATTTTATTATTAATCATGTATCACACACCACTAACAAAAGTTTCCACTGATAAAAGAGTTTCATCAGGAGGTGAATTTCTTAGGTAACTATACCCTCCTCTGCTAGTGCAAGATTAGAAGAAGAGATCCTTTTATTTATATCCCCACAACATAGGTAGATCCTTATTGCATTTGAAATGCATCTAACCAGACAAAGTACAAAACCTCTCCAAAGGTTATTCTGCAGTTTTAATCCTACTCTCAGTTAAGTTTTGGCGGTATGGCACCAAAACAAAAACCCAAACCACACCACACAGCTGCCACACATACCACCACTCAGTTCAGTCTAGCATTCCGCTTCTACCTGCATTTTAACACTACAGTTCTCTCTGTGCGTAGATTTCCGCAAACTTTAAAAAAAATGCAAATTTCCTAGCTACTGTTTACCTCAAACTGTAATTAGTTTTGTAATTCACATGCTGCCTCTTACTTACCCCTCTTCAGATTCCTTCAAGAGTTTGCTTGCAATTCGGATCAGCATACAGTACGCAAACTGGGATTTCAGTCCAGATTTAGTGAACTTATTCAACATCTTAGAAACCGCAAGGCGATCATTTTTCCTAAGGTGATAGAGCAGCCCCAAAGCATGGTACTAAGAAATCAGAAACAGAGATGTGCAGGTATTGAATACACACTGCAGTTGGAAAAGCCAGACTGTAAGACATAAGAGGGCTAATAAATTGCTGTTTCCTAGCAGAAACACCTTCTAACCTCAAACGATCTGAGCTTCCTTACAAGTTACAAAGATCTGCAGTTTTTCCTTCCCCTTCCTGTCCACCATAAGACAGCCTCAACACATTTCTGAAGATCAAGAGAGCCATGAAGTTAGTTTACTCCCTTTTCTCCCCATTAAATGTCAGAACTTCAAAGGCTTCAGCTTACTAAATTATACTGCACAATAGCACTTGCATTTCTAGTACACTCAACATCCAGGATATCCCAAGGCTTTTAAATGACAGCTGACCTTACAAAAAATCCTCAAGGCATTTACAGGAAAAGTACAAAGGAACATTTCTAGTTGCTTGCCAAGTTGTTTTGGTTTTGGTGTTTTTTTTGTTTTTTTGGATTTTTTTTGCCATAAGACTGATTCACAGTAAGGCTCAATGAAGCTGCTAACTAGGCAAGAACAAAGCTGATTTTACAGATTGGTTTCTGATCATTAGTCTGTAACACCAACGGAACATAAAGAATGCTTTCATTTCCACAGCTGTTGGGAATATTTGTGCAAAGATTTTGCTAATATGGATATCTTACTGATATTCGGGCTAATCTCTGTGGTCCTGTGGCAACTGGCAAATTTTCTGAAGGCCAAGACAAGAGATGCTGGTATTCTGGGAGGTAGTAAGATAATTTCTTGAGCTTTTTGAAAACCTCAGATTCAAAGCCCTTCTGCAACAACTACTGTGAAACAGTCAGTGGCATCCCAGCTATGAGAAGGTTAGCAGGGAAAGGGCAGAGAAGTGCACTAAAGAGCCAACTCTTAATTACGAATCTTGCACTGGGATCACAGAGAAACTCATGATTTTTTGAAACAGTCAAGTCGTTTCCCTCAAGTCACAATTCTTGTTTTTAAAAGAATAAGGGAAAAAGGAAAACGAGTTATTTTTTTCTGAAGGTTATCTTACGAACTCACAGAATACCATTAAAACCCTGTAGTGTGTTTAGAGCTTCCTGGGGCAACCACCCTCAAACATACCTGCACCATAACGTTGTCACTAGAAGCTGCTTCTTGAGCTTCGTTGATCCACCGTTTGACTACGTCATAACTGATCTTCATCATATGCTGGAAGAAGCCACAAAGTGAGACTGCAGACAAACTAACAGTAGAAGCACAGTGAAGTACCATGAGCCTTGTTTTCAGATTTTACATTTAAAGACTTCAAGACAATCTAGGGCTTTGTTGCATACTACAGGTAACAAAGAATAACTCCCAAATACATAGTTTGCACGGATGCACTTGTTTCAAGAAAGAGAAAAGTAACTCGGAGAGTTTTTGTTTATGTTCAAACAGGACAGAAGACAATACTAGGACAATTCGCCTGCCTAGGGTTAGTCCAGCAGGGAGACTCCAGTTGTCAGTATTAATACAGCTTTGTTTGCACCCTCAGGGTGCTAACACAGGCTCTGCTCCACCTCATCAGCTGGACCTCTTACCCTCCTGCTCTGCCTTCTGGATTTGCCATTGCAGCCAGTCTCTTTATCCTATGCACTTATAAACCACTGTTTTTCTTACAGCTCAGTCTCAGACTACCATGCTTTCACTTGTATTCTCCTCTTTAATAAAAATATTAACCTAACAAGATCTTTTCTAGCCTGTTCTCCTAAACAAGGGAGAGAAAAACAGTGAACTTCTCCATCTAGCCGTCCTACTACATATAAGCAAAAATAATCTCGATTTGCAGTCTTATCAGGGCAGCAATTTCATGGATTTGTTTTTTGCAGAGCACAAAGTAGAGTGCTTTTACTTCCTGTTACAGAACTGATATGCTCTTTCACAGTCATCAGTGTTAGTCCTTCCATGGCACAGAACAGGTTGTTTCTACTTACTCTCACTGAACTGATAAGCACTTTTACGGTTATCAGTGTGCTTGACTTTTCAAAACAGACAAGGCCCCTCCCCAGAGAAATTAATGTTCTACACTAACTGCATAGAGAGATGACTGAGTACTTTGCAATTAAAGTTACTACAACTGATGTACTCTAAAGCAACAGAACATTAAGGAAGGAGTTTGAGAAGACAGAGTCTGCTTGAGACAAAGGAAACTCCATTGCTACTTTTTTTTTATTTATTTTCCAGTGAGGAGATGAAGAAGAGTCCTATCAAAGGAAAAGAAGATGAAGAAAGAACAAAACAAAGGCCAGGCAGAGCTACAGATGCAGCAGACTAGCCTTCCCAGCCACAACACAATGCACAGGTTTACAATAATCTACTGCTTTACTTACTAAGGAAGACACCAGTGCAGAACTAGACACACTGGGGACTTTGTCCACAATGGCTTGCTTCATGTATCTCTCAATGGCTTGTAACATCGTACCCTATGAAAGGGAAAAAGAACCGTGTTGACACTTAGGAGGCAGAGCATAAAAGCAGTATAAGGCAAAAATATATGCACAGCATATCCAAAAGGCCCTCAGAAAAAATCTTGAGCTAATTCTGAAAACGCATACTTCTCCAAGGGAGACATGAGTATCAGCTGCCCAGTCCTGAAGGTTCAGTGACACGATCAAAGTCTCCAGCAAAGCAATCTCAGATCAGAAACTAGAGCTCCAAAGCTCCTGCCTTCTAACTCCATGTTTACAGTGCTACAGCTCCACAGAGCTCCTCACATCTACAGAGGGCTTCAGAGCAGTCCTTCCTAAAGCAGGAGTTCCATTACTACTATAAGAATACACCCTGCAAGAGAGTAGTTTTTCTATTTTAAATACACTTATCTCACCCACAACAGTGATGTGATTTGTACTTACATCAGTGATCCTACAGAGCGCTCTGATGGCCGGGCCTCGGTAAACATCTTCCTTCCCTGTCATGTCTTTGGTCAAACTAAAATAATCAAGGACACCCCGTTAACACTTCTTTAAAATCTTGATGTCTTGGTCCTTTTGTGACATTCATCTCATCTCATTTAGCTCTTCTTCCAGCTGTTACCACATAACTCTAGTATTGGCTATAAGCAACTCCTTAATAATTAGCTATTTGAAAATTATTAACATCAGATTCTGTGGAAATGCAGAACATTACAAAATGCATAGCCCATAATATTGCTTTGCCATAGGCCTGGTTTATTTAGCTCAGCCATTCTCCTCCTTAGTGCTACTCTTCTTTCTACCACACAAAATTTTGGTTGAGATTAATAGCGAAGTTTAGTTTGCTGAACAGCTTTTAAAAAATATAAAATAAAACAATCGCTTAGCACATGCCACAGATCCAATTTTTGCTCTCGCAGCAACTGTAACATCTATTCTGTAGTCAAAAAATTTGCTAGTTCAGTTGGCGGACTGAACGGAGCTTTGCTCTGCTTTTCCCTAACTGCTCTGACAGCAAAGTCAAGTCACAGCCTAGGTTTTGACAAAACCATCGAGCACTAATAATTTAAAAACAAACAAAAAACCCCCAAACAAACTAAGAAAACAAAGTAGCAACCGATTGATAAACTGTAAGCAAGCCTCTTGCTTTTTTATAAAAGCCTAATAACACAGGAGGAAGAAACAAACGTTTCATACGGTGACACATACTCTGTACCATGGAACAATGTTTTCCCTTGCTGTATCCTTTATAAATCATAATTACAGAAAACCATAGCAGCTAAAACAAACACATTAAGACGCAGCTACTTGTTTCAGAGCTCTGAGACTGTGCTTTCTGTAGGTTCTACTACCTGCTTGTGACAATGATGACGTCCTCAGAAATATTGGCCATCTCCTTGATAGTAAGGTAACACATTCTTCTAAGGGTTTGCTGTGAAAGTGTATTGCAGAAAACCATTAAACCCAATGGCAATTATGAATAAACACTTCCTAGAAGTTTTAAAAGTTAAATAAACCTACAAGTTAAATATTTAACTTTAAAAGTTAAGTAAACTTTTAAATAGAACACTCTTCCCCACTTCCATACAAAGTTATAAGCACACAAGTAAAACTATCTTTGATAACTGGATAACAGCCTTACTCTCCGTTATCAAACAAACCAGAAGAAGAATAAGAGATATATGTCTTATAAAATGATAACAAAACTAAAAAAAAAAAATCCACATGTTAATTATGAAAGAAGTGATACATCACGTCTGTACGCAGAAGCCTCATAATTATCAGTTAAAAGCTTTAAAAACAACTTCCTCTGATCTATTTGTTGTTGTAAAAGAGAGAGAAATATGCAAAGAGCAGTGACGCTTTAATTTTTTGAAAGCAAATGACAGTTACATTAAAAAAGCTACTAAAACGTGGATATGAGAAACGTCTCAAACACCCTGTACTTCCAAAATTTTCATTCCATCTTTAAACAGTTACAGGTACAACCTTCCTCAGCCAAATCTCTAAAAACCTGAAGTGCCAGTTCATTTTTAATAAAAATTAATGAGACCCATCACATGAAGCATACTCCTCTGAGTTCTTACACTCTCTGCAAAAGAGATCAGAGAAGGACTTTACATTGGGCAAAGCCCAAAGTTTAATCCAGCATTTTTAGGATGTTCTCATCCCTTCACTCCATGCCGATTCATGAAGAGAGCAAGTTGTTCTAGGGAATAGCAGTATTTGATCTACAGGCAACTTTTAAAATTCTATTTTGAGTTAAGCAGATGGGGATTATTTGCAAGTGTAAGAAACAGTCATAAAATTATACTGATTTGCATATTAAGGCTTTCTGTCATTATTCACATTCTTTACAACAGTAATTCAACTCAGAACTGCCCCCTCACCAAAAACAACCTGCAGAAGTAACCGTATGTTATTACTCACTCATTTGTTTCCAAACCATGAACTGCCTTCAGCAAGTACTTTGCGTGCAGAGCTTGTTCTCTGAAGTACTTGCCTCACCCTCCTCCCACATCCCAATATCCAACTGTTTTGTAATTACTGCAAACCCAGAGAAAACCAGGGAGACAGCAAGTGGTAAACACTAGGTACTTACATCATTAGATTGAAATAATCTGGTCATTGCAAAAAAAGCTTCTGTGGCTTCAGTGGTTCCGAAGTGTTCACCCTGAAAATAGCATACAATAAGTGAGAAAAAAACCCCCACTGTCATTATTCAGCTGCCTCCACCTTTCAGCCCCCACTTATAATACCTACCCACGCACCAAGAATCTTTTCTTTGAGACTTTTTCTCGTGTTAGAAACCATTCCTCCCTCACCTTGTGTTTCCTGGGGAGTACAGGCCAAGTTTACCACTATTATCTACTTGGTTTCAATATAAATGCCACCCACAGTGGTACAGCGATGGAATAGTTTGTCAAGTAGCCTGTGTTCCCTCTTTTGACATTAGTTCATTAGCAGTTGGTTTTGTGTCATGCTTGTTAACCAGAAGGATCCCCTTACTTAAAAGGGATCTATCGAAAGATGACTGGTGCCAATTAAAACCGAACAGCATATAGGTTCCTCCTAACTGATTGTAACTCCATGTTAAATAGTGCCTGACATGCAGGAAACCTGATCTATGTGGATACCTAAAGAAAATCTCCTTCCTTATCATGCTTCCAATTTCTCCCCAAACAAAAAGACACCTTCTACTTCATCACTTCCTGGCCTATGTTCTTACCTCAGCTCAGTTATTCCTACTTTAGCTGGGCAAGCACAAGTGGCTCTTTAATTGCACAGTGCTGCGGTGATCACAGACCAAACGACAGCTCTGACTTGGCACTCAGAAAAAGTCTTAAAAGGTTCAGTGACACATCTCTCTCTCACCTTAGCAGCAAAGTTGGAGAGGAGAATGTAATATTACAGCACAAACACCATTTCTGATCTCCTTAAAAGCTACCTCCCAAATCTGACAGGAAGAGGTATAAAGCTTCTTTCATAACGAAAGCTATCAGAAATTTGCCTCAGGAATATTCATTCTGGCTGGGAAAAAATGGTAACAGTTACCTGGTTCAGCAAGTAAAGGATCTTGGTAAGGATGTGCAGGCATCTTCGTGGATTTATAGGGGTCTCATTAAAGATACGTGCCTACAAACACAGCATAAATACTGTATTACAGTGTAACCCAACAATAATAATTTCTCTTTCACCATAAAAAGTAAAGCAATTGGTTTTCAACCAAGTAGCTTATAACTTTTTTCATTCTAAAAATGTGTCCCAACGAGCATATTCCTGTCATTCAGCTCATGCATGTTTAGTTTGCTGGATGGGTAGCAATCTGAACAAAGGACAACTCAGTTTACCATCTGGAACTAGCAAAAATACTTTAAAATAAAAGCATAACAACTTAATTCTTTCCATAGCATCTGTAGCCCAAACACTACTTAGCACTAGTCTGTAGGAACACAAAATTGAAATTATTAAGTTCCTACTTATAGCTCTTTGTACCCACCAAAATTCCCTGTTATTTAACCACACATTCACCTCACCACTTGCAATCATTCTTGGAGTACACAAAGAGAAACAGGAAAACTCGTTACATAGTACGTTACATGAGTGTAGGAAAACAGGCAGATCACCTCTTCAGAAAGAGCACCCTGAGATTCTGTATGTCCACATGGAAGGCAGAAGCCACATGTAATCTAATTACCATACATAAGCCCCTCACAGAGTAACTTCACATGCACTTAATTTACATACCCTGTGATTTTAAATTAACTATATGAATTTAGCCATATTTCCCGAGAGTTGCACTGTAAAACTTCCTTAAGCTGATAATGCTTCCTGAAGGGAAAAAAAAATAAAGAGAGTTAAACCATATTATACAATGATTATTCATACCTCCTGAAGCACAGCACTCTTCTCCAAATGCTGGAAAGGATTAGAGCCACTACCTGAGGAACAAAAGAAACCTCTCAGTTAAGGAAATGCATTCTTCACAAAAAAAAACCCCAACAGAACTGAGCATGCAGGAACAGCCCCTAAACCTTACAAAAACACCTCAATGCTGCAGTGATGTTCCTCTTAGAATAACTGATGGTCTCCATCAACAGCTTTGAATCCACTTTTGTAAGTTGTGTATTCAGGGTTACAGGAAAAAAAAAAGGGGGGGGAGGGGGCACTTTCAATGTAGCTGGAAGGCAAGGAAGAAGAAAGGTCTTTACTAGTAAATTTGCCTTAATACTCCCTTTACTTATTTACTTTTTTTTCCTAGTCCCCCTATTTTTATTCCTTCAGGTACAGAAAGCACTGAAGGAATCAGGACAGACCTGCTGATCAGGATC
This sequence comes from Ciconia boyciana, assembly GCF_034638445.1. NCBI lineage: Eukaryota > Metazoa > Chordata > Aves > Ciconiiformes > Ciconiidae > Ciconia > Ciconia boyciana. The sequence continues at coordinate 2,084,863 of NC_132934.1, forward strand.
TGAAATAGAAATATATCGATCAATGCACCACTAAAATGGGCTACTCAGCAAACTCCAAAAACAGTCTGGCTGCTGCACATCACAAAATCATTAATGCTAAACTATCTCCATAGTGTAGCTTCTCAGCCTTTTAACAGCCCAGCTCCAGGCACTGAGAAGTTACCCACTAGCCAAAAGCAAAATCTGCAAAAGGCCTTCAAAACTATTTCAGGGGGAGGAAAACATGACACGAAGTTCAAATCCATCTCTTGTCTCGTTGTAGGGGAACATTTTAACTCCTGTACCTTGTTTCAGAGAATCATCTATGTCAGCTGCTACACAGCCGGTATCTAATGCACAGTTTGAGTCTCTCTGCTGGAAAGCATAGGGAAGCCTTTAGTTTCAGAGAAGGTAAGAAAAGTAAGAGAGATTGTCTCCTCTTTTGAGATTTCTGAAGGGCGCTAAATAATTAATTTCTTGGAGATGACACTTCTCTGTCAGCAGCATACAGAGACCAGTCTTCTAATCCACATTCACAGTGAAACCACCTCTCAGAGCCACCCTTACAAACGCATAAATCCCCCCAAATCCTCACTACTGCATCTGACCCTTTTCCTCCCGCACTATTTTTTTATCTTCACTTCATTCATTCTTCACTTCTCACTTCCCAAACAGAAAGAAACTGAGAATGAAACGAAACTCAACCCAGCTGGCCACATCCTGCAGCTCAGAAGACCTCTAAGCAGCAACACAAAATTCAAGACAGCATCACTTACTACAAGTGATGGCAACGTGAACCACTTGGCACTTACTTACTACAGGCAACATGAACTTAATTTCCAGACGATTTTGTGGAGCGAAAATGTGCAAGTGATGGCTTCGTTCACCACATCTATGCCTAATGTGATGGGTTTTTTTCCCCACCTGCCGGGTACCTGAACGCAGCCGCTCCTAACACAGTCCCAACCACAAGGTCTGCGTGGGGGACGGCTGCTGCCCTGCTACCAGGCTGAGGTGCGGACCCCCATCAAGCCCTGCAAGCATCGCTCCTCCTCGCCACAGCAAAGGCGGGAAGAGACCGCCAGCTGCAGCCCGCAGGGTTGAAGGGAACCGGTTCCCTCCGAGCGCGGCCTCAGGGGTCCGGGGCAGGCCCTGCAGGCCGCGGACCATCCTGAAGGGCCGGGGAATGCTCCGAGGGAGCTCAGGACACCGGAAAGGAGACGGGACCTCCTTCATCAGCGGCCGTTACTCTCCCCTCACCTCAGCGGCTGTTACAGGCCGCGGCGCGCGCTGGGAGCCTAACGATCGCTCCCCTCACGGCCGTGCCTCCATGCCCACCCCTAGAGCCCGCCCCCGGCTCCCTCCCCGCTACCGCCAGCCCCATACCAGACTCCTCGTCCTTCTTGTCAAACTTCTTAATCATGTCGCCGCCGGTCGCGCCCCTCCCTTCGAGCTGCACCTCCGCTGGAGCTTCCGCCGGAATGCCCGCCTCCCCGCTTCACATTCTGCCATCTGATTGGGCCGCAGAGTCGTCACTCAGCCCTCTAAGCTCTTAGGGCCGCTGGGCGCGTTCCGTCTCTCCAAGCCACGCCCCCTCTCCCTCTGCTGAGGGGGCGGGGCTGAGCCAGGCCAGGGTGAGGGCGTGTCTTAAAGGAGCCGCGCCGCCATTTTGTGAGGGGGTGCCTAGCCTCGTCTGACTGACTGACTGACTGACTGACAAACCAACCATCTGAGCCCCTTGGCAAAAAAATAAACACACGTTTCAGCTACCAGCTCCCCTCAGAAGGGGGAGGCAAGGTGCCTTTGCCCAAACACTGAGGTATTTTGGCAGCAATGGCAGCGTCTCGCTGCTGTGCCCTGAGGAGGCCACTGCTTCCCTCCTCCCTGCCCCTTCTAAAAATAATAAAGCTAAAAAGGAGCTGTTGTAATTTATTAACACCTCAACCAGGTCTTTCTGAAAGATGGGGCATAAACAGCCTCCTTCAGGGTGTTGGGACCCCCGAAAAACCCCAGAGATGATGCGGATCCCCCATCGTGGCACCATCCCCCACAACAATGGCCGACCCGTGAGGCACATGGTTTATCAGGTGGTGGGCGCCACCGAACCACTCAGCAGCCGCCACCCGTGCTGGAAGCTGTCACTGCCGGGCACGGGGATGACACCGTGGGTCTGGAGAAGGGCGGAGAGGGACAAGGGCTCTGGTGGGCAGGTCGCCATCTTGTCTCGTGGCTGGGCCAGTGCCAGGCCTGTAAGAAGGCACAGGTGCTTCCTCAGTGAGGTGGCCCCAGCATGGCCGAGTTCCATGTCGGGGCAGTCTCAGGTGTGTTATTTGGGCACGTTTCGGGGCCAGCTGCAAAACTGGCTCCTGTCTACCTCAAGCACCTGCCGCGTGAAGTGTCCGAGGGCTCCCCTGGCTTTAGTCTGCCCCTTCTCACACTTACCGTGTTGCTTTACAGGTGGAAGATCTTCACATCAAAAGATGGTGATATTTTGGGGTGAGGGATGGAGGTAGAGAGTGCTCGGCAGGTGTTATTAGTGAGTATTATCACAGGTACTTTTTGGAATATTTCAAACGGTGAAATTCCCTGGAGGGGGGTGAACAAACCCCCATGCCCTAGGTCCTCCTAGGTAACTGGAGCGGGGAATTTCTGCTGCGTCTCAGATTAGCACGACTCGTGAGCCAAAAGTTTTCCTCTCCCTCCCGAATCCCTATGGCTGCAGCTGAAGGCTTGGAAGGACTGGTCCTGGCAGCATGCTACTGGCAGTATACAACAGTACCCAGGACCTGCTTGCATGGTTTAGGTGGCTGGATTTTTCTGTGTCTTCTCCCACCAAGAGGAAAGGGCCATCCCTAGCGCCTGCTCGCCGCTCTTCTTCCCTCAGACTGGGAGGCAAAGAGATGCTTTCCTTTAAGAGGATCTCATCAATAAGCCTTTTCTTTTCTTCGTGCTCTGTCTGATACCCCGAGGACAGTCCCATTAACTTTCTACATTCAGATGGAAGAAGCCATCATGTCCCTTTGCTCAACGCTCCTACAGACCCTGATTTTCAACAGAGGGTCTGCTGCTTTCAGTTGCTTTCAGAGATTACTTCTTTAGCTAGGGGTCCACCTGCTCCTCTTAGTATAAAATGAGAAGCCCAGCTCTTGTCAGAAATACTGAGGGAACAGATCGAGTCTTGGAATTGAAGATGAAACGCTACTGAGCATGGAGCTTGGCATTTACAACGGGGAGAAGTGGAGAGCCCCGTGTAAAGGGAAGAGCTCTACCGAAGAGCAGGCGGTATAGGGGGGCTCTGATAATTGCAACGTTAAGGCCTGGATGCTAAATTAATTTGATATAAGTTAGGGGAAGAGGCTGAGAGGAGGCAGCAATACTGAAGCGAACAGAGGATGGAAGAAAAGGAGAAAGAAAAGGCAGCGAGTGTAGAATTGGTTGTATTCAAGGTGGCATGTCATGCTTTACCTCACCTGTGATGTGCTCATGTCTCATCATCTAGGAAGCGCTGGCCCACGTGCCCATAAAAGTTTAGCTTAATCAACTTAAAAATAGATTTGTCAAGCTGATGTAGCTTCTTCACATGTAAAAAGCTTTAGCTATTACACAGAGGTCTTAAATGGTGACCAGTGACATATAAGGGATGATACGTATGGGTCCCTGCTGCTGGATGTGTGCAGGGTGAATTGCCATACAGGTTGAGGATGACTACAGCTGCCAGAGCAGCTTTTATTCAGGGGGCTGAGAGGTGTCTTCACTCACCACAATTAAATCTTTAGTGATTGCCCTATCCCTGGAAACATTCAAGGTCAGGTTGGACTGGGCTCTGAGCAACCTGATCTAGTTGAAGATGTCCCTGCTCATTGCAGGGCGGTTGGACTAGATGACCTTTAAAGGTCCCTTCCAACCCAAACTATTCTATGATTCTATGATTCTATGATTCTATGATTCTATGATTCTATGATTGCAGCTTTGCTACAGATGGATGGAGAATGACTGGTGGACTTTTATAGATCTTGTAAAGACAGTGGCTTGTAGTAGGCTGGAAAAGAAGAATCTTTTATCTTATTATGCATTATTACCCGTGGACTGGAGTGGAGGGTACCTACACTGTGTCTCACCTTCCCCACACCCTCTGGTCCTCCTCCCTTAGCTACCCAAGGAACTAAACATTGGTTTCTGTTTGCTTTGGACTTAATAAAAGCTTTGCAGTAGGTGGTGGCTGGGTGCTGGATTTGTTCAACCCATCCTTCTCTCCCCTTCTCAAGGAATGGTAACTTCCCACCTGGTTTAGGGAAGGCTCAGTAGCGGAATTGTGGATATTGCCTTTCTCTTTGCTTCTCAGCAAAGGTTTTTGAGAACTGTCCTTCAGCCTCAAAAATCACTGTCTTTGGAGAACCTAGGATGTGAAATGAAAACTAGACTCAGGAAAGCAGCCTGAGGTCCCAAGGTTTGCTTTGTCTTACTTGATTATGCTTCTGAGCACTTAACAGCAGTAGATCAAGCTAGTAACAAAATTTTGATCAGTCAGGGAGAATAAGGCAAGTGCGTATTGTGTGACCTTGGGCTCAGCATGTCCTGTTCCTCAACAGGTCAGGGCTAAAACAGACTTTCTGGTGTCTCTGGCAACCCCAACTGCTGAAATGGCTCCATGACTGTTGATTTAGGGTGAAGCAGAGCCCCTTAATTGCCCTTCTCCAGCTATTAAGTGCCCTAGTCCAGCTATTACCGTGCTGCTTCCAGAGAGGGAGGTTTATTCTTGGGCTCAAGTACCTGCGCTGTGCTGGGGGAGACTCCCATCACAGCCCACCTGAGCACCATTTTAAAACCAGGAATAGCAGGCATGGTGGCCCAGGAGAATGGACAGCACAGGGGGATAAGAAGCCATAGAAATACACGGGCTAAAACATCTGTGCCGGATTGTTCTTTCTTATCAATCAAAACTATTTGAGGATCTTAATCGCCATTGAAAAACACTCAAATAGCTTCCTTTTCTCCTTGCATTTAGAAGAGGCGAATCGTAGCTTTTCACCTGCTCCAGGTCCCTTTCTTAGTCTCAGATCAAAGTTACAGCTCTAGATTCATGTTGATGCTCTGGCAGGGATTATGTAGAAAAGGAAAGGGTTTCAGCTGCATCTGAACATAAAATGTTTCCCAGCCATTTCCCCAGGAAAATTTGTCCTTGCTTCTGTCAGCTCTTTCCGTTGTGTCTTCAGCAAGGGAAAGTGAATCTGACTCTTGGGACCAATCCTCTGGAAGAGAATGGATAATGAAACCAAACTAGGTGTACTGAGGCAGGTTGGAAGCATCAACCTTAACACAAGAGAGAAGGTCCTGGCAGTTGTTGAAGGTACTATAAAGAGCTTTTGTATCAGGAATGAGGAAGTGTGGATCAGCGGGGTGTTTCTGTGAGAAAGTAAAAGTAAATGGAGTAACTGCTAAAGGAGGGAAGCAATGGAGGCCAAAGAGGCTAAGCTGTAGGGAAGGCACTATCGCAGCCATCCTCATGCATGCAAGTGTGTTTTCCAAAACTACCATGTGAAGCCAGCTGAGATATGTAAGCAAATAACACATTTTGAGTCGTTCTTTGTTGTTTTCTGATTTGCTGTTTTGAGTTCTGTAGTTTCCCTTTGCTAGCACAGAGACCAAAGCTCAGTTTTAAAGAAAAACTAAGGTCTTTGTGTAATTCCACAATGCTGAGGCTGGAATTCATCTCACCTAACTTCATCTGTCTAAAACTTAGGTTGAGCTGGTCATCTAGATTTCTTCTATATTGAGTAGAAGGTGAGAGAGGGAGAGAGAGGGAGACATTGCACATGGACAGAGCATCCTGTTTGGACATGGGGACACAGCCACAGGATGCCTCTTCCCAGACGTCTAAGCTTCCCCTATAATCTAGTTTGAAACTGTCGTGGTTTAACACCAGCCAGCAACTAAGCACCACAGAGCCACTCACTCACTCCCCCCCCGGTGGGATGGGGGAGAGAATCAGAAGAGCAAAAGTGAGAAAACTCGTGGGTTGAGATAAAGACAGTTTATCAGGGAAAGCAAAAGCTGTGCACACAAGCAAAGCAAAACAAGGAATTCCTTCACTCCTTCCCATGGGCAGGCAGGTGTTCAGCCATCTCCAGGAAAGCAGGGCTCCATCACGTGTAATGGTTACTTGGGAAGACAAATGCCATCGCTCCGAACGTTCCCCCTTCCTTCTTCTTCCCGCAGCTTTATATACTGAACGTGACGTCATATGGTATGGAATAGCCCTTTGGCCAGTTTGGATCAACTATCGTGGCTGTGTCCCCTCCCAACTTCTTGTGCATGTGGCAGAGCATGGGAAGCTGAAAAGTCCTTGACTAGTGCAAATATTACGCAGCAACAACTAAAACATCAGTGTGTTATCAACACTGTTTTCAGCACAAATCCAAAACATAGCCCCATACCAGCCACTATAAAGAAAATTAACTCTATCTATCTCAGCTGAAACCAGGACAGAAACGAAAGCCTTAAGTCTGAGGTGGCTGTAGTTACACTAGATGAGTCCCTCGCTTAGACATGAGAGACTAAAGACGGCTTTTGTCAAACCCTGCCCACATTTCACTGTAGCCCCCAGTGCTCTCCTGATTCGGCGTTCACTCACAGAGCTGATTCTCTCCCCCCAGACCACGCAGTCCCCCCCTGAAATGTGTTTGCAAGCCCCAGCTAGCCACGGCGTGCTGTCCCCTTCCATTGACCACGTCACATGCTTTTGTCACTCTCCCTGCCTGAGAGACTTTATGCAAACAAGCAAGCAGACCCAGAAGACATGAGTGAAACCCCAGGCTCAGCACTGCTCTGAGCAGTGATGCCCAGGTCCATTTAGACTCTCATTATCTCCATTTTGCAGTCAAGAAATGGAAGAACGTGATAGCGCGATGTGCTGCCAGTCCTGCAGGAGATGGAGGCATTAGGCTCTGTTGTGACCATAACCCCTTAAGTAACAGGACCAGTTTTGTTGTTTTATTTTTTTACCCTGGATGTGGTTTTTTATGTTATCTGCATATGGCTAGTAACAGGCAGCTGAGCTCCCCAGCCAGGGCCATGATGCAAAGGTGAAGGCAAACAGCAAAAATGAGGCAGGAATGGCTTGTCCTGGCAGCACCACCAAAGTCTCTCAGACTTAGACCTTACAGCCAGCCAGAACTGAACCCACAGTCCATGGGTACGGTTTCTTGTTATGTTTAATACAGTTTCAGCGTGGAGCGCTCCGAAACCCACCTCCTCTTCCCACTCCTAACCACATGCTCTAGTTGACTCCGCTCTGTAGCAGGGCTAAGGGATTGGCTTGTTGATCGTGGGAAGTGGACCTAGTGGATACGATATGATTTCTGTGAAATCATTGATGTGATCTGCTGCACTCAGAACCACACAGTCATCGGCCCAAAGTTCACAATCAACATCCCAGCGCACTGAACATTACTGCCTTCCTTAGAGCTGTGACTCTCAAGCCCTCAACAGACATTCTTGATAGTTTAAAAAATTAAGCTCCTTCCTTGTGTATATGGAGTATTTTACCATTCCAAGTTGCTTTTCGGTGTTAAATGCCATGTGGTTACAATTCAGTTCAGGGAGGGGATTGTTTGTTATGATTGGTGTTGTCTTATCTTGATCGAACAGTGAAGATCTGACCATAACTGCCATGCATCTTCTGCAGCTATCGAGATGTTTCTGAAATGCATCGCTGTTAAACAGTGTAAAGTCTTTCTCCTATACCCGGACAAAAAGGAGGGCTGAATTAGAAGAACCAGCTCCATATATCCATTTTACAACTACAGAAGTAGGAGAACTGCCCTCCTGCACCAACCTTGGGTTGCCTGGGCCCACTTTTTGCCGAGGGGATAACCTGGAGAGACCCCTGTCTCCAGCAGAAGCGCACAGAATATAAGAAGAATCACCCTCACTCCAGCCCTCCAGCGGTCACCAGGTTTAGTGATTCCATAGCTGGACTGTCGTGCTTGATAGGCATTAGTGTCTCTCCTGTGGAGCTGTCTAGATCATGTTTGAACCAGCTTATATTCATCTGTGACAGCTGTTCTTCAGAGGATGCCACATAAGGGCTTAGGTACTGCGCCTGCTCCAGCCTGCCTGCTGAAGTAATATCTTGAAGGAGCACGCATTGCACCCTCCGTTATGGTGATGAAATGACCTCCCACGGGTGGCAGATCAGGGAGGTTTGATCCTAGGACCTCCAGACATCGGTATAGGTGTCACCTGAGCTAGAGAAAAAATACCCCAAGGACTGCTCTGCCAGTCCATTTGCTTTTGAAGGATCTAATCCCAGGGCATGTTTTTTTCAGTTTTTAGTGGTATTTTTCTTCTTATGCAGACTCGATGGCAACAGCAACTTTAATGAGAAGGAGTAATGTGAAAATATAACCTACCCCTTGTTCGGTCACACTGGGGAAGGACCATGCCCTGAAACGTGCAGTCTTTCATCCAGAGAAAAGAAAGTTCAGTGCTTGGTATGTGTCAGCCCCGTAGCTGCCTGGAACTGGACAAATTGCCCCCGCACTGAGTGCTGTGTCCTAAAAGATGACAAATTAGTATCAACAGCGACATTTAAGATGCTGCTGCTTCCAAGTGAAACAGCAGTAATAGCTTCGCAGAGCCGGGATGTTAATCCACCGGTGTAGCCAGCACGTTTGCTAGCAGAGGAAACAGTGCTGCCTTCGCTTACCAGGTTGGGAATATTGGCGTGCTCTTTCTCATGCCGTAAGGAAAATCTTTTCATGCTTGCCACCTCTGAGGGTAAAATGAAAACAAGGCAATTCATTACCAAACATGGTCATCAAAGCCTGTGTCCTGCTAAATAGAGCAGCACTGATCTCTGCGGCTGCTTTAGGTGATAGAGCAGACTGAGATGATAAAACATTAGGTCATTATTTCATTTATAAGCAACTTTTTTTCAAAGTTGGACTTTTCTTAATATTTTAGTAACGCAGTCATGAAAGAGATCTTAATTTCATCACAGTTTCCCGACTTCTCCTGCTTATAATGCTCTCTCCTTACCTTTACATGGGATTTTTCACAATTGAGGACATTATAAAGACTCTTGTATGGTAATGTGCAGGTATTTATACTTAACCATGGTTCTTTCGTGGCCCACTGAAATGCAGCCAATTTTGAGCCAGAAGGTTTAATAGTATATACAGTAATTTTGGGCAAGACACAAAGAGCAGACTGGCCATTTCTGGAACGTCCTACTCAGCTACTCAAATGGGAACAGGGCCAACTCCTGACGTTATTACTTTTCCCTGAGGAATTCCCAGAGAATAAGTTAAGATAAAGATCCTTGTTTTCCAATTAAAAAAGACAAATAGACTGGAGTGAGGGATGAATTAATTCAGTGTCTTTTTCTCTAGAATTGTGAAATGCATGAGAAGGAAACAATCTAAAAACATGTCATGGATGTCACAGAGTTACTTCAAGTATCTGTTTTTCTTTCCCATACTTTGTCTTTAGTATTTTTGGTTGTCCTAGACATCTCCAGTCCAGAAAACTGTCTTGCATTACATTTATAAATTGTGAAAAGTGATTGGCAGTGCTGCAAAATAAACAGTACTTCTAAGAATCTAAAATGCCATTTTATATAACTACTGAAGTGATTTAGAAACTTCTTTCCCAGCGAGAGCTGCAGTACACTTTACACTTGTTTTGCCAAATGGGAGATGTTTGCTGCATTCAAAAACCCAGTGGCTTAAAAATGTAAGCCCCTTAGGCTGTGTAGAAGTTTATGAAACCTCACTAAACAGCATGCATCTTCGAACGTTTGATGTCTATGAGGAACGTGGAGCTGGCATTTCACTAAACTCTTTTTCGTCCGTGTTGCAGCTGTTCTCCAGCTCGGCACAAGTTCAAGGCAAGATCCAGCTGAGAAAGCCGGGGATTCGTTACCGTTCTGGTCACAGGGGAGAATCACGGCTGCACGTAAGCCATGCTGGAGGGCACTGCTACCGCAGCCGTGGGGCTGCCAGCATTCCCGTCCTCGCCTGTCTCTGTGACATCCGTACGTTCAACGCCAGGACATCTGCTCACAACATTAATTAAAATTGGCAAAGACGGAGTGTTACCACTAATGTGACACTGTTTGAAGTGTATGTTAAGTGCAGGCAGAGGTCAAAAGGTGTGGATGGTTGCTAATTGTACTCCCTTTGACAGCAGGGCAGAATTAATCTTCCTGAATGCATCCTGTGTGGGCTTCATTTGCAATGGAAAGAAAAATGTCGTTTCAGAGGGTGATTTATCTGGGACAACTGTTTTGGGACAGGTTCACTCAGAAAATCCCAGGTTGTTTGCTGACCGGGTCTGAGATGTCTGCAAAGGGCTTAAAGACTGCTGTGCACCCCCTGCTCTGAAAAATTCAGGTAACAAAGTACCTTGTGACTGTTGCGAATGAGTGATTTAGATTGCTTAAAAAATCACCGTCAAAGGTATTGGCAAAAGTGGTTTTAAGATGATGTTGTAAAAGTGCGACTTAACAAAGGTCAATGGCAAGGTTCACTCTATTAATTACTGCATGGAAGAAACATACAAAGGAAAATTGGGTTACACTCAAGTTAAAATGATTCACAGAGAGACCGGGGATACAAAGGGGTATGGAGGACCCTGCCGTTGAGTCACGAGGTTCAGAGTAGACCCCCTTGCTTTCTAAACTCCTGATGGAGTTTAGGTGCGGCGGGGTCCAATCTTAATCTCAGACTTGGACAATGGTTTATGTCTAATGGAAGGAATATAAAGAGTAAGGAAGACCCTCCCGCTGAGTCACGAGGTTCAGAGTAGAACCCCTTGCTTTCTAAACTCCTGATGGAGCCTAGGTGCGGCTGAGTCCAATCTTAGTCTCAGACTTGGACAACGGTTTATGTCTAAGGGATTATATATGCAAAATTTATCAATTCAGCATGCAATCAAAGTTACCAAGACAAAATCAAAGTTACCATACTACAAGGTTATGCATGATATCGGCCGCTTACTGAAGATCTGCCGTTGGTAGAAGGTCTCTCTTACCTTGAGGAGCAACCTTGAGAGATGTCCCAGCTCAAGGGGAGATCATCGCCATGCAGCCAGGCTGCCTAGCAGGGAGAGCTCAAAGAAGGCTCCCTTAGGCTGTCATATTTATAGGATAAAGTGGTTGGCTCGTAGTCAAATTACAGGTGGTAGGAAAGGTATGCATGATGCTCCTTGTACCCACAACTTTCTTTATTCCTTGATAAATGAGTCTTGGAAAAGCCACCTGCTATGCATGCATGATGGGTGTTCCAAGCTCATAGGCATCAACATTCTCTGTGCCACTTGGCTTCTTTGTGGGTTCTCAGAGAACAGATTGGAACAAGGAGTTCTTGGCCCGGCCACAGCTCAGGCCTTTACCTCCTTTGGAGCCTGTACCAAATTCCTGCTATTTTGGTTAAGAGGTCGAGTGCATCCGTCACAGTGACAAAAAGTAAAAAGTGATCTGTAACAGGACCAAGGAAAAAAAGCATTTATGTATGCATGCTAAATAAAGGATTGCAAGTGTTGTGCAGAGCCTTGACTTGAATTACATGCAGCTGCAGCAAAGAAAGAAATCAGCCTGAGGAATACTCCCATTTAATAGCTTTTATTTAGAATAAATTCACAGTATTTCCAATCCTAGCCAAAATGTTCTCAATATTTTATTTTTTTATTTTCCTTACACTATGATTCAGCAATTAGTAACACTGGAGCTGTTCACTGCTCCATTATCAGCAATACAAATGTAAGTTTAATTAAGTGTAAACTAGTATTTCCTTAGCCAACACTAGTATTATGCTCTTATTCCCTTTGCTGGCTGGGAAGAGCAAACAATACCTGATCTGGCATAGGGTCAGCTGATACATAAGGAATACATCATCATTTTTTGAACCAATTTTGATCAACAGATGGAATTTATATTGGGTCAGTGCTTTGCGACATATAGTTGTAGTAGGGTTTTGTTCAGTTCAAAAGTTTTGAAGCTAGATTTACTTCTCGTGAAACCATGGTCTTAGAAACTGTATGTTTCTTTGTCTGTGAATGCATATTAGAGCTGCTCAGAACAAATTATCGAAGCTTAAGATACAAATGACCCTGCAAGGTTACTCTGGGTAGTATTTTCTGTCTTGGCCTTAAACAAACCCAAATTCTGATATGTGTATTGTACTTCTGCAAAGTATTACCCTGATGGGCAAGAAGGCAATATAATAATGCTGCATAACATTGCCTCAGCATCCTCTTGCCCTGTTCCAGTGCATAAAGGAACAGTAGTTATGTATAAGTGCTTCCACAAAGCAACTTCTGGCTTTGCGTTTTTTGCAGAGTTTTCTGCATAGATTGTGATGGCAGAACTGTGGGATTTTACTAGGTCACGTCAATTCATCTAAGGATGAATATGGCTGTGCGAACATCCTTTGGTTTTGTTCATACTGTCCAACCCGTTCTCACCTACATCCTGTCTGGCCTTGTGAATATTCAAAGTGGATGTGAGAGGGTCGGATATTAGCACAGTGAACTTACAAAAAGGAAACTTTCACCCATAGGAAGATGTGACTGCAACTTCTACACATCTTTTGGCTATTTTACTGGGTGGGGGGGCTGCTCTCTGTACTGAATAACTCCAAATCTGGAGCAGAGACACTTTGAGGAACTGTGTTTAGCCAGCTTTCTACATCTTTAGACACTTCAGTGCTTTAGAAACCTGTCCCTAGAGACCTCATGTCCTGGGAATTTAGCATTCATTGTTAATATGATCAACTATTACTCCTTGAAGCTCATCTTCTGATTGTTTCACACAAAAATATGCTGTCCACCATCTTGCTTTCCCGCATCCTGGTTCCCAAACCTTCTCCCCTGCCCTTCACCATCACCACCACCAAACAATATTGTATCTGTCATGAGAAGGCCTCAGTCTCCACCCAACCTCACCCCACATTCTGCATTCAGATCTTGCTGCTTCTGACCTCTGTCCATAGCCAACATCCCTCTTTTTCTTTCCAACCCCATGGCTAAATTCTCGTTTAGTCCCTTACCCTCTTCTGCTTAGACTGCTGCACCATCACAGCCTTCCAGGAGTACTCACTAGAAAAGCCACCTCCCTTGTCCTCCAGTGTACTCAAGTCAAGGTCCCCTTCCACCACCTTGACTGTTTTCCTACGTGCTCTTACATCAAAAATACATTTCTCACCCCCACTGCATTTGTCTTTTGTAATGCTGCATATTATCCATCAGTCCCCTCAGCTTTATTTTCCCATTTATAAGTGTCTCACCTATCTCTCTGATGCCTTCTTCATGTGGTCTCTGCGTGCTGTAAGACACTTGCCAAACTCACCTGCTAGGCTGTCCGCTTATCGTGAGTTTTCTTAAAAATAAATAAATGCAATTTTGCTGGTGCTTTTTTCCAAAGATCTATTCGGTTTTTATACCACCCATCCGGCTATCTAGAAACCATCTAGCAGGCAACAATTACATTACCAGTAAAGCTAAGTTTACTATCAAAACCTTCTGGCACAGCAAAATGCTCCTGATGAGCTTGATTTACACTATAAAACATCTTTTCCCCTCAAATACCAAATTAAAAATGCAACTTAACTTGTCAGTAGGCTTGCTGTTTGTGGCTTGCTGCTTTCTAGAGTGCTGCTCCTCAGTATAGAATAAAAAAAGGAGTTTCTGGACCCCTCCAGGAGGTTTCAGATGGAAGGCCAAGACACATTCTTCTTGTGTCCTTTCCAGCAGAGCAGTAGAAAGTGTCCTTTCCAGGTGTCCTGGTTTCAGCTGGGATAGAGTTAATTTTCTTCCTAGTAGCTGGTATAGTGCTGTGCTTTGGATTTAGGATGAGAATAATATTGGTAACACACTGATGTTTTAGTTGTTGCTAAGTAATCTTTACACTGGTCAAGGACTTTTCAGCTTCCCGTGCTCTGCCGGGCGCACAAGAAGCTGGGAGGGGGCACAGCCAAGATAGTTGATCCAAACTGGCCAAAGGGCTATTCCATACCATATGATGTCATGGTCAGTATAGAAACTGGGGGGAGTTGGCCGGGGGGTAGCGATTGCTGCTCGGGGACTGCCTGGGTGTCAGTTGGCGGGTGGTGAGCGGTTGCATCACTTGCTTTTTCCTGGGTTTTGTTCTTCCCTCGCCTTCTTGTTTTCCTTCTCATTACAGTTTTTTGTTTGTTTGTTTGTTCCAATTATTCAGCTGTTCTTATCTCAACCCACAGGTTTTCTTACTTTTGCTCTTCAGATGCTCTCCCCCATCCCAGCGGGGGGGGGTAAGCTGAGCGAGCGGCTGTGTGGTACTTAATTGCTGACTGGGACTAAACCACGACGCCGGGAGAGCAGTACGATGGTGTCACAGAAGTGGTGGCAAGAGGAGCCAGAGCTGGGAGGCAGCCAGAGGAGCCGAGCGTAATGTGCCACAGCTGCCCTGGCTTTGCTAACACAGCAGGACCAAAGAGCTTAATTTCATAATCCAATTAACAAATTAGCAGAGTGGAGGAAGAACAACCATGAATCTGTTTGAAAGCCCCAGTAGTAGCTGTTTTGCCATCAGCTGGGCAACTAGGACTGTCAGAGCTGCATCTTGGTGGCAGGTATCTACTTATCTGGTTTGGTATCCCAGGAAATGTCAGATGGATCAGCCTCGAAGTGTCCCGTCTGCTGTCAGGTCCCTGGTAGTGGCCATAAGGAAGAAGATGAGCCCTGTAAAAGGACATTGTGGCTAATCTGTTCCAAGAGCAGCCCTCATTTTGATCTCTGGAAAATTAGAGACTGGTTTAAACCTTTAGAGTAGATCTACTGGTTTGGATGAAATGTTTCTCTTTAATTCTATCCACAGGCAATACAGTGAAGTGTCCAGCTGGTTTTGTGGGTAGCTTTTGTCTGTAAGGACTTCTGCTGTCTAACAGTGTGTTGTGTTATGTGGCTTTCCCTTTCTGAGCTTCTGGGTTTACTACTTTCTCCTTTCAGTTTGGTGTGCCATGAGACCTCCGTACCGTTCCTGAGAAATACACGCTTTCTCACAGTCCTCTCCAACATCTTCAGAGAATTTTTCCGTATCTCTGAGCATTCAAAATTGCTGTTCTCTACATTTCCTTGAGTTCACATCATCTGCAAAGTGGAATGACCGGTACTGTCCGCTAGTTCACAGGGAACAGGCTTGTTTTTCAATTGCATAATTAATGCAGAGGGATTACACTTAATATTTCTGGTTCTGCTTTTCCATACAATCCAGCAAAGACAAATTCAGAACAAGCTGCGTTCTTTCAGTTGAAAGTTTGGATTATTATTCAAGTATGATTAATTTGTCCAAATCCCTGATATCATGCTTGTTTTCATGTAATTGTGTATGGTCTTCTGTAGGCAAAAATTCGAGTGGTGTCTGCTTGGACCAGAGTGTTGCAATAAGAGTTGTTTGTTTTGCTCTTCTGAGCAGCATAAACATGAACAACAAGCAGGGGTCCTTGGCCTCTGAAACAAGGGTTGGTAGAGGACGTCTTTATTTCCCTACTGTCATCGTGGGATGTGCTGCTGGCTGAAGCTAAGAGGTGGTGTTACCCCATAAATAGTATATTATGGGAGGGAGGGAAAGAAGAAAGTGCTTGCAGACTACCTGGGTGTTTCTATAGTCTTAATATTTGAGAGAAAACAGATTCGGGATCTTCCATGAACTGAGACCACATGACGTAATGTGTATGCTCTCCCGTTTACATGGGAAACATCGAGTATATCGGGTCACAGCGTGTCTTGATTCTTGTCCTAAAATCCCACTCCTGCAAAGTGTGGTGATATTGGTTCTTTCCTGGAGGCTACTGTAGCACCAGCAGCAAAATCCCTTTTTATTAGATTTTGCCAATGATGTTAATTCATTGAACGCTTAAATGTATCTCTTAAAACATAAGCTACTCCATTTTGCAGAAGGAAGGTTGCCCATATCTTTCACAAGGTGGGAGGCTGTCTAGTTACCATTAGCTTCTGCAGTTCTCCCCATGAACGAAGGAGAAATTGAGGACTCTCTTCCCTAACGATTACATCCAAAATCTTAAGAAAACAGTGTTCGAACGGGCAGTTGCAGGCCAGCCCAAGCTTTGTAGATCTGTAACATCAGCTGAATACCAGGCAGCTGGCAGGACAGAGCAGAGGGCTTCTTTCCATATTTCAAAGCAAGTCTCTCTGAAATGGTGGCTGCAAATAGTTAAATACCCCTTCCTTTTTGTCTCCTTACAAAACATCCTGTTATTCACAAGAAGCGAGAGGTAGTTGGCATTTTTTGCAAAACTACATCTTGTCTTTCTGCTCATGCTAAGACTCTACTAGTTTAGACATATGAAATTATGTGAAATCTTTGCAGATATTTTCTAGTCCTGGCCAGGATCTCTAATGGAAACCAGCTAAATCATATCCACAAAGTGCAAATTTTTCCTGCAGACTCCAAGGGAGTTGAAGGCAACTGGGTTGAGTGGGATTATCTGTATTGCCGCTGTGTAAAGCTGGGTGAGATGTGTCCTCCTCTGCTAGTAGACTTTCAAAGTCATTGACTTCTTGAACTATTAAGAGGCACAGCACGGTGTTCGGCGAATATTGGCACCTACTCAGACTTCTTCAGCAACCAATTCCCCACATGAGAGCCTGCAGGTAAGAGAGGAGATCTGTGTGTATGACTGGTGTAGAGTAACTCTCTGAGCTGGAGGGATGTGGTTTTAACCCTCGATTCTGGTAATGTAGGAAAAGAACTTGAAAAATTATAGATATCAACAAACAAAGACAAAGTGCTCCAAAATGTAATATTCTAGTTTATTCTTTGTGTCTAGTAAAATGTGATATATATCATATCCATGATAGATGTGCATGAGCATTCATCTCTTGAAAACAATCCCATGTCTTTGCATCTTATTGAAAGCTAAAAAAAATTAAGAATATGGATAGTTTGCAAGACTGAGTTCTTCACCATGACAAATAACTTGTTCCTACCATATAAACTGTTCCAATATACTTTTTCTAGAGTGATTACTCCATGGCTCAGATTTTAATCTATCTTGCCTACTTACACTATAATCACCGTGGAATTAATCCCAGAAGAAATGCCTGCTCTTTTAAAAATTGTATTAATTTATAATGAATGTTAGCATTTTCATTTTTATCCATGCATTGTAAATGGCCCTTGGCTTCAAACAAGTCATCTCTTTCCAGAAAGGATGGATTCATGAAAAAGAAGTCCAGTCTGGGGCTTTCCCCAAACTACTCTTCTGCTACTGTTTTCAGAAATCCATGTGATTCCTTGTCCGAAACCTAGTGCTCTGCACCAGAGCATCGCTTCACTTCTGAATTTAATTCATTAATGTGACTTTGCTACTTCGAGCCAAGGTCCTAACTCTGAATACTTCGTTACTGGGTGTGAGGAGGGTCTTAATTTCATCCTCTTTGGTTAACCATTCCTCAGCTGTCATGCAGCTGCTAAAGCTCCACAGATGTGCTTGAGATGCTGTGCAAGCCCTTCCCTCGCTGTGTTCACCGTCTCCCCACCTCTCTCGAGCTCCCCTGCTCTTGGATCCTTTGCCCCATCCCAAAATCACAGCGGTGGCCACAGGGAGACTTCTCCTGCAGGAAGGACACACTTCAGTTGCACGTTTTCCTGTGCTTTATGCAAATAAAGTGGTGTTTGGTTTGGTTTTGGTTTTTTGTACCTTGACAATACTAAAAGGGTTGATAAGAAAAGGGGGAAGCTGTAAACAAGGTATAGAGAGACACAAACCCAGTGGGCAAACATAATGAGGCCAAAGACGAGAAACAAACCTCATCGCTCACATTAATTGATGGGCTGTCAAGATACTGCAGGTGACCTGGGACTTTGTGACTGATGTGGATGCGAACCCTCCGGTCCTGGATGTTGGGGGGGTTAGTGAAACTGCAGACTGGTGAAGGAGTGTGCAGGGGAAGGGGTCAGGGAGGAAAAAAGGAGGAATAGCCAGAAAAGAGTATACGAGGGGACAGTTGGGTCTAAAACAGGGCTGGTCACTACGCTTGTCTCACCCAACCCTGCACCTGGTCACCACAGTCTGTCTGGCTTCTTATCAAACCCTTTCTTAACCAGCTCTCTGCATAATCTCACATCTCAGGGATGAAACGTGCCTAACCAGGAACAAGTTTGCTCTTTTGGAAGAAATTCCTTGCTTTATCCCCTCCAGCTTTATGCTTTCTTTTGCTGTTGACTCTGGTGGCAACTTTTTATCTTGTGTTTGCTTCTCTGGATCTATGCAGAAGCCCATGACTCTGCCCAGCTGCTCAGGTTTAGCATCCTGGAAACCCTCTTCACCAATACTTTATATCCTTGTTGCCATAGGTATATGTTATTGAAGTTGTTAGGTGCTGAACGCAAGTCTGATGAGGTCGTGGTTACACCTCTGATGACCTTGGGCAGCAGCAGCATCTGCTTAATCCTCTTCTGAACCATGGCATGGAGGAAGGATAAGAATATACTGTACGAGAACTTTTAATAACTGTCTGAGGTAATGAGTCAGCTTGTTGTCTACTCTATCCTCCTTACTTGCATACCACTAACATGTATGTAAGATGTACATACATGTAACGTGGTTGCATACCACTAACATCTCCAAAAACATGGTTTAGAGAAAACCATCTATAAATACCAAGCTTGGAGCCCTTATTGGTTTCTTCTCAACAGCTTTGCAACCCCAGGAGGCCTTTGGGAAAGGCACCGCTTCGGGTAGGCAACGCACCCGGTCCATTAGCATAGGACGTTCGTTCCAAGTATTTATTTTCTCACGATGAAGAGAGGAAAAGCAACCGTCCTCCCAGCAATGCCAAGCTGTGGGTGCTTCCCCAGGAGCAGCGGCCACCTTCCTCCAGGCCCCAGCAACAAGGGGGTGTTGCTGCCGTGCTCCCCACGCTGGGCTTTCCCCCCAGTCTTGCCATAAAGCCAAGCCAAAGCTTTCACAGTGTTGGCCACCTGCAGACAGGAGAAGATTTGCAAAATGAAAGCCAACCTGCTCACAAACATGTTTTTTCCCCCCAGCTTTTAGGCTGCTATAACAAGCTATTTCCTTCGACTGTTTGTAAAAGTCAATGGGAGTTTCCCTACGTTCATTACAAGGGGGGAAATGTAGTTTCTTGGAAGCCCTTCCAGTGATGCAGCACCACGTGCTCTGCACAAGGCTTTTAAAGTCAAGATTTCCAACTTACCTTAATTTACAGCTTTCAATAGCAAACAGAGGGAAGCTTAATTTTACAAATATCAGCTTTAAAGATGAATGTACAGAAAGGATTTTCCCTACAATGTGACACAACCTGCTTTAACTTGTTACGCTGTCTAGCAGCAGACAAATGACATTATTACGCACGGGTTTTTTTTACCTGGGGGAAAGGAAAAAGGAAAAAAGCGCCATGTGATAGACATTTATGTGCTCCTAGAAAGTGACGGTAGAAAGAGCGGTACAAATCTTCCATCCTCCTTTGCATTATCAGAGAATAAAAAAAACATGAGCAGAATTAACTTTGCTTTAAAATCCTCTGGGAGTGCAATTGGCAGGCAAAAGGGGTTGTGTCCAAGCCGCCAGCTGGAAATTGTACAGCCTTGGTTTTCATCAGCAGCTGCGATTGTGGTTATTTGTTCCAGTATAAGTAACTCTTGCCTCCTAGGATCTGATTTAATAGCATAAAATAAAGGCTTGTGACAAAAATGTAACCAGTTTTCTTTGAGAAAAGGCTGCAACGCTTCTCACCAATGACCTTGCAAACTGAGAACTGAAATTCCCCGAAGTTAGGAAACACAGAAGTTAAGACCCAATCCAAACCCAAGGCAGAAAACCCCTTTTGTGGTTTCATCAGTGCTTCCCCCTCCACCCCCATCATTCCAAATGGAAAAGGAGCTGAATTTCCAAAAAATCCTGGCGGAGATCCCCTGTGAGCCCCCAAGCTGCGCACACCCCACCCTGCCTCTTGCCCAGCTCCTGCTAGATTCCTCAGCAGTAAAGTCATGCTTCCAGAAACTCCAACATGGAGCAATTTCTCTTGCGAAGCTCAGGAGCAGCTTTTGGAAAGGCAGGATCCTCTCCAGCTAAATGCCGCAAATGCAACAGGGGCTCATACCCATCATCAGGGGGTTCCTCTGGGCAGCAAAACCACCCCGTTTCCACCAATTCTGCCAACTTCTGTCCAAAATACAAAGTTTTCAATGTGCATTAACGTGTAAAAGCTATAGCAGGCATAAGTGCGGTGTATTTTAGCTTTTACCAGAAAATGGCCTTGCCTACAATGCTAAGCACTGGATATTCTTAATCTTCTTCATCATCTTCGTCATCTTAGTCTTCTTCATCTTCATCTTAATCTTCTTTGTCTTCGTCTTCTTCTTCATCATTGTCTCCTTTGTCTCCTTTTCGTCTTCTTCGTCTTCTTTTCATCTCCTTTTCGTCTCCTTTTCATCTCCTTTTGGTCTTCTTTGTCCTCTTTGTCCTCTTCGTCTTCATATTGCTGCTATTATTATCATTATTACTATTCAACATGTTTAGCTTTTAAAACTAATCTGTAACACTCATAGGATAAGGTCTTTTGCATTTATAGTCTCCTGGGTGGGAAGCAGTGTCAGGTCAAACTCATTTAATCCCTGCAGGTGCAGGTCACACTTACTTTTGCCTCTTGAAACCCTATGCCTGCGTTGGGCATTTGCAGTGTGTTCCCAGCAGGGATAATTATTATCACAGCACCAGAAAACCAGCTGCTTCTTTCATTAGAGAGGCTCAATACTTTTGGAGCTCCCCCAATACAAAATGTTAGCACTGTAATTTCTTCCAGGATAAGGAAAAACCTCCATCTTTTTTTTTTTTTTTCCAGGGCTGTATTTTGATTTTTCCAGGTGTCTCTAAGCACAGTGGGCAGCACTGCTTTGGGATAGAGTCTGAGGCAGCGACTGCTTCTTGCCTGAACTCATTAATAGTAGGTAAGATAAAATTAGAGCAGGGATGCTAACTTGATGGGAAATCATTCCAGTTTGCAAACCTGAGCTTTACAAATAGTTTGTAGCAAACTTTTGTACTTAGCATATACAATTAGCAGGGATGAACCATACCACCAAATATTCCTGGGAGAGAAGAACATATTATGATGAACTCACATCCTGAGTGGGTTTTATGCGCTCGGTGCAGGAACACATACATCAGAGCTGATAAGAAATGAAATAATACCTGGCTAAATGCCCACGGAAAAACAAAAGCAGATGAATTAGTTGGTCTTGTACTATTTTGCTGTACAAGGCACTGTTTCGGTTGCTCTTAGCTGGAAAGTGAGTCCAAAGGAACATTTTTGCCTAGGCAGGAGAGAGCTCCTCATCCCTGGTGCCAGCATCTTGAAACAAGCAGTTTGTCTCTCTTTGAAGACACTGGACTGATCTCTAGTCCTGGCTTAGAATCCAGCTTTTCTTACCCAAAAATCTCCAGTTAAAGAGTCATAGTCAACAACACAACCCTTCCACACACTACATCCAAGGAGAAACAAGCAAAACCCCGGCACAACTCCTCAACCACTTCTGCCCAACCTTCCCAAAAGCAATACAAGGTGAGACGGTGGAGGATACCTCAGCCCCAAAATTGCTTCTCAGATGTTCGAAGCAATTGAAAACAGACAACGCTTAAATTCTTAGCTTGGATGTGGGATGGTGAAGCCCTTTGAAAATACAGAAGATGCGCTCAGCCCTTGGTTATTTCCATGTCCTACCACGAGGGATGCTTGAGGGTCGCATCCTTGTCTTGGTGCATGGGACAGGGACAAGGTGGGAAAGATCTTTTGATGCTGTTGAAAGGGTTAAATCCCTGACAATCCCTGACTAAGACCTTACTGTGAGTTTCACTTGCATCCTTGTTCTCTTTTGTTCTCTTCCCCTGCAAAGATCGTTTTGGTTACCTGCTGAGCAGAGTTGATGATAGGACATTTCCTGTGGCTTCTTACCTTATAGGACTAAACAGGCCTTGAGCGAGCTCCTTAGGCTTCCTAATTAAATCACTGATAACAGGAACTCAGGACGTTTGTGCCAAAGATAAGCACCAAAGAACTAGCTTAAATCAACCCCCTTGTAACATTCCGAGGCCGAAGGACTGATGAGCTAATTCAATGACTATATATGGACAAAGGAAGCCCAAAGTTCAACTAACGGACAACGTGAGGAAGGCTATGGAAGACCACCGGGAGGGTGGAAAGACCCTAACCCTAATTTTACTGCGCATGCTTGGACTATGTAAATGAATTCTGGGAACTCATCACCATAAAACTGCCCTTTTCAGGAAATCTGATGAATATGTATGATTTTTCTGTATACGAACTGGTGTGTTGTGCTAACCTGGCAGAGCACTTGTGGCGGAGCGATCCCCAGTGCTGCCCAGCGCTGCAATAAAGAATACCTGCTTAATAGTCATCCCGACTATTGAGTCCTGATTTTGGCTTTTCACGGCAACACTGTGTGTTGGGGGACAGGGCACAAAGGGCTCCCCGAGACAGGGATCAGGCAGGGCTCAACGGGGCAATGCTTGAAATCAGCAGCCACATTCGACAACTCTGACTTTTTGTAGGAAGGCTTCCTATTGAAACTGTGCCGTTCTCCGGCATCGCAATTCTCCAGTTTGGCCAATATAAACTCTCGCATGTGATTTTGCTTATCTTATTGAAGATCAGTAGCTACCGAGCTTGTTTTCACAAGGATCGCAAAAATCCTCACCCGGAAAACAGTTATGACACAACTGGGTTTTATATGGCTTTTGAAGGAATGCTTGGAGAAGAAGGGTAAAGCCTTCACAGACTGTATTTTCTTTACCAAATCCCAGTATTATTACCCTCAGCTATTTCTTCCATAGGCTGATTGTGAACTCTAGCCTGCTGATTGCTTTTCATAACGCTCATCATGTGAAATCCCAACCTGTCCAGAGTACATAGATTAAAGAGTGTGCTTAATCAACAGTAATTTAAACACCGAGCCCTGGGAATCTGTGTTATCACTTAACTGGTGTATAACTGGTGCAGCATTTTCATCTGCATGGCCCTGAATGTTTCTAGTAGCGATCCTCAGGCGTATCGGCCTTGTTCTCAAGGTTTGCAGTCTCATATGTTGCTCTTTCTAAAATACACTTGGCAGGGTCAAGTGGTTTGTCAGTTGGTTGGGCCACCATCAGTGACTTCTGCTTCAGGGGAGGTGAACGGATGTTAATGGTCTCTCCTTGATGGGCAGAGGGAGAATTTACCCACTTCTCATGAAGAACTGCTAATTGCCCATGAAATTATATCCTCCAAACAGCCCTTTTCCTTCCTTTTCATAGTTATTGTGAAGCTATTTTCAATACTCCCTGCCAAGGCAAAATGAATTTGAGTCAAAAGAAGAGGAAACGCAGGCAGGAAAAGCCAGGAGGCCACGAGCAAGGAGCCGTCGGGCGGGTTTTGGAGGATTTGTTGTAAGCAGGACCTGTGGGAGCAGTGCAGTCCCAGGCATGCTGCAGGCTGGAGTCCAGCTGCAGGAGCTCTGCCAATCTCCCAGGGCCTTGAATCATACCTTGAGTTCCAGTTTTGAGGTTTGCCTGGGCACCAGCACGCTCCAGCTCCAGCATTGTGCTATCTGCATCCCCAGGGTCCCCCCCACCAGGGCATCGCACCCAGCCAGATCCCCCCCAGGCACTGGAGGGGAGGAATTGCATCCCCCCCCCAGGGCACTGCATTTCCCCCTGGGTACCACAGCCCCCCTGGGCAATGCATCCCCAGGCCCAGCCCTGCATCAGCTCCTGCCAGGAACTGCATCCCTCCCCAAGATGCTGCGTCCCGCTGGTACCACATCCTCCTGGGTATTGCACCCCCCCCCCATCCGAGTACTGCAGCAACCCGTACCACCCCAGGTGCTGCTTTCTCTCGGGGTATCGCATCCCCTCACCCCTGGTTTGCATCCCCTGGGTAATGCACCCCCTTCAGATATTTCACCCCCGGTATTGCATCCCCCGGGTATCTCATACCCCCTGGGTATTGCATCTCCCCCCACATCGGGTATTGCATCCTCCCTCGGGTACCAAATTCCCCCCTGCCCCAGGCATTGTATCCCCCTGGGTATTGCACCCCCTCCCTGCGTACTGCACCCCCTCCTCCCTGAGCTATTGCATCCCACGGGGTTGGACGACCCCAGCTAATGCACGGCCCCCCAGGTATCTCATCCCCCCGGGCAATGAATTTCCCCATCCCCTGGTATTGCATCTCCCCGGTATTGCATCCCCCAGGTATCTCACCCCCTTCCCCGCTATTGCATCCCCCGGTATCGCATCCCCCGCCCCGGTATTGCATCCCCCTCGGGTACCGAATGCCCCCTCGGGCACCGCATCCCCTCCCTCCCCCCGGGCTCCCCATCCCGGCAGGACGCTCCGTCCCTCCCAGTCGCCCCGGAGCGAAAGCGAAAGCGAAAGGGGAAGGCGGCTCGGGCCACGCCGGGCATGTCCGGCGGCGGCGGCGGCGGCGGCGGCAGCGGGCTGCGGGGCAGCGCCGCGGAGCCCCCGCGGGAGCCCTGAGCCCCCCGGCCCGGTCCGGCCCCGGTGCCGCCGCCGTCCCATGGCGCGGCCGCCGCTGCCGCTGCTCTGCGGTACGCTCGCCCTCCTGCTGCCCTGGGCCGCCGCCGACACCGGTAAGCGGGGCTCCCCCGGGCTCCCCGACCCGCCGCCGGCATGCCCGCGCCCTCCCCGGGGTGCCCACGCCGTCCCCGGGGTGCTCGCTCGGCTTCCCGGGGTGCCCGCGCTACTCCCCGGGGTGCCCGGGCTCCCCCCCGCGGTGCCCACGGCGCTCCCTGCATGCCCACACCTCTCTCTAGGTGCCCCATGCACCCCCCCGGGGTACCCACGCTGCTCCCTGGGCTGCCCACGCTCCCCCCCGGGGTACCCACGCTGCTCCCTGCATGCCCACACCCCTCTCTAGGTGCCCCATGCACCCCCCCGGGGTACCCACGCTGCTCCCCGGGCTGCCCACGCTCCCCCCTGGGGTACCCACGCTGCTCCCTGCATGCCCACACCTCTCTCTAGGTGCCCCATGCACCCCCCCGGGGTACCCACACTCCCCCCTGGGGTGCCCAGGCTCCCACCCGGGGTGCCCAAGCTGCACCCCCAGGTGCCCAGGCTCCCCTCGGGGCACCCATGCTGCTCCCCAGGGTGCCCAGGCTGCACCCCCACGTTCCCCTCACACCCCTCTGGGTGCCCACCTCCCTCCCTGGGTGCCCACGCCCCAGTGTCCAGGGAGGCTGGGGGTGATTTTTAGGGTCCGTGAGATGCACGCACAGGAGCTGCATCACCGCAGGATTTCACCCCGGGTGGGGTCTGAGAGTTTTCCACGGGACTGTGACTTGTCCATGGCCGAGCATCACCGCCAGACCGGGAACGTCACATCGCGTCTCACCTCTCCCAAAGCAACTTCAGGAAAAATCACTGTCGCGGCTCAGCACGGACGGCGAAGGAGCCAGCGATGACGACAGCTCTGGGGAGCCGCTGGCAGCGGTGGCAAGACCATTAGGAGATATTTAATTAACTGAAAATGTGGGAATTGTGAAGGATTGGCGTGGAAGCGCAGGAAATAAGGCTGGAAGAGAATGCGAAGGTTCAGGACAGCTTCAGCGCTCTCCCTTCCTCTCATCCGCTGAGGAAGCTGCAATGCCCGAGAAAATGAATTTATTCCGATTTCTAAACGGCTGGCAGGTGCAGCGAGGGCTGTAAAATTACTCCAGTGGCAAAAAATAAGGCAGAAGAGCTGCGTCCGCTGCCGGGCGCATCTCAGAGACAGGCTAAGAATAGCTTTCCCTGAAGGCAATAGCTAAGAATAGCTATTTTGTAGAAGGCTTAGAAGCTGTTCTAGAAGGCTAAGAATAGCTTTTCCTGGCCCCGTCCTGGACCTGCAGACAATGTTCCTGGTAGCGGTGATGGAATCAGGACCGTCGTTTGGGGCAGAAAAGGTGGTTATCTGGGGTGTTAGAGAACAGGAATAATATTTATTGCTTTTAATTCAGCTGCTGGATAATTTGGGAGGTGCCACAGCCCCTCTGGCACCGGCCGTGCTGATGGATCCCGTGGTGCTCGTGCTGGGCATCGCCTCCTCTCCTGCTTTCCCTCCCTGGCACAGCTGATGGATTGTAAATGTTTTTGAGTTAAAAACATGAAAAAGTTTTCTTTATTTCTGCGATTTTGGCATTTCTTGTGAATTCTCGCCCGGTCTTGGGCGCAGACTTCTGAAATTTCTCTTTTCTCCACTTTTTTTGGCTTACGGTTTTTAAACCGTTAGCAGAAAATGAGCGCCGCTCTGGCCCTTTGGCTGATAATTTGCTAAGAAAAATAGTCACGTTTTCCCGGTGTGGATTCTCTGGTGTCTAGTTGTGGTTGTGCATCCCCTTGCAGCTTTGCGAAGCCAGAGGGGGACATCTCCATGACGTGGGATGAGAGCACACGGCAGCGTCTCCATCCCTGGCGCTCATCCTGGCCACGTGCCCGGCACCTGCACGGTTTGCGTCCTGATGTGCCAGGATGAGCTCACCCTCACTGGCATTATTGGAGATCCCTGGCAGAAAAAGCAAAGTTAAAACATGAATTAATCATGCGAATACAAAAAAACCCCCTGAATAGCGTGCACGCGTTTCAACCCGCAAATTTAATATCAGCAGGATGCGGGGAATTCGGATGGAAATAAGGCAGCCAGAGGTATTTTCTCAGGAAGGCTGGTACCTGGTGCTGCGGCTCGTTTTGGAGGTTGGCTAACGATGCGACGAGTCTTTGAGCACTTGGGCTGACACATCAATGGGAAAACTCAACCGGCAAAGCTCAGAGGGAGTGGAAACAAGCAGAGAGATGCTTTTGGTCATCCTGGGAGAGTCTTGTGAGCTTTTCCTTGAATCAAGCAGGAAAATAGAAGACAGATGTTGGTTTTTTTCTGTGTGCAAGTCCCTGTTGGTGTCTAGATCCAGGGAATTTTAACCAGCTGCTTCAATAAAAAGGCAAATAGGAGAGGGAGAGGCTTGTAGTTACTGCAGATCTCCTTGCTTGGAAGCAAGAGCTTTATCACGGTCACGGCTCTCCCCATCCATCCACGTTTTACACCATTTCCAAGTCACTGCCGAGGTATAAAAGAAAGCCTTAATCTTGGCCACGCATCGCCAGGGCTGTAGCAGCGCTGGAAACCTGAATCCCCAAAGATTTCCTCCACTTTTCCACCTTGGCACATGTTTCGTCTCAGCAAATGAACTGAAGTCCATGCAGCGATGGCACAAGATGCCGGGGTTGCAATCCTGGAGAGCAGAGATGCTGGAGTTTTGCCATCAAAAGACTTGGACAGTTTTTGGAAGAGGAGATTATTTTATAGTCATATCAACTGGAAAAAAAAGTGCTTTGGTGGGATTAGGATGACAAGATCAGGTTTAAAAGCTGAAAGGCATAAGCGGGACTCACGGGTCCTTGTTTTTCCCTGATATTTTTGATGCTTCCAGATGGATTTCCCGCTGCGCTCCCTTCGCAGACGTGGCTGCGGCTTCTCTTGGCACTGGAAGGGCTTTTCATTAATTTTATGGCACGGCTTCAGGTCTGGCAATGTGTGAGCATGTTGTGAAATGGCCCGTGGTGTTTCCTTAAAACACTCCCAGAAATTTCACCGCTGCCTTGAGCGGAGGCTGAGAACCGACACGCTCAGCACATGTGTGGCCGCCGCATCACTCAGGCTCTCCGAGCATGGCGGCTGCAGCTCTTTGGGGTGTCCCGATGCCAGGGGACACAGCACGGACCCACCTGAGCACCGAAACGGAGCAGACACTCCCCCCCGCCCCAGGATGTTCCGGGAATACGTAGCAAATTGGGGCAGGAGATTTTTAAGATTAAGGAGATTTTTATCTCCGGGTGTTTTGGGTGCCTGGGGGACCATGTTGTGTTCCTGTCCTCACTGCCACTGCACTCCTATCCCCGTGGTACTCCTGTCCCCATCGTGCTCCTGTCCCCACTGCCATCACACTCCTGTCCCCGGGGGGCTCCTGTCCCCATCACCGGTGCGTTCCCATCCCTCTTGTGCTCTGCCCCCGCTGCCATTGCGCTCCTGTCCCCGCTGTGCTCCCATCACCATCCCGCTCCCAGCCCAACCGTGCGTCCCTCCATACCAAATGTGCATCACCCTGGCTGGGCACCGCTCCATCCCAGCGGGGCGTCGCTTCATCCCAGCTGGGCATTGCTCCATCCGTGCCGGGCATCGATTCATCCACACTGTGCATCACATCCCAGCCGTGCATCGCTCCGTCCGAGCCGTGCATCGCTCCGTCCGAGCCATGCATCGCTCCATCCTGGCCACGCATCACATCCCGGCCGTGCATTGCTCCATCCCGGCCATGCATCGCTCCATCCTGGCCACACATCACATCTTGGCCATGCATCGCTCCGTCCCGGCCATGCATCGCTCCATCCTGGCCATGCATCACATCCCAGCCGTGCATCGCTCCGTCCTGGCCGTGCATCGCTCCATCCTGGCCAAGTATCACATCCCGGCCGTGCATTGCTCCATCCTGGCCATGCATCGCTCCATCCTGGCCACGCATTGCTCCATCCCAGCCATGCATCACATCCCGGCCATGGATTGCTCCATCCTAGCCATGCATTGCTCCATCCTGGCCACGCATCACATCCCAGCCGTGCATTGCTCCATCCCAGCCATGCATCGCTCCATCCTGGCCAAGCATCACTCCATCCTGGCCACGCATCGCTCCATCCCAGCCATGCATCACATCCCGGCCATGGATTGCTCCATCCTAGCCATGCATTGCTCCATCCTGGCTGTGCATCACCTCCCGGCTGTGCATTGCTCCACCTCAGCCGTGCATCGCTCCACCATGCATCACCCCATCGTGTCTGTACATCACATCCCGGCCATGCATCGCTCCATCCCAGCTGTGGACCACTCCAGCCTGGCTGTATATTGCTTTATCCCCGCTGTGCATCTCTCCGTCCCAGTGCTGGGGCATCACCTCTCTGCAGCGGCTCGTACAGGGGGACAGGAGCTGGCAGCGGGGGTCACGGGTGAGCCGTTCCCATGCTGTGGCAGGGGTCCAGGCACTGGCATGGTCTCAGGGCAACCAAGACACTTTCTCCATTGCATCAGAAAAAGAAGTGAAATTGTAACACCCTCTTGCGAAACCGACCTCAAATCAGGGCCAAAGGGGCCCTTCTGGGGATAAGAAAAGCCGTAACTCATAGCTCATCTCTGCCCCATTGCCCGGCCATGGGCTGCAGCCTCCAGCAGGGAAAAAAAACCCTGGGAAGTGGCTGGAGGACTCACGCAGGGCCTGGAATTTTTCACATCCAGCCGCAAAATGAGCGGAGAAAAAAAGGGGGCGGCGAGCACAGCCGAAATGCAGCAGCTGGTGGCAGGATGTAGCCGGGGCTGTCGGCCCGGGACGGTCACGGCAGGGGGATGAAATTCTGCGAAAAGTCTTTGGCAACCAGAGGAGCTGCTACAAGTGACTGCAAACATGCCAGAAATGGAGCTTTCTCCTTCTCCATTCCCCGTGCACAGGCACAGCCATCTCACCGCCATCTTTTTGCAGGCTGGATGAGGTTCTCCCAGCCCCGGGGCAGCACCAACACTCCCTTCCCACCCCCTGGCAGGATTTGACCCCCTTGAGTGCCGTTCAGCACAGTGAGCAGGGGCCAGAGGGTGCCTAATCTCCCTGTTGTGATCTTCATCTTTTTTTTTTTTTGCCTCCCCCCCCAGCGCCAATGCGATGCAGCCGCCCCAAGGACGTGGCCAACGCGCACATCGATGTGGGCAACAACACGCTGCTCAACGCCCGCCTGCGCTACACCTGCAACCCAGGCTACAAGCGCAAAGCCGGTACCTCCAGCCTCATCCAGTGTGTCCTCCATGACGGCTCCAGCGAGCCCAACTGGACCTCCACCACGCTGCAATGCATCCGTAAGCCCTCGCTCGGCAGACAGGACGCGATGGGCGGTGGGGAGGGGGGAGACCTCCATCACCAGCGTGGCGGAGGAGGATGCGGGGTGGCGTGGGTGCTGCCTTTGATGGTGTCTCTGCGTTGTGTCTTCCCGAAGGGGACCCGGCTCTTCCTCCACTAACCCCCAGCCCTGAGGTCCCAACCGTGCCGCACACCGAGAGGACGACCCAGAGGGGTGAGGAAGGGGCAAACGCATCCCACGGGGGTTGGTTTGGGGCCACCGTGATCATCGTCATGGCAAAACCACAACCATCATGGTGTGGAAAGCAAAATATTTCAACTGTGTGATTGAATTAATTCCATTGCCTGAAATTATGCCAGTTCGTAGCTGCCGGATGGGCTGTATGGTCCCTGCTGTGACCTGCCCGAGGCGGGCGCGAGGCTGGGCACTGAAATAACGTTACTACCTGGAGTGTGCCTTTTAATTTTTTAAATTAAAAGGTTTGACACCATTTTCCCCAGCAGAAACCACCGACGCCAGCCCGACCTCCACCCCCTCTCCAGCAGTAACGCCGGGGCTGCCTGGAGCTGCCAGCCAGTCACCCGTCCCACCAGCACCTGATGGGCCAGCACCGGAGACATCCACACTGCCAGAAATGCCCCCACCCCTGGAGACATCCACACTGGGAAAGGGGACGGCCCCGGGGACATCTCTGGGGACGACCCCTCTGCCCACTGCCCCCACGGACCATGCCGCAGGTCAGGCCGCCTCTCTGGGGGAGCTAACAACAGGGCTGCGTTTCAACTAGCGAAGGCTCTTTTACTTTTTCAATGCATGTTTCCCTTCTCTCCAACCCCCTTTTTAGTGAGGGTCTCCCCAGCATCCCCCCCTTTCCTGGCTTTGCAACTAAAAATCTCCATTTCTCTCTTCTTTTCCAGTTTCCATCAAGACCGTGGCTTCTTTCCTTGGTAAGCTGGGCAAAAAGCTTATTTTGGCAAGCAGGGGCTTATTCTCTTTATTTTTTAACCTAAAAGCCCTCCTCGAGGCTGCGGGAGGTTTATGCCGTGGTCGAGGGCAATAGGTCCATGGGGGGAAGGATGCAGCCCCTAAATTTCTTCCTGGGGTGGGCAGGGCATCTTGCGAACATGCACAAAGTGTTTTTGGCTCTTTGCGGAGCTGTGCCCTCGGCCTTGCGTTGGAAGATGCCCATCAGCCGCCGTGTCTCTCCCGCAGGGCTCCCGGTGCTGGTCCTGAGTGTCGTGGCCTGCTGCTGCTGCTGGAGGATGAAAATGTAAGTGTGCCGAGCCCCACGAGGTCTTTCCACCCCAGTGATGAGTTGTCCTTGGCCTCTGCGCTTTCCTGAAAGTTGGGGAAAAGCCTTGGAGTGCTGGTGACACTCCTCTGCCCTCCGCAGGCGCAGGAGGCAGGACTACACGGTGGCGGTGACGGCGACGGCCATCCCCATGGTGGCTCCTGCTGCTGAGAATGAGGAGGTGATGTTGCCCGGCATCTTCCCCACGGGCTGAGCACCCACTGCCGGGAAACTCGGTGCACCCGCCAGCCCGGAGGATGCTCGGGGCTCGGATGGAAAGCCGAATGCTTCCCCGAGTGGCTTCGGCACATGGCAGAGCACGTCCCGATCCCCAGCCGCCCTCCGCGTGGAGCATCCTCGCCCCAGGGACACGCGGCCGCTCTTCCCAGCCTGAACAAGTGACTCTTCATGGATGAGACCGCTCCAGCACCCACAGGTGTGCGGGTGTCCCATCATGCGGCTGAACAGGCGGTGGGTGAGCCCCGTGAGCACCCCGGGGTGGTGTGGAGGCAGTGGGTGTTCTGCATCAGGAGCCAAAATTCGGAGGAGGTGGTCTTGCGGGTGCTGGCGGGTGGCAGGGAGCGGGCTGGGGGCTGCCTGCCCAGGCGGAGGGTGTTTGGGGCGCAGGGGATGGGGCTTGGGTGCTGGGGGTGCAGCTGGGCTGCCCTGCCCCAAGTGGCACCCATCCCCTGGTCAGGAGCAAGGCCAGAGTCGGGCCAGCTGGACACCAGCCCCTTCGCTAGAGCCGCTTTGCCGCAAAATTACCCCAAAACCCAGAAAGCAGCGCTGCTCGCAGCAGACGGAGAGAGAGGGACCCAGCCGAGCATCCCTCCGCCGCATCCTCACCCCCTTCCTGCTCTCTTTCAGCCGTTCACTGGTGAACCCGCAACCGCAGCGAAGGGTGCTGGCGCCGTCCCGCCGCGGTCGCAGGGGTCGGCCCTTTCACACAGCTCAGGGATCCTTCGGAGGCACTTTTGGTGCCAACCCCAGGTGCCCGCTGGCTCCGGCCGCTCACAGGGGACCACAAGCAGGAACGATTTCACTATAGACACTGCTGAAGACTGAAGGCAATAACATGACGTAGGAAATATTTTCCTTTGCGTGTTTTCCCTTCGTCCTCCCTCATCACTTATTATCCACTCGTTTCCCCCTCGCTACAGAACAGGCACCTTTCTATTGGTGCTGTTTTATGTATAAATGTGTATATATTGCATATAAAATAATGCACACACAGCAGTTGATTTTTTTTTTTTGTCTGATCGGGCATCTCGGAAGCCCTGATGGTGGGGAGGACAGCAGGGACAGACAGGAGCTGGGCTGGGGAGAAATCCACCTCCGCAGCAACAAGGGCTCACCGGCCACCGGTATTGCCATCCTCTAGAGGCAAAAGGTGACGGTAAGGTGGCAGTGCCATCGCTCAGCTGGATGGCGAAAGGGGTTTTAGCAGTCAGCTGGAAACCAGGAGGTATCTAACAACTTCTGCATCCTTTTCTTGGTGCTGCCTTTTGTCCTCCTGGTTGTGCCACTGCTCTGGACCATCGGACCTGGAGGAAGCAGCACTTTGGATGTGTGACAGACCAAACCCTCCTGCAGCAGCACTGCCTCTCCCCAGCGTACCACAGGATGGCTGGAAAAAGGTGAGGCGGGAAGAGATCGCTGGAGGTGCCTGGTCCAACGTCTGTGCCGAGCTTTGCGGTTACATCCAACGTCCAAATCTTGGGTGAGCTTCTGCCCATGCTTACGTGAGCAGAACAGGGAAAGCCTTTCTGGAGTCAGTGTTTCGAAAGCAAAAGGAGAGCAGGTGAAGCGGCTACCGTCCAATGAATAACCATGAAAATCAACAGGATGCACGAGCTTCCTCCAGCAGGCATGGCTCATGGCTCTAGGCCCACGTCCAAGAGCAGATCTCTTCCCAATTCAGTTTTGGTTTTGATCTCCGCATGACACGGGCTCTGGTACAGCGAGAGAAGACACCATCTGATTTACAAAACCGCCACGCTGCTTGCACAGTTGCTACTGTGACGGCTGGTAAATAAATACGACCCAGGACAACTTCTTAACAGAAGGGAAGAGAAAAAAGAAAGCATTAAGGCTTTTTGTTTGTTACAAATTTAATTTCAGCATTAAAAATGCTCTCCAGTTTGTCTCTGAGTTAGACTGAAACCAAACCAAAGCAGTTCTTCAGACACCACCTCTCCTCTTCCCTTATGGTTTGCTGCAGGGAGAAGGGAAACAGAGTCTGGGGAAATCCTTTGGCTGCAAGTAAGGAAAATTAATTCAGCTGGCAGAGATTAACGACTTCTCCCAGAGCTGATAGTGAAATTTTCCCCATTAAAACAGGCTCCAGGAAAAAGCCCATTTTCTAGGAATAAAGTCTTTCCTTGGGTACTTTTCAGTGTCACATTTCCTCTTCTTTTGGTGGATCGGAGGGATTTCACCGAAGCATGATGTGACGGAATAGGCAGGGATCTCCTGGCAGTTTGGTCACTGGAGGTGTTTTCCTGGTGACCAAGGTAATGGAGAGGTAATGCTCAAAAAAAAAAAGCTGTCCTGTCTGATACAGTTTAATTAGTGCATATTCTTCTGTGCAATGATGCAGGCCATGCTGACCAGCTCCTGGAGGGCAAGGCAGAGCTTGAGAAAAGGTCTCACAGCTCCTTGCAGAGAGCCTGGAGGGTTCCTCTCAGAGCTGGTCTGAAATCCTGCTCCAATATCCACCTGATTTTGGAGCTGGGATGTGAAAACGGGCTTTGTCCTGCACCCAGGACGGCTCCAGGGTGCAGCCAGGGCTCTGAGGAGCTGGAAGGCTTCGTTAGAGCTGGACAGGCTGTTCCTGAAGCGCTGGGAAGAAGGTGAGCGGTGTCAGAGAGCCAAAGCGCTGCTGTGTGCAAGCATGGCAAAGGTAGCCACCTGCATCCCTGCTGCCATTGCTCTGCGGGAGAAAGAGAGGAGATGTGAGAGGAGAGAAAGACTGGAGGAAGGCTCCCAACCTCAGATACAACCCCCTCACATCCAGGGAAGAGAGCAACGATGTGCCCAAAGCATCTCCTGCCACCTCCCTTGCAAGGAAACCCCTTACAGGACAGCTTGTTTAATAGCTGCAACAATCAAAATGTCCCTGTGCAGGTCTTTGCTGGTGAAGGATGAGGCTTTGCCCATCTCAGTCCATTTCATGTCCCCATGCTCATGTCCCCTTGCTGACGGCTCGGAGCCATCTGCCACCTCTTGTTGTGGACATGGAGCTCCACCAGATTTACTGCGTGCTTGCAGATCCCTGCGCTAGGGAAACTTGGCCTTCACCACACCTTCTGGGCAAGGATCAACGCCCAAGCCAGAAGGTGGGACCGAAGCCAAAACTGAACCCAAAAGTCAGATTGTCACTTTCAGCCAGCTGGCAGGGGTGAGGGGTGCTCTGCCAACCCCAGATGGATGTTCGATGGCCGCAGCAGAGGCTCGAAGAGTCAAAAATGGGATCTGACACAACAAAACCCCCAAACCAGCCCCACCTGAGACCACAATTAGTCTCAGAAGAGAGGTCAAGGCTTGAGTGGATCTGTGGGAACTGCAATACCACCCTGAATCATGCGGTTGGGAAGTCACCCCCAGTTATGAGCCGGGGATGTGAGCAGAAGCAAAGGGCTGGGGAGCTGTGGGCACAAGATCCAGCTATAGGATGTTCCCTGCTCACTTCCATTAAAGCTTAGCACTGAGGTTGTCCCTCCCCGGTGCGATAACTCAGAACAGTCGCAGAGCACAGCTGCTCCCCAAGCGACCAGAGCGGCTCGTGAAGGCTCCCGATTCAGAAACATGATCTCAAAGGCCCGGGGAGGGGACGTACATGAGTCAAAGGGAGCTTCTTCACAACCAGCCTGGAGCTGGATTGCAGTGTTGCTGTACACCCTGTCACAGAACAAGCGATGGCGGCCCCGTCCTTCGCAGCCTCACTCATCAGGTCCACCCGAAGGAAATGCTCCTAAGAAACAAGAAAAAAAAAAGGAACAACACTACTCAGAGGGAGCTGAGATACTGGAACAGGTTGTTTCATATTTTTTTTAACCCCCTGGGAAGTGACTTGCAACACGATGTTTTTTTTTAAAAAAAAACAACAAAAAAACCCTCCAGACCCCTGGTGACAACAAAAATCAAGCAGAAGCCAGCAGCAGCTCGCGAGGAAGGAAGTGAAGGAAGAGCTGGCAACCATTGCAGACAGAGAAAAGGGAACCTACACACTCGCACTGAGATAAGAAGTCAGGATCTGCGGAAGACAACACCCAAATGCAAGGACTATGGGAAAAAAAAAAATGTCTGCAACCTTGTGTCTTGCTACTGAAATCACAGTGCAAAGCAGTGTGAACTGAGGAAAAAATGTGACCTCAGCTATTCTGGTCTACGCCAGCACAAGGCAGGGCATAGCCCATGCTCAGCATGAATCTTAGGATCAGGGTGAATCTTACGACAATCTTCTTTTCTGCTTCTCCACCACACAAACCCCCTCCAAACATAATCAGAAATGTGCAGATTTTATAGGTAAGTGGGCGCTGCCTCTCTCAGCACCTTTCTGAATTGGCAGCAGCCCATCCTGCCCGAGATGTCACTGCTTGCAGAGCTGCCTTGAGACTCCAAATCCTAACGAGACAGCGGCGTGCCTGGGAGTTTGCCCTCCCCGGCCGTCTGCTCTGCCTCTGGAGTGCTCACACGTCAGCTGAGGAACTGCTGCAGCTCACAGGCAGGGCTGCTCAGCCAGATCACACGGGATCGATGGCTTGCTTTGGTGCAGCGTGCTATGAAGTGCAGGTATCAGGGCCCTAAATTGCCCCGCTTGAGGATTTGCTTACCTTGGAAAGATTTCACTTACCCCAGCCAATGCTAAAAGGTGTTCCAGAGACTTTGACATTAGCAAATACTTCTTTGCACGTGTCACTGCTACATAGAGCAGATTCCATTCATCCTCTGGAAACATGCCTAGGTTGGAGGAAAGATCAGTAACTTTAGAGAACAAGAATGAACACCTCTGTCATTCTTCTAATGCTTCAGCTAGTACTTCTGGAAGGACACTTGGTGCTTCTCTGGGAGAGGAGGAACTTGCAGAGCAGCACAGCTGTGCAGCACTCTCCTGCATTTGCTGTGCAGTTCCTGACACCACCGATAGCTCCTGCCTCGTTCCATGTTCTCCTTTCCAGGCAAAGGCAGGACTCTACATGCCCAGAGAAGCAGCTCTCTGCTACGTGTTTTCCCACCTGTCGGGCACAGACTTGGCACTGGAGGAGTTTCTCGGTCTCTAGATTTACTCTGCAGGCTCCTCTCTGCTCACTGGGAAGAGACCAGCTCTTCCAAAGCATGAACTGTGGCACCTAAGGACAGCAGTGTCTTTCCCAAGTGTGGAGTTGGTCTTTCTCTGTTGCTAGATGACTACGAGCTCGACTGCCAGGAATATTCCCCTGCCCCTATCTCGCTGGGAAGGAAACTATGACAAGATCAATGATCACTAGGACAGCCAGCGGCTGTCTTCACGCCACTGAGAAGCCACTGAGAAGCACGGGCTTGCAGGACAAGCGCCAGCAGCACGCTTTGCTTTCCCACTTTCAGATCAGGATGGGTACCACACACAGCTGTTCCCTTACCGATCCTGAAGTTAGTTCTTCTCTGGTAATCGCCACTGAGACACGGTACTTTCACAAAGTCATCTGCAATCAGCACCGTATCAAACTCCAGGCCTTTGGCTTGGTGGACAGTACCTATTAAGTAATCTGTAACCAGTGCACATGGGGAACAAGAAGGAAAAAAAGATCAGTTGTGGCAGTAATAATGGTATTTTTAATTTCACAAGGCACTGAGTCAAATGAAATTATTTCATTCTGCATTTGTTTCACTTCTCCTCAAATATAAAGCAGAAGCAAAGCACCTCTATCGGGAATCCAGACTGCTGAAGACAACTTTCCTGCCAAGGAAAATGCCTGGTAGTCAGCAGCCTCAGCCCCAGCCCCAACTCCCAAACAGGAATGCTCTTTATTTGGTTAAGTTTTTACTTGATTGCTTTGTCCCTTCCCCAAATTTTAGTCAGCAAGTGGCAGGGCAACTACCACAGGAATCCCAAAAAGCAAGATAAAGTCCTAGGGCTTTCCAGCTGCAGAAAATACTATGTCCAAAAGTTTATTTGCCTCTAGCAAAGTCACATTAAGCAATCCTTTGGTGGCAGATTCATTGCCTTGAACTCCACCTGGAGTCCCAGATGTACCCCAAAAGCTGCTGTTCAACTTCCTTTCTCCCTAAAAGACTGACTTGATCCAAATGCAGCTTTTTTTCAGAACGAGGTGGATTCAGCACAGAAGCTGGATTGAAAAAAAGACATGAATTTGATCCTCTATCAAAGGCACAGCTTGGTTCTACCTGCCATGGCTTCTTGTGACACGTGGCTGCTCTCAATCTTCTGCACCAGCTCAGGGATCCGCTCTTTGTATTTCTCCACTATCGCGATCTTCACTTCCAACTCTTTGTCATCAATGCGCTCTGCATATTCCCTTAAACCGAAGAAGCCCTCAGTTTCTTCCCATTTTTTGATAAAGGAATCATTTATAACAAGGTTTACTGAAAATAAAGTAGCAGATGACACGAGTTTATTTGATAGACACATAGAATGGCATTTTTTAATTCTAATCAGATTTCACAGTAAGTACTAGGGAAGGCAAGTGTGGGGCAGCGGATGGACCACTGCTGTGGGATGCAAGGGACGTACTCCTCGCTCTGTGATGGGTGGTTTTCACTCAGGATTTTCTCTTTACTGACGCAAAACACCGTCAAAGCTCGATGCTCTCATCAGAGTGGGTAGTTTCACAAAGCAGCATCACTTTGAGATTCAGAGCTGGCGTACTATGAAGGGTACGGAAGTTTATGGAGCTCAGGAGAGAGCATCTGGCAAACATTCACTGGGCTCACTCATTTCTACACCATGTGTCCTAGAAAGCCTGCACAACCTTCATTCCCAGAGATATTTGGAAATTGAAGGGAAAAGACTCTGAGCAGTCTCTGAAAAGACTCTAATGTGACTTCAGAGTGGCTGGAGAAGGGGCTTAGGGCAGAGACACTCCCAGGGCCCTTCCAACCTGCATTATTCTCTCTTTTTACCCAGATAGCAAGGAGTTTTCCTGGTAGCTCACCTTCCAAAGAACCACTAATGATACCCATATAATCAATAACTCGTGGCAGTTCAGTAAGTCCTGTGTTTGTCTCTGTGCCCCATATATAACAATACTTGCCTGCTGCCGCCAGGAGATTATAAATGAATGATTTATTTCCTAAATGATACCCACCAGTGAAAAGAAAGCATGCGATAGAGGATTCAACACACCAGGTTTAAAAACAAAACAAAACAGGAAAGGCCTAAGAAAAATGAAAAAGTCAATCAAATCAGAAAACATAGGGAAAAAATCCCAATCTATGAGCTTACTGGGCTCTTGCACTCAAGACAAGGCATCGCAGTGGGAAGCTGGGGAGGGCTGCATGACACAGGCCTCACAATTTTGGCATTTCTGGTATTAACACCAGCCACTCAAGCAGCCAAAATAGCACAGCCCGTGACACTAGCATTGAGAAGTCAGTTTTCAACAGATAACTTCATGAGGAAACATAAAATAAATCACCAAGAAGCCTGCTACTTTCCATCCCTGCAGCAAAACCTAAAAAATTCGTGCCGCTATAGGGAGGATCACACACAGAAAGAAGGGTAAGGACATACTCACATTTTTTCCGTTCATCTGCGGGTTGACTGAGCTTCCAAATATCATAAATTCTGCTCAGGCCAAAACGGGCAAGCCCCTAAAACAGACAACAATTTATCTTAATATACAGGAGCAAAGGTGCTGTCTAGAGTTTCTAGATAAGGTAGCAGGGCCCAGTGGTTATTGGTGTTAAGAGAGAAGGGAAAAAGGGAAATGTGCTGAAGATGCAGAAGGAAGTTGCTTTCCTGAAATCCCTGGGGCTGTAGCATAATCAAAGGCACCCGAAAAAACAATAATCCAGCCTGCTCTGCGGACAGACAGACAGCGAGAAGAGAACAGGACACTGTCTGATTGGCATTATAACAGAGACACTGCAGAATTTTATATTCAAAGTCATTTCAAAGAAAAAAAAAAATTCTATAATGTTTTCCCATTCACTAACAAGAAAAGTTTTGGTCATTTTAGCTTCCAATAGCTGCGTATTGCTTTGTTAAAACGAACTTTAAAAGTTTGTTGTGCCATAAATGACGCTGGCCTATTGACTTCACGCTGTTTCACGGGAAAGCCAGCTCCAGGCACGACTGCATCCTCTTTCCTGAAGCGATGGGCCACTGCAATGAAGATAAACTTGCTAAATTTACTGTAAATGTTTCAGTTTCAATGTGAACTGAAATAAAAGGCTTTGCTTTGACAATTTTTTACTTTTAGAAAGTATTTTTCCTCCTTGCTTCCAGATTCAGTTTGTTTTGTTCCATCAAAAGAAGCATCAGTCTGAATTTAGACATTCCAAACAGCAAAGGCGGAGGAGGATTTTGGTACTAGGTAGATAATTCAAACATTCATTCCATTGTAATATGCAGTTTCCCAGTGCAAAAAAGAAATTAAAACATCAGCCTAAAATTCAAAAGACCAGGCTCTTCCTCAAACACATTCAGCACTAGGAAAACTGTTCATGTGCTTCTACGTTGCTGGGTGCAGAACAAGATCTCAAATTAAATCATAGGTATTGATGATTCAGAGTTTGAAGACTAATGATTCTGCTGAGGCTTTTGAAATATGAAGCCTTATTAAAACCTCCCTGCAATTCAAGCATGTGAATTTCTGCAGATGTGCATACACGCACACTCTCCTTCTTCAGACACACGGGTGCTTTTTGCAGATGAAAATTCAGTGCAAACCTCAGAACTGTTGCTCCCTCAAGGAGTTAACATTCAGCATTGCTGAAAATCCCAATTTCTCTCACCAACAATGCTGGTGAATCAACTTTCCCTGGCTTTCCTGGGTGTATCGAGATGGGGAACAGACCATCACAGGACTGGAAATTAGGAATGAGCACAGCACGGCCCTCTGTGGCATTTACAAGCCCAAAGATCACCTTCAACTTCAACCATTGTCTTCGTCTCTCAAGAGAGCCTGAAAAATGTTTATTCTCTCAGGGCACAGCCAACTGCCTTTCATTGCTTTTTACACTCAGCCTGGAGTTACAGCTGATTTGTATCTCCCTAATGCAGGAACACTTGCCACTGCCAGCAGCCAGAGGCAGTCGGCAGCACTCCATCTAACGCAAATACTTGCAGCGACTTGTTACAGCCATATATCACTCTGCCCCTGCCCCAGCCCCATCCAGCAGACTGGAGCTGCTGCCGTCTCATCTGAGCCTGATGAAAAAAGGGACAGATAAGCCTAAAAAGGGAGCCTCGCCTGCACAGATCTGAGGAACGACTGCTCCAAATAACCCTTCCCCAGACACGACAGATTGCTGCTTTTGCCTTGAATATCGGTTTTAAACCCGGGTGCTACAGAGGACAGCAGATCAGCCACACCTATTTCAAGACACACGTAGGTGTCGCTGCTACAAGTGCTAACAGGCTT
Organism: Ciconia boyciana; assembly: GCF_034638445.1. NCBI lineage: Eukaryota > Metazoa > Chordata > Aves > Ciconiiformes > Ciconiidae > Ciconia > Ciconia boyciana. The sequence goes on from NC_132934.1 coordinate 2,125,683, forward strand.
GGGGACTTGAGTTTGGGATGTGAAAGATGCACCGGTAATTTCCTCTTACCCCAATCACGTGTATTTTAATTGGTCTCTCTCTTCCAGTAAGTTTTACAGCGTCCTCGAACACGTTAAAATTGCTTCGTGATAAGACTGTTATCTTCCCTTCCATGTTGCCTCTCACACCACCTACACAAAGAAATTCCCAGTTAGCCAGGGTGGTTAGAAAGCAGGTATCTAAAAACCAAAGATCTTCATAAATCAGGATTAATCCTGAGACATTTTATTATGCGGTAGCTCTATGACTCCCAGTCACTGAACAGAGCTGACGGAGCTGAGTGGTGCACCAACACGACCTACCCTTTTGGTTTCCACCCACTAACGTCTTATTCCTGATCCTCTTGCAGACATCCAGAATGGTTGCTCCAATGTAAGCTATTTCAGGACCAAATCTGAAACTCTATGTGGAAAAATTAAGGAAACAGCAGGAAAAGAAGAGGAACTTGTTAGAACCTACACAAGTACTACTATATATGGAACTATACAATTCCCACCAACCTTCTGGACAACCTTTCTCTTCGAAAAAGCACCCAAATCCCCCCAAACTATTCCTAGAAACTCTGGTCACTCTTACACCCAAGGCGATAGGAACTGTGCTGTGAGATGGGACTATCATACAGGGCAAAACGTGGTTTCCAGCCTCTCCACCCCAACTGCTGCCACTGCCAAGACTCTTCCCCAGTAAGTTAATGGGACGTGGCACATCTGTCCTGCAGCAGGGCAGGGGCTAGAGGTGGTGGGAAAGCAGCCAGGTCCCTCACTTGGCTGGGCTGCTGGAGAGGTGACGGACCGGAGCAGCAGAGCAGGGCTGGGGATCCTTATGGCTTCCTAACCTGTAGATCTAGGGCCAACAGTCAAAGCGTCACGAGGTCAAAACCCTAAGCAAGTTTCACTAACCCCATGATTAAAAAACACCAGTGCCTGGCTGAGTGCAACACCTCCGCCGGCAAAGAGAAGTGGAAAATCTTGTTACCCAAAAACTCCACAAGAGAGGTGATGCAAGGCTGGTCCCAAGGCCGTCAGAAGATGTGCCAGTGCAAATAAATGCAGTCCCCTATGTGCCTGTCCCTGGCTCCTGCCCCTTGGCAAGGCTGCCAGGGGGCAAGGGGAAAAGGCAACTCAGATGGGCGTTTTGGTGGCCGTTCTGGCTTAGGAGCTGGTTCCATGACAGCTTGTATTGCTGGTTTAAGCCGATTCATTCTGCAAGGATTCCCGAAGGGATAGTTCCTCCCTTATATTAGCTGTGAGAATTGCGTAGCCATGTGGCTAATCAGGCCAAAAAACTAATCAGGGTGAGCTTTCAGTTGGCATAACAGCAGGTTAGGTAATCCAGCCTGGAGACACAAGCATCACTTCTGCTGAAAGAAGGCGGGAGCTCTCTTCCAGGGCAAACTCAGATCAACTGAAGCTGCTCATGAAAATTACGCCCTCGGCACACAAACAGGGCAGGAGATATCATGGACAAAGGAGCACTGGTGGGACAGAGGTGACAATGCTGGAGTTTGTACAGAGGCAGAAAAAAAGATCGTGTGTACAGTCAGCAAATATGTCCTCCTTAATCAATGTGGTTTTATTTCAAGGAGGTCACTGCCAGAACAAAATTCACCTCCTAGCGTCTAACTCCTTCATCTCTCTGCATGGGACCCAGTGTCGTAACTGACTGGCAATATGAGCAATGAGGATATCTGCCCCTGCCCACTCAGCTGGAGCTGAGAACTAACCCAGAAAAGAGGGGATCTCCTTGAAATAAGCCATATACTAAGGTTTCTACCCCAGGACCTATTTTTCAAGCCACATGCCTTTCCTAGTGATGGGTTCACTCCACTAAGAGGCACAAAGGAGCTCTGCAGTGCAGAGCGTGAACAGCAAAGCATGCCCCTAATCCAGGCAATGCAAACACTCCACAGTGACAAACTCAAGAAGTCTGGCTGTTAGATGCCTTCTGAAGAAGGACATGAAACGTTTGCCACTGCATTAGGGATCTGTCCAGGGAAGGACAGCAGCAGACCCTCATCTTACCTGGGTGAGGTAGTAGACGTGGGTGTGAGGCACTGCGTAGAGGGTATTGACAGCGCCTCGGAAGGTATAGATCTGCTGGTGAGGGTCTCCTACGAGGATGATGCCGCATGTCTGTGACAGCACAATATCCACGATGGCTGCAGGAAAACATCGGAGCATTAAGGGGGAGCCTGCTCATAAACCAAGAGTGAACTGTACAATATTCTCTTGCCTGTACAGAGGCAAGATCTCTTGCCTGATGACTCACAGCATTTAAGGGGTCAACACAGCTGCAGGAGACAAGCTGGGGAGAAGCAAAGGGAAGCGCACAGCTGACTGGGAGCTCTACAAACATCCTCCCACTATTTCAGTCTGATGGTATTTTTTCCTGGACTGCAGCTGCACAGTGTCTTAATCCAACACATGTGAGCCCAGCACAAATCCACCACCCATCCCCAGTGACCCGGACACGCTGCACGTGTGCACACTGACTCAGTGCACACTGCAGAAAGCCTTTTGGTCCACTTGGAGCCAGCCTGTCCAAGGCTCCAGTCATACTGGCAGAACAAGCGCTTGCATCGCACGCAGCTGCAAAAGCACAGCCAAACCCCTGCAAGACCAGGTTTCCAGTGAGTACAGGTGGGAGATGGGCTGATGAAGCCTTTGAGCTGATTTAATATCCACTGAAAAGACCAGGCCTTCTTCTGCTCCTCAGCGCACAGCTCGGTCCACTTAGATCTCTTTACAGAACCAATTTGACTTGCTTTGCAGCAGAGAGCTACCCCCCATATCCCCAGCAAAGAAAGCCAGCAGCTTTCTGCTACATGACTCAGGAATCCCTGGGACGGTGCAAGGAATGGGCAAGACTTGCACCCAGTGCCAGGGTGGGATGGAGCAGCTCTGCTGTTCCGATAGCTGAACCATTTAATGTCTTGCCACTCTTGTAATAAACCACGTCCTCGGCTATGCTGGTATTCTGTTTTTCCCTGTTAGCAGCAAAGCAATAGCAAAAGGGTCTGGATGGCATGTCTGGATGCCCAAAGCAACGGAAAGCAACCCCTCAAGCTGATACACATGTACTCTTGCAGCATCTTTACAAGCTGCCTTATTGAATTTGCAAGGATCTGGGACCAAGCAATGGGTCAGTTATAATGTTACAGCTGAGGGACAGAATTTTTTTTAATTGTGATACTTCTCACACACCCCTGAGCACACAAACATCCTCTCTGTAAAGTGCTTAGGAAGGCTGCAGCTCTGTCTCTTGTCACCACTCACCTGGAGTGCAGTCCTGAGCTTCATCAACGAAAATGGCATCATATCCTGAGAGCTGAGGCTTGCTGAGCTGCCAAAGTTTCAAATACCCTGAGAGAAAGAACAAGGCATGTCAGTGAGAGGGGAATTTTCTCATCATAAAACACCATGATCCTTAAAACAAGTCCATTTAAAAAAATGTTTCTGGTCCTACTTCTTCCTTGGAATTTTAATGGCATTTGGAGGGGATGTAAGAAATCTCTATTGCTCCCAGATGTTGCTCTGTCTCCATTGGCTGTATGAAGGATGAAAAAAACCCAGCCCAAAACAACCTGGCTGCACTGGAGGAAGGCAGCTATGCTGATGACTCCAAAGCTCTTAATGCGCAAAGAAAATGACAAGGAAGAAGGTTTTCCCCAGTACGAACCACCTCTGGCACTATCTGCACACATGCTACGAAGCAAGAGGAAAAGACATGCCGGCAGCAGCAAGGAACAAACGCTCACTGTTCGCACTCTCCGCCCACCATCTCACCCATTATTTCTATGATTTTGCTGCCAATCACACACAGCTGAATAGTTCCACCATCTTCTGAGGCCAAACAGGCAAAATGAACAAACTTCCAGCTTTCAGGCCTGTTTTGAGCTCCTGGTGAGCTAGTAGCAGAACAGGAATTTTATACGTTTTGATGCTCGTTCCTGGTGCACAGCCAGAAGTAAGAAGTATGAATCCGTTCAGTTTTCTACTACAGCTCTTTATCTGAAGGCTATTTGACATCTGTCCTCTCTTACCATCACAAGTTATCTTGTATTTCCTCTCTACATCTCCATCCAGCTTCTTCATGTTGTGCCATATCTCTTTTGCCTCTTCCACATTGATCTAGAAAGAGAAAACAGAAGGGTATGGATAGATCACTTTGAGCAGAAAAACAGTCCAGGCACAGCAGATCTTGAAAGGCTTCCTCCTGCTTCTCTTCTGTGTCACCACCAGTTAACTTCTCCTCAACATAGTCTTTTCCAAATACAGCCCCCTGAAAAGAACATTTCTTTGGCCCAGCTATTAAGACAGTACAATACAAGACCCCCTAACTTCTGCACATTAACCCTTTGTGTTTATTTTGGTTTCCCTGGCCAGCTTGCAAGGTGCTTAAAGATATTTAATATTTTGAGGCTGTCAATTCATTCCCTGCCAGAAATAACAACTGCAAATTGGATTTCTGCTAGCTGGACTGTATCTGATTGGATGTGATCAACGCAGAGCAGAAAGGCTAATTTTTCTCCACAACTCCAGCCCACGTTGTTTGCAATGTCAGTGCTGTCCTTTAAGTGTTGCCAAGATGTCTGTACTCTAAATGAGAATTTGGGGGTTTGGCTCTGCGTATCAAAATTACTACAAAAATGTTTATTGTCTTTACAGGCAATACCACAACGCTGTTCAGGCACTGATATAAATACATACAATCTCTTCTCTCTTTTCCTTGCAGGGAAGAAAAATCTGCACTGAGCAGAGACAGTGATATCTCCTCTCTAGAAATCAGCTGTGCAAACAGGGAGAACAAACAGGCCCCAGTTCCTTTGGATTTGTCCCCAAAGGAAAAAAAATATTTTGACAGTCAGGTCTTACAGCTGAAGCACAAATACCCGTGAACTATGAGAAATGTGGGATAACTACAGCACCTTCTAAACCTTGCAGCCCAAGTCTTGCTTCATCTCAGATACTCACTTTCTTTTCTGCTTGACTGACAAGTTTTCTCTCGCCATGAGTATTTTTGAACCAAATAGGAGTGTGCTCTTCACAGATCTCTTCATCTGAAGAGGCAAAAAAGTTTTCAAGGGTCTGCGAGACTGTTTTCCCTCTTATGAACAGAGATTGTCCCTTGTGGTTCTGCATAAGGGAACACACGGAGTAAACCGACATCTTGGAGAAGTTCAGCTTGCCTTTTTCTTTATAGCTGTGCCACAGATGACAAAAAATAAGAGAGACAAGTTGAAACACACATGAAAAGCCTACTGGAAAACCAAGCTCACTTCTGCTTCTCTTGCACACTAATACCTGCAGAAGCTCTGTTTCATACACCCACTTTGACCTAGTAATGGAATATCTTTAAAATCTGCACATATTTATCCTCACTATATTCCTGGTGGAAGCACAAACTTGTTCATTTTATAGATTTTATAGATGAAAAGTCGAGTCAGAGAGATATTCCCATCATTCACCCCTGCAATTACAGGTAAGACGATTCCCCTCTTCTTCCATGCTGTGGCTCATTTTCCCTTCTGTCTGCAGTTTAGATGTGCCAACATAATTGGTGAATAGACTAGAATACAATAGACTATTTCAGCTGGAAGGGACCTACAGTGATCATCTAGTCCAACTGCCTGATCACTTCAGGGCTGACCAAACATTGAATCATATTATTAAGGGCATTGTCCAAATGCCTCTTAAACGCTGACGGGCTTGGGGCACCGACCACCTCTCTAGGAAGCCTCTTCCAGTGTGTGACCACCCTCTTGGTAAAGAAATGCTTCCTGATATCCAGTCTAAACCTCCCCTGATGCAGCTTTGAATCATTCCCACGCATCCCATCACCGGATCCCAGGGGGAAGAGATCAGCACCTCCCTCTCCACATCCCCTCGTCGGGAAGCTGTAGAGAGCAATGAGGTCACCCCTCAGCCTCCTTTCCTCCAAACTAGACAAACCCAAAGTCCTTAGCCGCTCCTCGTAGGACATTCCTTCCAGCCCTTTCACCAGCTTTGTTGCCCTCCTCTGGACGCATTCAAGGACCTTAACATCCTTTTAAATTGTGGGGCCCAGAACTGCACACAGTACTCCAGCTGAGGCCGCACCAACACTGAATACAGCGGAATAACCCCCTCTTTTAACCGGCTGGTCATGCTGTGTTTGATGCACCCCGGGATGCGGTTTGCCCTCTCGGCTGCCAGGGCACACTGCTAACTCATATTGAGCCTGCTGTTGATCAGCACCCCCAGATCCCTTTCTGCTGGGCTGCTCTCCAGCCACTCATCTCCCAATTTATACTCGTGCCTGGCCGTCACTCCATCCTAGGTGCAGGATTCAGCATTTGGACTTGTTAAATTTCATCCTATTAATCATTGCCCGATGCTTCAATCTATCTAGATCCCTCTGCAAGGCCTCTTGTCCCTCAAGAGAGTCAACAGCACTCTGGTGGCGGTGCCAGAAGCTGTATCATTAGAACAACTCAGGTTAAGAAAACCCCTCCTCTGCTAAAGAAAAGCAGCATTTACGAGTGGTTGTACCACTGATGTGTAAATGGGAAAAAGCCATTCTCAGTGGCTTTCTGTCTCCTTGTGAAGTGCTCCTTGGCTACAAACACAGGCAAGATGAACAGCCCCCAAAACAGCAACGGGGCTTATGTCAGCACAGTCTATGCCAGCACAGGGCAATGAGTCTGCTTCCCCAGGCTCACATGGATGCTAAAATCACTGGCCCATCCAATCTGGAAGAATTTGGAAACCATAAATCACAGTCTGGCTTGAAGCAAGTGAAAGAAATAATTTCTCCCATTATTTTTGCTTCCTCAAGTCCTGGAGGCTTACTTCAAAACCAGACCTTCCTTTCCTGACATGTCTTTGTTCTGCTCCACTGGCCTTCAATGAAGGAATCTAAAATCCCCACTCACTGTTTGCCGACACTTCCAAATGCTAACGAATGGAAAGTCTTGCACGTAACGTTTCTGGGGAAGACACATTTTCCCCTCTCTGCAACAGCTTTGTTAAATGTCACGTAAAGGAAATTGAGATCAGCAAACTTCTCTGCATACTTGACCAAGGTTGAGGTCTTTCCTGTACCTGAAGAACAGAAGAAAGTAAACAAAAAGCATCCAGAGTCAAATGAATCCGCACACATCGATGAAAGCATCCAGGTATGAATGAATCCGCACACCTCTCATCACCTTTACTTTCCCTGTCCTGCTGTCCTAATTGCACAGCAGGACTATTTGCAACTAACGGGAATGTATCCACTGACTCAACTGAAGTCAGCAGAAGCTGTGGAGCAAAGCAGCTTTGAAAAATTACAGCTTGCAGCCTAAAAGCTTTTTTTTAAAAAAATAATTTTATCACCCAATATTCTAGAAGTCTGAGCATACATGAAGGTATTGGTTCTCTTGAAAGACAGCTTGGTAAATGAAATGTTAAAATTGCTCTTTTGAATGATTCATGAGCTCATTTCCTTGTAAGATCTCCCACTAATGCTGCTCTCCTTTACTCCAGTTTGCTGCAGGACAGCACTGTCCGCACCTCATGGCAAAGTTGCTTCACTCGTGGGGTACCAACCACAACAGAAACTTCAGACAAGAAGGGTTCTGCACATTTCCTTCTTTGCCCCTTTTCATATCCTCAGCGACGACACAGTGTCAGCAAGCTTTGTCACCTTGCTGTTCACACTCCTCCCAGAGGACTCGTGAACGTTGGACAAAGCAGGTCCCAGCACAGATCTCTGCAAGACCCCAGTGGTTACCACTGCCCGTGCAAAAAACTGACCATCTGCTCCTACTTTTGCTTCCTAGCTTTTAACCAGCTATTTACCCATGAGGACCATCTTTTACCATTTTGCCTGGTACAGATATTGGTCTTGCTGGTAGATTGCTCCCACATCTCCCTGTATAACTCCACTGCCACGGCAGCTTTCACACTCAGCTACTGGTTCAGCCACTTCACCCTTGAGTTCCTTTACATCTTCTGCGTGATGCAGTCCAGATCATGAAACGAACAGTACCAATGCATATTTCACCTGCAACCTTTCCCATGTGAATACGAGACAGACCTTCTGGTGGACCCCCTGTAGAGAACAATCCTGAGACTGGTCCTTTCCAAGACCTTCTACAAGGAACTCGGATGCAGAAACACATTTAGCTTTTCTGCCACCGCATCGTTCACTCTAAGGCATCCTTTACGCTGCAGTTAGCTAACAGATGCTTTGGCAAGCATCCTCATCCACACGTTTGAAGAAGGATTACGAGTCTTTTATGCTTTTTGCCAGAGGTTCCTCAAGCTCTTTTTCTGCCCTGCCTTGTTGCAGTTACATGTAACCCGTCAAGAGTTCATGAACATTCCCATCTTTGTCATTTGGACACAGTGACTTTCTGCAGACATAAGAAGCCACCATTAGTGGTTTCTGTACCGTGGTGCTTAGCTATTTGTGTCCTTTTGCAAGCCTTTTGGGCAGACAGCATGCATTAGCTCTGAGCCCCCAGTGCGGTGTCTTTAAAAGGAACTCTCTGCAGATGAAGGGAGATGATTTACTTTTCCTTTTATTTTTAAATAGGTTTCCTCAATTTTATGCAATTCCCCTTTTCAAAACAGTGCACAAGTGCAGAAGATTCCTTGGCTCGCGTTGCTCTTACAGAGATGCTAAATCTAAACAAGTACGAGCGGCTCCGTCTAGTGGACTGTGGACAATAACACTGCGAAAACGGGTGCAGCATGCGACTAAGCAACACGCAGAGTGTTGCTTCTCCTCTCCTGGGTTCCCTGACAAGCTGCTCTGGGCAGTCATCGACAGCGCCCAAACACTCGGTTTCGGTATCATGTCCGAATATGACATTTACCCAGCCTGCATGGGAGTAACCACCACCACGCTTCCCATTCCTATTTCTCTGCAAAAGCTTGCTCTGATTTTTTGTATTGATTAAAAGTAAGGTTGATCCCCCTGGCATCCACACAGTTCCTTGGACAGAAGAAGCAGAGAGGGAATGCAGGAGCAGAATTAGAGGTTATGCATCTATTCTTACAACATAATTTTTGGCTCTTACCTGCAAATGCCATAATTTTCACTATTTGACCATGCTCAATTTTGTGATTTAAAATCCTTTGCTGTTCATGGGTCAGTTTTACTTCAGGCCAGCTACTAAAACCAGAAAAAAACAGAGCAAAAGGAATTAAGAAAATAAATCCTCCCACATAAAACAAACAAATTGACTAACAGCAGAAGGAAACCAATGAATGATTTATCCCATCCCACAATCAGGAAGGTGGCACTGGAGCAACTTGGTTATTGTGCAAATGAGAAAAGCATGGAATAAGAAAAGATTGAAGATAGCAAAAAAAAAAAAAATTAAACCTTGGGGAAGGTTACATAGGAAGAGATCTTCTCAAGGGCCCTAAGCCATGCTTTAAAAATGAATTTGGCACCCTGGCTCCTTAGGCTTATTGAAAACAAACAGTGACTTGGGTTTGGGGTGTTTTGCTGCTTTTGAGAGCATGTACCTTAAATTGCTCTCCAATTTCTCAGCATGTAGGACAGATCAATTATCCCTGCCTCTCAGAGGAGCTGAGAGCTTTGATTAACATTAAGAAAGGCATTCAGCGCTTCTGGCTGGAGTGCAATTGTTTTATTCATAAAGGTCTGAAACCTGTAATTAGCCAACAGTGTGAACCATCTCTTCGCACAGGGTCCTCCCCGATACCAAGCGTAAGGGCGGAAAGCCTTGTTTAAGTATCCTTGACATTTCACAGCTGGCAGTTAGATGACTGCCCCCAGGATGCATCTTCTACTGAAGAAGCAAAATCTGCTTAGAAAAAGATTTTGAATGGAGGGGGTAGAACAAAAAGGCTGGGAAACCAAGAAGCACTGAAACCCAACGTCTGTTTACCTTTTTTTTTTGTTTTGTTACTACCTCTCTCACTGTTGTACCTCGGATCATCGGTGATTTTATTGGATTTATCTTTGCTAGACCTCTGTGATGGACGAAAGCACTCCTATTCCCCTTCTGTAGGTAAGAACAAGGAAGCTAAATGACTCAACCCAGGATAACTACAGCAAAAGGGGAACCAAGTCTGGCTCTCCACAGGCCAGGAAAGCGTTTCACTCCTTACTGTCCTTCCTTTGTAGGCAGCAAGCTACCAACCAATGCTCATTTATAACAGATATATATATATATATATAACGGTTAGTATATAACAGTTATCCAACAGGATCTAGAAAACAGGAGCCAAATCAATATCCTGTGGCTGGCATCTTGTTTCCTCCTGTGCACAGAAAGCAGTGTTTATAAATGAACAGCCACATTATTTGCGCTACAGTAACATCACCAGCAAGCCAGTCCCCATTTTGGCTGAGTGCAGCTTGCAGTGTTCTACAGGAAAAACGCTGTTAAAATTAAAGGAGGCACTCTCCCCTCCTTCAAGAGCTTCTCATCCATAGGGAGAATGGTGATTTGGGCTCTGCGAAATCTCAGTGGAGTGCAACTTCAGAACTGCGTTCCACTGATACACAGACCCATCAGTGAATAAAGATTTGTAAATTCAGTCAGTGCTTGGTAATTTAATTTCTACAGATTTAAGGCCTGATTCTGGTTTTCCTCTGAGAATTCAGGGAGAAGATGGCAAGGAGCAGAATAAGGTTTTGTACTAATCCTTATGAATCTCAGAGTCTTGTCAACCAGTCCCTGCCATGAAATGTTTGCTCCCCCTCCAAGGTTCAGCTCTCCACCAGGGCCCTGCGTACTTAGATGCGTTGCTTGGATCACCTAAAATAGCATTACCTGGACCATAAGTCTTGTCTGCAGCGTGAAACCAGTGTTTCTTCTTCTACTGTCTGGATAGTTACAGAAGAATTTTCCACCAGATACAAGCAGTAGAAAATATTGTAATGGATCCTGGAAGAAACAACAAAAGAGAATCTATCATTGAGAAATCACCAATAACAAATTAAACGTCTACAGCCACCTAATAGACTGCCAACATCTTGAATACTTCCAACAGAAAAATGGACAAAGCCCCAAGCGCTCAGGGAGTTGCAGGAGACAATATTAATACTTCAAAGTGCAATTATTTATATCTTGAAAAGAGACTGCAAAGGCACCACGGGGACAGCTCTGTTTGTGGCCTCTCCCTCACTCCTGCTAGGTTTCAGGGTCTGCCATGCAAACATGACCTGGCATCAGAATCCACACGATCCTTTTGCTCTCCTGAACCACTATCAGAGTCTGGGGAAGCCCGAGAGTTTGGGCTAGTTTAGGCCTCTAAAGTGAACCAGTTTCATCCACTGTCTTATGATGATTTTATACAAGTGTTTTAGCCCTGGCAATACTTCATGGTGCTTTGCTACTGCAAAGAGAGGAGCACAGCGACTTAAGCACAGCGACTTAAAGCCGGCAACCAAGCTGGTTTAAAATTAACCTCCATTGTATGTCAGGGTTGACACCACTGTGGTTTTACCTCTTTTAGTGAAGCTTTGTTCCTGTGACCGAACAGCTGCCACCCCGGGCCACACTCCAGGACAGACTTTGTGTCTCACGTTAGGTGACCTGCGCGCTCAGGCTCACTAGTTGCTCTAAGAGCTGCAAATAGGTACCAGACAGTTCCTTGAGGACATGTTTCCTCCTTATGCCCTAAATCACAAACCTCGTGTGGTTTGAAGAGATAATGGCAGAAGAGACATGATCATTCCTATTTCTTCTAGTCTAGATTGTTCAAGGAGATGGAGATGGGACGTGGGTGACTTTGACCATGAGCTCTCATTGCTTGTGAGCAACACTCTCTGTCTGCCACATCTTCAGCAGGCATTTACTCAAGTTTATGACCTTAGCCAGCAATTATCAATCACTAACAGGCCAAACAAGCATCCTGATTTCTCTGGCTGGTAGCCTGAGCACATGGCCCATGACTGGGACCATAGTTCACGGCCACTGGGGAAGCAGAGAATGAACCCTTCTCTTGCGTCTAACACAGGCTGAACTATAACTTGCAGAGGGCAGCCTACAGAACTGTCTTCTTTCTGGCTATAGGTTCCTTTTCCAGTTCAGTTCCTTTCCAGTCTTCTCATAAGAAGAATTTACATGTGTCCTTAATCCTCATCTCATTCTCACTGCAATTCTGAAGCAATGTGTGGGCTCCTACCTGCACTGCTGGGCACCTCTGTGAACACAAGGCACAGGATGGATGGCTACGCACGTGCAATGGGTGCCCAATGGTAGCGTGATTTAAGAGGAGTGAAGTGAATAACTGGTCACAGGAAGGTAATAACTGCATTAAATTGTTGCAGCTGATGTGTATCTATTTCTATTATTTCTAATCAGAAAGTTTCTACAGTTGCTTTAAAACCTGCTTTTGTTTCTGAAAAAAATTATTTTTCTTGAACACTACTTCCCAAAAAACAAGCAGACTATGAAACAGTCTAGGAATTAAAGCAAATCTAAAGGCAACGCTCCTGAACGTTCCTGCAAAAAGCTAGGGATGTGCACACTGTTCCTGACAAACTGCATGCACTGAGGAACTGAAGAACCCTAACCAAGAGGAATATAATGGCTCATGAGCATATACTCACTGGATACATATCCTGGTTTCACCTGGAATTGAGTTAATTTTCTTCCTAGTAGCTGGTATAGTGCTGTGGTTTGGATTTTAGTGTGAGAATAATGTTGATAACACACTGATGTTTTAGTTGTTGCCAAGTAATGCTTACACTGGTCAAGGACTTTTCAGCTTCCCATCCTCTGCCAGGCGCACAAGAAGCCAGGAGGGGGCACAGCCAAACTGCCCAAAGGGCTATTCCATACCATATGGCATCATGCTCAGTATAGAAACTGGGGGGAGTTGGCCGGGGGGGCAGTGATCGCTGCTCAGGGACTGGCTGGGTGTCAGTTGGCGGGTGGTGAGCGGTTGCATCACTTGGTTTTTCTTGGGTTTTGTTCCTCTCTCTCTCTCTCTCTCTCGTTTTCCTTATTATTATTATTATTATAATATTATTTCAAATATTAAACTGTTCTTATCTCAACCAGCAAGTTTTCTTACTTTTGCTCTTCAGATTCTCTCCCCCATCCCACCAGGGGGGAGGGTGAGCAAGCGGCTGTGTGGTGCTTGGTTGCTGACTGAGGCTAAACCACGACAATATAGAATCATAGAATCATTTAGGTTGGAAAAGATCCTTAAGATCATCAAGTCCAATCGTTAACCCAGCACTGCCAAGTCCACCACTACACCATGTCCCTAAGCACCACATCTACACGGCTTTTAAATACCTCCAGGGATGGCGACTCAACCACTTCCCTGGGCAGCCTGTTCCAATGCTTCACAACTCTTTCGGTGAAGAAATTTTTCCTAATATCCAGTCTAAACCTCCCCTGGCACAACTTGAGGCCATTTCCTCTCGTCCTATCACTTGTTACTTGGGAGAAGAGACCGACCCCCACCTCTCTACACCCTCCTTTCAGGCAGCTGTAGAGAGCGATGAGGTCTCCCCTCAGCCTCCTTTTCTCCAGGCTGAACAACCCCCGGTCCCTCAGCCGCTCCCCATCAGCCTTGTGCTCCAGACCCTTCCCCAGCTTCGTTGCCCTTCTCTGGACACGCTCCAGTACCTCAATGTCTTTCTTGTGAGGGGCATAAAATATATGTTACATATCACCATGCCTAGAAAGAGGCAGGCAGGCAGGAAGCATCTCCCCACTCCTTACCTGTTAGTGATCGCAATATTCCTGTCTCTCATCGCATACAGCAGCGTGGCTATGCAGTAAAGCGTCTCGGTCACGTCCACAACAGAGAGTGTAGAGCAAGGTCTCTGTAGAAATGCCATCAGCTTTTGGATGTCGCTGACACCGTCGGAGAAAAGCACCATGACTGCAATTATGGCCCACATGTTCTCAGGCTGGTATGGGCAACAACAAGAAAGAGTGAGCAAAAAGCTTTGAGCCTTTAGGAGCAGAGAAACCCTGCTTCAACCCTGAAAAAACACTTAGGCCATGATGAATAGTTAAATCCTCTTCAGTCAGCCTGAATAGTACCAAATAACACCCCAAAGGGAAAACTTGAGACGCAGGAGGGCAGATATGACCTTAAAGCACCAGCAGTTGTTAAACCTTTTAAATAAACCAGGTAATAGCTGTTAAACCTACCCCCGTCCTGCTCTGTAAATGCGGCAGTTTGTTGGCAACGCAGACTTCAGCCTTTGAGAAGAGGTGATGACTCTTCAAACACTGGAGAACCGCACTGGGATCTACCTTCCGGCTGGTGGGTATGGCAGACACGCACCTGCACAGAACGGGAACAGCAGCATTTGTAAAGAAGCCTTATCAAGTGAGTTTATTCTCCAAGTAAATAACGCTTCCTCCAAAGTATCATCAGTCAGGCTGCAGTTAAGCGTAACTATACCTTGCTGCGTGCCCCACAGATGTGACTGGATGCATTCAGTGGTGAGGCTGCAAGGTGCTGAACTTGGATTTCCAACCCTAGCTCTTGTGCCTAGAGCCATTTAGACAAGTAATTCCTAGTTCTGTTACACCGACACGTGCTTAAATACTTTGCTGCATCAAGCCATTAGTCTGCAAGTTCATCCTGGCTGTCTCGAAGTCTTCTTCCTACTACCTTGCTCCTAACCCAGTCTGACTCTCCTATTCGCACCATTTCACCGCCATACAAAATTGCCCTCTAGACTACAGAGATCTAAACAGAGCGCTTGCTTTTATCAGGCACCCATCTTGGGCTTGGGCTTGCTGCTGAGCTGTGACTGATACGTCAGTGCAGGTCCAGGAAAGCAGCCTTTCAGGAAAAGAAAAGAAGAAAATACATTGGAGACAGGACGAACCGGGAAGAAGGGCTTACACCCTCTACAAGGTATTTGTGTTTTAGCTAAACCCAGGAGATGCTGAGCCACTCTGAGACCCTGGCTGATCTGGAGATGGAAAAGCAGTGCTGACATGACAGATCCTGAAACGTAAAGGGATGCTATAAGGGACGCTTAGACAAGTCTCACTCTCTCCAGCATAGTCACCCTGCAGGAAGCAACCATATAACATCTTCTCCCAGGCTTGTTGTTGGGTGCCAGAAGGCAGCAAGCGGCAGGACAGCCCAGCCTTTTTTGATTTTTTCATCTAACGCTTGTCTTGGAGCTGCTGGCAGCTTCTCTCTATTGCTGTACCCAACCTGGCTGTGCTCTGACAAACAGGTCCATCTCCAAAACCTTCCTCTGAGCCTCCAAATCCAGCCTCTGGAAAGCTTGCAGCTGCTTGCTGACACCCTCTTGCTCAGGCTCTCCTCACCTCTTTCCTCCTTCAGGGCAACAACCATCTCTCTGCCCTCCAAGAGGCAACACCGTCCAAGTCAAAAGGCCACCGCCAAGACTGTTCTTATGCCCCCTCTTCCCAGTCCATGTTCAGTTTCTCCGTCTCCTCAGACAGTAGTACGAGGCTATACCTGCCCCAGACTTTGCAGCCTCTCCCTCACTTATCCATCACTTCTCACTTGCTATCAAAATCAGGGAAACTGCAGAAGGGACTTTGGAAGCCATGTGCTCAAAGCATGGACGACTTCGAAGTTTGGTCGTTTGTCCAGCTGAGGTCTGAGCATCTCCAAGGATGGAGATTCCCCACCTCTCTGGGCCAGTGTTTGAGCACTCTCCTAATATCCAACTGGATTTCCTATGCTGTAACTTGTGGCCATTGCCTCTTGTCCTCTCACTGTGCACCTGCAAAAAGAGTTTGGTGTCATGCTCTCTACAGTCCCTCATTAGGCAGGGGAAGACGGCAATTAGATCCCCTCTCCACCTTCTCTTCTCCTCTACTTGTACATTGTGTGCTCCCGACACAACAAAGAGGAAAGGGAAGGGTTTTTTACCTATTTCTAGACCCCTATTAGTGATTTCTACTGTTCCTTCCTCATCTTCCTGTACATTTCACACCTGTTTAGAAGACAATCCCATTTCTCTCCTGGCAATTCACAGGATAAAATGGAAGAAGACCCGAAGGTCTGAGGATCCACAGGTACAAAGTCAAGTGCTGAAGTGGACTCACCTGATCAACCCCAACACACATCCTTCCTGCTCCTTTGTTATGGCAAAATCCTGCAAGATCTGCTCGACTCTGTGCAGGGCCGTGTCCTCCTTCATTAGGTACCGATGGTACAGCTTTTTCCAAGGAATGAACTAGAATGTGAAGCACATACCACTATCTTTCATCTCACAGCATTGGAAAATAGGTTTCTTCTGGCAATAAGCTAATCACTGTGACTTCCAAAGAAGACCTGGGGTTCAAAAAGTCCCTGTAGCTTGATGGAAACAGGTACCTAGCATGAGATGGGGAAAGAAAGAGGAAACAGAGGAAAGAGAGAAAGACTTTTTCCTCATAGCCTGCAAACATGTCTATAAAAGGCTGTTTTTTCTAGAGTGATGGGAACAGGGTGATGCTGGTTCGGTTTCAAATGTAAAAGCATTAAAGGAATGGGGATATTTTCAGCATTATTGCACAGATCTGCTCTGACTGGAGTCTGAGTGCTTAAAATCCCTGTGTCCATGAAGCCCTACCCTCCTACCGCCTGCTGTTTGGACTTCTTTGGTCAAAATAGACACGGCGCTGCCTTTTAGGCTGTGTTATGGAGTGAAGAGCAGACTTGGGAGAGGACTTGAGCACACTGAGCATTCAATGCATGCATTTTCCATGCATCTCCCTAGCTCTTCAGGCTCAAAGCATGCACACTGTGCTGATAAAGCACTGAGTGCAGGACACCTCCTGCATGGTGTCCAGCCTTACCCATTCAAATTTATCGGAAGGGCATGAACAAGAACTTGGACGTCTACAAAAATTTGGGCTGTGATCAGTCCCCCACCACTCTGAGACAGCCTCTTTGTAGAAGCTGAGGATTTCCAGTGTGAGTGGTGAGCAAGTCTAGCGGTGCCAGCTGTCTCTGAGCCACCTTTAATTGAAATGCAGAGATCCTCTCTGCAGCCAAAACAACTTCCAGGGGGTTCACGACTGTTTGTACTGTGAGGACCTTGACTGCAGATGAACCAGGCTCCATAAAAACAGAGTTAAAGGCCTTTCCTCTAAACCTGTTTGACTACCAGAGACACGACACATACACAGGCTGGGCGACAGTGACGTACGCTGGCCACGAGAGGACACTGCCCAGTCTGGTAGCCAGAATTTCCTGTATGGTCCCTGTCAGAAAAAAAGGCTGCAAGGAAAACAGCGAAGGGGGATTTTGTGGAGTCTTACAGGATGCTCACTTTCCATGTATGGGAAGAATGCATCAAGGGAAGTTACCTCAATATCGATCTTCTGATACAGGTTGGCATCTGAAGATGCCACTGTAGTACTGAAGACCAAAAAATTACAAAAGACCTCATAAGGATGTGGGCATTAGGGAACAATAAAGGGGTTTAAAGGAAGAAAGAGAGACAGACACAGCATGGATGCTCCTACAGCAACACATGCAGCCACAAGACTAAGAACGGAGCAGTAGGAGAAGGGACAGGCTCAAATCAATATCACAGCCGTCCTTACCAGTGGATCACTGACTATCTCCCTCCAGCAGTGACACACCAGGCTCAGGTTCTGATACAGATCAGTCACTGGTAGGAAAGCAAAGATGTTCCTAAGGACTTCAACAGGCAGCTCTTCAATGCTTCCCTGAGGCAATTCCCAGTTCCGAGTCCCCAGGAGTCCATAGTGTGCATCAGGGACGGGTTCGATTTCCATATCATCAAGCTCCTGCTTGATTTGGCTGCGTTCCTGCTTGATCTGGCTGCGTTCTGGATGAACCACCACTGGCTTCTTCTCAGGCTCACCCCATAAATCGTGCTCTGGCTTGTGAACACCTGCAGCTGTAGCGGACAGAGGCCATTTTCTGGAGCTTTCCCTTGGAGCTGGTACAAGGTCCTCATCCTCCAGAAAGGAGCAGGAATCACCACTGATCTCCATCACAGTGGAGACACTGTTGAAGGAATCATCATGTTCAGTGAAGATGGGATCCTCTAGCTCTTCTTTGATTCTACTGTTCTTCGTCCCACTGGCACCTACTTGTTGTGTCTGAGAGATCTTGAAGTAATCGGTGATGTTCTTCTGCTGACCTTGGCCTGCAGAAAGAGGAAGAGCATGAGTGAAGTTAACAGAAACAAGAGCAAAGTGCACTGCTCCTAACTGAGCTAACAAAGAGACCAGAGGTTGTGTAAGGTGGTAGTTTTTTCCACAGGGTTTCTCACAGACGTATGAGCTTATTACAGGTGAACTGTCCTGCTTCATATTGATTCTCTGGCAACCTACGGAATTCAACAGAACAACATTCATCTCGTTGGACTGTCCACATAATCTGGGCGCTGTCAAGGTACATCTGACACCTCCACTAGCTTCGAGAAAAAGATATGGTCTGCATAACAATCTCTCAGATCAACAATCCTTAGCTACATAACGCAACAGACGTGTGTTAAACAGAAACACAGCTGCAGAATGAAGTTCATGGGAGATACTTCCACTAGCCAAAGAAAAACAAGAAGGAAACAAAATGTAAGACTCGAGTTGTTGTGGTGTGCCTCAGACTGAGGTTGGGCTCCCAGCGGTTATTTATTGTTCTTAACCTGGTGAATGAGAAGCACACTAAGATCTTAGAAAAGCTTCAGGGTTTAACTACTGCTCTGCACCATGAGAAGGTCACAGCACCAAGCCTCTAGCAGGCTGCTCCTACCACAGTATGAGACCAATGCCTTTAAGATGATAAACAGCCATTTCTTGCCAGATATTTCCTGTCTGCAATGTCATAAAGCACTGGAGACCATAAAAGAAAGCGAAACTTGGCAAGAGACTGCTCTCAGCAGCCTCTCGTTTCTCTGACAGCCACACAGTCCATGTAGCACACAGACTAAACTTAGCAGCACTAATGGTATTCACTCTGTCCAGCTCCTAGTCTGCAACATATCCTGATGCTTAGCTAAGAGGCAACTCGAGAAAAACAAAATTACAAGCAGCTACTGCTGATTTTAATGCATTTTATTTCTATATGCTCATGAAAGCATAGCTTAAAGAGGTCTGATTTGCAAGACACTTGCTGCTTAAAGAGAACAGCTCCCCTGCTACCATCTGAGTCCAATACTCTAAAAGCTGGAGCATCTAAGATTACTAGATTTTTAAAAGTGAGCTAGCCAAAGATACCGCTGATATGAAAATGGAAAAGAAAAGTATGTCTACGAGCACAGAGTCTAGGACTCTGGTGTCTTGTCCTGGCTCACCAGCAGATGTTCTCTGTGAAGTGAGTCAGCTCACACCAAGGTACAGAGAGATTCCCAAGCCTCCCAGGGAAACACCAAAATGCTCCTAAGTCTAATCTTCCACTCAGGAGCTCAGGAATAACTCAGGATGTTTTTTCTTTGCTTTCTACCTGTCTCCTTGCCCACACGTGTGTGTAGCGTCTCTTGTTGTTCCACAAGTTTTGAGGCTGGGCCTTTAACCCTGCACCATGAGCTATTTGAAAACAACTCTTTCACCTTCAGTTTGAGCCCTGTCATGTGCAGATTAGCTCAGAGTCTTATCAATTCTCAAAAGCCGTCTAAGGCTTTGGCACTTTTGAGACCCATGTCTACGAGTTGTGTATCACAATGTTTCCTGCTCCCAGGAAAGTCAAAGATCATTAATGTCTGTTAAGTGCTCAACAACACTTTTGCAGTCCTATATAACTAGACAGCTCATTATTATTTAATAAGTATCCTAAAGAGCATCTAGAAGCAGGAGCCACATCATTAATAATGCCCAACTGCAGAGGCTGTAGTGTTCCTCAGGGAGAGCTCCTGTTCTCCCCAGGTAGTTTCCGACAGCTCAACGAGAGAGACACGGAGGCATTTCTGGTGTGAGGGAGACTAAACACACATGTGAAGGCAAACTCTCTCCCCCATAGAGGGAAGTATTCAAAGGTATCTCTTTTTCTTGCCACTTGACTTTGCAGAGGCAGAGATTAAGCCCAGTTTTGCCACGCACCACTCAAAACTGACCAATTTCTTCCATCTGCACTCACCTCGCCTGGCATTACCCTCCCATCAGCACAAGTCTGACGATGGATTACACAACGCCTTTTTGTTCCACCCCATATTAGCATTTCTCTCCCCCAAATCACTTAGCCTTCAAAGTATTCGCAATCGGTGTACCTCCTTGATGTCTCCTCTTCCGGTGGGTGGGATGGAGGCCCCTGTTTACATCTCCTCTACTTCGTCTTTGACTCAATGGCTGCGTCAGGGAGGAGGAACCTTCTGCGCTCCGTGCAAGAGCTTCGCAGTCATCGGCCGTGAGGTGCGTTTTTTTGAATCGCTTCACTGCTTTGCCAACATGCAAACAAAAGACCCCAAAAACAAGCTGTTAGCAAACAATAATATACAGTCCATGCCTTTAACAGAGGAATAAGTACACAGTTTCTTTTCAGAAATTTTATAGGACAGTCCCAGTGTTTCAGCCAGGAGTTTCTCTGAATAAATCACAGCAGAAGCTTGTACAACACTCTGGCGAGATGCTAACGAGGGCAATGCATCGTGTCAAGGTGACACATCTGCAATCACTGCAACAGCAACTTCACCCCAGGTCCCCACCCCTGCATTGTACGAGTCTTTGGAACAAAAGAGAATGACGTAAAATCAGAATCCATGCAAGTTTTGTGGCTTTCTCTACAATACCGTAACATGGAGGAAGCAGATACAGGCATTCATGTAAATGCAAAGTATCATTAGGAGGATGCCGCGGCTGAACTGCTCGACCCCCTGTGAGAGACGACAGCGATTTGCCCGGGGAAGGTCAGAGCCAACATTCAAACACACAAACTTGAGCCTCTCGCAAACAGATCCAAGCTGGGATCCTCTGTTAAGGAGGAAACACAACCCACTCGCAGCACAGCTCTTCCTCACGAGAAGGACAGTTAAGAAGCAGCACAAAACTATCTGAAGAGTTCTTTTAAGAAAACCTTACTTGAAATCTGCATGAGCTCCTCTCTTCCGTACGCGGGACGGCCAGCAGAAAAAGTACAAACAATGCAACTTGCTTCTACAGAAAATGCTCACAAAAAAACCCAAAACTACGACACAGGATGGGCTTCCGTTCAATCGGAGAATTATCAGCAAAACACTGCAAAAGCGGTATTGCTTTCACTTTATTACTACACTGTGCTGCGGAGGATAAACTCCTCTAACATGTTTATGGCAGCCACAAAAGTAATCGACTGATCTCGTGCAGCAGGATCCAGGGGTCTGTTTCTTTACGCTGCTTCCTCCTTTTCATCCACATCAGCTCAACAGAGTGGCATTAAAAGCACCCGCTGAGCTCCCTGGGGAGGCTATTTTCTAACAACCCACGTTCCTCAAAACACAGCAAACGAGGCAACCAGAAGAAAAAAAAGCAATACAAGACAGTCCTGTGGTACTCAGGGACACGCTTTAGTGGTGGACTTGGCAGCGTTAGGTTTACGGCTGGACTCGATGATCTTAAAGGTCTTTTCCAACCTAAATGATTCTATTTGATGATTCTACTTTAAAGTGGTATTTCTCACTTGAAATTGAAAAGTTTTTCAGATTAAACAGCAGGAATCATTGAAGTGCCGCAATTCTCTTAAGCACATGGCCCTGGCAAACATCAGAGCCGAGGTACCAGCTCTGTGCCCATTCTTGGAGCTGTTGGACACAGAAAGGTCTCGTGCAAGACTGGATGTAGGATTGGGGGCAAAACCTCTGCTCCCCCACCCCAGAACAGCAAAACCCCCGAAGTGCCAGGACCACGGCACAGGGTTCAAGTCCAGAAACCCAACACAAGAAGATGACCCGCTCAGGCTTCACCTGCATTCATCTTTTCTCCCTTTCCTCCCGATTTCCTACATGCGACAGCAGTAGACACAAAAGTGCTGAGCAAAGGTTGCGTCGCACGTCAGGGTTTATGGCGTCAACCATGTAAGGAACGTGAGGGGGAACGGAGCTCGTCCGCTACGAGAAGACACTCCAGCTGTGAAGCAAAAGGATCAGCCATGAGCAGCAGCCACAGAGAATGGGGGAAGATCCCTGGGGACCAGAAATATTTGGGAGGAGAAGATCGAAACTACTCCCGCGCCGGCACTTTGTTTCCAAACCCTTTCCCCTGGCCTTGTGTCCCCCAGCATGGTGCGCACCCGGGGAGACCCCTGGCAGCCCAGGGTCCCTCTGGTGCTGCCCCACACTGGCCCAGAAGAGCCCCCCCAGTGCCAGCCCCTGCTCCCCGCCTGCTGCCTCCATATCCAAGAGCTCTCCTCCTCTGTGCCCCCCATTGCCAAAGCCCCCGCATTGCCAAGGGCCCCCCCGCCATGCCAAGCCCCCCCCTCCCCAATCTCAGAAAGCCCACCCATTGCCAAGGGTCCTCCCCCATTAGCAAGTGTCCCCCCCATGCCAAGCCCCCCAATCCCAAGGAGCCAAGGGTGTCCCCCATTGCCAAGCCCCCCCAATGCCAAGGGTCTCCTCCCATCTGCCAAACACCCCCCCATGCAAAGGGGTCCCTTCTCTACCCCTTCTCACCCAAGGGCCCCCAGCTCGGCCCCCCACCCCCCCTCCGGTGCTCACTCCGCTCCCGACGCACTCGGACCCGCCTCCACACTCCGCGCGCTATTCCTCCGGCCCGGCCCCGCCCCGCCCCGCCCCGCCGACCAATCAGAGAACGCGCGGAGACCCAGCGCTGCCCAATGGCGCAGCTCTTCCGGGTTCGGATGAGCCCGGGGAGCGGGGCCAAGGCTGTTGGGGCCGAGAGAAATGTTCCCGGAGTTTGCTTACCGGCACCCCCTCTGCTCCGGGGGTGACATCACGCTGCTGCGTAGTGCCACGCGTGACGTCACGCAACCCCAGCAGAGCGCGGGTGGGTTCTCACCGCCGGTGGATGCCCTGCGCAGGGACCCGCCACGACGTGGGCTGAGGGGAGGGAAATGTGGCGGGTCCCCAGCCTGAGGGAGAGGCCGGTTCCTGGTATTCCTGAGGGAAAAGGGATTTTCAGGTTTTCCTGAGGGAGAAGGAAATTTCCCATTTTCTGGAGGGAAAAGGAAATTACTGGTTTCTTGAGGGAGAGGCTGGTTTCTGATGTTCCAGAGGGAAATGGAAATTTCTGGTTTTACTGAAGGACAGGTCATTTTCTAAATTTCCTAAGGGAAGAGGAGCTCTATGTTATTCCTGAAGGAGAGGCTGGTTTCTGGTTTTCCTGAGGGAAAAGGAAATTTCAGGTTTTCCTGAAGGAAAGGGTAGTGTCAATTTCCTGAGAGAGTGCCTGGTTTCTGGTTTTCCTAAGAGGAAAAGGAAATTTCTGGTTTTCTGAAGGGAAAAGGGAATTTCTGTTTTTCCTGAGGGAGTGACTGGTTTCTGGTTTTCCAGATGGAAAAGGAAAATTCTGATTTTCCTGAGGGAGCAGCCGGGTTCTGTTTTTCCACATGGAAAAGGAAAATTCTGTTTTTCCTGAGGGAGCGGACAGGTTCTGGTTTTCCTAAGGGGAAAATTTCTGATTTTCCTGAAAGAGGGGCTGGTTTCTGACAATTCCCAAAGGGAAAAGGAAATAACTGGTTTTCTAGAGGAAGAGGCAGGTTTCTGGTTTTCCTGAGTGAAAAGGAATTGTCTATTTTTCCTGAGGGAAAAGAGAATTTCTGTTTTTCCTGAGGAGGAGGAGGTAGGTTTCTGGTTTTCCTGAGGGAAAGGGAATTGTACTGGATTTGCTGAGGGAGAGTCTGGTTTCTGTTTTTCCTGAGGAAAAGGGAATTTCTGGTTTTCTTGAAGGGCAGTTGGGTTTCTGGTATTCCCGAGGGAAAAGAAAATTTCTGATTTTCCAGAGGGAGTGTCTGGTTCCTGGCTTTCCAAAGGGAAAAAGGTAATTTCTTGTTTTCCTGAGTGGAAAGGGAATTTCTGTTTTTCCTGAGGGAGAAGTCGGATCCTGGTTTTCCTAAGGGAAAGGAAATTTCTTGTTTTCTGGAGGGAGAGACCAGTTCCCAGTTTTCCCAAGGGGAAAGGAAATGTCTAGTTTTACTGAGGGAGAGGCTGGTTCCTGTTTTTCCTGAGGGAAAAGAAAATTTGTTTCTCCTGAGAGAGAGGCCAGTTCCTGGATTTCCTAAGGGGAGAGGAAGTTTCTGGTTTTCCTGAAGGGGAGGCCAGTTTCTGGTTTTCTGGAGTGAAAAGGAAATTTCTAGTTATCCTGAGGGAGAAGGAAATTTCTCCTGAGGGAGAGGCAGGTTTGTGGATTTGCTGAGGAAAAAGGGAATTTCTGTTTTTCCGGAGGGAGAGGCCGGGTTCTGTTTTTCCTGAGGGAAAAGGTAATTTCTGTTTATCCTGACCCAGGGAGCAGCCACTGTATTCACACAGTTTGAAAACATAATCCTGATTTTTGCCTCTTTCTTCCAGATCTCTAGCCATGGCGGAAGGGGAGAGGCCGAGGCCACTCCTCCGGCTGGTGCAGGAGGGACGGCTGGACCTACTCCGGGACGAGCTGCGGCCGGACGACGCACTGAGCTCGGCAGTGCGGAGCCAGCGCTACGGGCGCTCAGGGGACACGCTTCTGCACCACGCTGCCCGGTACGGGCACCAGGACGTCCTTGCCTACCTGGTAGAGGCGCTGGGGATGGACGTTGAGGTGTTCAATAGCGACTACAAAAGACCCCTCCACGAAGCGGCCTCCATGGGCCACAGGGAGTGTGTCTGCTTCCTCCTGGAGAGAGGCGCGAGTGTAGACTGCTTGAAAAAGGCAGACTGGTAGGTCACTGGCTTGCTTTGCCGCGGGTCAGAGCAATATCTGAAAGAGGTTTGGATGCAGAGGGTGGGAATGCGACCGCAGGAGCTGTCATTTAGAATCATGAAATCGCAGAATGGTTTGGGCTGGAAGGGACCTTTACAGGTCATCTCGTCCAACCCCCCTGCCATGAGCAGGGACATCTTCACCTGGATCAGGTTGCTCAGAGCCCCGGCCAACCTGACCTTGAGTGTTTCCAGGGATGGGGCATCTACCACCTCTCTGGGCAACCTGGGCCAGGGTTTCACCACCCTCATCATAAAAAAATTCTTCCTTATATCTTGTCTGAATCTCCCCTCTTTTAGTTTAAAACCATTACCCCATGTCCTATTACTACAGGCCCTACTAAAAAAGTCCCTCCCCATCTTTCTTACAAGCCCCCTTTAAGTACTGAAAGGCCGCAATAAGATCTCCCCGGAGCCTTCTCTTCTCCAGGCTGAACAACCCCAGCTCTCTCAGCCTGTTCTCATAGCAGAGGTGTTCCAGCCCTCTGAGCATTTTTGTAGCCTCCTCTGGACCCGCTCCAACAGGTCCACGTCTTTCCTGTGCTGAGGACCCCAGAGCTGGATGCAGCAGTGCAGGTGGGGTCTCACCAGAGCGGAGTAGAGGGGCAGAATCACCTCCCTCAACCTGCTGGCCACGCTTCTTGTTATGCAGCCCAGGATATGGTTGGCTTTCTGGGCTAAATTCCGGCCCTATCACTGATTTCCCCCTGTTTATTGTAGAAGTTGTAAATTACTGCTTCATTAGCAGATCCAATTTAAAAGCTTTCATCCGCGGCTATTCGTTCTTCCCCATTCCCCTGTTTGGTGAGAATCGGTGATACCGATACACATTTTTGTCTCCCGGTCCTCAGAAAGTGAAATAGGAAGATAAAAAGTAAGTTTTTCTCCTGTTTTCCCCCCCAGCAAACAGAGCCTCTCAGGTCAGATTTGCTACTGATATAATAGCAACAGCCTCAGCAACCCAAGAAACAACTGGCTTCTTCAGGGCTTTTGTTTGCCTGCCATGTGGGTAACACGTAAGCAGATGATGAGGGAATGAGAATTGAGAATAAAAAATAAAGCCTAATCCACAGACAAGCAGCAGCTCTGATTTAATGTCAAATTCCCCTCTTGAGGAGGGAGATTTCTGTGTACCACCTTGCAAAAGAAAGGAAAGATTCTCCCCAGCCCACAAATTAAAGCCCGGGGAGGTTGGTTTGAAGCTGAACTAACACAAATACAAAGGCAGCGTCCCAGTCCTCATAATTCGAGGCTGTGCCAGTGTGGTGCTGACATCAGGGGGAGCAGAGGGAGCCGGAGATCTCATGAGCTGCGTGAGAACACGCGTGCGAGCCTGGTTTTCTTTGAGAGGTCTGCAGTACCCTTCCATCCTCAGATTAAAAATGGGGAGCTGTGTGCCTTCTAGCGCATGTCCCACCCTTCGGACAAAGTCTCATTTGCATTGAAAATATACGCTGATCTGAGGCACTGTATAGAAACGGAACTGCAGGAAACATGGAGCTCCAGGCTCAGCTCTACCCCGTTGTCCCCAGCAGACGCGTGTCTAATATCTTCTTAAAAATCTCCATCACTGGAGATTTTATCTCCCTTCTCAGCAATCTCTTCCTGTCCTTATCTGTCCTTACACCTGGAGCATTTCTCCTGAAGTCTAAGCCAAATCTCTCTCCCTGCGGTTTAGGCCCACGAGTCCTTGTTCCTTACGCAGTGGGAAGTTTTTGTGCCACAGCTTTTCCTGAATAAGGAATGTTTTGGGTTTTTTTATCTCCCAGCTGACGTATGTGGGTTGGTGAAAAGGAAATAAGCCCTCACCGTGCTGGAGAAGTGTTCATCTTTTCTGGGAAAGCTCAGAGGTTTCTGTCTGATCTGTGTGTGCGCTCAGCATTCGATGATTGGGTGAAGTTTATAAACAGATAAAATGGAGAATGCAGCTCCCACTTGCAGCAGTTAAACTGTTATTGTTATATAATGTGGTAATTAAGGAAAACAGGGGTTGGTGCTGGTGAGGTCAGTGAAATTAGTCACTTAAGTAAAGCCAAACACGGGAGATGTCTGTGGGTTCACCACCTCGAGTTACCCATGCTTTGCCTTGCGAGTAAACCCTCAGCTAACGCTCACCTCCTGATGGCTCTCAGCTTGCTCCTCCAAAGGAGGCTGCAAATCCAGCAACCATACCGGTCCTCACTGGGGAAGGATGGGAAGGAGATAACAGGTCACCAGGGAGGAGAACCTGTTGTGGTGAACCTGCCCTGCTGCGAAGCGGGAGCTGGGGTGGTTGTTCATCCGCAGCGCGTGGGTTATGGGTGTGGAAATGTGGTCGTTTCTGGATATGGGGTTGAAAGCAGGGTGAGATGGGCTGTTTGCCGTGTTTATTCGTCAGATGTACCCACTGGCTTTTCAGGAGCACACACACAATCCGTGCAAGGCACAGCTTGGAAGTTGTGGGATGGAAAAGATGCTGTTCCCCTGGGGAGCTTGTAAAAAATGTTTTTAAATATCAAAGGTTGTTCCCAGACATGTGAAACAGGACAAAACTGTGAAAAGCTTCACTCTCAGGCCAGCTGCTCTGCCTCAGAAATGTTCCAGAGTGGCATTTGCTGGTACACTCATGCCCTGCTGCCAGGAGATGCGGAGCTGTCTGTGGTTTGCTGCCTGCAGCCGCAGCTGCCTGTCTGGGTGACTGGCTGGGGTAAGAAACACTGATGTTAACAGCTCTGTTTCAAGAGTCCCCAAAAGTCCAGACCTCGTATTACCTGCATGAAAAAGCAATGCTGTAAAATCTCACGGGTCCATATGCAGCGTGTAGTGAGCCTCAGTCAAAGCATCCCATGTAGGTGAGACAATACATTTAGCCTCGGGCTTGGAGAAGGTCTTTGCCTTTAGCCAGCAAAGTTTCCTACTACCTCAGAGTGGCTTTAGCCCATCAATTTTCCCTCTGGCTAGCTTACCACAGCTGGCACTGAGCTACTGTGTTTTATTAGACAGGCTGGTTGATACTACAGACAACTTTAAATCATGCTTCAAGCTCAGACGTTAGAACAAAAGCCGTCAGGCTCGTACAGCACTGTCTTTCTAGTTATGATGTTTGCCTCATCTTTCTTTTAGGACTCCCCTAATGATGGCTTGCACCAGGCAAAACCTGGAGGTGATCAAAGCTCTTGTGGAGCATGGAGCCAACCCGCTGCTGAAGAACAAGGATGGCTGGAATTGCTTCCACATTGCGAGCCGGGAGGGCCATCCCCAGGTCCTCCGGTACCTGCTGGACGTATCCCCTGGCAGCTGGGACACAGAGAGCACGATAAAGAGAACGCCTCTGCACACAGCAGGTAAAAAAGGGTCCCGTTGCCACTAAATGGGTTGGAAGAGAAGAGTGGGCTGTGGTGGCAGCGGAGAACAGAACCTGAACTGAAACAACAGCCCCTTTTAGTTTGGAGAAGCAAAGTGTGACCTATGTTGACACAAAATCACAGGGAAACAGTTAAATATTAAGTTATTGAAATTAAATGAAAAGAGGCTAGTGGTGGGCGCTCACCTCTCTGAACTTCAGTCTGCTAACAGTGCTCTGCTACATCTTTGCACGGTTTCACCTCAGGACAGACATTCATTTTAGTTGCTTTCAGATAAATAAACAGCAAGAATTAGGCTTAATATTTCTTAATGATGTGCCAAAGACTGAGCTTGTGAGGTTGCAGGGTCCTCATTTCCTATTGCACTTGAATTTTGCCTGTGCTCAAAGCATGTTTTTGTGGTGCATAACAGTTATGTTCTCTTGGGAGTGGTGGATCCATCCCAGGAGCACTCACGATCACCCACTGCCTTTGGCCTCCTTGGACCAGGGTTGTTCGTCTCCATCTCTGCCTCCCTGTGATGCATATGTCCAAGTTCCCACGGCTCAGAACACATTGCAATACGCTTTTTCTTGCTGGCCTATAAAGCTGCGAATTGCACTTGGAAAATCTGCAAGGCTCCAAGCATATCCTGGCATTTAAAAAGTCCTAAAAGCAGCAGAGCTGCTGAGAGGCACCTTTGGGATCTGCCTGTTGATGAACACTTTTACCAGTTTGGTTTATAGTCTCGTCGTCAGTTTTTGTAAGTGACTTATCTCTCGAAATGATCCATTTTTGTCTGAATGCTTAGCAGGTTAAATCATTATGGCAAATCTGAAGAGCTGTAGGGTCTCTAGGCATAATCTCCAGAAGAAACATTAGAGGTTTTGTTATTCTCATGCTGCTCTTCAGAAGGTAGCATTGAGTGGTGAGAAATCCAGAGTGCCTTTCTGCAAAGGAAAAGGATAGTCTCTGCTGGGAATACGCAGGGGCTGTTGTTAGGTTTGGAGCCCACCGTGTCCGATTCCCCTTCTCTGTCCCTTTCATTGGTTTAAAAGGACATATAAAGGGAGTGAACTGGTTTGAAGAACCACAGATGTCATCAGGCATGGTGGGGAGCAGAAGGGCACAGTTAGCTGAACAGTGACCCAGAAGCAGTCTGCATTTGGTTTCTGGTTTTCTGACTCTCTCATCCTTGAGATGGAGCGATTCATCTTAATTTAAGAATGATGCACAAGGTATGCCTCAGTTAAGTTCTCCGAGTCTTAATAAGTTGAAAGGCCCAAAAATCTGTTAATGCAGAATTAAGTTTGTGCCGCTGTGTCTCATTGCCCCTTACAGGGTATCAGGTCTGGTTACCCACAGACCCATGCAAGCTAGGCAGTACAGATAAAGCATGTGTCTCCCCAGAGCTTAAATCCCCTTAACTCTGCCCTCCAGAGATGCAGTGGGAGTGGATGATGAAGGGAGCGAGTGAGTGAAGGGAGAGGTGTGTGACACTGAGCTGGGGTGACGTTGTGCGGCAGGCATGGGGCTGGAGGGTGGTGGCTGACCTGAATCTGAAACATGTCCCATCCCTGAGCGGGAGTTAGGCTGTGCATCCCAGGGCTCGGCAGCATCTCCGCAGGAGAGATGAGCGTGGGGAGCCACTGCTCAAAGCTGTGGCTACCTAAACTCATTTTCCAGAGAATTTAATAGGGATTGTCTCTCTGGAAAGACCTGAGGTATCGTGAGGAGACCCCTGCTGTGCTGTAATTAATCAGTTGGGTATCTTGCTCCTTGGCTGTCGTTCCCATTACTTCTCCGGCCCTCAGTAAGTCGCCCGTCCACTGCACTGTGCTCATCAGCAGTGACAGTCCCAGCCCAGGGGCATTAGCTTTGCCTTAGTCCTTGTGCTTGACCTGGGAATGAAAAATAGCTGATGAGTTGTTTGATGTTTCAGGCTGGGCAGCGAGGAGCAGGTTGCTTGAATGAGAAATGGCTAATCCTCGTTTATTTGCATGTTCTCCTGTCCCTACTCAGTCCCAGGTCTTGTGTTCCTGTGTCTGGGCTGGCAGGCTGGGCTCGCAGCCCCCTCTCAGCCCCCTCCCCGCAGAGAGGTGGATGTTGGGTTGGAATCTGGGGGTTGAGGATCTGGGGACAGGGTCAGGAGCAGGGACTGTCCTGAGGAAAAGGGGTGCTTTTAGCCTTGAGCTTAAAGTCTCCTCCCTGCCTCGTAGTGCTTGGGCTATGGGGGTACAGACAGCAATGGTGGGATCCAGGGCCCAGTTCTCACTGCCTCATAGAGGTGTCTCCACCTCTGTGTTGCCTCCTATGTTTGACTTTCACTGTGGCAAAGCCATCAACCCATGATTTGGGTTGATTTCTGGTCATTTTACTGATCTGGGTTAGACCCTGGACCACACATTGGTGGAGCAGCAGCCAGTGCGGGAGCAACTGGGCAGTGGGAAGGGCTGGAGCTGCTTAAACTACCTTTGTCCCCAGCATAATTTTAACCCAGGACGATGCTGGGGGCTGCTGCTTGGTGGGTGCTGGTGCCAGCATCCCCATGCACACCACCGCATAGCCCAGTTACACAGACAAAGCTCGTGAGGCGGGGGCATGGGCGAGGGGCTGGAGACGATGCTGGAGCTGCCGGGGGAAATCATATCAAGACGAACTGCAGTCTCAATGAGTTTGCATCCCGAGGGTGTGGATATGAGCACATTAACCCGTGACCAGTCCAGCTGGCTTCCTGGCATAGTTATCCTTGGATAGATGATGGGTAATTTTCTCCCCTGTGCAATTTTTTTTCGGGTTGATTCCTTAAGCTTTGCTGCTTCGTATATCCGTAGCCCGAGGCATGAGAGCTGGGGAGATGTAATTAGAGGAAGTGGAGTGCAACAGTGGATCTGAGCGCTGCAGCTTTCTTGTGTCTCTGTTGCTGTTAAAGGATGTAATCGTGTTGCTTAGGGTGTTTTTTCTTCACATGGCTTGGGTTTTTTAAAGCCTCCATTTTGAAAATCCATTTTCACAGTGTGGCTCTGCCTGTATTTACATCAGCTCAGGTGAAGGGGTGATAAACAGGCAGGGAGCAGGAGCAAACGGCCAAGATCTGGGAGGATGGGAACCCCTCCTTGGGCTTTCAAAGAGCATCTATTGTGCAGCTGTGTCTGAAGGTTATTGCTGGTAACACACATTTGCTAGGGGCCCTTCTTCCATCACACAGAGTAAATAGCCTGATGTAGCAGCTCCGGGCTTGGTTTGATTTTTTTTTTCTTTAATGTATTTCATTTGTTTTGCAAAATGGCCTGCAGAAAAAAAGCCAGATCAAGGCTGTCCTTACATTGCTGTAATATGATGTGTTTGGAAAAAAAAAAAAAAAGAGAATATTTCAGTGCATGATGTTCAAATCCTCCCCCACTGTTGTTGTTTTTCCTCTGAGATGCTGTCTGGGTGAGGATGCTTCATTAGGATGATGAGATGGGTAGTCTGAGTGGCTGAGGAGGGATGGAAATGCCATCCAGCTATTCACCAGCTCCCTGCTTTGTGTTCATTTTGCTTCTCACAGATTTCACTTTGGGGACTAACAAATACTTGCAAGAAAAGATCTTTGTGTCAGCTTAATCACACGTACGGTCTCATGCATGCAGTCTGCAGGTAGAGGCAAATGATGCCTATATGCATGCCTTTTCCCTGTTTTATCTGGTGATTTCCTACAGGATCAGGGGAAGGGAAGGCTTGAGATCTGGAGACAATGTTTTAATTACCAAAAAAAAAAATCAAAATCTTTGAATTTGAAGCCTCTGGGAACCCCTTCCCACATCATGAGTAAGCCAAAAGGGTCAGAAACCTGATTATGTTTCACCGTAGGCGGACAGTGGCATGAAAACATAAATTAACCCTGCGCTTCTCTCTCTCTCTGTCTCTCTCGCAGCAATGCATGGCTGTTTTGACGTTGTGGAGCTGCTCCTGGAGCGGTAAGCAGGCTTCCTCCCGGCACTGCCTCTGCCTCCCCGCTCTCCCCCACCTCCATCCACCGCCAGGCTCGATCCAGCCGCCTGGACACAAAGGGCGTTTATGCCGTTCGGGAAGCCCGATTGCACAGCTGCCCTGCATGCGATCCCGAGGCCGTCTCCGTTTCCTCCGGGTTTTTCACAGCCAGTTAGGGGCCTTTGAGACAAGGACGCTCGCTGGATGGGCTCCGATGGGCTCTGACTTCACTATGACATAAACCCTGATTATATAACTCGGCTCTTTTTCTGTGCTGATTCATTCCCGTTGCCTCTGAGGCCATACGATAACAACAAAAACAGTTTTCTGGCATCTCGGTTCTGGGTGCAGCTCCTCCAGGCTGGACTCAGCCTCCAGGCTTTATTTTCAGGCTCCGGCTCCCAGGAGACTGCTGTGAAGTGGCTTTAAATCAGCCCGTGACCAGTCATCCTGACCCTGTTACCTTCCTAACCAGCACTGCCCGCTGCCAGAGCTGGAGCAGCTTTCCCCAGGCATTGCAGCCGCTGCTATTAGCCGTCGGCCACGGCTCCCGTTAGCCGACTCGTCCCAGCCTTGTTAATTCCTGTCCGTGCTTGGCCCAGCATAAACATAGCCCTGTGATTCCAGCCAGGCTTTCAATTTTAATTCAGTCTTTTCCCATTTCAATGGAGCTTTAACCTGAGTGAGACCTGTGGGCTCTGATTTTGTATGTAGTGGTGTTACATGAGGATATGGTTTTCCCCTCTGCCAGTGCACACCTTACCCCTTCTAGAGATCCTCTGTTCGGGAGGCAAGGGAAATATAAATGATCTGTAGAGCCCTGGCTTTCCTGCAGCCCGAGCAAGCTGCACTGGCTGAGTACCAGATCTCTGACCCAAAAAACCCCAGCAGACCGTACCCCAGGCCATAAAGCACCGAGACAGGTTTATGCATGGTCTATGCACAGGCTTTATATCTGCCATTTCCGATCCTATCCGCTGATGGTCTCCTGCCCCACCAATGCAAAGCAACTGGTGCGGGAAGGATTTTAGAGCTGCCTAACAGCTCTGTCCTGGCTTTTGTCTTCTCTCCCAGGTGCCACTACAAACCTGACAGCAGAGACAAATGTGGAGTCACTCCCTTTATGGATGCTATCCAGAACGGGCATGTCAACATTGCCCGCCTGCTCCTAGAAAAACACCAGGTAGGTGCCAAAAACCTCACCTCCCTCCTCCAGGACCTGACCTAGAACTGCCAGGACAGGCAATCCACATGTTCACCATAACCATATTGTAAAGAAGCAAATTCCCAAATTGTAAAGAAGTGAATTGCGAAAGAAGGCAAATTCCCCCTGGAGATGAGCAAGATTTTTGCCGAGTATGGCCACCAGGACTCAGCTCATGGTGAAGATCACAGAATCAGAATCACAGAATTGCATAGGTTGGAAAAGACCTTTAAGATCATCGAGTCCAACCGTAAACCTAACACCACTACACCATGTCCCTAAGCACCTCATCCAAACGTCTTTTAAATACCTCCAGGGATGGGGACTCCACCACTTCCCTGGGCAGCCTGTTCCAATGCTTGACAACCCTTTCAGTGAAGTAAAATTTCCTAATATCCAGTCTAAACCTCCCCTGGCGCAACTTGAGGACATTTCCTCTTGTCCTATCACTTGTTACCTGGGAGGAGAGACCGACCCCCACCTCTCTACACCCTCCTTTCAGGCAGTTGTAGAGAGTGATAAGGTCTCCCCTGAGCCTCCTTTTCTCCAGGCTGAACAACCCCAGGTCCCTCAGCCGCTCCCCATCAGCCTTGTGCTCCAGACCCTTCACCAGCTCCGTTGCCCTTCTCTGGACACGCTCCAGCCCCTCAATGTCTCTCTTGTAGTGGGGGGCCCAAAACTGAACACAGGATTCAAGGTGCGGCCTCACCAGTGCCGAGTACAGGGGCATGATCACTTCCCTGCTCCTGCTGGCCACACTGTTTCTGATACAAGCCAGGATGCCATTGGCTTTCTTGGCCACCTGGGCACACTGCTGGCTCATATTCAGACGGCTGATCTCACCCTGGGGCAGGGATATGTCCCTGTAGCTGGTGAAGGGGGATGGAGAGATAAGGCAGTGACAGGAGGGGACAGGACTTGCCCAGCACTGCAGGGGTGGCTGTGTCAAAGCCAAGACTAGCACTCGGAAGTGCCAGGGCTCAGCATGGAGGCTCTCGTGGCAGCACTGAGGGTGGGTAACATGGAGGCATCTGGCTGTGCTGGCAGCAGCTCATCTCTGGCCACCTTCTCTCGTGGCAGCTGCTGCTCCCATGTTGTGTCCCAGTAATCTCTGATTTCCTCCAACATACAAGGCGTAACAGGGATGTCGTCAGAGCCAGTTGTGCATAGCAGGAACCAAACCGCTGCATTATTTATTGACTGCTGAACTGATGTGAGATGGTTGGAGCCCCCCTAATGGCTGCTTCTTACAGAGGTGGTGTTGTGCCTCCTTTCTCACCTACTTTGCCTTCACTTTGCCTCTCCACTGCACCAGCTCTGCTGTTCATCGGACACCATGCCGAACTGGTGCACCACACTGGCCTGGCAGAAAGCTAGCATGGCAAAACCAATGAACCTGTGTGTGCCATGCTGGCAGGTTGAGTTGGCCAGCTGAGCCCCCAGCATGGCACAGAGTGGGCCAGGGAAGGTGGTACCACACTTTTCAAGATCACAGGCTTTGGACTTACTCAGGCCTAACATGTAGCCTCACCCAGCAGAGATGGTTTGATGCCCAGGTTGTGTTCAAGTGCGTAGATACTTGTTGACTTCAGGAGATGTTCATGTGCTTGTCTTCACTCATCTGGCCCTTACAGAATAAAACATTTGTGAAGTTTGCTTACATTTTTAGTCTCATGTTTCAGGCAATGAAGATGGAATAGTTGATTTAATTTTCTTGCTGTAGTGCCCTGGCTTACTGCCATGAAGCAGCACTGGAAACGCTAATGGCAGTGTTGCTACCTTCTAGGTTTTATAAAACCAAAAGTCAGGCCCACTAGACTCCAAGAGGCTGGATTATATCCTTTAAGATGAGTGCACCGTGTATTACTTCTGTTACCCTTCTTAATTTTACGTCTTTGCTGTTCATGTTCAGAGACTCACGGAAGAGATTTTATGAGGTCATCCACCCGTCTCCCTCCCTCTACCTGTGTCCAAGTTCTTCTCCACCAGCACAAAGGTTGGACATGGGTTGTTTCTTGCTGCTTTAAGGAGTTGAAACCCATCATATATGTTCCAACTGAAGAGAGAGGGGGCTTGGTTCTTCTTTTTTGGCACTAGTTTTGCTTATCACTTAACAAGCTCAGCAGAGAGCTGGCTCTGGTCTGCACATCATGGTGCTACCAACTGCACCGGTCCTGCTGGTGACATCCCATGTGTTCATTGCCATCACTATGGCCGTGGCAGGCAGACATGATTCTGCTTGGGCTGATGATTGTCCTTGAAGGTTTGGCCAGGCTGTTCATTGCTTTTCCTTTCCCTCCTCCCTCGTTCTAGGCCTGTCCTACAGCCGTGGACGCGCTAGGCGCTCAGCCTCTGCACCGGGCAGCCGTCACTGCCCAGGATGAAGCCATCCAGTTTCTCGTCTCTGAGCTGGGTGTTGATGTCAACGAGAGAGTGACAACCCTCCAACTCACAGCACTGCACTATGCAGCTAAGGTTTGTTCCTGTTCCCAGGCTTCCCCTACAAAGTCTTTGCCAGTTGGTGTG
Organism: Ciconia boyciana; assembly: GCF_034638445.1. Taxonomy (NCBI): domain Eukaryota; kingdom Metazoa; phylum Chordata; class Aves; order Ciconiiformes; family Ciconiidae; genus Ciconia; species Ciconia boyciana. The sequence goes on from NC_132934.1 coordinate 2,161,498, forward strand.
CTACAGGCAGGCGTCTAAAACAGGCTGTTTTAGATGTTTGCCACTGATGGAGGATTTAAGTTCCTAGCTCATCCTCTCTCACTGTCTATCTGCTCCTCACCAGTCCCATACCCTGTTTAATGGTTTTTAGACCCTCATTAAGTGTGTCCAGCTGTCTGCAGAGTGGCGGTGGGTATCTGAGTTGCTCTGTTCACCACTCTCCTGCCCACGCTGCTGACTGCGCTGTGGCTTAGTAAACCCTCCTGCCTGGCATGTGGCTGAGTGGGATCATGCGGGAGCAGAGGCGGGTGGTGATAGGGCACAGCTCCTTTGCTGCACATCCAGTTGGCTATGCTGTGGATAGGGCTTGACCCACACCTCTGATGAGCGTTACTCTTCCAGTTCGCTGCCTTTGGACCAAAGTGCAATACCTGAAGGGATTCCACCCTGCTAGTTATTGGGAGCTGTAGGTACCAACAGTTCATGAGCTGTGACAGTTCTTGACCAGCGTCTTCTCACTTGCTTGGCAGAGGAGACGTGGATGAAATGTTGCTCAGATTTCTTTCGCTGTCTTTCTTCAGCCCTGGAATTTTGGGTCACGACAGGTCAGTGGCCAGTCTCCATGTCAGCAGCTTCCTGGACAGAAGATGTGCTGTGATGTGCTGTGAAACAGCAACTGTTTGTCCCAGTAAGCCGGGTTCTGGCCTGCCCATGGCCAGACGTGAGAAAGGAGAGGTGGAAAGGTGGAGGGAGCTCCCGGGTACTTATCCGTGTCCTTCGCACAGGAGCTGTTTTGAATTCCAGGCAGTGAGAGTTGTTTGAGCTTTCTCCTCCTCACATCTCACGCCTGTGCAGGAAGCGGGGCCTGGTGGGCTGTGGGTCCTGCAACGCTCCCTGGGAGCGCAGAGCAGATCCCAAAAGCCTCACCACTGACCAGGATCCCTCCTGGGACCCTGCTGCCTCCCTTCTGCTTGGTGCTGTCACATCACAGCGTGCAGCATGCTGGCAGCTGGCAGCAAGGGAAGGTCCCTGCTCGGATCCCTGCATGTTAAACCTCATGAGCTTTAACATGCAGCACTCGGAGCCCGGTCTAGACTTGTAGTGGGAACGAAGCAGCGTCCCAGCGCCCCACTCCTACAAAAGCATCAATGACACTTACTGGGAGTGCTGGCAACAGTATTCTCCTCCAGCAGGACCCAGCCGTGGCATTTGCTGGCTCCCACAAAGGAGGCCTTTTTCCCAGCTTCCCTTCCTCATGCTCTGAGAAACCATGTTGAAAGCCCTTTTGGTTGCCAAGGGTACGTTTAACAGCAAGGCTATTGGGGAATATAATGTGCCTTGGAGAAGATCCCAGCTCTGTCTTGGCGAGCGGCTGACTGGGGAGAGATTTGATGGGTTTCTCTTCCTTCCCGAGGCTCAGTGTCACTTTATATTTACAGCATCATTTGTTTGGCTGGTGGGGTTTTTTTATTTCTTTTCTTATTACTTTGCATTTATAAATACATGAAAATCAAATTATGCTTTCAACTCCCTTTGCTGCCAAGGCTGTGGCAGCTAAAGCAGTTCCTGGCTTGCTGTCTTTGCCACTGAGAGGGGGTGTGCACGCAGCAGGGAAATGGGAGCCTTGAGCAGGGGGGAAGATGCTACCGAGTTGTACGATAAGGGGGGAAAAGAGTGGGTGGTGGGGATAAAAATAAGGGCCTTCCATTCTCATGCTGCACGACAAAGACTAATTCATTGCACTGAAGAAGTAATTACAAAATCAGGCGTGTTATTTCGGGAGAGAGGATTTCTTTATGGAGAAGCTTGTGCAGAGAGGAGGGGTGTGGGGGCTGTATTGCATTTTCCCCTGCAGCGTTTAAAATTGGCTACCGGCAGAGGAAAGATAGAGGACACTGTGGGTTGTGACAGTGTGTAAGCGTGGTGTTCTGCGTCTTCTCACAGAGCATTACAAATACGGGAGTAATCCTTTAGGAAATGCCGGTGCCTGAGGGTACTGCAGGCAGATATACAACAGTCCACATCAGCAACAGGTTCTGCTCTCTGAGCTGAAATACACCTCAGTAAGAGCAGCTCTAGATCCCCGTGGTACTTGAAGTGGATTTACAGTGTGGGAAAGCACGTGGCTTTTTGCTGACATGTAGTCCTTTTAACAAACAGCCAGCTGCCAGCTATGAAAGGTAAGTCAGGGATCCTACAGCTCTGTGGCCAGCTGAAGTTAAAAGCAATTTAATTGAGTTACTTGATTGGAGGTGAGGACTGGAGAGGTAAAGGCAAGATTGCTTGACAAATTAGTGCGCTAATTTGCTATCAAGAAACATCTTTAGGTTGTGTCACCCAGCTGTAGGTCGGAGGTTGGTTGTGCATTAACTCTGCAGCCACTGGTGAAGGCAAAGCCGCACTGGGAGACAATCGTCCAAATTCCTCACGCCTCAAGGTCCTGCCTGTGCAAGGTGGACCATGATTAGGAAGATTATATGGGATCTCCAGTTGTCTAAAAGCAGATCCACCTGCCTGGATCTGGACTGAGTTGTATGTCTATCACACCTGCCTTGCCGAGGCACCGCTCACAGTCTTTGGCTGTACCACCACACCGCTGCAGCGTGATTTTAAGCACTATTGGTCTTAATTGAACACTTTTGATTTTAAAATATTGTGTTAAATGTTCTCAGAGAGAATTATGTTCCTGGGATGCCTCTTGCTGCTTTCTCAGCCTCTGGGTTGAAATTGCTGCCAGGGGCATGTGAGGCATGCAGACACGCTGACTGAGGGCCAAGCTCTGACTCCTTTCACAGGCTGCCAGCGGGAGGGCTGGAGAAGGTGCCCAGTGGCATCTCTGTGACCAGTTCCTGTAGGGTAATGGCAGCGTGTCTGCTGTGCCTGGGCAATCCCTGGCTAATGGATCCGATCTGCACTGCCACAGGCAGCCGACCCTGATTTCCAGCCGCTGTAAGGTCTTCTGGAGCCTGGAGCAAATCCTGGTAGCCCCAGATTTGACCTTGACAGAGTGGATCTGTGTCTGTGCCCTTCTAGGTGCCGTCTGCGGTTAGGGACAGATCACTTGCAGCCTCCTTTCTTTTCAGGCCTGTGTTACTTCTGCTAAATGCAAAGGTGAGAAATTGTGCAGAGCTGGTTCTCAATAAATAATCCACATGCTTGTGCTCACCACTACAGGAAGGACACGCGCACACCATCCAGACACTGCTGTCCCTTGGCGCTGATGTCCATGCAAAGGATGGGAAGAGCCGTTCCGGTAAGGCTGCTGAGCTATTTGTTCACCCTCTGTATGACAATGAGAGCGTGCTTTAGTAACAGGAGCCCAGCCTCCAAAGCAGCCCGTGCTGCATCTGCTCAGCAGAGCGTGCAAGGAGATGCCAGATGCACGTATGCAAATGGCTCTTGGAGCAGCGCGACGTGTGGGGGTTTTTTGGTAGCTTTCATTCACTGGCTCTCTTCTTGCCGGACTTTCTGATGTCTAATGGCGTGGCTGAGCCTGCACTGGGGCCTTTCCCCTGGGGGAAGAACAGAGATGCTAATTGGTGTTTCTTTTTACGCAGCTGCTTATTTTGCATGAAACTTTTGGGAGCTTAGTATCTTTGATACCACTGCCTCGCCATCAAATTTGGTTGAAATTAGCCAATTCAAAACAAATGATGGGTGGGCAGACAAATACAACGATTACACAAGCTCTTAAACCTCAATTCCTTAGCAAACTGCCTAGGAATGGCTTATGAGCAAATAACGGAGATCTTGAACGTAAATATAGTTGCTATAGTAATGCCAGTGAGTTGGCATTCCCAGCGTGAGAGTATGAGGCATCTCTTGCATCCGTATTTCTCTCTCAAAAGAAGTATATATAAATGGTTTCAGCCATTGCCAAAATTGGCAACTTACCCAGTCTTCAGGTTTGCTTAATAACACGCTTCAGCAGGGAGCATGAACAGTCTTGTATCTCTTGATCTCTCCCTCCACCCCCTCAGTGAGTAAATACGAGTTCTGCTGAACTCGTCCAACCCTGGGACGTTTGTGGTGGCTCCTCGCGCCCGTCAGCTGCCCTGTTCCCTGCCGCCTTTGCTGTGTTAGTGTCACCACGTCCTGGGCAGCTTCTCACCCAGACTCTGCTCCTGCAAAGTGTCCTGCATGGATTATCCATGGGGATCAGGATGACTCATGGTCAACATCAGCCTGCAGCAGGAGCTAACGACCCTCAGCGTAAAAGATACTCATCCCTGTGCAGGATTTGGCCAGGAGAAGAAGGCTGGCTCACCCTGCTGCCCAAGCCAAGTGTAACAGGACTGCCTAACTGTGCTGGAGCCACGCTGGATCAGCATGCCGGCTGTTGGAGGGGTCTGCGGGATGAGCTGGGGCTTGGGCTGGGGTATTTCAGCCTCCTCCCGTGGGATGCTCTTTGCTGCACGCAGTGCATGGAAACCTTTCTGATTTACTCCCTGACCCTGGAGTGAGCTGGCAGGGAGCCCCAGCCCATAAAGGACTCTGGTCACATCCAGAGTAGTTTCAGGCCCCTCTCTTGCACGTCACTATTAAATCCACCCCAAATACAGAGCAATAAGAAGCCCGGAGGCCTTCTGCTCTGCCTGCTCTGTCCCACAGCCTCCCCCTCCTGCTGTGGGCACCCTCTGCCCATGACTCAGTCAAAATGAACCAAGTTGGCTTCAATACTCCCAATATGTTTGCAAACCTGGTTAGCTTTGGTACAAACTAGGTTAGTACTGCTCGATGGATTGGAGGAACTAGTGACCTGTGAGGGAAAGACAGGGGTAATAGCTAGGGTAAGCTGGGTTGATCATTCTTCTACCAGCATGGCTGGGTGTGGAAGAGGACATGTCCCCGGCTTGGGCAGGTTTAGTCATCCCATTGCTGCTGTAGATATGCACGGCCGTGGCAGTTGAGCCCTGCTGCACCATCACGCAGCTGCTTGGCTGGGTGTTGCAACTGGGAAAAGTCATCTTTCACCTTTGATGTGTTCCCTCTGCTGACTCGGTTTCCTTCCCTGGGAATCTGATGTTTGCATCTGAAGCGGGCTGAGGCCGAAATCACCGGGCGATCTCAGCTCCTGTCTCGACATCTTGTCTCCCCCACAGCCCTACATGCAGCGTGCGCGGGGCAGCAGGCGGCTGCCGCACGGATCCTGCTCCGCGCTGGGCTGCAGGACACCCCGGATGGCACGGGCACACTGGCACGGCAGCTCGCGAGGAAGCCAGATGTCATCCAGGTTTTCCAGGAAACGAATGTCAGCACGTGAGACAAAATGGGAAAAAGAGAAGCCTGTTTCATTTCAGCGTGGTATGTTAGTTATCACTTAACGACTATTCAGATTTAGGCAAACACCTGTTTAAAATGACAGAATTTTTGCCCAAGGATTGAGCAGAGAAACCAAGCTTGACACCTGGGAAATATGTTTAGGAGAAAACATATTTTAAATAGGATTATCTCAAAAAGATAATGGACGTAATGGGTCTGGGCTGTCACATTCCTGTACTGATCCCATCCGTGTAAATTCATGGCTGCTCTTCTTTAACTTCCAAATTTCAGGGCTGAACTTCACCTCTTCTTGTGCAGCACCCAGCACGTCCAAACAGCTGAGGCCGCAGCTCCCTGAAGTATAACTGAGAAAGGTGCCTCATGGGCCACTGCTAGATGACCGCTGGGGACCTGCATGGCTTGAACCCCCTGGAGCCTGCCTAGCTCTTGCTGGGATGTTTCCATACAGTGGACATCCTGAAGGAGAAGATACACCTGGATCGTTGATTTTTATAACCCTTAATGGACCTGCTCTCCACTAATCTCTTCAGTTGCTTTAAGTGGCCACCTCTTTCAATAGCCCCTGAGAGAGGCCGAGTGCGGTGCAGCGTAAGTGAACCCTTGGCGACTCTTCCTTCATCAGGTTTGCACTGCAGAGGACAAGTGCAGAGAGTCTTCAAGCTGCATCAACCTCTTGCATCCTTTTTGTGGCCCAAGCCTGATCCCGAAGCCTGCTGAAATCAATAGTAAGACCTCCACCTTGCAATGACATCAAGGGTCTTTGGATCAGACTAAAAAAGAGGTATTTATTATTCCAGAGAGTCTTGCTTGGCACTTCTCACCACTGATAAACTTAAAAAAAAAAAAACAAAAAACCTGCTCTTTGAAGTGTATAGGGAAATGGCTTAATATTTAATGTAGCCACTAAGTCTCCAACAGCCTGGAATACACATAAAGGTAAGAGCTACTGTAGCTGTAGGTCTATTTGTATGCATCTGGAATTATAAATTTGGTTTTGCATTAGAAACATGGCACGCCCCTGTCTGTACGTAATGTCAAGATGTAAAAAACAACAGGATTCTGTGGTTTTGGCAATAGCAGATGCTAAAAATCAGACAGGCCTATAACTGAGCGAGCGAGCCAGGTTTTGCTCTGCCCAAGCTGTGGTGCTCACGTCACGGTTTGATGCGTGACCCACGTGCTCCCGGGTGGGTTTAAGATGATGCTGAGCTCTGTTTGAGTGAGAAATTCCCACCCCGTGGTCCCTGGAGCAGAATTTGCCATGACAGTCCTAAGCCAGAGTGACAACAGTGCCGCTCTCTTCTTGAGTTAAGTGTCTAAACCGGCTCATGTTGCAGGAGGAGAGGCGGTGCGCTCACAAAAAATCATTTGAAGGGCTAGGAGAGGGGACTGATATCTTGCAGGAAGAGGAGAAGCAGGGCTCGATAGCATCTTAAGACTCTTCCAAACATGCCTGCAAAGACCTGCTTTTTGCCAGTCTTCCCCTGTCTTGTTTCTCCATCTGTGAACTAGATTCTTCTCCACCAGGGAGGAAAAACAAATTAATGTGGGAAGGTGCTAACGGTGCAGGGTGATGGGAGCTGTATCAGCCCCTGGGCAGGCGAGGAAGTGGCTTTATTCCTCTGAAGATCCTGAATGCTTCTTTAAATCTGGCCCCGGCCTCCATACTGCAATACTGCAGCCTGATAAATGCAAGGGCCCACTTCATTCCCACTTTTCATGATTTTAGCAAACCATGAAATAGCTGTTTCCTCCTAATATCGCTACTAACGAGCTCAGATTGCTTGTGAGTCTAAGCTTTTATGAGAAAACAAGTGAGAATGTTTTCAAATGTCTGTCTATTTTTCCTGGCTGTGGCAAACACCTTGAAAACACAAAAGGGACTTTGCGTTATTTCGAAGGTGCTTTGTGATTTCTGAGGGCTTCTGGACAGTAGCGCAGGGCTTGTCCGCCTGGGACGGGGAGCTCAGGCACGGCGCTCCCGTCTGAAAGCGAGACGTAATGGCACATCTCCAGCACGGTCTTTTATTTACTCTTCTTTTTAAATCTGCCCCTCAGGCAATAAAAAGATGTACAGTAACAAACTGGCTCTTGTCATCACAGATGATCAGGTACAAAAGGACGTTAGAAAAGGAACGTGGATTCAGCTTTATGTCTGCAAAATTAGCCCGGGGAAGAGCCCCTCTTGTCTTTCTTGCTGTTTTTGCTGTCGCTTACTTCCTGCAAGGTAGGAGCCAAGGGGTCAGGACACCTTTGTGTCCACGGGAGTGTGCTGCAAAATGCTGAGAAGAGCTCGGCAGCGCTAGACTGAATGTGTGCGAACCCCCTGTCGCGTTCCCAGCAGACGTCTCACGTGGAGAGACGGTGCAGGCGCCTGGTCCCCGGGGAGGAAGCCTGGGAGCCGGGCTCTGTGCCACACAGCGCTGAAGGCAGCTTGGAGCAGAGCCCGGCAGCCGGTGCATGGTTTCGGCACCGTCCTGTTACACCACCTCTTCCACCCTCAGCACCGGTGCTTGCTGGGGACCCTGCGAACACTCCTGGTCTTGCAGCCGTGGAGGAGAAGACCTAGCGCCTTTGTCTTGGAGGATACGGCTGCGATACGGTTAGGGTAAGTAGAAGCGTCTGGATAGGTAGGAAATAATGTTACAACGCTGTCAGAGCTCACTGGGAGACCTTACAGGAAAGGAAGGCATTTTGTTTTTAAATAAAATTGATTTTGCTCTAGCGGTCGCACCATCACACCCCCCCGAAACTTGCAAACACCAAGACTCATGCCTGGTTTCCTTGCGATGACACTGAGGACAAGGGACTGCAGCTATTGCATCCTTATCACATCTCATGGGCTTTTCTTAGGTTGCTGACCATGTATTGGTTTTGGATGTGCCCTTTTGTCCCTCTTAGGAGCTGTCAGCGATTTTTCACCCCATCCTGTCCCCTTTCTCTGTGAGTTACGAGGATTCACACTCTGGCTGTTGTCTCTCAACCCTGGTGTCCCAGCTAGCTGCTGGTAGACATAAACCAAGAGCTTGAGGACATGCTGACCATGGTGCATCGCTACCAACTGCTTTGCCGTCTCTTCTCCTGCCTTCTGCTGCTTCCACAGCCCGACCTTCCTGCTCATCGTCCATCTAGGCCAGTCTCAACACTTCTACTGCAGGTACCTCCATATAGACATCGCTCAAGTCCTCCAAGCCAACCTGCAGCTGCCAACAAGGTCATCTGTCCCATCCCAAGCTGCTTGTGTGTCGCTGACTTGTCCGATGGGGATTTGTGGTGGTGGCTAATGCAGATCGATGGTTGTCCGATGCTCACAGATGTTAGAGAGGAGGTAGAAAACCTGCGCCTCCCACTTGGACACAGAAACAGGCATCCCTGAAGGGCCCAATGCTGCCACATGCTCACGGGTGTTTCTGTGCAGTCCGCCTGGTGCAGAAGGAGGTTTGCCCCAGTTCCTGGACAGATAATGTCACCACCTCGCTGCCGGCATTGCTCACTCCTTGTGCACTCTCCCATTGAGCGCTCCGCACCACTGAGCCTTCACCAACACCCTGTAAACAGATTTTTTTTTTTTTCTTATTTTTTTTTTTTCTTACCTGAGTGTGAACGATCTTGGTGCAAGATGCAGAGCCCAGCCGTGTCCCTACGGAGGAGGGAATACGCGGTCTGTCGATGAGCAGTGTTCACCCGTGGCACCTCGGGGCTGGCAGGTCCGATCCTGCCAGGGCTGTGCAGCTGCGTTCGTCCCTCCAGGCTTTGCTCCTCCAAATATTAAAGACATTTAAAAGGAGATATTCTGCTCCCCATCCGAGCCACCACGGCTGGGTTTTGGCTGTGTGATGGAGCTTCACCGGGTTCTCCATCAGCCCCAGCACGCTGCCCTCCGCCTTGTGCGTCCTGGTAGATTCGGGGGACGCAGCCGTATGATCAAATTAAGATTTCTTAAGCCTTGCAGGTGTCTGAGCTGTGGCGGCGGCTGTGGGCTGCACCCCAGCCGGGCCCGAGGCGCATAAGCAGCTTTGCTGCGGCTGCTGCGTACGTGCTCCCTCCCCGGCTCGCTCCTCTTCCGCGGGATGCAGATCCACGGGGCGTTAAAACCAACGCGCAGCCGGGAAATTCCTGCCTCGCTTCAAGGAGGTGGTGGGCAGTGGAGATTGGGTAGCAGCAAGGATTAAAAAAAAAAGAAAACCTCTTAAATGCAAAAAAAACCCCAAACCCAACAAACCCCAAGTCTCCTTTGCGTGGGTGCTGTGCTGGGGTTTTGCTGTGGACGGGGGCGATTTGCTGCACAAAGGGTGATCCTGAATGAGAGCAAAAACTCTTCTTGGTGTGTTTTGGGGCGAAAAGGGGGAAATGTGAGAGGTGACGCATGCGGGAAGTGAAACCTGCGTTTGGGAAGTAGAAATACACCGTAATTATCATCGTTCGTTGCGATAATTAGCAAAGTGGCTGCTGGTAAAAGCGCTTCCCTGTGGTCCCTGGGATGCGGTGGAAAAGCACCGGCTCTCTCAGGGGATGCCTGGAGCTGGCGTGGGTACCAAGTGGGCACCCATGGGTGCTCTGCCCTGCACCCAGTGACACCCGCGGTGCCCTGGGGGTGCCGACGGTGTCGAAGCCACCCCAGCCATGTGCCAGCATGTGTGTGCCCCTTGCACACGCGCGCACGCTCCCTTAGCACACGGATGTGCCCATTACACGGGCACGCAAGTACGCACTGCACACCCACACTCCTTTTGCACGTGTGCAGGCGCACGTTGCATGGGTGTGGACCCATGTTGCACACGCGTGGCCATGTATGTGCCTGTTGCACCGACACACGCGTGTGCCCGTTGCATACGCAGGCACCTGTTGGCACGCACAGGTGGCCGTCGTATGGGTGTGCAACCAGGACACGCACGCAGGCACCTGTTGCACACCCACGGGTGTGCAACGGGTGCCTGCGTGCGTGTCCTGGTTGCGTGGGTGTGCAACGGGTGCCTGCGTGCGTGTCCTGGTTGCAGGTGCATGCATGATCACATCCCACCCGTGCACACGAACACGTGCAGCCACGCACCCATGCTTGCACGTGCGCATTGCAGGACCCTTGCACACACGCGTGCACGCACCCATCGGGTACCCCCATGCCCTTTGCACACGCAGCACGTGCACACGTGGGTCCCCGCCCTCCCCCGCTGCTCGGCGCTGCACAAACCCGGGCGGGCGGGAGGAGAGAGCGGCGCCGCGCCGCGCATGCGCGCCGCGCCCCCACCACGGTGGCAGCGCCGTCGGCACGGCGCAGCTCCCGCCCCCTAGCGACGGCGCAGCGAGCCAATGGCGGGCGGTGAGGGGCGGTGATTGGCAGGCGCGCGGCCGGGGCGGGGGCGGGGCGGCTCCGCCCCCTCCCGGCGCGGTCTCTTCACGGCGGCGGCGGCGGCTCCATTTTCTCCCGCTCCCGCGGCCCCGCAGCGCCCGGCTCGCTTCAGCCCCGGCCGGTGGAGAGAGACCCGAGAGACGCCCCCCTGCACCCCGTGCTTCCCTCCCCCGCGCCGCCATGAATGAGGAGTACGACGTGATCGTGTTGGGCACCGGCCTCACGGTGAGGAGGAGCCGCCCGCCCGCCTGGGCCTCGGGCCTGCCGCGGGCGGCCGCCGCCCTGCCGGGCCCCGCCGCCCCCTCCTCAACACCGGCGCCTGGGTCCTGCCTGCCTGTGGCCCTGCTCCCCATCGCTCGTATGGGTGCTGATCCCCGCTCCCCCCGGGCGCCGCTGTCCTTTCGCCCATCTATCACCTGATTACCCCCCCAGCCCCGGGCTAGGACGCCTGGGATCTGCGGCCCCCCCCCCCCCGCCTCGGGTACCCGGGTCCTGATTCCCGCCCCCCTGCCCCGGATGCCGGGGTGTGTTGCCCAACATCTCACCTGATTATCATCCCCCCCGCTCGGACCTTGTGATCCTTTTCCTCATCTATCACCTCATCATCGTAGCCCCCCCCAAACACCGGCTGAGGTGCCTGGGTTCCTGCTTCCCCCCCAGTATCCCCTGGGGTGCCTGGGTTCTGCTCCCCGCCGCCCCCCGGGACACCTGGGTCCTTTCCCCCATCCCTAACCAGCCCCCCGGCTGGGTTCTGGTTTTTATATGATTATAATAGACCCCCATGTTTGGATGTCCCCCCCATACTCCTCGCCGCCTGGGTTCCCCCCACCGTCCCGTGGGGCCGGGCCCAGGCTCCCGGCGGGCCCCCGGTCCGCGGCGCTGCCCGTGGGAGGCCCCAGGAAATGCAGTTGTTTAGCGGAGGGAGGGCGGGGGACGACGGACAATAAAACGCTAACGGGGATTTATTGCCTGATTTTTTATTTTTTTTTTTAATATTTATTTTTTCCCTTCATCCCCCAACCCGAGGTGGTTGCAGCTCCGTCGAGCCGTGCCCTCCCCGGAGCCGAGCCCGGCTTAGGGTGGAGGCAGACCTGGTTATATCCCCCCCCCCTTCCCCGCTCCGCCTTTGCAGCCTTCGGCTCTCCATCCAGCCCTGACTGCAGCAGGAGGGGGATGGGGAGGCGGGCGAGCCCTGCACGCCTGTCAAATTTGTCTGATTTTTTCACCCCCCTCCACTCCCCCCCCCCCCCCCGAAAAAAAAAAAAAATCATTCTCTTCTGCGTTGTCGCTTCCTCACGGTCATCCCTGAGGAAAGCTGACAGCTGATGGCACTTGGGGGTGCGGCGGAGGGAGGGGGATGAGCCATGGTGGGGCTTTGTCCTATTGTGGAGGATGCAGCCTGTGCTGCAGGCTGCTGAGGGGAAAAAAAAAAAATTGCAGTGCTGCTGCCCGTTAGGTTTGCTGGTGTGGATTTCTTCTGGTTCCTGCCTTCCTTCGAAGCGGGGAGATGCTGGGGGCCACCGCTAGCTTATCCGCTGCGGGTTTAGTAGGGGCTGAAGGGTAGATTGCAGGTTACAAATAAGAGGCATTGTTTGAAGAAGAGGGGAAGAAAATCCAATATGGTGGAGAGAAGGTTTTCCTCGCTGGTAAATAGCCTTTCCTGCTTTTGTTTCCTCCTGTTAATGGGGAGAGGTGGCTAGACAAAGAGATATCTTTGGGGTTGGCCGGGAGGGATTTCCCCCACTTCCCCTGTTGATGGTAATTGTAAATAGAAATACATGCGCTTCCTACTGTGGCGTTGGCGCTGTGATTGACAGGGGCTGCCACAGTGGTGAAGGCATCGTGTCTGCTGACACAGGACCAGGGCACAGCCGCTTAAGGCAGATCTGGTTTATCATCTCCCTGTTTTGAGTAGGGGAATAATGGTAACAAAACCAGGATGTGGCACAAAGAAAATGTGCAAAGTGTGGGAGCGTCCTCCCAGCTGCTGCCGTAGGGTAAACCCAACTTTCCTGGTTGCTTTCATGCCTTTCTCTAAAGGCTTTTCCTTTGAGGTAGCAGGAATGACTTACGAGGCAAAAGCTTCTTCCTTTTGATAGGGAAAGCTGCAGTCTGTCCCAAAACCTGTCTCTGGCTCACCAAAGCAGAGAAATGGACTTTTGGGGGGGTGCAATATAATGAGCTTCTAGTGAAGGGGCCTCCAATAGATTTGAGCTCCATTAAAATGTTAATTTATGCTTTAGAGTGAGCTGTGGTATCAAGTTGGTAAGCACTGTGCTTAATCTCAAACTGACAAATGCCAATGTAAATTTGACAAAAGGCCCCTTGTGAAATCACTTTTAAGACAAGCTAATGCTAATGATCAGCAGTTGAGTTAAAAGGAATAAATTACGGCCGTATTTTAAGGTGTGCTGACCAAACTCCAGAGCCTGAGAGTGTGCAGGAGCCCTTATTTTGCTTCTGATGTGCAGGCTTTACCTCTGAAATACCAATTAGGACAGGATGGACTTCATCTCGACTTGAGCAGCTTGTGCGGAAAAGCGGGTGAATGGAAACCAGAGGTCCTGGTGCAGCCAGGATGTTCCCGATTCTAAAATGCACAGCGTTGGCTCAACCATTTTGGCTGGCAGGTAGTGTTGGAGCAGAGCCTGGTTCAGGCTGGGCTAGAGGACTTCCTGCAGTCAGATGAAGCATCAAACTGGAAGGTTGCTCCTCCAACTTTGGTCTGGTACCAGTGCTGGCAGAATCAGGCTTCCTGAAGAAAAGGAACTGGAAAACGCGCTGCGTAAACACGTTCAGTTGTTTCTTTCCTTTTCCAAGAGCCTTGAACTGTCATGAAACTTCAGATGATGTTTTCAACCACCCTTTCCTTAAAGCTGGCCCTTGCAGAAATGGCCTGTTGGAGTGTTGCAGTCCCATCAGGCTACTGTTGCAGCTGAGTGAGTTTGTGTCTCCTCTGCTGAAAAGCCTGACTTAGACCTCAAGTACCAGTCTTGATGCTGCCTGAACAAAAGGAGATTAACTGGGGGTCCTGTTTGCTAGACGAGCGCTGCGCCCCTCTGCCAGGCCACGTGTTGGGCTGTGCCCATCTTAATGTCTTGTCCCGTGAGAGTTACTGGTTGACTTGTCCCAGTGTCCATCACTAAGACTTGTACAAAGCCCATAAAATAGCTGTAATCCAGACCATCTGGGAGAGGCAGCGAGCAGCTGCTGATCTGGAGGGTTTTTTCTTTCTCTTTCCAAAGTGAAAGTTCAGTTGTCAGTTTAAAGAGAAAAAATAAATTGTCGGAGTCTTTTACAAAAAGAGCCACAAATACGTTTGTTGTGGTGGTCGTTCTGGTTGGGTCTGCAGGGCCACCGCTACTTAAGTGCGCAAGAGTGCATGCATAAGTTCCACTTTTGATGGATCTGAAAGCGTAACATGAATATTTCAGGTGTTAATCTCTTCTTCAACCAGCAATGAAGAGCTCAGGCAGCTTTAGAACTGGGATTACTGGCACTAAAATATTTTAACTTTTTCTCTTATGTATGCAAATGAGAGGCCCCATTGCAGTGCCAAGCTTGCAAAGATATGTCTTAGCAGTATGGGGAAAAAGAATCCCAGAGCATCTTTAATCCTGAATTACTGCTGATACGACAGCTTCAAACTTACACGAGGTATTATTACCTTCATGGTGCTTGGACAAGAGCGCTATGTTCCTCCCGATCCCTCCGTGCATTGAGTGGTGGTGAAGTGTCGGGCCGTGTGTGCTAACTACAGGGCAGGTATTTTCAAAGCACTGGTGGGTCTGGCTTCCCTAGCACGAGAGCTGGTAGGTCTTCCAGCTACCACATCCTGGAGGTGCTTGTGGGAATGGCTTCTCCAAGTTGCTCAAGTCTTAATAGCTTTAAGATTCTCGGCTTAGGCTTGCTAGGTGCATTGTGCATTGCAGATTAGGCAGCATCTTTCTCCAGACCTACTGCACAAACCCGTTTTTAATCTCCTGTGGTAATCGGCAGGCTGGAGAGCACCTAGTGTTTTTATTTTCAGACTTGTCTTTTCAGTTCACCTTCATTTACGTCTCTGTGGTCTGGAAAGGACTCGGTACTCGCTCACTGGGATGTTCGGGAGTGGGATGTTGTGCGCTCTGACAGGCGTTCGTTATCGGCTCTCTGCTCCAGACAACGTGGGTTATTTGACGTGAATGTTGGGCATAATTAAACCGTCTTGTCTAGCCCCAGTAGATGAACGTCGTGTTCCTGCTGGGTTTTCACTCGTTGCAGGCACCAGTGTGTTGAACTAAGCTTCTTACCTGCCAGCTGCCTCACCGCGTTAAAGCTATATAAATCCATTGCAAAGATACAGATTCACTTTCTGTAGGAGCAGAGTAGCCAAACTCTTTGGTTCAAGATATAGTTAATTGTATAGGCACAGGCCTTATTGCTTAAAATGCCTAAATAAAGAACATCAAAGTGACTGCGAGGACCAAGTGGAGTGTCGCTGTCCCTTGCATCATCCCCTGGTAGCAGAGGGGATTGCTCAAGTGCAGTGAGTAATTGCTTTTGCAGTTTGTATGGCTAAGCAGAGCTTTGAGTCTTGCTTGCTGGAGTCCGGCACGGTAGACATAGCCAGCGTATGCTAGAGGTGGAATAGCCTGGGCGATGGTAACGAGCTGTGCGTAACTTCTTGCTCACCACGGCACAGCCTGGTCTTTCTAAGAAAGAGCTCTTGCTGTGCCAGAACCCGTTCTCGAAGGCGAAGGGATTTTGCTAAATGTTTTGCGCAGAATCCTTCCCTCAGCGTTGTGAGATGGACTGACACTGGCTCAAGTTTCCATCGGTCGGTCTGAGCCTTTCTGAACTGCCGCCCTACTTGGAGAAAATCCATGTAAACCTACTTGCTTCCCTCGATTCCTGAAGGCTTCTGCATGCAGAAGGTCTGTTTGTGACCAGTTCATGCAAGCGAGGGAAGAGCTGATGGTCTTAAGCAAGCATGGAAACACCAATACCTCTGAGTTACCCCTTACTCCTGGTTTTTTTTTCCATGGATTTGTATCGAATGCGCTGTCTCTATGTTTCTGATGCACGTTGCTCTCTGGTTCTGTGCTCTCCGGCCATTTGAAGCGGCCGAGCGGTGCTGCAGACGACATCGATCGCTGTAAGACTTGCTCTGTCATTCATTCAGCAACACAATGTGAGTTCTTGGGAGCCGGGAGCCCATCGTAACCTGCACTGGCTGAAGCAGTGGATTATAGTAGCACAGCATGACTGTAATTTGCACGAAGATTGTGTTCGATCCTGGCTGGATACCTGGAGATTTCCCTGCTGTGTCTTGGTGCCATTTCTGCTGTCAGCAGCAGCTCAGTTTTACCTGTTTGCATGGGGTTGACGATTATAATACGGTCGGAAAGCCACAGATTTGAACTCTGATGCTTCCCCTTTTTTATTTGCAGTCTAAATTGTTTCTAGCCCTTCCCTTATTGGTACAGGCTGTTTGTTTTCCTCGCTCCCTGACCCAAACGACATGATGACATATCAAGCGGTTCCTAGACGCAGACTAGCGAAGCCGTGGATGGGTATAGCCAGCGGTCAGCCAGCGCGGCCGTCGAAAGGAATTGCTGAGCTGGGAGGATAAATCTATTGTGTGTCTCGTGTGTTTTATGACCCTGCCGTTGCCTCATCGGCTGCGGAGGGAAGCGATGGTGAAAGGCCTGCGTGGGATTTCAACGCTTCAGGGCTCTGCAGGAGCCTGGGTGATATAACGAACCTGTTAAATGAGCCTTGGATAAAATAGTATGGTAATACCTCCACCTCAATCCCCATATCAGTGTTTAATGGGTATGAAATAAGATTGAAACGGTACTTAAGACCTCTTGTATCTCCTGCTGGTACCCAAATTCACTCTAGGGGGATGCTGGCAATTTGGGCAGGCAACCTGTTGAAAGGATACACGCTCACTGGGAAGTGATGGGTGAGCTATTCTGAGAAGATAGAGCAAGAAATGCTTTGAAGCTTCCTTAAATGGAGGAAGGAAATCAGCTGACATCTGGACTGAAGAATGTAGCTTCTGCAGCTTTTACTGTAACTTCATCCCTCCAGTTGGTACTTAACTTGGTTTTGAAGTCCCGGTTGGCTTTCTCGTGGCTCAGCTCCAGCGTGGACGTTGGCAGTCCTGTACCACCATCTGGCAGAGCTGGTGAGCCAGGGTTTTGGAAGATGTTCCAGCGGGGAATAAAACCACAGGTTAGAGCAAAGAGTCAAACCAGAGCCCTCGTGTAGAGCTCTGTGAAATTTGGTTTAACTGAGGAGATCATGCTGGCTAGCGGCGATGCACTTGGTGTGATAGTCCCATGTTGCCTGTGGTAAATCATTAACGTTTGAATTGACCCCATAAAAGCCACCTGTACTTTCACTTGTGCAGTTCCTCAGCCTTGTAGGGTTCATGGTGCTCTCAAGTAGTGTATTAACACAGGGTTTGGTGCAGCCATGTCTGCTGTAAGGGGTCTCTGCTTGCTTCAGCCTGGCTGGAAAAAGCAGAGGGACCTTGTAGGACATGAGGGATCTGGAGTCCATGGAGGATGGTATGGCGCTGGAAGGAGCAGCTGATGGATCACGGAGAGGTTTTTTGGGAAGTACTGCAGCTAACTCTGTTGAGGCTCCAGGTGGTGACCACGAAGCCTTGTGGGTGGGCACCGTATTTGAAGTCACCCATGACTTCAGGGATTAAACTCGGAGCGGCCCATTCTGGCCATGCACCAGGCAGGCAGCTCTAGCTTTGCTCTTCGGGGCCTTGGCTGAATTACAGTGGCATCCTGGTGGGTAACGGGCTGGTTAGCAGTGCCTTGCTCTCCCAGCAAAGATGATTTGCCCGTTGCCACCTGGAAGTGCAAGAACAGCAAGTCCTCACGCCAGCGATCCCTGCCAGCCATCCGTGCACCTACAGATGTTGAGACACTTCAGAACAAAATACCCCCTCCCACAAGTTGCCTTTACCGTGGGTTGGTCTTTGGTGAAGTTGAAGATGGTTTTAAAAGCATCCTTTACACCGAGGATTTACTGGAGTTAGGATTTGCAAGTCATGTAAACAATATACAGTGGGAGACTTTTTGTGTTGTAACTGTGGTTTGGCTGAGTGTGCTAACCAATACCCATATTGGCCAGCATTGCCGTAACATAGTTTGAAATAAGCCTCCTACACGCCGCAGCAGGGGGGAAGTGACACACGAAGAGAGTCCTGAGTGCTCTGTGGGGCGAGATGCATGTGGAGTAAATATGAAGGATCTCAGGGAGATGCGGCGCTCTGCTAGAAGGGCCAAGCTGACGGTTCTCTTGAATAAATGGCTCCTCCGCTCCTGAGCAAGCAGATGTGCAGCGGTGGCATTTCTCAGCAGCTGATGTGGAGTTTTACAGGCTGAATGAAAGATAACATGAGAAGTGGCCAGGACCTACAAATTAGATAACGTTGATGGTGAATGAGAACTCAATTGCAGATGTAATTCTGCCTTTGGCGAGAGTTGAAGCAGAGCAGGAAAGATCAGTAAAACCTTCATGAGAAGCAGTCCTAAGCATGCCAGTGTTCAAGTTAAGCTCTTTGGCTTGTGAATGCCAGAGCCGGTGACCGGGTTAGTTGCAAAGTTGTGTTCTAATGGGGATTTAGCCGTGCAAGTCCTTAGCTTGCTCTGCAAGCTACAACTTGTGTCCCTCTGTGATTAGTCTCAGCCTCTTGGTGTTGCGTTCAGACATAGCAGCTGATCTGCTGCTCAAAGTAATCTCAGTGTTTTTAATCTCAGTGGGTACATAGCAAGGATAGCAAAATGTCTACTGAGATTATAAAGCTCCCAATTGGCTTAATTTATTCTTTATGCTGCCTCTATCCTCTAAGAGTAGCTCTTGACTCTCATGTGTGTCCCAGTGTGGCAGATATCAAAGACTGAGGTTTTGAGGAGACTTACCTGGAATCCTTTTAGGCAAGGTTTTATGCTCCTGGTGTCACTCATAAATGAGGGTGCTGCCTCTCTGTGAACATCCGTAATTTGATAGCCGGTGGTTTAGGAGTATAGATTTGGCTTGTATCAGGAATCATGTGGCCAGCAGGAGTAGGGAAGTGATTGTGCCCCTGTACTCAGCACTGGTGAGGCCGCACCTGGAATACGGTGTTCAGCTTTGGGTCCCTCAGTACAAGATGGACATTGAGGTGCTGGAACGTGTCCAGA
This sequence comes from Ciconia boyciana, assembly GCF_034638445.1. Classification (NCBI taxonomy): domain Eukaryota; kingdom Metazoa; phylum Chordata; class Aves; order Ciconiiformes; family Ciconiidae; genus Ciconia; species Ciconia boyciana. The sequence continues at coordinate 2,180,299 of NC_132934.1, forward strand.
GAAGGGCAACGAAGTTGGTGAAGGGTCTGGAGCACAAGGCTGGTGGGGAGCGGCTGAGGGAACTGGGGTTGTTCAGCCTGGAGAAAAGGAGGCTGAGGGGAGACCTTATTGCTCTCTACAACTGCCTGAAAGGAGGCTGTAGCGAGGTGAGTGTCAGTCTCTTCTCCCAGGTAACTAGTGACAGCACGAGAGGAAATGGCCTCAAGTTGCGTCAGGAGAGATTGGATCTTAGGCAAAATTTCTTTACTGAAAGGGTGGTCAAGCATTGGAACAGCCTGCCCAGGGAAGTGGTGGAGTCACCATCCCTGGAGGAGTTAAAAAACCATGTAGATGTGGCACTTCAGGACATGGTTTAGTAGGCATGGAGGTGTTGGGTTGACGGTTGGACTAGATGATCCTAGAGGTCTTTTCCAACCTTAATGATTCTATGATTCTATTTTCCTAACCTAGCCCAAATGCATGAACTTCCCAGAAATATCCTCAGGGGAGCCCTGGTAGGTGGTGGTTGTGTAGTTAAAACATCTTGGTCGGCTTGCCCAGAGCAGACAGCAAACCTAGTAAGGGGTTAATCTGTCTCAAATAGAAATCTTTCAGCATGCATGTCTTAATTCTGGAGTGAGGCAACTGTTGTGTTTGTTTTCAAAGGACTGTGCAGGTACCTTCAAATCCAGGCATGCAGCAGGCTGTCTGAACGTGCTCTTTGAGAAAGCATCGCTAGTAAAAATGGAAGGAGGCTCAAATGCAACTAACACGTCCCTTGCATCCTTTGTTTCCTCTCTCTGTAGGAATGCATCCTCTCCGGGATCATGTCCGTGAATGGAAAGAAAGTCCTTCACATGGATCGTAACTCTTACTACGGAGGGGAAAGCGCATCCATTACACCCCTGGAGGATGTAAGTAGGGAGGCTGACACCCACCTATTGTGTCCTCCCCAGGCACATAAAGGGGGCTTTATTTCAAGCTATCTTAGGGGTGGATTCGAAGTAATTACTCTTAAGGGTTTCCTTTGAGTAAGAATGTTTTATGGCACTTCCACACCAGATAATAGTGGGGGAGAAACCAGCGTGTATGTTTATACTTGGCAGATAGCTCTTGTTTTCTGAAGTTCCCAGCCGAGATTCAAGCACGCAGTGCTTGAGTGATCGTTCAGAGGTATAACAGCCGACAGCTAGATGTTAAAACTCTTCGGCTAAATGGTTACTGCCGGACAACGTTGGCCTAACATGCTGTGTGCTCTCTGTGCCTTGACGTGACACTTGGTCCTTCGTCTGCGAGTGCTTCCAGCTAGATAGGCGCCATCTCATTTGGTTACAGCTTGTGCCCTGTGATTGTGTACCCCTAAAGCTGTTAGTGTGGTTGGTTAATCAGGTGTCAGGAAATTGCTGCTCTCCTTGCTGCTTAACTGGGTTAAATATTTATATTGGGGAATCTGATTTAAGTTTATGGAGGAGCCTGCCCTCTCCTCAAGTAGGCATTTTGATCAGATTACCTTTAGCTATGTTAAACAGTATTTCGGTTCAGCAGGTCATAAATTCCCAAGCTTTAAGCCTTGGAGGAAGAAAGACTGGATGAGCAGAATAATGCTGCCTGATTCTTACTGTAAGAATTTACTGGATGTGCATTGTGTATTGCATCAAAAATCAAACTGGAGCTAAAACGCTGGCCAAAAGCTTCTGTTAAGAGCTTATGTTCAGCTGGGGAGATGCGGGGGTGGAAAGTGTGTACATGTGTGGGAGAAATTATACCCATAGATATTTCCTCTGTTATAGTAAGTTTTGTATTCTCTCCGAAGCTCTACAAAAGGTTTAATCTACCAGGAACTCCACCAGAATCTATGGGACGAGGAAGAGACTGGAACGTGGACCTAATTCCAAAATTCCTTATGGCTAATGGTAAGCGATACTGAGCTCCCAAATCTGCCTCATAAGCTTAGTGTTAGTGTTCAGTGCTGTAATCAAATAAACAGCCCTTCAGCGCTGTTTTCGTGAACTTGTTGAAGCGTTAATCGAAGAGCTGTGGAAAGCTCACTCGAGCTGATCTGCATGCCTTTATGCCAGAAGCACCACAACTTCAGCTCTGTGACTCGTTTTGACTGTGGACCTCTCAAACTCAGAAGATGGCTCCAGCTTGGAGCGTGCAGCAATGGCATGTCTGGAAGGTTTGAACGTCCATTTTCCAACATCCTCTCTGAAAGTGTTTGCATTTCTAGCCAGTTAATGCCATGAATTTGTGCATTGTTATTCTTCCATGGCTTAGGAAGAAACAGTTGATTCCATGGTGACTCTTAATCCCCTTTGTTCCTATTTTATGGCTTGCAGACTGTTGATGCTACAAATCCTCATTCTTTATGTGTTCCAGTACTGGGACAGGTCTTCTGGACCAAATCCACTATCAGTGAAGTGGTTATCAATGCAAACAAGTTCAGGGGCAACTCGTTTTTGTCAAATACCAACCACTTGCTACTGGAATCTCTTGTCCCTGAAGGATGAGGGGATAGATGTATTGTGTAGTGCCAGTCTCGCTCAAGGTTAGTGCAGTGGAAGATGTGATAGATTCCAGTCAAGGTTTGGTTGCATAGGCGTTGTGGTGCATTTGTAAGGGACAGCATCCCTCTGGGGATGTGACAGTGGGTGGGGACAGGTAAGGGGGAAACATGCTGCAGGATGGCCTTTACTCAGAGGACTGAGGGAAACGGCAGGAGTGGCAAGGAAGCTCTTAATTGCCTGTAAGAAAGCCTCACAACTGCCTGTAATTGCACTAGTGAGTATCTGCCACACCCTGTCTGTTACACAGAGGTGTAAGAGTTGTGTGGGTTGAACATGGTGCTGCCGTTGAAGGGTTTGCTGTGTTGGAAGAGCTGTCTGCCTTGTGAGAAGCACTGTCTTCCTTTTGGCTTCTGGCTCCAGACCAGCTGGTTGACTTGTGCCAAACCTCCTTTCCAGGTCAGTTGGTAAAGATGCTGCTCTACACAGAAGTCACTCGCTACTTAGACTTCAAGGTGATCGAGGGAAGCTTCGTCTACAAGGGAGGAAAGATCTACAAAGTTCCTTCCACTGAGGCAGAAGCCTTGGCATCCAGTGAGTAGTTGCACCTTGCTTTGTTTCCTCCTGAGGCTACTGTCTCTAAAAAAAAAAAAAGGCATCTCAGGATATTCTGGGCTCGTGTAGAAAAGAAATCTCAATGCTCCTCACATGGTGCTGTGTGTAGACTCCATCTTGGTAACAAGCTGTGCTTAGCATAGGATTCTTCTGCATCTCATCTGACTTAAAACACCTCAAGGAGTCTTGGGGTTCCTGAGCCTTGAGTTACTGTTTTCTTGAAGCTTTCAGATGGAGCCGGTCAAGCTGCCTGTTCTGTGGCTCATCTGGTGAGAATTTGGCAGTATTTTACTTCCTCAAGAGGTTACATTTGGGCCTTATGCTCCCAGCTCTGCCATCAATATTTAATGTTGACTCTTTGTTGGATGGAGCTGTGTGTGTGAAAAATGTTGCATTCGTCAGCAGGCAAATTGGAATGATTAATTCTGACATGCGGCACTTAGCTCAAATCTTAATTGTTGTCTACTTAAATTTCACTCTTCAGATAAAACTACTGATCGTTCATAATAGCATAGTGAAATACATTAGGAGCTAGCAGAGGGCAGTCCATTAGCTTCAGATGTGGGCTGTGTTTAGTAGCATCTCTGAAAAGTCTCGTGATGAAGCGACTCCTGCACATAAGGCTCCCGGTATGTGGCTTGTCTGTATGTTGGAGCCTTCCTCATGGCAGATATTCGTGTCTGTTGTGAAGTAATCAGTCGTTCCTTCACTTTGGCCACGTTGCCGTCTCGTAAATGGTCTCTTAAGAGACTCACACTGGCAGAAGTAGGAGGTGCCTTTGGTGCTGTTTCTGCCTTCACATTTCAGCAAGTCCAGTCTTGCTTCTCCAATTTGTAGAAAATTAAAATGCATAAACGGTGCCTTGTGCAATCTCACGTTTGAAACGTTGACCCTTGCAGCACTTGCTAGTTCCTTGGCGAGGCTGCAGGAGAGCCTAGCACTGCTTGCTCTGATGCTAAATCTGGTAGATGCCAAACACAGGTCTCTGCTTAGGGAAGCTCAGGTCGGGCTTTACACTAGGCCGAGCAGAAACTGCTCTCCAAGCTTTCCCCCAGCTGGGAGCAGCGTGTAGAAGCTCGGCCTCCAGCCATGCCTTGAGAAAGGTTGGCTGTACCACTTGATGTCCGGTACGCCAGCACAGCTGTCAGTGCAGACCAGCTTGGCAGATGTTCATGTCTCTCCTGCTTGAACAGAGAGCCTTGGTTAGGCCACAAGGCCAAACTCCACGTTACTGAGTGATGTTTGAAACACTTGACAGTTCTTACCCGCTTCTGTTACTCTGTGGCAACGGAAAAGCCGTTTAGTAGCCATGTGAGTTCTGACAAAATACCTTGTTTTTAGGCTTAATGGGCTTGTTTGAGAAACGCCGGTTCAGGAAATTCCTAGTGTACGTTGCCAACTTTGATGAGAACGACCCCCGAACTTTCGAAGGCGTTGATCCCAAGAAGACCACCATGCGCGACGTGTATAAGAAGTTTGACCTGGGGCAAGATGTTATAGACTTCACGGGCCATGCCCTCGCGCTCTACAGGACTGACGAGTAAGTGCGGGTTCAGTTGCTCCCCCAAATCAGCTGGGGTGCTGGGTGCTTACAGCACGGGCTTTGTGAGTTGAGGGTAGGATGCCTTGCAAAGTGTGTCTGTCCCTGGGTGCTGCGTGGATCTTAAAATATGGGGTCCTCTGCTGATGGGAGATTTAAACTTTGTGGGTTCCTGGGGTTAGTGAAGCATCTCCTTCCTGAATAAAACCCCTTGTGACACTAAGTGCTTCTAAAAGGGAAATAATTGCCAGGAGCAGCCGGAGAGTGGGGAAGGAAACTTTCACGAGAAGTAAATATTTTGCTCTCTGAGTGTGTTCTGCTGTAAGTCTTGGTTTGTGAAACATTGCAAATCATGTAACTGCCCTCTCCAGCTATCTAGATCAACCATGCCAAGAAACAATCAACAGGATTAAGCTCTACAGTGAGTCGCTGGCTAGGTACGGTAAAAGCCCGTACCTTTATCCCCTCTATGGCCTTGGAGAGCTGCCCCAGGGATTTGCAAGGTGAGAACTTGGTTTTGGACTCCAGTGTTTTCTCAACCCTGCTGTGGTACCTGGTGGGGGATCAGATGTGTGGAGTCGCTGCTCAGGCTTCCAGAACATGACGCCGCCTAAAAATACTGCGGTCGTTAATGGTTCTCTCGCTGGCTTAATCAAGAAGCGACTCCTTCATGTGAGATTGCTTCTTTCTGGGCTTGTTTACCGCAATTCCTGTTAGGGGTGGTAGTTGTGGGTTTACTCAGAGATACCGTTTGCAGCATGTAGTCTGTCCAAGAAGTTGGATTTGCCTACGTGGTGGAGCCTGCAGCTCTTACACTGTAGGACTGTCTGGGTTGCACCAAGCAGATTCTTTCTAGCTGGATGTAATTGCACCTATAATTTGCTCCAAATACCAGCTGATGCCTTACAGAAAGAACAGCAGACACCATCTGCTGCCTAGATGTTTAAGTAGTGTATTTTGAAGAGGTTTAAGTCTAATGTGTGGTTTGTCCAAGTGGAACAGAAACAAGGGGCTGGAAGGGCTGTTAAAAACCCAACGCGCACCTGTGGAACATGCTGAAGTGGCTTTACTCTTGCAGGCTAAGTGCTATATACGGAGGCACCTACATGCTGAACAAGCCCATTGAAGAGATTGTGATAGAAAATGGCAAAGTGGTTGGTGTGAAGTCTGAAGGGGAGGTACGGTACCTTCCGATTCTTTCCTTACTCCCCACCCCACATCTTGCCTCTCAAAATTTGAGGCTGTCGGTCATCGATCTGAACAAACGCAGTAGGAAAAACCCTCATCGGAGCCCTAGGACCAAAACTGCTTGGCCGATGCTGTTTTTCCCCATCCCAACTCACTTAAGATGTGTTGCTGTTTGCCTGGTGAGGAGTACAGTACAGTAGTCCTACTCCAGGAGTTGGAATGAAGTCTTCATGGGGTGGCAAGGTTTGTCTTCTGAATAAATCAGGCTGGCTAAACTGGGAAGGAGCTGCTTGCTCGTGTCTAACCTGGGTATGGAACCAGCTCTGCCCTTGACATTAAATATTAGCTGCTCAAGACAGCTGGCACGCAGCCTTTCTGCAGCTTCTCCTCAACCTGGCAATATAAAACTAGCAAGAGTGCTGCGAGCTGCTTGGAAGCTATAAATGTGCTCCCAACTGGAGCAGGAGCTTCGCGGGACAGTTTAGCACTTGCTGGGAGGGTGACGTGTCCCTTCTGGGTAGGGGATGATGTGTCCTGGCTAGGAGCGGAGGTGATAATCCATGCTGTAGACTGATGTGCCCAAGTGCAGGCTGCCTGGAGGCTTCAAATTGGTCAAATATTAAAGTATTACTGTAAAAATGACTTCTAATGCGAAATGGGGAATTCTTACCTGTTTGGTTCAGCCTTGACCACAGCAAGTTACGGTCGTAGACTGGAAGGACTGGACTCTGCACTGGTTAGAGCTTAACTGTGTGCTGAATATGATAGATTACGCAGCTCTGTGTAGTCTTTTAAGAGGAATGCAGTGAGATTTGGATTGTCCAAGCTGAAGCGTGCTGCTGGCAGTGGAAAAAAAAAGAACAAGATACAGGAACAGCTGCCTCAAACCGCTCTTGGTTTTCCTCAAAATCAGCCGGTTCCTCACCTCTGGCTGGCTGTGTACACACCTCCGTGTGGTGGTTGCTCAAGGGCCGTCTGTCTCTGCAGGTTGCTCGCTGCAAACAGCTCATCTGCGACCCCAGCTACGTCTCGGATCGCGTAACGAAGGTCGGTCAAGTGATTCGGGTAATCTGCATCTTGAGCCACCCGATCAAGAATACAAACGATGCCAACTCGTGCCAGATCATCATTCCACAGAATCAGGTCAACCGAAAATCAGGTGCGTGGAGAGCGGGGACTGCCGGGGTGTGCGCAGGTCTCCTCGCACTCGGGTTGAGGCAGAGCGGTCGTTCAGCGGCCTCGCACCAAACACACGCTCCAATGGTCCAGTGAGATGCGAATCAAACGGGAAAATGCGCTTACTGCCGCTCTTGTGGCAGACTTTGTGTCCTTGTCCAAAAACCCTTTAGGCCCCGGCAAGGCTGTGCTTTAGTTCAGAGCAGCAGTGGGGGAGGTGGGAGAAGCCGGGGTGCCTGTGGTCAGACAGCCGTGTGAGGAACTCGCCGAAGGAAGTGCCCCAACCTGGGAGAAGTGGGTGAGGAGCACGGGGGTGCTGTGGGAGGGGGGACGAGGGCTGAGTGCAGGAGGGGAAATGCTTCCTCGCCCTTGAACAGAGGGGTGGGTTGGCTGCTGGGGACCCCGCTGGTGTGCAGGAGCCGTCATAGCCACAGGAAACAGAATTTTGGAGATCTTGAAGGGCTGTGTGTGTTGAAGCCCCTCAGTCAAGAGACTGAGAGCACGTAGGACTGCAGGGCAAGGACGGAACTCATTCAAGCGTGGTCTTAAACAAGATGAGGAGGTACAAAGCGTCAGGGGAGCAGGAAGAGGTGCATGAGTGTGCAAATTAGAAGGCTTTTGGGATGATGCAGGCCTGACCCGGGCTGTTGGCTTGCCTGGCGCATACTGACCTGCCGCTGTGATGTGCTTCCTCAGATATCTACGTCTGCATGATCTCCTCTGCACACAACGTGGCAGCGCAGGGGAAGTACATCGCCATTGCCAGCACTACTGTGGAAACTGCGGACCCAGAGAAGGAAATCAAGCCGGCCTTGGACCTCTTGGAGCCCATTGAGCAGAAGTAAGCCCTCGACAAGCCCACTCTCCCCCTCCCCACCTCTCTGCTGCAAGTGCTTGGGCCTGAGGTGTGAAGGCAGAGGGGATCTGAAGGCCGTTTGGCTGCACAGAGGTGTTGAAACTGTATTTCCTCTGCACCTTCACTGCTTACAGCCTTTAATTCAGCTGTTCTTACGCCCATGCTGATGCTCAGCGATGCTTTGAAACCATTCTGAAGCTTTTTTTTTTTTTCCTCCTTCCAGGTTTGTTAGCATCAGTGACCTGTTTGCACCGACCGACTTGGGAACCGAAAGCCAGGTTAGTAAGCGCCAAGCTCGTGTTTGAGGGGATGAGGAGAGAGGCTCGATGCTCAACTGCTGCTTCTCTTTCCAGATCTTCATTTCTCGCACCTATGACGCCACCACTCACTTTGAGACGACGTGCGATGACATCAAAGATATTTATAAGAGGATGATGGGATCAGAGTTTGACTTCGAAGAGATGAAACGCAAGAAAAATGATATCTATGGGGAGGAGGAGCAGCAGTAATGAGAATCTCTAATTAGGAGAAATTTAAATCGGCTAATATGAATATATAAGGAACTTAATGAACACTGTATGAAATTCAATATTGTAAGGCCTGCTTTTGTAATCTCATCTCTGAGAGATTGAAGAGTACTGCACTGGTAATGTTCCCCTTTTGGATATCATGTGTTAATTATTTCATTCTAGTAGGGCTGCTGTCCAGAATCTGGCAAATTACTGACTGATTTAATGACTAACCTCGTAAGTGAAAGGCAGACTGAACCTTTCTTTTTTTTTTTTTTTGCAGACGTAGACATTGGTGCAGATTTGAAATAACTCATTGACAGCTGTGTCTTACCTTGTATTTTTAATCATTTGTAAACATCCTTCACAATTATGTGCTTCTGGTGAGCTAGTAGATGTGACGGTTGTCACTCAAACCTGATATCAAGGAAAATAGAAACTGAGCACTCCATTATTGTGGACAGCATCCCTAAAGTCTCTTCCCATCAATCTAACTCTGTGGCAAGTTGTATTATGGACAAAAGCCCACATCTATTGTAGCAGCAAATGTTGGCTTAGTTCTGGGCACAGAACTTAACCTCCACTTAAGCTTCTAAAAACTGTTTACATCGGTTGGGACACAGCTGTGCCTAAGGCTCCTTTGTGTTTTAATCTTAATAAAATTGAGAGAACAAATTACAGAGCAGGCAAGATGTGGAAGTATTTTCTGTACCCTGGTGGCTTCTCGGATGGACCAAACGGCACTGCGGTATCGATATGACAGAGCCTGTGCTTCTTGTGTCTCCTGAAGGCTCCAAATGATTTCTGTACTGCGAAGTAAAGCCAAATTCTGGAAACCAGTCCTGTGCTCTGGTCTGATTCACTTCAGGTGTACGAGCAGCATCTCCTTTCCGAGATCCCTTGGATCTCTACCTGCCAGGGTTGAAATGTGAGTGGGTGCGGAGCATTTCCTACTAGAAAACAGGCTCAGGCTTCCTTAGTTGGGCTTCCCAGCCCCTGCTGCTCCAGCTGCTCTCAGGGCTGCTTTTGATGCCGCAGCCCAAGGCCTGTCACTGTGGCCAAAGCTGTGGGTAGGTGCAAGGCTGCTCGCTCCCTGCAGCTCCCCCCCTAGTGCCTACATCCAGAAACAGCACTTGCTTGAAGCAGTAGTAAATAATCCTTGCTCTTACGGCTCCTCTACCGGGCGTTCATCTCTCTCTGAATAAGAGATGCTCCTCCTTGGAGCGAGCCTTATTGATTCCGCTGGCTGGGATCTTGCAGCCTGAAGCAATCCTGCTGTTGGGCGGCAGGTGTACAGCGAGGAGCAGGGCTCGTGTTTATACACAGCGAGGCCAAGTGCCAGGAAAAATGAGCGAATGCCTTGGAACAGCTTTCTCCTGCTCTCAGCTGCCGTGCTTGGCCAGGCAGAGCGGCTGGTAACGGGTTCATCCTTCCCTTCAGCCGTAGCTGTGCTGCTTTCATGCTGCTGCTGAAGAGGAACTGGGGCTTTGACCACATCTCGTTCACAAAGCGGTGCTGCGCTAAACCTGGCTGCGGCTGCCCTTTTCCTTCCTCCCTCCCTCCCTGGGGTTGGGGGCTTTTGGCACTTCCTCTCCTCGGGCGCTAAATTCCAGGAACCACCTTTCTGTTTTAAGCCACCGGGGCCTGCCGGGAGCCTGGTGCCTGTATTGCCGGAGCGAGGCACAGAGCAGTGGCTGGGGAAGTTCTCCCTTGCCTTGTGCTTCCTCTCTTCAGCAGCTTCAGTGCTCAATGTCACCAAGCTGAGCCTTTTCAAAGGCAAGACAGCTAATGCATGAGGAGCTCCTTCCCCTAAATGCTTCTGTTACCCCTCTCTGCGTAAGCTGCTTGTTCCTCTGGCTCTCGGTACACCTCTCCTGCCAGGAAGGAGGAGGGTATCGACCCTGCGGCTCTGTGAGCCCACCACGGTCAGAGCCAAGCAGTCTCACGCAGTCTCGCTCACTCTTTCCTTCCTGTGTGGGCTTCGAAGTTGGGGGTAATGCAGAACAAAGCTGATTTCTGATCTATGTGTGAGCTGGGAAAGCTGCTGTCTTCCACCTCTGCGGATGTGAGAGGCTGGGTGCCGAGCAGGAAATCCCTCTCCAGAGAGCAGCGGGGTGTGAAACTTAGTTTTTAGGGGGGTTTTATTAATCAAACTCCATATAAAGTCATGCATCCTTTTATTAAAATAAAAAAAAGAGGACAACCCTGTCCGCCACATCCATAGGTAGGGTATCTTACAAAGGTTTTTAATGCGGCATTTTCTTCCTCGCGCACGTTTGTTTGAGCTACTGCAAATAAGAGCTTTTTGTTCCCGCATCCTGTCATCCGTCTTCCACGTGACTTCCACAAGACTTCCACATGCTAGAACACGCTTGAGTCCCAGCAGTGTAAATGGTACCAAGAGGCAACATGAGCGACTTGAAATGTAGTGTAGAGCGGACTGCCGCAGGCTCACCGATGCTCGGGCAATGGTCGCTAACACCCATTTAAATTGTACACCTACCCCAGCAGCTAACGCATGCGTCTGGTGTACGGTATGTACAGCAACAGCCATGTGGAATCTGCATTCATTATTGTGGACTCGTATTGCTCCTAACCTTCAAGTATATGGCCTTTTTTTTTTTTTTTTTAATTTTTATTTTCCTATTTCTTCCAATGTCAGCTGCACTAATCACTTGAAAACACTCCAATAATTTAAAACTGTGTAATGTTAAAATAGCCTCTGTCCTATATGCAACCCGATGGCAGGGAGTAAATCCCCGCAAGGATTTGCGTTAGCCATCTTTAAATAATTTCTATATACAGAACTAGAGCCAACCTTCCCGGGCAACCTCTCTGCGCACAGCTCCTGTGGGCAGCACCCCAAACCCACCAGGATGTCGGGGGCCATCCCGCAGAGGACCAGGATGCCCAAACCGGCGCCGCAGGGCCTGGGGAGGAGCCGTGCCGCGGCTTCGCTTTGTCACCTGCAACACAGAGACGTGGCACTGGTTATTGCTCTGCTCCCCTCCTCGCTCCAGGCAGCGCCGACTTCTTGCAGAGCTTCCCCAAGGGAAGCGCCAGCATGCTTCCCGTTGCCGGCAGTGCCGAGCACAGCTCTGCCAAGAGCCGGCCCTCCCGGCTACAGCTTCTGGAGTCGGCCCTAAGTGTTGGCAGAGCCGGAGCAGATCCTGCAACCAGCCCCTGGGAAAGGTCCCTGCTCTGCTGCGGGAGCGGCTGGACCCCAGCTCCCTGCCTGTCACCCCACAGACAAACCTGGAGCTGCTCCTGGACTTTTGGAGGAGAAGGGGACAACTGGGAGCTCCTCCCGGACTTTTGGAGGAGAAGGGGACAATCCTGACCTCCTCCCTTACCAGTAGCTTCTTCTAAACGGGGCAGCCGCTTTCTGCACTGTCCCAAGGAAGGTGTTGATGTCGGTCACGAGGATTCCTTTGCTTTCAAGAACCTCCCTGCTGACACTGGGCTTTTCTGCAAAGTAAGAAGTGGCACCGTAATTCAAACAAGCAAACGAGGTTGTTTTGAAACTGACAGAAAATATCCCCAAATCCCACTGCAGTTATTCTGTTTTGCAAATGTGAGCAGATTAACAGCGCTGCTTTGCAAACAGCCTCAGCCCAGCAAGGCCAGAATTAGAACGTGACGTAAAGCCATCCACAGGCTCGAAAAATTGCCAGAATTTACCAGAGCTCCAAAAACCTGTTCATTTTGCCTTTTACTGCTCTGATTTGCAATGAATCAACTCACACCTTACCCGTGATTCTAGCAGAAATGGGAGCAAATGAGGTGTTTCTTGTCCCTCCTCCACTGCCTCCCAGGCCAATTTAAGATGGTGCTCATGGGGGTTGAGGGCACCAGCACAGGGCAGCACCCAGAGCCCCTCCTTACCTGTGAGATACACAGCGAACCTGGCGCTGACGTGCTGAACCTGCAGGTTCAACAAGCACTTGATGTACTCAGATTTAGGGGACGACCGGGAGTCGCAGGCGTGGTAGTGCAGCACCTCGATGAGATCGGCTCCTTGGCATGATTTGAGGATCGAGTGCTTCTTGCGGGCGTTGGCGTCCACCCTGCCGAGAGAGGGGCAAGGTGAAATGGCGAGGGGCTTCATCCCTCCCTCCTCTCCCAGGAATGAGCAGGTATGATGGGACCTGCCTTTCCCCTGTGTGTGTTTCTTCCAGCCTCATGGGTGTTTTTACGCCTGCTACCCAGCACTAAATGGAGGTGGCAGGAGCAAGCGTCACTGTACGGATCATGCATGCAGCAGGAAAACAAAATGACCCCTTGCTCCGAGGCAGCTCCAACAGACCACGGCTCATTATCCCACCACAATGGGGTTGAGAGATGCTATGTGAATGCCGTTGACGGAGCACAAAGAAAACACTTGCTCCACAGCAGCATCTGCTCTGCACAGGTTGAGTCCTCATCTCACAGACCGCGATGAAATACCCGACCTCGAGCTTCTGCGACATCTCACCACTCAACGACTGAAAACCAGGTCTTCAGAACGATTACTTTGTGCTATCACCATAAAGGCTGAGTGTGGAGAGGATCTGAGATTTCTCCCCATTTGTTGTAACATTTTCTGCTCAGACAGAACAGACCAGTTTCCCCTTTGTTCACAGGTCGTTACTAGAAAGCCGTCCTTTCTGACCTGTGGTCTGGCACTAACAAAGGCAGCCTGCCCGATAAAAACATCCCCCTCTGACTTCAAACATGATAAAAGCAGGACATTGCAATGGAAAATTGTGCTGGTTTTGGTTGGGGTAGAGTTAATTTTCTTCACAGGAGCTAGGATGGGGCTCTGTTTTGGATTTCTGCTGGAAACAGCGCTGATCACCCAGGGATGTTGTTGATTCCTGCTGAGCAGTGCTGACACACAGTCAAGGCCTGTTCTGCTCCTCACCCCACCCCACCAGCGAGTGGGCTGGGGGGGCACAAGGAGCTGGGAGGGGACACGGCCGGGACAGCTGACCCCAACTGCCCAAAGGGACATTCCACACCATACGGCGTCATGCTCAGCACGTAAAGCTGGGGAAGAAGAAGGAAGGGGGGGACATTCGGAGCGATGGTGTTTGTCTTCCCAAGTCACCGTTAGGCGTGATGGAGCCCTGCTGTCCTGGAGATGGCTGAACACCTGCCTGCCCATGGGAAGGAGTGAAGGAATTCCTTGTTTTGCTTTCCCTATTAAACTGTCTTTATCTCAACCCATGAGTTTTCTCACTTTTACTCTTCCGATTCTCTCCCCCATCCCACCTAGGGGGAGTGAGCGAGCAGCTGGGTGGGGCTTAGTTGCCAGCTGGGGTTAAACCATGACAAAAATATTTGCCGTCTTACTTATCTTTTTCAGATTGCATCATTGAAATATACGTCATTGCAAATAATCTAAAATAAGTAGCAAATATGAGCAGGAAAAGTTCTGCTTTTCCCTTTTGATTTTATGCACTCCCCAAGACACCCCAGTTCCTCTCCACATTACAAAATCAGAGCTCCTCATTGCTCATCCAAATCACGCAAGTGATGGGACAGAAAAAGAAACAGCAATGAGATGGCGCAGCAGAGAGAGGCCCAGGAAGGTAGCCCGAGCTCCCGGTGTGTGTGTGTGCAGGAGCTGGGGTGAGCTGGTGGGAAGGGAGCTCAGTTTGCAGAGGCAGCTTTCGGAGCACGCAGCTCCTCAAACGAAATCTGTGCCTTTCCTCAAGCCCCTTGCAGGCTGCAACGCTCACAGAGGGCATCTCTGCCAAAGAGAGGAGGGAACTGCCTTATGGAGATACAGCGGGGTGCAAGAAGCAGCTGCCAGAGCTCTGCCTCATCCGGGATCACGTGCAAGACACAAAGTTTCAGGCCATCTGATCCTTTCCAGGTCCCATGTCCTGCTGCTCCGTCTCCTATAGGTATATAAAAAAAAAATCTATCGCACTTTACTTGCTAGCACGCAAATGCTGACCTCTGGCAATTCCAGACTTGAGGCACACGGTCTCTCACTGATAAGAAAAGTTCTTATTTAAACAAAAATCTTCAAATTCATCTTGTAAGAGGCCAGAACCTGACCAGAGGCACCTAACTTGCCCTGTGTCCCTGCACTGAGTGCACTGAATGGGACACCACACTCCAACACGGTGGGTACGTCCTTGCTGTGGTGACGAGGACGGCAGGGATGAGGGAGCTGCCACCGCAGAGCCGTTACCTGACGTCTTCTCTGAGCTTCTTGCTCTCCTTGTAGTGAAGGAGCCACTTCCACCTCCCGCTTCTGTTCAGCTTCTCCAGCACCTTCACCACCTCTTTCAGTTGGCCTGGGGAGACAGCAAGAGCCAGAGGGTAACCAAGGGTTGAAAGGGTGCCTGGGGGTCTCTGGCCTAACCCCTGCTCAAAGTTGGGCCACCTGAGGTTGCTCAGGGTTTTGTCTAGGTGAGGTTTGAGTATCTCCAAGGATGGAGATTCACAACCCAGGTCGTGAAACTGGGATCCTGTCCTGGTGTTTGAACACACTTGCTGTGAATTTTTTCCCCCTAATATCTAAAGGGCTAAGAGCAACTTGTCCCTGTCACCTCTTGTCCCACCACTGCACGTCTCCAGGAGGAGCGTGGCTCCGTTTTCTCTGCCCCTTCCTATTAGGGAGCTGAAGACAGCAACAAGGTCTCCCCTTTGCCCTCCCTTCTCCAGGCTGAATGTCCTTGTACAACCCCTGCTCCAGCCTCTGACCATCTCGGTGGCCCTCGCTGTACTTAGATGTTTTCGGGAGCCCCTGACCCGGACCCACTATCCAGACAGGTTCTATAAATGTCATAGAAGAAAAGAATCACCCCCGCTAAAGCGGGAGCAGAGGATGCCCATGGCAAGTTTTTGGAAGGTGTCAGCAAACCAGCGGACAAGGCTGGGAGCCAACGCTGTGTGTTTGCATCCAAACGAGAGGCCGCAGCGAGACTCACCCAGCGTTACCGTTTCCAACACCTCGTTGTCCGACACCATGAAGCCACCAGTATGAAACAGCTCCTGGTACGTGTGACGTGTTATATCTTCGGGGCTGTCCACTCCAGCAAACACCACGTTCGGACAGTGCTTTAGCTTCAGCAAGCACGGGACCTGCTCAAGGCAGACATGCTTTTGTGCACGCAGCTGCGTTTCAACAGTGTTTGCACTTCTCTGCAACTCACACCCACTCCCGGGAGACCCGGGGAGCCCACCCCGTCCTGTCTGCATCACCCTGACACTTGTGTCTCCACAGCCCAACCCAAAGCTGGGGACAGCAATACAGGGAGTTACAGGTGGGTCAGTCTGCTGCAATATTCACTGGAGCCCTTGAGCCAAAGCCTGGCTGAACTGCTCCATTGCACAAGATAAGCCCAGCCTGACTCCTTTGAGCTGGGCTACTCCAAGTGATGTTATTCAGCGATCAAAAACGGAGACAGAAGAAAAGCAGAACTGACAGATTTCATGTTTTTGAAATATTTAACAGCTCTTCATGAAGCACTGTTCTTTCAGTGGAGAGAACAGTGTATCCACAGAGACTGACAATTAAATCTACAGCTATCTATAGTGTAAAACTTAAAAACCTTTAAAATGGATCCTGATATTCAAAAATGGTGCTGGTAGAAAAAAAGGACAGACTCAGGCCTTACGTTGTGGATGTGCGAGAGAATGTCCTCGTTCCTGATGACGACAAGCAGTCTATCAGCGTCTGGGTGTTTCGCTTCGCAGAAGCTCAGAGGCTCCATCTCCACGCGGCCATCTTTCTTCAGCAAGGTCTGAAACAGAAATCGTGTCAGAAGGTTTGTATGGAGAATCACGACAGCTATGCCACGCTCCTGGCACATGCAGGTCTGGGGACAAGGAGAGAGGAACGAGACAGTGACTCCAACCAGGTGCCCTGGTGTCAAGGGCACCCTATGGTGTCCATCTGTCAAAGGCACTGTGCACTCCAGGCCAGGGAGGGCTCCAGCCAGAGGAGGAAGAAGCAGCCATTTACCTTTGTGGGCAAAAACCTTTTAGAAAACCACCTCGAGCATCTCACCATACCACGCATTGGGCCTCCTCGCTTTTTTGGAGCAGCAAATTTTCCCATGCAATCACCCTCCCCAAGTTTCCAACCCTTTAATGAGAGCTCAAGCAAAAGCCACCTTGGGGGGGTTGAGTTTGGGCTACTCCTGCATGAACTCTGATCTGTTTTGGCCAGGGGGATGTTCAAGCAATAGGATGAGAGGAAACAGCCTCAAGTTGCACCAGGGGAGGTTTAGATTGGATCTTAGGAAAAAATTCTTCACTGAAAGGGTTGTAAGCATTGGAACAGGCTGTCCAGGGAAGTGGTGGAGTCGCCATCCCTGGAGGTATTTAAAAGCCGTGTAGATGTGGCGCTTAGGGACATGGTGTAGTGGTGGACTTGGCAGCATTAGGTTTACGGTTGGACTCGATGATCTTAGGGGTCTTTTCCAACCTAAATGATTCTATGATTCTAATTTCTGGCAGTGGGAGCTGAGATGAAATGGCAGAGGTGGCTCCTGGCTCAAGGGAACGAAATGCCATCTGTCCCAGGTTGAGCAAGCTTGCTCTGCGCCTGCTCCTGCTGCCCTCGGCTCTCACCCCAGGACCACCCGTCCCCCCGTCCACACTGGCAGAACCAGCCATTACCTTAACTCGTGCAAAGAAAGGGTCCTTGCCCGTCTCCACCACGTAGAACATGCCAGCGTGACCACAGGCCTCCTTGGCCACGCTGTACAGGCGGAAACGCAGCGTGCTGCACAGGTCTGCAATCATGTCCTCGAAGGCGGCCATCCTCCTGGGCAGGGACGTGCACGTCCACTCGCTCACAGCCTCCCTGTGTGCCGGGACCAGCCCTCCGCCCTCGCTCCCCATTTCAGCCCTGCTCAGCATCACCCTGTTGAACTCTGCGTACTCGTCGAGGATGACAGCGATGTCCCCCCACGAGTCCTTTAGCTTATTATCGTATTTGAGCTTGCTGAGGTGGAAGGGAGCCATGCTGCCCTGGCTCTGGGATCTGGCCCTGCTCCTCTCGTCACAGAGGGTGTCCTCCCATGGGGTACATGGGTCCCCATGCCAGCTGCTTCGTCGGTACCAGCCAAGCCTGCTCAGCCACATGTCAGAGGGCAGGATCGTCACCTGCAAAGGGCTCCTGCTCCGCGGGGAGAGCGGGATGGGAGCTTCTTGCACAGGCAATGTCTCAGACATCACCTGGGGAGAAAAGTCTTTTGGAAAGATGCTTTTGGAGGTAGAAAAGGGTGGTTTCCCACTCCTTAGGATTTGTTTTAGCTTATAATGGAAACGGAGACACTCCATGTCCAAAGTGTGCTGGGTGATTTCCTCAAAACCTCTCCAAGTGCTCATCAGTGACCTTAGCAAATGAGACTGCCCCGCACAGTGACTGCTCCTCTTCGAAGGCTGCAAATTTCCCATCCTCTCCTGGCACTTTTTGGTGACCACGAAGTTCCAGTAGTCCTTGGTGATCCCTTGGCTGTCCCTAATATTGACATACGGTGGAACGTGCCTGCTGCTGGTTTCCCCTGGACCGATCGCCCAGCTGCACTCAGCCTGTGAACAGCCCTCCTCCGTGCCCAGCGAGCCCCAGTCCTCGCCGTGCCCCTCCGTGTGCACTGAGCTCGCGGAGGAGGAGTCACAGTTAGTCCTTGTGCCTGCAGCATCCATGGATCTCGTGCTGTGGAAACCCCTGGCTGTAAGCAGGGACTGTGAAGGTCCCCCAAAATACTCCGGGTCTGAGTCGCCAGAGAAAGTCTCAAACAGATCTTCAAAGGTCAAGCCCATGTGCCTGTCCTTGCTGGGGAGCTGCTCTGTCCTCGGGAGCATGTCCAAAATATCCTCAGTGTCACTAAGCTCCGGACTCTCTCCAGAGATTCCTCTGCGTGCACGTAATGGCAACATCGGGAAGGGGAGAGGGGGGATTTCTCCCTCTCCCACCTCCGTGCTAGCATGGTGCAGGTCAGCAAATGCATCGGAACCCTCAGCCTCGTGCTTGCCCTGGTTGCACAGAGACTGGGGCTCACACAGTGGCATGAGCAACTCCCCTGCCAAAAAAGATGCAGGACTGGCAAGAGGGGCACTGCTTCCTCCTTCTGAATCCTCAGGCAGGATGGGTTCCTTCTTGTGGCTCCCTACCACATCCACTGCTTGGTCCCCAGGGCTGGCACACCTGGGGCAGGTGCCCATGCAGCAGGACCCCGGGGCACCGTCTGGAGCCAGACTCGTGCCAGGAGAAGGCATCTTGGGGTGCACAACGAGAACTGAGTCCGGCTCAGCCCCATGCAGATCTGCCTTGTGACCAAGCGGAGGAGAAGGAGGCATTGATCCCGGGTCACCTGGCACAAGCACATCCATAGGGGAGCTCTCCGTTAGCTTTGCATAGCATGGGCCCGTGTCTTTTTTCACCTCTTCTTCACATCTGGGCTTTAAGGAGCTGTCCGGGCTCTTGGCAGCCACACTCACCTCTGCAGAACCTACTTGCCCGCAGGACTTCCCGTGTTGGCACAGGACTGACCCCCACTCGCTTTGCTCTAACAAGTGGTAGGGGTGGTCTGCATCTCCCCCACGGGGAAGAGGGTCCTGCTGGGGGGGAGAAGCAGGAACTGAGCCTGCATGGGCAGGTGGGGACAGGCTGCCTGGGGAGCTCTGCTGCTGCCTGGGGTGCTCCTTCATGGCAGACATCCCCTCTGTCACCGAGGAGGAGGGCTCTGATTCCAGCAGGTCCTGAAGAGAGGTTTCTGGCTCCTGCAGTGGGTTAGTCACCATCCTTGTGTTTGTTTTGTCGCTCCCAGGGGACTTCTCTGCACTGAGGCACACATCATTGCTCTCCCCAGCTTCAGAGTCACCTGCTAAGGCTGTAGAGTTGAAGGTGAAGCCCTGGCCATCACCTGCACCCGAGGGTTCATCCAGCACATCTGTCTGGTTGGCAGAAGGGCTGCTATGCTGTTCTTCCACCAAAAACTTGTTCCCTTCTTGGTTTGATTCACCAGTCCTCAGCAAAGTGAGGTCAGCATAAACGTCTCCTCCGCACCTTTGGGAAAGGCAGCTGCTCCCTCCCAGTCTGCCCTGTGATGGAGACTGGACGCTTGCCATGGCCTTCTGGTCCTCTTGAGCAGCCCCCGGATCTGTTGCTTCATCAAGAGATGTGACGCAGACACAGCTGGAGTCAGAGCACAAGGTTAGTGACACTCCCTGGCTGTACGGTGACTCGAGGCCAGCTGTGCCGGCAGCTTTGCTCCCAGCAGGCGCCCACATTTCTGCAGAGGGCGCACGATCCTCGTCTTTCTGCTCCAAGCCGTCCCTGAGCATCTCTCCGGCAGGTCCCACGTTGCCTGTAATGCTGTCTGGCTGTGCCCCACAGACAAGGCTCGGGTCAGACGGTAACGGCAGCATCAACCCGCTGTCATGGGGTGACCCCACATCGGCTGGACTGGCTGTGTGTGCCGAACCAACACCATTTGTCTCCGCACCTGAGATGGCCAGAGCCTCCCAGGGCTCTTGCAGCGTGTCCAGGCTTGGTGCCATCTCACCAGGAAGCCCCTGAGGGCCAGTCTCAGTCCCAGTCCCATCTGACAGCACTGGCATTGATCTGCCTGGGCAGGGGGATGCTAAGGCAGCAGGGCTGGGCACAGGGCTCTCTCCAGGAATGCCAAAGTCCTTCAGACACGCCGAATTCACTGGCTTCTGCTCGCCGTGCTCATGCTCCACATTGGTATCACCGCTTTCAGAAAATGCTAAATCAACAGGCCCCAGGACTGTGCTTTCATATTCAGAGTCCTCTTTCTCTTTTTTCCCCTCTTCCACCTTTTCCTCCTCTTTTTCTGGATGTCCGAAGGGGTCTTGTGATTCCCTCCCTTCCCCACTGGCTCCATCGGGCTTTGCACTTTTGGGATGTGCTTCTAAGGGCATTGAATCACAGGCATGTTGTGGTCCGTTGCTGGTGGCCCAGCTGCTGTCCTCAACCTCTGTACAGTGCCCAGCATCTCCCAAGTTCTCCCTTTCTTCAGGAGGGCCGGGGCCACTCCCTGACCCTGCTGCCCACCCGCTCTCTTGCTGCTCTCCATGTCCACGCAGCGCACTTGGTGCATCACTCCAGGGAGCTATACTGGAACCTGTCGCTGGGCTGTGTGGGTTTTCCCTGCTCAGCACAGCTGGGGACTTGCCGGCATCGCTGAGCTCATCAGAAGGGCTAGGGGTGATCATAGCATCCGGCAGTCCCTCCTTGGGTGGTTCCTCCTGAAACAACACAATTCAGAGGTTAATCTTCAAGGGAGGCAAATGCAGGAGCTGAGACACCCGTGCAGGAGGGCATGGATATTTTAAATGCTCAAATTTTGTGAGTACAACCATTCCAACAGCATCTGAGGACACTAGTTCTCAGACACTGAGGACATGAGTTCACGCTGAGGACATGAGTTCGTCTCTAAAATAAGTCCAGGTTGAATCCTTACATCACGTGAGCCGCTACCATCCCCACTGCAGCTGGCAAGCAGAGTCCCACAGACAGCCAGGGAAAGGTTTTGAAACTTTTCTACCTTCTTTACACTGTGAAATGGCTTAAAATTAGGCCAAACTATGCAGGGACCATCAGCCAGTGCCCAGAGGTAGTGTATGTAGCAGCATTCTCTTATCTCTACTGAGTTTATCTGTCCAAGCAAGCTATATTGGACACTATGGACACTGATCCCACATTTCCTCCCAAAACACTTCTGCCTGCTTCACAGCACTAAACCCAGGTGGTAACAAACACTGGGATATTTTTCCCTTCGTGCAAAACAGTTGCAGCCCTATGGCAGCTGCCTGTTTGTTCAGAGCAGAAGTTTTAAAGGAATTAGTTTTGTTCAAGAATTCAGGCTTGAAAAATGTCAGCAGACACCCATGTTTTATATTTACCCAAGTACCTCCACTCCTGACCATCTGCAGACCGTAGAAACTGTAAAAATTAATTTAAAAAACCCTACTCAGAATGGAACATTACCTAACTTCACCAGAGGGGCAAGGGAAGTGTTGTGAAGCACTGCACTGCCATCTGTGTGGGGGAAACCTCTCCAAGCCAGCAAACGTCAGCTCACCCAAACCAGTGGAAGAAAGGCTGTGCCGTGTCCCCTGACACGTCTGGGCTGCCGTGACCATGGGCAGGCAAATGCAGCTGCCCACAGGAGACAGGCAGGCTTCTGAGTGTCGGTCTGGGGTGTTCGTGGTTCCTCTCCTCCCTCAGTTAAGTGCAGGTCTGAGACCTCGGCCAGGCTTGCACAGCTCACAGCCGAAACTGGGGACAGATGCTGAGCTCGACACTTTCATTGCTCTGATTTTTTGGGATTCCTCCCGCCTTGGAGAGCATCCATGTCAAGGCCCTGCTCCCTTGGACAGGGATAGATACGGCTCATGCCAGAGCCCAGGGCTGCCAGCTCAGTCCAAGAGGACATCCAAACTCGGATTGAGGCCTGAAAGCTTCTTTTTTATGGTGACTGAGCATGTCTGTGTGGCAATCGCTTGGGACAGCTAAATGCTGGGGGGACGTTTCTCTGTCCTGCTTTGGAGACCCCCACTACCTGGCTCTAAGGGAGCCCCCAAAGACGTCTGCTCCACTCCTCTCAGAAGATCCTACTCCTATAAGTGCAAAATGCATTGCATGCCCTTGTAGACTCGTATCACCCAAACCCCAAGCTCTTACCGCAGTGATGGTTGCGACGTCATGCATGTGCTCCTCAGGAATGACCGCCGGCTGCCTGTCTTTCACAGCCAGGTTCTCATCAGCATGTTCAGCGAGGGAAAGGCTCTCGGGACAGCTTGTGGAGGAAGGCTCCTCCTCCCCACAGGGCAGCTCCCCTGAAGAAGATGATACCATACTATCGACAACACCAGGAGTCCCATCAGCATCAGTCTGAGAGTCTGCAGGGCTCTCCTCTGGGTGGAAAGGTCCATGGCAACGTGTGCTGCGATCCAGAGAGCTGCTGGGAGTCTGGTCAGGGTCTGACCGAGAGTCTGCAGGGCATGTCTCCAACCCAAAACAATCCTCACCATCATCACTCAACTCAAGAAAGTCCCCAGTGCTATTTATTGAGACGTATTTCTCAGGGTTGCTGTGCTCCACCACCTTCCTCGTGCTGCTCAGGAGTTTGCTGGGTTTGCTGTAGAAGAGAGCCACCCACATATGAAGTATCAGCTTCATCTCTTCCACGTCGTCGGGCAGATCAGGGTCCCAGGGCCTGGAAAGGAAAGCAAACACAGCCTGAAATGTCTTCACCCTCCTTCCAGTTGACTAGCACAAGGTAACTCATCTCCTGGTTCCCCATGGTGCTAAGCCCCAATGCAGGGGGGCTGCAAACAGACACAGATCACTTGATGCGGGTTCCAGCTTGTTCAAAAAAAGAGAAACTCACAGCTGCAAAGGAGGACTTCTGTTCATGGCTCTAGGTACCAATTCTAGCTGCAGAGCCACAGGAATCATAGAACGGCTTGGGTTAGGAGGAACCTTTAAAGATCATCTAGTCCAATCCCCCCTTGCCATGGGGGAAGATGCTAGGGACATCTTCCACTACATCAGGTTGCTCAAAGCCCCCTCTAACCTCACCTTGATCACTTCCAGTGACGGGGCATCCACAACTTCTCTGAGCAACCTGTCCCAGTGTCTCACTGCCCTCACTGTAAAACATTTCTTCCTTATGTCCAAACCAAACCTACCCTCTCTCAGTTTAAAACCATTGCCCCTTGTCCTGTCACTACATGCCTTGGTAAAAAGTCATTCTCTGTCTTTCCTATAAGCCCCCTTTATATATCGAAAGGCCGCAATAAGATCTCCCCGGAGCCTTCTCTTCTCCAGGCTGAACAACCCCAACTCTCTCAGCCTGTTCTCATAGCAGACGTGTTCCAGCCCTCTGACCATTTTTGTGGCCTCCTCTGGACCCTCTCCAACAGGTCCATGTCTTTCTTGTGCTGAGGGCTCCAGAGCTGGAGGCAGTACTCCAGGTGGGGTCTCACCAGAGTGGAGGAGAAGGGGAGCATTCCCTCCCTCAACCTGCTGGTCATGCTTCTTTTGATGCAACCCAGGATACGGCTGGCTTTCTGGGCTGCGAGAGCACATTGCTGGCTCATGTTCAATTTTTCACCCACCAGTATCCCCAAGTCCTTCTCCGCAGAGAAGACACACTAGCCTTAACACAGGAAAACTGGGCATCTGAGCATGGGGAAAAAGGCAATTATCATGCAAAGCAAAGCAAAAAAGAGCAAAGAAAGCTCCTTCCAAAAGCGCTCCAGACATCCACCAAGAGACATCCCCTGCAGATGGCCTTCCAGACTCACTTACCCGTGCAGGGCGCGGATGACGGTTTTCTCCAGGGCATTGTTGGTGTATCTGCTGTCCAAATTGAAGAGATACTCTGCCTCCCAATGGCAAGTCACCTTCACGGACTCGCCGCAGATGTTCACTGTGTGAGACTTGGCGAAGTCCTCCTTCAGCCTGCTCCTGCGCCTCATCGTCACAGCCTCGAAGGGCCGCTGGTGGTGGGTGCTGTTCTGCTGGTGGCGGAAAGGCAGGACTTTCCCAACCAGGGGTCCTACTCGGGCATTCCTGGTCATGTTTCTGGAGGGTGCTGGGCCAGGGTAGGGGGCACCTCTGGGATACATGTGTTTCTTTGAGTGTTCAGGCATCTGCGAGGCATACGAGTGCTCGGCAGAGATGAAGCAGTGCTTGTTCACCTCGGCAGCTTCTTGAGTCTCTCTTGGAGGCAATGCATGGGGTTTTGCAGGGCTGGGGCTCGCACTGTTCTTCTTGCTGAAAATCCCAGGGCTTTTCTCCCTGGGAATAGAGGCCAAGTCACTTAAGTCTATTTTTTCAGCAGGAGGAAGCTTCTGGTTTGGCAATGCTTTGCTAGGAGAGGTGGCTCCCTTTGCAAGCTTGTCTACCCTGTGGTATTCATGGTCGGAAGCAACACGCAAGGATTTGTGCTTGCGATGACTCTGCTGCTCCTTTGCAGAGTCACTGGAGGGGCTGCAGGACACAGCGATCATCGTGCTGTCCCTGGGGATAAATGAAGGAATACAAGAAGCCAGAGCCAGATCAGCCAGCAAGTTCAAGGCGTGGGACTCGTAGTCGTTCCCCTTCAGATCGAAACCGAGATCAGCAACCATGCCTGGGTAAATCTCCCTCGTTTGGCTATCTGCTCCATGGCATTGGGAAGAAACTTCGCTCGGGAGGACAGAGAATGGCTCCTTCCACTCTGCGTGAGAAAAACAAAGTCAGAGAACAAACGAAGGCCACAGAGCTCTGCTTCGAGAAGGGGTTCAAAGCAGGCTTTCAGTTTGGCAGGAAAAAAGTGTCTCTCCAACATGGAATTTGCACACTTTAAAAAAACCACCTCCATGATCATGCTACAAAACCACCTCTATGACTGCTACAAAAGGATCCAGAGTTGGGATCTAAGCAACCTCAGGAAAGCGCTTTATTCTCAGAAATAAAAGGCACGGGATCCAGAGTGAACAAAATTTCCCTTGGCCTCTGTGCACAGGGTAGTATGGCCACTTAAATACAACCTGAGATATTTTAAGTGTTTCCTTAATCAATTTTTTTATTTAAATATTCTTCTAGTTTGAGTATTTGTAATTTTCTCAGACAAACCCTGCGCTATGCTTTCAATAATCCACCCTCTAAAACACAGAGAAAATCCACCCTGCTCTCATGCTTCCCACTGCACACACTCTCAAGAGCATAACCTGCCCGAGCTGTACTTCAGAGCACGCGCAGAAACCTGAGGGCTCCCAAAGGCAGTCAGAGCACAGCAAATTAGGTGTTCATTTAGTTTTCAGCGTTAAAAATGCCCCTCACCATGGCTCAAGGCCTGTGTTCATAAAAACAATATGAAGTCATTAAACAAGGTTAATGCCTTCTACTAAAAACCAGCACAAAAATCCCTCTTCAAGTAAAACCTTATTAAATTACATCTGTGCTAAAGTCCTATGTGTTACATTTAATTTCCTCGGGAACGGCATAATAAGACATATAAATTGAGTATTTCTTACTCCTAAACACTCTTATTTTGCATTTTTGGCAGATCCTGGCATTCAGCAGGACCCATCTGACACCCTGCCTGTGTGAGAGCACTGGCCGGATCCGTTCCAGGAACCCCCACGTGACGGGGGCAACAAGGGGCATTTGATACATGCACACTGATGTTTCAGGAACACGTGGCAATAAAAGACCAAGAAGAATGGATAAACTGAGCTGAGGTGGCTAAACCAGACTCCAAAGCCTCCACCTCCCCCAGGAAGGGGAAAAAGAAAGACCAGAGACAGATCTGAAAAAGGATATCAAAGTGCGAGTGTAAGAAAACACGACAAATTAACAGAAAATTACTTTCCTGTTCCATCATTTGTTTTGGCACCGTAATACTGGTTCTCAGTTTAACAGCAGACTCCCAGCAGCACCTGCAGACGCTACACTCAGGGGCTGTCCATGCTGCCTCTTAAATCCGCTGCAGTCTGTCTCTGAAGGCTGAGACAATTCGACTCTTTTTAAAATGACTGAATTTACAACGTTAATGGACTAAAAATCTAGGCAGTCACTGGCTACGAGCAGAAGTTATAATGCTCTGTCCATGAGCTGCCTCAATACAGTTTCAGAGCTCAGCAGTTAAAAATCAGGCTTTTTAAACTATCCCAGCAGTTTGCCAAGGATGCAAGCTGAGGGCTTAGGAAAGCGCTCAGAAGAGACCCCGTGTGGTTTGGACATCCTGTAACGGTGATTTTCACAGACGCCTTCATATTTTACACTACAAGTGCATAACTGGGAGCCTGCAGGCTGTGGGGCAACAGTACTCAGACCCAAAGCAAGCCCCTCAGCACTAAATGTCGTCAGGCCCTTTGGCTGCTGCCAAACACGCGGTTACTACCATCTGGTCATGAGCCGGCTGTGACGTTTGACAGCTCAGCTTTTCAAGGAAAGATTTCCACAGGGAACAGTGCTCTTACCACTTTCTGCTTGCTTTTTGGCTTGATGGGCTGTTAGCCACACTTTTTAGCAACTTACTTTTCACTGGCTTTGTGATGGTCTCAGCAACAGGAACCTTTTTCATATCTGGGTTCTTCAGTGTCTTTGGTCTCTTTGTTTCCAAGCCAGGATCATCGTGAGCTGAGGTTTCCTTCTGGACAGGTTCAGACTGTGTTTTGTGCACAAATTCTGCAGACAGGACCTCCGCACCTGGGACAAGGAAAAGGGAGGGCATTTGTTTTGGTTTGAGACATATTCAGATTAAAAAGGAGTAATTGCAAAATATCCACTTAAGGATCCTTAAGTGGAAGGACTGCTCTAGAAGTGATTGGCAGCAGCAGCGTAGTCTTCAATGACTTGATTTATGCATTTGAAAATGGGTTGTTACTGATGCGAGTGATCACTAAGCAATTATTAAAAATTAAGCATGACTTCTTAAGCTCATTAAAAGCCTGCTTTCCTGACCTAGAATAGGTGTTCTCTGGGGATAAGTCACTCTAATGCCTGCCTGGCACACTTGCACCCTGAGGGTACTTATTTACCTCTCCAAGAGGCATGCAAGAACCTCTCCCAGATCCTTCAGCAATGTCACTCAGGCCTGAGGCAACATGCGCCAGGACAGAGCTTGATGGACTGTGAATTGGAGCTGACTTCAGCCCACAGCGGGCAGACACCGTGCCACCCCCTGTGCTGCATGACAACCCATTTCCACAGTCACTACCACTACCCGTGATGTATGTAAATGCCAGGAGAGGCTCCTTTGGATGTTTTCAGCCATCACCAAGGTTGAGATTCATCTCAACCCACTTTGAGCATCTCTGTAAAGCAGGTGGAGGCTCAGGCTGGCTCAAAAGCACAGGCTTAGCCTATCCTCGGCAGTGAGACAGGAGCCTTTAGAGGACAATTTATGCCATTGAGACACCTCACATGAGCAGCTCAGGCCAGATACCAGCTTTCAGAAGAT
The DNA here is from genome assembly GCF_034638445.1 of Ciconia boyciana. Taxonomy (NCBI): domain Eukaryota; kingdom Metazoa; phylum Chordata; class Aves; order Ciconiiformes; family Ciconiidae; genus Ciconia; species Ciconia boyciana. The sequence continues at coordinate 2,207,601 of NC_132934.1, forward strand.
GAAGTTGGGTGTGATTGATCTCTCACTTCTTGTTTCCTCAAGGCCACAGCAAGAAAGTTGACTCTCAGGGAGTCACAACGTGACCATGTAGGGTAGCTGGTTATCTAGGCAGCCTGTAATGACCATGGCTTTAGCAACTGCTCCTTGCCTGACCCATCGACAGCCTGTGGACAAGGGATGCAATAACCACGACCTGGCTGATGTCCCTGTGCACAGTCACTCGTAGGCAAAGGAAGGCAACAGCACAGACCACTGCACCAGGTTTCAGGCACCTTCACTGAAATCCCCTGTCATAGCCCTGGGCTCCTTCCCAGGTTGAATGAGAGACTGTGGAGACATCACCCCAGACCTATTTGGATGCTCTTAGGAGGTGTCTGCTTGCTCTGGGCACCCGGCAAGATGGCGAGGGGACGTGGCTCCTAGTGAACCCTCAGTATCCCGGCTGGCTAGCCTGGAGAAGCAGGAAGAAGTCAGTCCCATTTATATAGCACTTACCTCTTTTCCTTCTGTGCGGAAACTGCAAATTGGCTAATTTAAGCATAGGTTCGTTGGAACTGGCCGTGAGCCCTGGCTTTTTAGGAAAAGAGAAAGCGATGCTGATTTTCTTCTTCTTGGTTGCTTTCCTGTTCCTGCTGCTGTCCCCCATAGGATGCATTTGCATCTTGAGGGGTGACCATTTCTTTCTAGTGCTGGTCACAATGGCTCGGCTGGATTTCCTCCTGCTCTGCTGCATCCACAGCTTGCTGGCTGAGCTGACATCTTTTGTGGGCCCTTCACCACTCTGGTCAGGCCTCAATGCGGGCTTTGAGTTTTCACTTTTGACTTTTATTTCTGCTGCTGTGTTGGGAGGAATAGGGTTCAGTGGCACAGCTGAAGAGAAGTCTGCTTTACAATCAGCCTCTGAATCGCAACAGAGAGACTGAACGGCACCAGTCAAACATCCTAAGGCAGCCGACATTTCCACAGTATAGCTGCTGGGATCGGAGAGATAACGCTGCAGCTGGGAGAAGGACTGCTCTGGGCATTTTTTGAAGGGATTAGTATATTCATCCTCGCTTGGTGAGAGGAGAGAAGAAAGGGGAACTTCGCTGGTTTGGCCAGAGGTGGGCTGTGGATTTTGATCAAGCTTTGAGTATTCCTGGAAGTGCTGTTTGATACATACGCTGGCGCTGACTGTGTCCCCCCATGAAGAACTGGCGGCTTTCTGTAAGGCATAGCGAAGTCCAGGCAAAACTGAGGCTATTTTTAATGAGATGTCACTATAATTGCTATCTTCCCTTTCATCTTTTGGATCGTGCTTTTCAACTGTGAAAGGAAAAAAATGGAATTTTAATCATATTAAAAAAGGATTAAATTCCCCATATCACCTCACCATTGCATGCTAAGAGAATGTGAAAGCTATGAAAAAGCCCCCGAAACCAACCTACAAAAAACTAGCCCCAGGGACGATGTCCTGGTTTGACAGATGCTTGCAACTGCTGAAGGTAAAAAAGAATTGCACGTGGGAGTCAAAAGTGGATTAAACTAAGATGAAAGACTACTGTTGTATCAGCTACGGGAAAATACATTCTTCAGGAAAATACAGGGTGAGATCGCACACACAGTGGTCTGTCCCTTCATTTCAGCAATGAATTCCAGCAATTCCCCTTCAATCCAACATTTAGGACAGTCAGAGCTCTGAAAACACATGGGTTTTGTTGTTTTTTTTAAAACTTATTTAAATTTAGGATTGCCTGTGCAGGACTAGCACCATTTTCAGGTCACTTGTGTTGTTTATGTCCCTGTTCAGATGCAACTTCCAGCAGCTCCATCTCTACCTGCTGTCAGCGTAGGTGGATGCAGTTCACATGAAGACACCACACTAGTGCTCTGGAGTGGGATGGGGAACACAGACTTCCCCAAGCAGACCTGAGGACCATATAAATAAAGAACATGAAACCCTGGGTGATTTTCTAAAGCTGAAGGACTGATCCTACTGAAAACAGTTGGTGTTTCTCATTTCAGCAGAACTAACACCCTACCATGTACAGCACATAGTATCATAGAAGTTTAGCTCCCAATAAGGATAAACATGAACGAGTCCCAGAGCTTGAGGGTGCCTGCTCTCGCAGATGTCATCACGGAAGTAGGCTCTGCTTGGCACAACAGCGTCCCCTCAGTGTCTGGAAATGCTAGGAGAGCCAGTGTGATATGCAGAGCCTGTCGGTGGAGCTCCCTTTCTGCACAAGCCAGACTTACCCAGCTTCATCCGCTGCAACCCAGCAGTCTGATGCTGGCACTTTGCAGCCGCAGGCTTGGCCCATCTGTGTGTTATGATCTAACGCCGAGGCTTCTTTTGGCTGCAGGGCCAGGCTGACAACCCCAGTGCCCTTCCCCGTCACATCTCTTCTCACCAAGGCAAAGGTGTTTCTCTTCCCCTCCCAGAAGTGATTTTCTTCGCCTATTGGCCCTGCTGCTGCCTTGCACTGGCAATGCCGGTCCTTGTTACCGGCAAGCCCAGGCAGCCCCACGAGCCAGATCCCAGCTGCCTGCCTCCGCTGCTGGCTCAGGAACGCTGCGGCACGTCTGCACAGTGGGCTTGTTACGCCTGCCCTACATTCCTCCCAACGGCTGTCTGGACAGGAAGGGAACAGCTTCAGAGGCTGCTTGTTTCGAAACGGGAAACATTATTCATGCTTCGAGTCTGAGCTGAGCGACTTCAAATGCATCCGTCCTTCACCCTCCTTTTCTCTTTGCATCTCCCCTGCACCCCTGTCGTCTTCAGTGATCGTCCCTTTTCAATCCCAAACCCCTGCACAGCTCTACTTATCTTCAAAGAAAGGAGAAGCCCTAAAGGAAAAAGGGTTTATAATCCCAGTGAGAAGAGGTCTCAGAGCCAGGGGACAGTCAGAGCTGGCTGGGGTAACCCTGCTTGCATAGGCAGAACGGGACAGCACGTGCAGGAGTCCTGCTGGCACCAGAGGGAAAACATCTGGAAGCCATCAACGTTCAGATCACATCACGTAACAACATGGAGTGTTTGCTCAATGTTATCCTCTCCCCCTGCCTCTTCGCTTTGCTGCCTGCTACTCTCCGGTTGCGCAGGCTTTGCCTCCTCTTTAGCATCAACACCAGCCACAGGCAACGTCTGCTACAGCCCCAGACCTTCCTACCAACCGGCTGCGTGCACCATCTTCGCTCTGGGATGCTCCTTATGCCTGGTGCCCTCTCCTGTCTCCACCACTTTCTTCCACAATAACCTTCTTCAAGATAAATACCTCCTTGCCCTGTTCTCCTCTCCCCCAGCATACAGTGCTCGCAGTCAACCTTTCAGGAACAGGTCCCTCTGCTCTGGAGGGTATTTTCTGCCTGTCGCAGGGCTGGTCAGCAAGATCTCAATATCTGGGTGGTCAGTTCCCACCTCCAGTCTGCTCTCCAGCCATTCTTCCCCTTCACCTCACTCAACTTCAGGCCCTTGCTTCAGGCACCACAGCAACAACCTGATCCCCGGTTTGACCTGGCACTTTGGATCTTCACTCTGCCTCAGGAGGAGCCTGTCTCTTTCCTTAGCCTAGAAAAGAAACTAGAAAAGTTGCCAAGCAGCCACCAGCAGCACGTCCTTAAAGTTAGGCTGACTGAATTCAGGCATCAAAGACATTTGCACCCCGCACTGCCAAGTTACTATCACATCTTCACCCAACTTACAAGCCCACTTCGTATGTGGATCCCAAAGGAGAAAGTTTATAGCTGGAGGTTATACACCAAAACAGACAAAGCAATCCATGCTCGGATGTGCTGGTAGGTCCTGTCGCCTCTTTGCCAATTTTATCTTTTGGGGAGGGGAGATAGGGATGTCCAGTGCAGCTCTGTCAGCAATGCCAGCCATCACTCACACAGAGGCGGACTGAAACACCAGTGTGTGCTGGCATAAACAGTCTCTTGGCTTGTCCCTAGGATGACTCAACAAAAAGCAAGCCAGAATTACGCAGAGCAAAAGGCCCCTGTTTATATGTTGCTTGGCGATCTGCAAGGCTAGAAGTATTACTGGTGGAGTGGATGCAGTGAGAGGTGTGCGGATGAAGTTGTCCACGGGAGGCAGAGCAGTAACTTTATGTCCACAAGAGGAAATTGTAGCGTGAATATTTCCACATAGACAGTGCAGCAAAAAGCCAACAGATAGAGAGAAAATTTGAGGCAAATGCAACAGAGGCTGAAGCTCATTCTTATTTCAAGATCTGCAGGTTCAAACTGTGCTATCTTTATTTTCTCTTATTTAGTGCCTCTGTGTTTGTTCTGCATGAAAAGCAGCACGTTTTGGAGCTGCAAACAGCTTGGATTCGCCTCCCAGGTCCCAGAGCTGTGACTCACCTTGATGGCAGCAAAGCACCCCGGCTCTGCCCAACACCATCTCCCTGCCTCCCTCCCTCACCCACCACACACCCTGACCAGTCGTCACGGCTCTGCTACCAGCATGTACGGATCCCACAGCAGAGAAGTCACACACTACGGCTGAGCCTCCAAACCCTCGCTGCTCTTTAGGGAGCAATGCCCCTTCCCCACCTCTCCTCCCTCTGCCCATGCCAGCAGTGACCTTTCACAGAGCCCATTCCAGTTGTTATCTCAGCAGAAAACAATTAACTTATTTTTTAGGGCAAGCTGTTTTCCTGCTGGTTTAGCAAATCACATCAGCTCCGTGCAGGGTCCAGCAAGTGCCATGTGTCGTTTCGCCCCCCTGAGCACGGCTCTAGCGCACCTTTAGGGATATAAGCCAGGGTCTGCAGGAGTCAGAGTCCCATGTGCACACATAAGACTGTTCAGGGAGTGGATGCTGCTGAAAACTGACTGAGAGGGAGAAAAGTAATTATTTGTCACTCCCATCAACTTTCTGCAAAGGGGCAAGGAAGTGCCGTGAACGGGTGAGGCAGGGAACTTGGTTTAGATCAGCTTAAAATGCAGCATAGCTAGAGAGCTGGGACTTCTCTCTCCTCTTTTAACACCCTTTGTGCTAAAGCACCCACACCCAAAACATGGTGTCTGAAGCCAGCAAGGGAACCTTCCTACCTCTCAGGCACACCGACCGGGACGAGGTGAACAGAAACAGGGCCAGGAGGCTGACGGGCTCCTTAGGGTTGAACCCTATGAAAGCAAGCAACAGGTTTTGTTTAGACTGAGGGTGCCCACCCTCTGTCTCTAAAACAGAGCAGGATGTTTAAGCACAGATATGGGTTTCTATGTAGCCATGTCTTACCATCATCTCGTGCCAAGGCAGAGGACGTGAGGAGGATAAGGACTCCTTGATCTTGTAAATATTTGATGATTGCCTATAACAAACACATATAAAGTTAGAGCAACCACTCCCTCTCCTCCTTAGCACACTTCATACCACTCAGCATGACTGTCAACAAGCCCTGATTGCCGGTGAACATGCGCCAACATCACCAGCTCATTCCCTGCTGAGGAGGACGCTGTTCGGTCCACGCCACTTGGGTCAACTAGGACCTGTCGCTAAAAGCTTTCCATTTATGTTATTCAGCTCTCAAATTCCTGCCATCTGTTCCTTAAAAAATAAATATACTTAGCCAAACTAGCTGTAATTAATGAACAAGGTTAATTTTAGTCCCTTCAGTTCAAAAGCTCCTGGGCATCTCAGCCAGGAATTGCTTTCCGCAGCCCCAGGGGAAGGTTTTCCCAGCAGCAAAAGCAAAGCTGGACACCAGCATCTGACAAAACACAACCAACTGTTCCACCCACAAGCCTGACTGAAGTTCAGGCCACGCAGCTTGCTTATTAGCAGCATCAGTATCAATGAATATGTGAAAAAAAAAAAATTGCTGAGTCTAAGAGACTCCTGTGACTCTGTCTCAGAGCTGGATGACGGCATGTCTAAAAAGACACGTGCACTTATCAAGGCTTTTCTTGTGTTTGGGTGTTGCTTGATGCCTCATCGCAGAGCTTGGCTTGGACTGCCTTTCCCTCCGTGGAGACACCCCTTTGGATCTCTTTCTTCCATGCAGACACATCTTTTCAGGAAACTTACAGGAACTGAATAACCCTGGGGCTTCTAATGCTCTGTGAAACTTTGCTGATCCCATTCAATACGTTCAGACATAACAGAGGATTGGACTAATGCCCACAGCCTCATCTCTCCAGGACAACAGAACAACTTTGGAAATGCTGAACAATTTCAGTGTAATATTCACTATTTAGAACAGTAGCTCCTTGCTCAGGAGCTACAGTCTCAAGCCAGCAGAGCAGAAGGGATAAGAGCCAGCATCTCTGCTACATAAATCCAGCTCAATGAAATAGCTGTGGTTTCTCACCAACAGGATGATTTTCAGGCAGGTGAGGGAGGAAAGTCAAGCCATAAGGCAGCAGCCACCTGACACAGAGCTGGGAGATGTCACTTAGCACCCAGAGGGGTGCAGCTGGCCTCAGGCAACCCCACCTAGCCCCAGCCACCCTTTCATTTTCACTTGGGCCCTGAACAAGGTGGGTGCCTGGCTCATGCACCACTGAAAGGGAAAGGAGAGGGAGGACATTTTTCATTCCCACTTTTGGGAGCTGCTGCCAGAGCGGATTCACCCATGGGCCATTCAACAGCATGCTAAGGGGAGGGAAGAAGCACACCCAAAATGGGCTGTGATTGTTTCCTCATTGAAATAAGGGAGATAATTTAATCCAGTTCGACAGATAAATGAAGGTGGGGAAGCTCTAGGGAAACGATGCTCCTGATGGCTTTCAGTACCACAATAGCCACAACTCGACTATCTCATCTTCCCCGAGTCCTCTAGAGAGCCCAGCTCTGCTGCGCTTGGCAGGATGTATGTTATAATTCTCAGTGGCTGCAGACATGGTGTAATGCACCGGAACAAGGGGTTGTCACGGATCCCAGTAAGAAAGGCACTTGAACTCTGTAAAGTATTGATTAAAATATCTTTTATTGGTGAGAACAGGAGAAGAAAAAAGGGATAGCATAGATAAATTTATGTGCCTTCAGATGCTGGGAACCTCAAGATGAGCTGCACAACGGACAGATCTGTGCCCCAACCAGAGGTCCAACTGATGCTGCACACTTCAGGATTACCTGCACGTGAAGGGACATTAAGATTGTCTTTGCTATCCTCTTTTTTTTCTTCTCATGCTGTTCCCAATAAAAGATACTTTAATCAATACTTTAGGGAGTCAGTGTTTTTCTTACAGGGATCCACAACACACACTTGCTCTGGTACATTACAGGTGGGAAGCCGCACATTGGTGGGCAGCTCTTCAGCAGTGCTGCAGAGCAACAGCACTTCCAGGCAGTTCATGGGCTGCTGCCAAGTTATAGCAAGGGGAGGATGTGCCCAGCCAGCCGTGAGTTTGTGTCCATGAATTTAAAACCCTGAATCTACAGGAAGCATCAGATGTGAGAGAGCAACCACCACCAGCAAAGCCAAACCAACCACAAATCCCAACAGAGACGCAGGTGCTGTGCTCCACAGGGGTGAAGTTCATCCCTTGGAGTCACAAGTAGATGTGACGATCACATTGGGAACAAAAAGACCCCAGTGTGCTGGAAAAAAAGCCTTATCAGATAATATATCGCAAGGGAAATTCCCCATTAAAAAAAGGATAAATCTCAACATCTTCAGAGCTCCCGGAAGCCCATGAGGTTTCTGCAGCATAACTGTAAGTATCTAGCTGAGTGGGGGCTATTTTTCAGCTACGAGGGAGAAAGGCAGGCACGTGACAGCTTATGTCTTTTGCTTAGTAATTATCATTCCGGCACTGGGGGACTTTACTTCTGCGTTCTTAATATATAAGATCCCCTTGCAGTCTTTGTCTACCATGCTGTTTGCAATGCAGGGGGAAAATCATTAATAAAGACAATAAAGTAATCTCATCTAGCATAAACATAGCCAAAAGAGGTTTGCCTCATCTAATGCCTTCTGCTCAGCAGGGCATGCTCGCCCTAGAAATCAGTTCCCAGCTCATAGTGGGTAATCTTCAGTTAACAGTTTATATACAGAAAGACTAAACTATGTTTGAGAATAACCAAGCATGAAAATAATAATTAAAGCAGGGAAATTAATTCCATTTTGCATTAGTTCAGAATCTGTGAATAATGTTACCAAAAGTTTCAAGAGATCATTTAAAAGGCGACTTTCCTCCCGGAATGACAATGTTTTAAAATACTTACCAAGTCCTTTTCTTTTAGATTTTCTACTAACTGATCCATTTTATATTGATCCTTATTTGATATTTCTACTTCATACAGACTGAAGTAAACACCCTGAAAGCAGACTGCAGACAAAAGAGAGAGAATTTGATGTTGAAATAGGGCCTTTTGCATGAACTCTGAACAAACAAGTGCTCCTGTACCAGGAAGATGGGTGTGCAATTGCTGGAAGCACTGGGTTTTAAAAAAAAAAAAAAACAACTTATCAAGATTTCCTAAGCGTGTATATGTATTCATATTGCAGTGAGTTTCCTCTTCAACCCATGGTTCACAGGAGATGTTTCCTATCTTATCTCTGCAGCTAACAAAAGCAATTTAACCAATGCTGCGTGCTTCAACAGAGACAGGGAGTCTTTCAGAGGGAAATACCTCATTCTAACATGCCATATTCTCCCCTGCTATGGGGCATCCTTATTCCACACTCTGATCCCCAAAGGAATTTAACAAAGGCAAGATCTCGGACCCACCTTACCCCTCTGAATTTCACAGCATAATTCTTCTGTTCAAGTATTTCCTCTCTTTCACCAGCCGATCTTAAGACTGTTGCTCCATGGCACCTTTATCAAGTGCTCCTGCTTCCTCCCCTGCCCTGGCACTATCCTGTGTCCATCTGCACTGTAAGCTGAATGCGAACCCCCAAAACAGGCTGGCTGTCAGCCGGCCCAATCAGTGCCCTGACCTGGCTCAGCAGAGCTGATACACAGATGGGAGGCAACACTGCAGCAGCCCACACTTATTTTGGTGCAAGATGACATGGAAATGCACCTGCAAATCACATCCAGAGCTCTCCACGTGCAACCTGCAGTATCCATGTCAGTAACTGCACGTCCGCTGCAATGGGCAGCCACTCACAGCCATTGGGAGCTCAACATCTTGGGGCTGAGAGCTGCCAGGCTCGTCAAAACTCCAACCCAAAAAGCAATAAGCAGTACGAACCCCAAAGTGTAATTAGACACAGGTCCTCTTCTCCTCACTCTGCACTGATCAGGACAGAGAGTGGTTGACTATAGGCAAGTGGGGTCTCTCAGCACCACTAAGGGACAGCAGAACCTTTCTCTGCCTTCCCCAAATCTGTGCTTCTATTTTTCTTATTGCTGAGCATTCCCTGCCTCTCCCCAAGATCTCTGGACTCCTCTCACACTGTCATTCACTGTCAGTCCCCTTGAAGTTATGAGTAGGTTACCCGTGACTACTTGCAGAGCTACTGCAGGCAGCCACATCTTTTGGATTTGGCTGGCAGCTACCCGCCATGTGCCCATATGCAGGAGACACTGGATCAGACCTTAGGAGGTGGAGCGTCCCTCACCTCATAGGGAGATCGTGTAAGAAGGGAAAAGTTTGTCTCCCTGCATTTGCTCTCAGTTGCACCATGTTTGGCACCTTGCAGAATGGAAGCCCAGGTCTCAAAACAAGGTCTCCCACCTTGTCCTGTCCCAGGAACGGGCTGATTAAAGGGCTGCTTTGGGAAGAGGATTATATCACACTAGGAGACCATATGAAGTGTGGTCAGGAAAACATCCCTGTGCTGCACTGGCATTTTAACTTGTTTATCTGCAATCAGCTACCCTTCAAGACAGGACCCAGTGCTACGTGGACCTGAGTTCTGACGCCCTGTGGCAATTCCTATGGCACAGCACAAGCAGATGTTACTCATCGTGCCAGCAGGTTTTCCACTCACCTTCATTCCCAATGTAATTTCTTTTCCCAAATGCAGCTGCTGGTAGCTTTTTCTTCAAGTCCGACAAACCCATGACATGGTTAATGTCCAGATTGTGAGGCCTGTGGGGATAAAGCAGCAGAGGGTGAGATCACAAGCATAAAAGGCTCCCAGAATTAAGCATAGCAAAGAGCCCCGGTTGCCCTGGTCACTGTGAAACTAGAGAAAGCAGTTCTGGAGAAGGCTGGAGAAGGCACAGCTTGCCTAGCACCTAGCCGATTTGAGGATCCTGTTTGGAAACACATCCAAACACTGATATTGGTGGCTCTGTTACTGACTGTCACTGGCTGTTTCAAATTGCTCCTGCTGGTTGGCTTCTGACTACTGAAGATTTTAAAATATCTCATTTTTTTGAATGCTAGTTACCTCAATACTTTATTTGCCATCATGCTGATCTGTAAACAGAACTGGCTGATCGTACATGCACCATCAGGAAGCCCACTTCTCACAAGGAGAAAAATCCCAAGCAGGAATAATTGATTTGGAATAAACGTCCCAAAGCAGTTAACAAAAAGAGATAAGAAAATACAGCTGTTTCCAGCTGCAGTTTGGGGCCTGATCTCATGTCCTCATCCAGCTGTTGCTGTGATACTTGCACTGCTGGCTGCCCAACACCACTTTCCTGACACCAACAGTTGCCCCGACGGTGCAGGTGGTAAGTTAGTGCAGCTGCAAGAAGATGCTGATCAATGAAGGGATGGGGGAAGAGAGACAAAACTGGCTTCTGCTGGTACACAGACACCCAAAGGTATAATGCTTCACACTCCACAAACTGCACAGAAAGAAGAGAAAGGGGCAACTTACAGCTGGGCTGGAATCGTGGAGCAGTATGGGGTCCTCAGGGCGATGTTGCACAAAAGCTGGCCCCCAATGGAAAGCTGCCCCCTCCATGGACAGTACAATGCTACAGGCAAAAGGGAGAAAGGCTCAGAGAAAGCAGGAGAGGAGAGGAGGGCAAACAGGGAAAGGTACATTTATAAAACAAAAACAACCACCAGATGCTCCTACCTTTGTGGTTAAGCTCAGGTCTAGAGAAAAGGGAGAAAAAAAAGGAACATTTAGCAATGGGAAAAGGAAAACAGCCCACAAAAGTGACCAGGTATTTTGGAATGACAAGAAGTTGCTTACAGGTTCTCTATAGCCAAGACAGGCATTTCCTTCGGCTCCCTGTACTGGCAAGCGATGACTATGTATGGGCAGATCTGTCTGGGCCGCTCAGCAGTGCTGCCATCGGACACTTCATACACGTAATACTGGGGTGAGAAGGGAAACATTGATGAAAAAAACACATTGAGGAACAAGAGAGGAACCTGGGCCAGCGCTGTGTTCCCCTGCAGCCCGCAAGTGAGCTGTCTGCACAGTCCTGTTGCAAACCTATACCTGGCTCTGCTCGAAGGCCTGGCAGTGGCTGGTCTTTGATGGTATGTTGTTTCTGCTCATGGCAATGTGACAGTCATAGCCAGGAGATGGGCAGGTATAGCTGGTTGTGTAATTCTCAGATACCACCTTGACCTTCCCCTGTGCCAGAAAATTCACCAAAAGAAAAAAAGAAGAAAAGAATACACATAATTGTTTGCAAAAACTTATTTTAAAAGACCCCTGAATCCTCCTTTTCCCCAAAGACAGTGTTGCTGGCAGCCTCACGTTCCCCACTGTGAGGGGGCTGTGTGCATTTGCATCCTTCCAAACAGGAGGGCCTGACTCGGCTGAGCTCAGCATGGCAGCCAAATCTGCACTGCTCAGGAGAACCAACAGGAGCACTGTGTTTTCCATGCCAGCTACAGAGAGCAGGAGCCCGTGGGGAGGGGAAAGAGTACCACACACCAGCCCCATGGAGGAAGGGAATGGGGCCGTGATCTTGGTTACCCTCTCAAACCCCCCAAATGCACGAGAGTCCAGGGAAAAAGGTGACCCTATGACAATTTCTGATCTCAGCGGTGGAATTTGGAAGGTCTGCTGCATCCTCTGCCCCCCCGCAGGCCACCAGCAAAGCCCAGTCTGATCTCTTGCTTTCTAGTCTGACATATCCCATAGTCAAAAATCCTGACGAGCTCTCAGAGCTGATTTTACACCCCACCCCACCACAGTTATGGGCACCAATGTCTCCTTAAAAGCTGCTTGCACTGTATAGCGGCTTCTGAAAACCATTCCACATAAAAAGACAGACTTGCATTTTACCTTTATTAGCTTACAAATGACAATATAGCCTGATTTTCCATGATACCAGGGTCTCGGATGAAGACAGTCTGCATACTTGGAAATATAAACCCCTGTGAAAACAAAGCAATGCAAGATAACGTGAATCATCTGTCGAGTAAAGCTGATTGCCAAAAGAACCCTGTAAAGAGGACCCTCCTTGTGGGAATGGGAGTCTCTGCAGACCCAGTGCTGCAAACCAGAGTAGCGCTTGCTGCCATAAAAAGGGTGAAACTCTTTCTGACTCTTTTCCTTTTTTTGACTGCTGGTATGGAACAGCATTATATGTTTCAGGGTCAGCTCTAGAAAAGGAGTTACCTTGGGTTTCTCCTGGGGGAAGGACCCCAGTGAACATCAGTTTTGCCCATACTACATGAAAACATACAGAGCGAGGGCATGTCTCTTACAGGAGCATCTGGTGAAGAGCTTCCCAGTCAGACTGCAAGTGGGGCAGGTACTTTGCTCAATCTGGAGTCAGGCAAAGGCAATGTGGATGTTTATACATGGGGGACACACACTGCAAGGGCACAAGAGCAGGCCCATGGCATGGCATAGACCCTCCCAGGCCCCTTCCTTGGCTCTTTATGGCCCTTCAGCATCCCAGATGCCAACGTGAACCTTTTAACCTGTGACAGGGCCTATTCTGACATGGCTTATTCCCATCCCTTCTCCATGCTCAGGGCTTATCATATGTGGATTTATTGGGGGGTGGTGGTGGTAGTCGTGGCTCTTCACTCCTGCTTTATATTTGTAGACAAGGTGGGTAGAGAAGTACATGGGGGGAACCAGGGACTGGGCAGGGGAAGGGCTACAAAGAGACACACCATAATATTCATCTCAGTCCACCAGGACTAAGATATACAACCAGATAAATAACCAGTTCTTGCCTGGTTTTGCATTCACTGCCATTGGCTATTCAATAATTAGGCATCTTGGCCTGCAAAGACTTGCGGGATGAGGCTGGGAGACATTCTGCTTCTGGCAGAAGGATTTCTCCGAGTAACGCGTCCTGCACTGCACGTCTTGAGGCCCCAGACCTTTGGGCAAGGAACAAGCACAGACTGAAAAGGGCTTTGACATGTCACGATCTGCTCTGGTTATTAGTAAGACTGCTGGCAAAAGCTCAGCAATGGACTCTGAACAGCAAACTGGTGGGGAGAGCTGCCAAAAAGCCACTTTGGTGACAAAGGTGGTTATTAACAAGGGGAAAAAAAAAACCAACTCTGAAATGGAGAGGTGAAGAGACAATAACATTCCCTGGGGAAGATCCCATCTTAATCTGGTTGAGGGGGCAGAAGGAAAACACTGCTGCTTGCTTGATCCAAACAAATGCCGTTTCCCATGCAAGAAACACAGGAGTTTCCGTGGATCTTTGCAGTAAATAACAAGGCAGTACCAGGAGTTTGTTTGGGCTTTGTTTTTAAAGGAGTTGATACCCCCAGAACAGCAAACAGGTCTCTTGGTCCTCTGAATGGAAATCTTACCTTTTGCTGGGTCACCAAGCATGGAAATAGAACTGCTGTTTACACGGAGCCCTGTCTGACACACCTCTTTTGCCTTCAAAAGAAGAGACAGCCTCTTTTACCATCTACTTTCAAAGATAAGGGACACAGCTACTGAAATCTGTAGCATGACAGTTGGCAAAATACTTGCAACAGGCAAACATGTGCTGCAAGTCAATTACAGATCGTTACAGCCTCCAAACACCCGCAGCATAAAGAAAACTAAATACAGTGTCCTCAGGAAGAACCAACAGGAAGAAAATTTGTTGTTTCAGGTACTAAATACTTGTATTTATCAAGTGTTGTTACAAAAACCTCTGTGGAAGCAAAAGCTTAGAAAAATCTGGAAAAAATCCAGCATCTCCAGAAACCACTGCAAGCACAAGGCTGGACTTTGCACTTTCTTTATCTGCGTGGGCAATTTATGGAAAAATAAATGCAACGGGGCTGGCAAGAAACAAAGCCCATTTGCTACTCTGTGCTCACTCCTCCATAGGCACAATTACTGCCTTGGGAGCATCTTCCCGGCTTTGATTTAATCCATGTCCAAAGCTGATTCATCAAAGTGTGCAAAGAGCAAATGTATATTGACCAGAGTGACAATACTAGCAGTTTGAACTCATTAGGGGTGAGAAATAAAAGCAAACCAGACAAACTGTACTCAGTCCCTTTATAAGCAACACAGGGCACTCATCTCACCTAACTTCTGCCTCCTAAAATGCAAGTGTCTAGCTTAGACTAGCCAGCTAGATCTCTCCTCTGAACAACGGAGAGAGAGGCACCTCCAGAGAGCGATTTATCCCAAGGATTTTAGATGCCTGCATTAAAGGAGGTCCAACTGTCCTCTGGAGAGCTTTACCTTTCCTAGGGTCTGTACAAGAATCTCAGTCACTTGGCACAGACTATACTAAATTTCAAACAGCTAAAATGAAGCAGGACAATTCCCACTCCCAAACTTAGACTGAAAGTGGTTTACTTTGCTGCAGCTCAGTCCAAACTGAACAGAACTAAACTGCGTTCAGGCCACTCTCACCCTGAACAAAACCATCCCTACAGTGATTTAGCATGGCATCATTCAATCACGTTAAAAGTGAATTTCCACTAGATTTCCTGTGCATCCTTGCGTAGACAAACTCTTCTCACAAAATCAAAAGGATCCTTGTGAAAAATGAGCAGGAGTAACTATCTCCCAATAGCTGTGTCAGGCTCTCTCTCCACCTCGATGGCAAAACCAAGGGCACTTGCCCCAAACCACCAAACTCCTGTCTTCTGTCACAAAGGCGCTTTTCTCTTCTAAGCGTATATGAAAGGTTTCACCTGCCTGTACCTGACCATAAATCCACTGGGACAAAGGGAGACTCCTTCTATCTCCCTGAAGAGGGCAAAGGAGGCAGCCAAATCTCAAACAGTAATCAACTGGAGAGATGCAAAATAAGATCCATCACTAAAACCTCCCAGGAGCTGCTTTCAGAACTTGCTCCGGACTATTTATACAGTAGTAATTGCACTGGTAACTGGGGTACAGAGAGCCAGGACACTTCAGTCAACAGATGTGCTAGCTTTGGTGGGACAGAGCACATGTGCAGGCACTTGGCATCAAACTTCTTAAGCTGAATAAAATTTCAGGTTACCTCTTCTTCATTATCAAACAGCAGAAATGCAAAGGTCTCCTCCAGCTCCTTCTGGCTGTACCCGGCAGCTTCCTTTGCTTGCGCAAAAGCTTTGAGCTGCAGAAGACACAACAACACTTTGTTCTAGTCCGTTCATGCCAAAGCCAAGTGATGTGTGTTCATGGTGCGCGGACAGCATATCCCAAGTACTCCAGTCGTGGTCAGTATGGGGCAGCTGGCAGCAGCCAGGTGATGCTGGACCAGCTCATGGGTCCCCACATCATTCCCTCCCCCAGGCACGTGTACACCCAGTCTCCCACCACAAGGCCCCCAATCCGTGCATCTGTCTGTCCGTCTGTCTCTGCCTTTGTCCCCAGCAGAACATGTTCAGTGTCCTCCAAAGGACAGCAGGTACATCCAGCCCCGCAGTGTCACACTGTGCTCATCCCAGGGAAGTCCAGCCTTATTCCACCTTGCCCCTCTTGCCACACATTGTCGGCTACTGGGGAGCTTGTTTCACTGAGCAGCATGTGGGCTGGCAGAGCATCACATTTAGTAGCCAGCTATGGCCATCAGAAGACAAATCATCTCAGCTGTGGAGAAGATGCCTACAGAAGGGAAGATGCTTGGGGGCACCTCTCTTTTTCTCTCACTGCTGGCCAGGGAAGCCTAGACTATTTGACTAGAGGGCAGGTGCTATCATGTGACTACAGGTCAGAGGGTTTGGCTACAGCCAAGTAACACATTACTGCAATTTCTTTTGTCTGATAATTAAAGCAGAGCATGTTCTCAGTGCAGACAGGGAGAACATCGTGGGAGCAAACAGAGCTGGGTCTGAATCCATGATATTTTGGGGCTTTAATAAAAGAAGTTGTAAAAGGATGGGATTTTTTAAACAGGGTTAGAAGATAAAACAACAGTCTCATCACTGCTTTTGCTTATTTTGACTTTAGAACTCACAGGCAAATCAATAAATTGATACCTGCTTTCCGAGTTTTTTATCCAGCTCCACAGTGACTATCCCAGCTTTAGGCAGCCAAAATGTCTAAGCTCTATTTAATGACAACAAGCAGACTGGTCATCTCCAGTCCCCAGAGGAGGCAGCCTGTCTTCCATGCCAATGACAGTGGGACTGTAGAGATGAAGGCATTTTAAAAGTGGTTCTGTACACACCCCAGTCAGCTGGAGAAAAGGAAATGAGGTTAAAACTGGTGCCTGCACAGGTGTGAGGGCAGACAAATGCTAGGTATCAAACCAGCATTTCAACCTGCCCCAGATGCCTGCTCCAGGAACTCCTGCTGAATGTTTGGCAACGTTGGCTGAATGGACTTTTTGTTCCTGATCAGATTGGGAAGGAAGAAGTGCAAGAAAGCAAAGGAAAGGCTCCCTTCAGTCAGGAACTGCAAAGGCTGCTTGCTACAAGGCAGGCAGATCAGTCACGTGCTGCAAACGAAAGACCTGCCAATAAACCAGCATTTACAGATGTCTGCAGCTCCCAAAGAAACGCCACTGTTTCCTGAGCTGCCAGTAACACCTTGCTCCCCCACCAGCCTTACCTCACTTAGGAAAACATCATTTTCCACCAGAATTGCTTGGCTGTACTGAAAACCGTCTTGAGATGTGGAGTCCAAGTAGGAGCTCTGCAGCACTGAAACCGCTGTCTGCAAAAGGGAACTCGACTCTTCCGATTCTGGATGAAAACCTGGAGGAAAAAAGCAAAAAGCAGGTGCAAATATTAACTCTGGGCATCCCCAGATGAGTATGGGGCCTCAGCAGAGGCGGGTGGCAGCTGAGTGTGACTCACCACACATGGGCCTCATTTATCAAGCCCAGATCTCCACGGAGCAGATCAGCTCCATGGCTCCCACTGGGAGAAGTAGCTCCCGTCCAGCCATGCAACCCCCAAGTCTTTGTCTGCAAGTTAAATTGCCCTTCCACAGGAGGAATATGAGCTCCCTGTTTGCCAGTGAGCCCTTAAAAGTTTTTCCTTTGCAACAGGAAAAAAAAAGAAATCATTAGCAACTGCTAGAAGCAAAGCCTGGTGGTAAATTAACTTTACGCTCTCTGAGCAGGTCAGCGTTTTCTCTTGTGCTAAAAAGTTACTTAGATTCATTGCGTGCTCTTTTAGGGTGTGAGAGTTGATGTCTGCCCACAGGGAAAATCTCGGTGCATGCTCAGTTTCTCAGGGTTCCCTGTTTTACTATAAAGATCTTCAAGTCATGAGTGAATGTGGTTTTCAATATCACGAGAGCAAACCTTCCTTCAAAGCCTCAACCGGAAGAGTCTTCTCAAAGCCCAAATTCTCTCAACATCTCCGAAGGAAAACATCCCAGTAAAACACTTCCCAACAGCATCCCACCAAGAAGAGGTCCCAAAGCAGTTGACAAATTAAATACCAACATAAAAACAAAGGAAAGCCCTGCAGTATTTGTGCTCTTGCAGCTGTTAAAATCCAAATATTAAATAAAGCAGCCATTTAGAAATACAGGAAATCCTGGGCTCAGTCTCTGTTGCTCATTTAAAAACCTTTATTACTGGTAGTGATTCATGAGCTATGAGATTTCAAATCCCAAGCTGAGTTTGCAACATAGACACATTGAAAAGGTTTATTTTTTCTGACCCATAAACTTTAGAAAATAAAGCAGTCCTCTATAAGCAAAGAAATGTAGAACTGCCGAACCCCACCTGAAGAGCAGGTTTTGCAGGCTGGTTGCTCTTTAAGAAAAACCTCGCTGAAATTTTTGAAGACAAATAGATAAGTTCTCATTTTAACCTCTAAAGCAGAAAGGCCCACATTCCTTTGGTGATGAGCAAGATAGCATCTGTTGTCACCCTGCAACCTACTTGGTGTTTTGACTGATTTTTAAAGGCTAAGTTTTAACCTTTTTTTCTTTTCCTCCCCTCAATTAAAAAGAAGAAAAGACAGGATCATTCCTTATGTCACAAATCTTGTTATTCCTCTCAAATCACTCAAGGCCAGGAAAGAATCTAATATCAGGAAAAAGGAAAAATAACAATTCTAATTGCATGTATTAAACTCATTTAACTACACTGCTCTAAGCCACTCCAGCCAGTCCGCACTACGGGGCTTAACAGGGGAAGGGAGACAGCATCTGCATTGTGCCAAGCAAAAGAAAATCCAGACAAGGCAAAAAGTGAGGGGAAACAGTATAAAAACAGCTCTGAAAATGGTTCTAACAAAAGCACATAGAGGGCAGGTGGGAATGGAAATTGGGAGCACAGAAAGGAAAGTCTTCAAAAGTACTTTTGCCTCTCTTAACATTGCTCTGGGGTCTTTTGTGCCCTCTTGCATTCACTGTCTAAACCTCCCACTTTCAGGTGATGCCTCTGTAATCATTAGAAGCAGTAAAAAAGCAGGTGAACACAAGTTGGCTCTCAAGTGCAGAAAAATGAAAAATAAAGAGGTCTTCCAGCTCTCTCTCAGTATTACTGTTTTCTCTCTTTGAACATAATGAGTATAGGAAGCAATGTTAATTTTGCTCACTTTTTTCTCACTTGTCCTTCGTTTTGCTTTGTGTCTTGCATCCTGTGGATCTCAAAGAAGCAGTCAGGGAGTTCACATTCCTCCATGGAAATCAGATCAGGGAATTACATCCCAGCTCACAGCTCTGCTCAAAGGCTTGGACTGAACATAACATCCCTTTTTGCTTCTTGCTGGAGAACCACAATGCTTGTGTCCAGAGTCATCCTCCGAGGAGAGAAAGCCCTGTCCTCAGCATCTTCTCTGCCAGTCTAAACAAGCCCAGCTCCCTCGACCGCTCCTCATGTCGCAAAAGCACAGGACTGCAGCAGATGCTATTTAAATTCACAGCTACTGCTCCAAACCATCTCACTTTTCAGGGTGCGATATTCTGCTCCTCCTACTGACAGTGTCTGCAACTCTGCATTATCGACAAGTTTGGGGTCTTGGAGCATGGTAAAGGCCACATCTAAACGTGTGAGCTGGGAGCCAGTCATGTGTTTCCATGCTGAGTATGTGAGACACTGAGCCGACAAAGAGAGATTACAGGGTTAAAAACTCCTCTGGGTGCAGAACACATATGGAGGGTGCAGGGTGTTAAATCGGCAAAAGCATTGGCTATTCAGTATCGTTCAGGGGTAAAAGCTAAAGGCTTTAAAACAAAAAAAAAAGGCTGGGAAGCTCTTGGAAATGCAACATAAACAGCAATTTTGCAGGTCATAACTCAAACATTTGTTCCTCCCTGCAAGTTCAGCTGCAGTGTAAAAATGAAAGTCCAAAAGGGGAAAAAAAAAAAAGTTGCCATAGTAATACATAAATACATGAGATGAAATAATCATAGAGCGTGGCACTGAGCCTGGCAGCTTGCTGTGACCCTTGTCTCCCCTTTCAGATTTAAGGGGCTCCTTCACGTCTGTTCCCACCCTAAGGAAGAGTCTGGGCTCACAGGAATACATGCAAAACCCTGACACATCCAGGTTTAATTTGTGGAAGCAGAAGGCCCTTGAAAGTCTCTGCGCATGCTGTGAGGAGGTGAAAGTGAAAGTGAAGTGAACCAGAAGTAAAAGTGAAAGTGTCCGATCTGCTCCGAGCAGCTTGGACATGCCACTACGACCACGAGGTCGGTCAGACAGCAGAGATGCATCGCAGGACTGATGGCTGGAAGAGAGCTGGAGAAACCCAGCACAGCTCTGCACCAGCACGGCCCAGCTGAACTCACAGTAAGTGTTATCTGTGCCCTAAAATCCTTGGGGAGGGGATTCACAGCCTGTCCTGGTGATTTCCTACCCTGATAGCAAGGGAGAAAAAAGAATCACCTTTGCGGCTATTAACATCAGTTGCCAACGCTGCAAGCAAGACTGATCTTTGCTTCGTGCTGTGGCTGCGCAGAAGTCATCCTCCAAGAGCCCTGCATTCCTTGGAAGGCTGCTAACCTACTTTCTAGACTTAAAGCCAGCTCCTTTGACCTTTCCTCCCTGATCGCGTGTGCAAATGTCTTGACATGGCCTGTTCTGTCCTCTGCAAAGCTTTGGCTAAAGCCAGCCTGAGTGGACATGCCCCACCAGCAAACATGCATGGCCCATACGCCTCCTGGGAGCCGCACGCCTTTGCTCCCTTTCCAATTCAGGGCTCCTGCAGGTGATGGATGCCCATCAGGAGGGTCAGCCAAGGCAAAGAGACACATACTTCCCAAAAACAGGATCCTCTTTTGGCTCATCCATTTTCATGTAGCCTCTGGACAGCCTCACCACTTCCAAAGTCAGCCCAGGAGGAAAACCCATGGCTTTCAAACCACTTACTTGTACAGAGAAAACAGTTTGCTTTTCTTCCTGGTCTTTTTTTTTTTTACCTTCAAATGTTAGTAGCACTTCCTGCAGACACTTGAATGCTGTCAAATCTCCAAAAGTCTGCAACCCAGCACGGTCAACGCACACTAAACACAGCCACGCTGCTCACCTATGGGGCTTTCGACCTGTCCTCAAGCACAGCTGCTCCCCCACGGTCCCTTCCCACAGCCCTTCTCCATCTTGCCTCTCTTCAACCAGGATTTCCTCTACTTTCCTGGCTTGGTCCCATCGTTAGTACGAGCTGTAACAGCAGGCACCGCTGGCAGTGTCAGTTCTGGTACCACCACATGCCACTCTGTACTGTCAACAGATCATGTACCACCAGCTGAGACTCCTTAAGATCATCCTCCCAACTTCTTCAGCTCTGCAGAAGTCCACTTTCTCTCTTCTTTTTATGATCTCCGATCCTGATTTTGCTGCTCTCTTTAGTTTCACTTTCTAATAGTTTCTAGCACACAGTAATTATTATGACAATTATATGAACTGTCCCTTTTAACTCTGCATTATAAAACCCACGGTAATACATGCTTGACCAGCTATTTACCTGCAAACTTCTTTTAGCTACAGCCTGCTGACAGAGCAGCCACAAAGGCAACCTGGCAAACATATTGAAGGGGTTAAATCCCTGACAATCCCTGACTAAGACCTTACTGTGAGTTTCACTTGCATCCTTGTTCTCTTTTGTTCTCTTCCCCTGCAAAGACAGTTTTGGTTACCTGCTGAGCAGAGTTGATGATAGGACATTTCCTGTGGCTTCTTACCTTATAGGACTAAACAGGCCTTGAGCGAGCTCCTTAGGCTTCCTAATTAAATCACTGATAACAGGAACTCAGGACGTTTGTGCCAAAGATAAGCACCAAAGAACTAGCTTAAATCAACCCCCTTGTAACATTCCGAGGCCGAAGGACTGATGAGCTAATTCAATGACTATATATGGACAAAGGAAGCCCAAAGTTCAACTAACGGACAACGTGAGGAAGGCTATGGAAGACCACCGGGAGGGTGAAAAGACCCTAACCCTAATTTTACTGCGCATGCTTGGACTATGTAAATGAATTCTGGGAACTCATCACCATAAAACTGCCCTTTTCAGGAAATCTGATGAATATGTATGATTTTTCTGTATACGAACTGGTGTGTTGTGCTAACCTGGCAGAGCACTTGTGGCGGAGCGATCCCCAGTGCTGCCCAGCACTGCAATAAAGAATATCTGCTTAATAGTCATCCCGACTATTGAGTCCTGATTTTGGCTTTTCACGGCAACAATACTGACAAAGAAGGATGTCTCTTTTTCCAGGAGTCCTGAGGCTTCCTTGAAAAGCTCAGCCAAAACCTCCTTGATGGGGGGCAGTTGGCAGGACAAAGAAATTCAGATAACGAACTGACCTTCCAGGAAAACAGAAGTCAGCAACAACTATTCTGGGAACTGATGTCTTAAGCCAACTTATGTCTCTACACCAAAAAGGTATAAAAAGTAACTCGCTACCTACCCAAAATGAGCTTCTCTGCAAGAACTTCCCTGTATGAGATCTCCCAGACAGACCAGACCCTTGCCAGGGACTCCTGTCTGACTCTGGACTCAGTGACGTCGATCATCTTTGAAGTGAGACTTTTCCATCATCGATTGGCCCCACTCCTGGGAGCGGTTTGGTGAGTGTCACACCGGTGACACCTCACGTAATATATTTATAGCTGCACACATAGGTAAAGGTTCATTAAGTATATACTTGCTTCACTAGCTGGAATTCTGTAATAACTTGTAACATACATATATTTACTTTACTCATGTATACATATATATACTTGCTTTCCTAGTGTAGTGACTTGTAGTATATATTTATATATGTATATATTTGTTTTTACTAATAATAGTTTTGTAGTAATTTGTAAAAAAGCAATTCTCAGAAACCCAGCCCTCCATGTCCTTGTGTATTGCAGAATCCTGAGAACCCCACGGTCACGATCTTTACTCACCTACAGGTCAGGTCACCCTCACAGGTCACGACCACGACCGCTATACCTGTGCAGCCCAACTTTTATAATGAGCCTTGGCTCATTATAAAAGCACAGAAGTCACTTTCTTCTTTCAGTTTAAGCCAAAAACTGAGCCAAATTAAGCCAAACTAAGCCAAAAATCACCATCTCCCACAAATGTCTAGGAGCAGGAAGGTGTCATGCCTGCAAAATAACAAGACGTTGACTACTGCAGATGCTTCTGACTGTTGTAAAGTATTTTCAGTTAATGACGTGATGTAAACTAAGCTTACATTTAGTCTCCAGGAGTAATCAGGCAAGGAGATGTAGCACAGACCGCTCACATGGCTAGCTGATATTAGATGTATTTGCAAACCGATCACCCGAGGCAGACCCAGGAGACCGCTCTGCGCAGTGCGGCAGAGCTATCCCCACCATGGCGCAGGTGTCCTATGCCCACGGGGACCGATCCAGGGCATGGTTAGCATGGCACCAAAGCAGAAAATTATTTGCCTTGGCATATTCAAGCCTCTTGGGGGTTGTACTGTGTTTTAGTGTGGGTTCTTCAAAGCCTTTCGATCTCAAAATACACTCTCTTACACTGGACAAGTGCCTTGTTCCTGCTGATCCTGCCATTATCAGCAACTTTCACAGCTTTGCTGCTTCCCAGCATCTTTTTCTTTCACTTTCTTGCCTTTTTCCTTCTCATTTTTTCCACTCCAAAACACAGACAACTGTTCTAACCTTCTATTTGTCAGGCTGCTAATAAGCAGAGCTGGCTGAACCTACCGTGCGCTAAAGGATCTGATCTAAACCACGCATCAACGGAGCCAACACAGCCGGGATATTATATATACCAGAGGCAGATGTTGGGCATGGGATGGGTTACCAGGGCAGGCTTGTGCTCATGGTCCAGCCAAAACAAGACCTCTGGCTTAAACTGGGCTGATGGAGGTACCCATTTGTAGAGATGAGGAGCGAGTCTGTTGGCAAATGAAAGTGGAAAAGGCCTCCCACCGGGGATGGAAAAGGTGGCACAGGTTGTATCACGGGCTGTCCGGCAGAGCCAGGAAGGGCTCTAATAACAGGCACCATTTTCTGAAGGTGTCACTATGGGTTGCTGCAGATGGATTCAAAGATCAACTGGACAGATTTGTGGGGAAAATACTCTATTAAATACAAAGATTCCAGCTCTTCCTCAGGAAGTCCCTGAGCCACAAACCTGCGCAGTTGGCATGAGTTTTCAGAGAAAGAGCGCTGTACCTTTGTCCTGTTCATGTGCTTTTCCCTAAGCGGCCACTCCTGGAGTCAGGATACCAGCCAAGATGGGTATTTGGTCTCAGTGGGGACAGCCCATTAAATCAGTACAAGGTTTTACCCCTCCTCCAACATTCATGGAGCCAGGCTGACACCATATGATGGATATGCAGTGCCACATTAGCATGACCATGGTAGGAAGCATCTCTTACTTTATGCAGGCAAGACGAGGAACTTATTGAGTCAATTATACTGCAACTGCTACAGGCCTCCTGCAAGTAAATCATCGTAACAGATCATTACAAACCACCTCTCTACAGCAGATGTTTCCTCATACTCTCAGAGAGTGCTTGGCTCGCATGGACGTTGAAGAGCTCTCATAACTGTGGAGCTATTTTCCCCCAGAAGAACCGAGCATTCAGATTGCTGGGCAGAGGGGAATATTTGGATGGCACAGCTCTCTAACCTTTGCAATTAGCTGAAAAAAGTAAGCGGGCTGATGCAGCTCCAGTCTCCTAAATTAAAATCCTTGGCCTTAAACCCAGGAGTTACATCCCTGTTTGGGATGAGATGGTATCTTTTGCAATCTCCTCGTTTGATATATTTAAAACACTCTTCCATAGTGAGACATGGTGATTGCAGCTAAACTGGAAAACCTAGGTGCTGGATTGTATTTTAAATTACCTCTGGGATCAGGTAGCCCGGGAATGCAGACATCTGGGCTACAGGAGCTTTTGTAATGCTTTTCATCCCAATATCAGAAACTGACAGTATTTATTTAGATCGCTTTCAGGAGTCAGGCAATGCAGGGAATCCCTGGCACCCTCTCAGGAGAGCTACTGCTCTGCCCAGAGGACAGGCAACCTTTACACAGACAGCTCCACCTGAGCTCTGCCAACACAGATTTCATCTCACAGCAATATCTGAATGCATCTAGCTGGTTGGGGAGAAAACATTATTAGTCTCCTCATGGGTAGGGAAGGTTATGTTCCTACACTACGTAAAAAAAACCCTGTGTCATAAGAAATTTCAGCAAACCTGGTTGCTTCAAACTGTGCCCCAAATTCCTACCCAGAGAAGGCAGCCCCGACAAGACCATATACATAATTACACAGAGAGCAAGGGAGATGGGCTTGTTTAGTCTAGGGGAGAAAAGCTGGGGAGATCCAACTGCAGCCCACAACTCCCTGATGGGGAGTCACAGAGATGATGAAGCCTCTCTTCTAGCACCGGCAGATGGAAGAAATAAGGGGACACACCTCAAGTTGCACCTTGGGAGGTTCAGACGGGATGAGAGGATGAAATTTTTCCCCAGAGGGTGATGCAGCCTTAGGACAGGTCACAGAGAGGTGGGGGGGCCCCATCCTTGGCTGGGCAAAGCCACAGCTGCCCCACTCTGATGTTGGTGAAAAATCTACTCAGAGTTCTACATCAGAGAAACCTTCCAGGTAACATTTCTTTGATTTTATAACCTGCCTCCTGTTACTTTCAGCTGCTCATGTAATTGAAGATGTGGTTATTACAGGTTTTCCCTCGTTAATTCATTGCACAGGCAGTTGTTGCTGCCTTTCATCTCAGCAGATGCTCCTCAAAGCCCCATCCTGCCGCAGCTCCCCTCTTCTGTCATCTTATACAGGGTTGCCACCTGTTGTGGATTCACCCAGCCATAGGCGTCTGCATTGACTCTTCCCAAATCTAGCACCAGCACAGGTATTTTAGCACTTTGACAACTAAAGACAACCCTTTCTTTGCAAAACCAGCCACCCAAGTGACTCTCCATGCTAGTGCAGTAGCCTGATGGCCTAAGACAGCCAGACTTGATGTGCTTTGACCTTGAGGGAAAGCTATAGAGCAGTGCACAGCAAACTAAAAACCCGCTGATGACAGGCTTGCCTTTGCTAGGTTACATTTCGAGGATCCCTTGCACGCAGCCCACAGATGCTACGTTGAAACCCACATGTTGAAACCCAGCCAACCACACAGCACCCACAGAGCAACATCCAGCCCTCCCAAGAAACATCAGCCTGCTGCCACATGAGCTGGAGTTCATCTGCTGCCCCCCGGGACCCAGAAAAATTGACACTGAGGACATCCTGGATCTAAAGCCCATGTGCCGTCAAGGCAACTGCACATGCTGCAGTGATGTCCAGGGCCTCCCGACACACAGGCAGCCTTGTGAGAGCAACAGCAATGGTTCATGCGTTAAAAACAACCTCCCCAAGGCAGAGCTCCTCCATCTGGGAAAAGAAAAAAAAAAAAACCAACCAACTTGTTTGTGGCTGGAGAAAGCAGGCATTCAGTTCCCCTGCCTGAAATCCTGCAGCTGCATTCCTCCAGACTGCTGGTTACTTACTCCTTTTGCCTTTGAGCAAGCCTGAAAACCTCCCAAACAGGGATATATCCTACCTTAGGTGTGGTTTGTTGCATTACTTTTGTTCTCACTACAGATGCTCTCTTTTCAGCATTGACTTTCTTTCCCCCGGACTCTTGTTCTGCTTGATATGGCAATAGAGCTCTAACCACACGCTCTCTATGGACCCTTTGGCTGTGGAAATTACCAAGACACACTTACAGTTTCAAATAAAAACAGAATCAAAGCCAAGTACTAAAATCCCGACGCACATGCACACTGACTCCAAACACCCCATCAGAACTATGGGTATTTATCTCACCGTCAAAAAAAAACCAAACCCAAAAAAGCCAAACTGTGTGAAAATAGCATTTACCAAAAATAATAAACATTTCACTTCCTTGTCTCAAAGCGATTCTAACCAAGAATAATCAGTTGGTCACTTTGGCAGGTGACAGAGTGACCAACGTATATATTTCATGCAATAAAACCAGCCCGTTCCACCAAAGCTGTAACCCCACAAACATTTCAGTGGGTGGCTACAGTGACCTACGCAAGCCCTTGCCCCGATGCTCCTTCTCTTCCCCTCCTGGCACAGCTGGGGTTATGTAATGAAGAAAATCAGCAAACTGCAGCAGAAAATAAAGTAAAAGAGGCTATTTTTAATCCACATTGGTTCAGCAATCTGGATTGCTGCACGACTCCACAAAGAGTTGTATCAACACAGCTCGAAGTCAGGCAGGATGCAGATGTTAGGGGGTATCGGCGGTGAGTATATGGGAATGGGGAACACAAACTACCTCCGCTACTGCCAAAGCCACCAGGTTTAAGAGGAACAATAAAAATAGACCAAACTATGTAAAACCAGTTTCAGAGCCAGGTAATACAGTCTCTGGTCCTCGGCAATTACTTACACTTCTTATCAGAGTAGATAGGGAGCTCTCCGACAAAATGATTTTTCGATTGGAAAACAGTAATTTCTGTGAAACCAGACACTTTCTTGACAACACGCTATATCTAACAATTTCGTTCAAGTGCAGACCAGTAATTTCCAGACTCAACCATAGGACAGCTAGTGCCAGTAGAACCCCATGTTTGTCTCCCTATTCATTTCCAGTCTCTTATAAGCACTGTAACAAGATCTATCGAACAGAACTAAGAACCATCCACTTCAACCAAATGCTTGGGGTAAAACCATGAGGTAAATGTTCTGACTTGAATCCCCCACAGAGCAGAGCTTCACCCAGCATCTCCTGCATCCGCAATGAGCACCAAACCACAGGGCTACTGATTATTCTGGGCCAGGCAGGCTTTCTTGCACATTTAAAAAAAAACAACCCAACTTTGTTCCCATGGAGTGAGGAACACGTCTTACAACTATTTTTGTGCCATCCACCCTCCTGCTTGCTTCGTCTATCCCAGATTATCCCCCCTTAAGGAGTGCAGACCTACAGCTTGGCAAGCCCTGCTCCTATCCAAGCCTCTCCGGGACAATTTGTCTGAGGACAATCTGGGAGCAGAATTGTGCAGGACCAGAGCAGAAGCATATTTCCCCCCCCCCCCCCCCTTGCATGGCCAATTTCCAGTTGCTCCAAGGGGGGAGCAAAGAGGCCTTCCAGCCTTCAGCTCCCCATGCCAGTCCCAGGAAGGGTGCAGCACGCAGCTGATCTGTTTGTATTTCAATATCCCGCTCCTGAAGGGCACCTGCATTGACCAGCATGGCTCTTCAAGGACTGACTGAAGGTGTGTGCAGCCACAAAACCAAAAAGGACTACGGCTCTCCCAGTTGCACGGGCCTTGGGGTCAGCTACCGGCGCAAGTGGGAGCTTGGAAAAGCCAACATGTCCCCAGTGAGCCAGTCAAAATTCAATAAAAAAGCTGCTTTGTAGGTGTCAAAGGCCTCCAGGTGCCCAGGGGCTCGGGGCAGGCGCCTCCAGCCCCGGCCAGGGGGCTGCTCCCCCTCACCCGCCGAGGAGGAGGCACCCCCCTCAAGCTCGTCCCCACAGGGCCGGGCAGCCCCGGCTTTGGAGAAACAGAGGGGCAAAGCCGGCTTGGCCTCTCCTCCCTGGACGAAGGGTGGGATGGAGCCAGCCGCCCTCCCCGCGGCGCGGTCCCCGCTCGTCCCCCCGGGCCCGCTCACCCGTGCCCGGCCCGCCGGTCTCCTCGTCCCGCCGCTCGCCCATGGCCGAGGCTCCCTCCTCACCGTTCCCCGCCGCGCCGGCCCTCACGCCGCCCGCATGCCGCCCCGCCCGGCCCTCGGCGCGGCTCCGCTCCCGGCGGGGCCCCGGGAGGGCGCGGCGCTACCGGGCCGGGCGGGCCGGCGGGCTCAGGCGACGCGGGGCGGCATGTGGGGCGGGCGCGCTGTGGGCCGCCGCCATTCGCCGGCCTCAGGAAATGAAAGGGCGCCGCGGAGGGATGGCGCGGGCGGGCGGGGAGGCAGGGCCGGGGCCGGGGGCGGGCGGCGGTAGCGGGGAAAAAAACAGAAAGTGAAAACTGAACCGGAAAGAGAGCGCGGCCACGGCTTTCCTCTTCCCGGGGGTCACCGCCGCGCCGGCACCGGCCTTCAGCGGCCCTTCCCGCCGTCCCCTCAGCGCCCTCTCCCCTCATCGTTCACCTCCTGTCTCGGGCACCTTCCCTCGCCTCAGTCTTTCCCCCGGCCCCTTGGTTTGGATCTTCCCTCAGCCCCTCGACCACTTCCGTGCTCACCTCAGCCCCTGTCTTCAGCTCTTCCCTCTGCCCCTTCCCTTGTCCCCTCAGTCTTCACCTCCTGCCCTGGGCCCCGTCCCTCACCTCGGTCTTTTCCCCGGCCCCTCAGTGCCTTCCCCCGGCGCCTTGTTTTAGACCTTCCTTCAGTCCTTCAACGCCTTTCCTCATCCCTTCACATCATGCCCTGGGCCCCTTCCCTCACCTCGGTCCTTTCCCCTCAGTGCCTTCCCTCAGTCCCCCCTCAACCCCTTTCCTGACCCCCTCAGCCCCTCCCCTCAAGGCCTTCCCCCATCTTTCTTTAGCCTTTCTTGCCCCTTCCCTCATCTCCTCAGCCCCTTCCTGTGGCCCTTACCTCAGCACCTCCCTTCATCCCTCAGCCCCATCCCTGTTCCCGCTGCCCCCCTTGCCCCTCCTGGGGTGAGGTACCCTCAGGGCCACTCGTGGGGTGGCTCTAGGCCCCACTTGATGGCAGCAGCCCCTGTGCAGTGGGGTTGCTCGGTCACCCCTTTTAAATAGGATGTTTAAAAATCCTGGGGTGTTAAAATAATGTGTTGTTCCACCCAGATACTCTGCGGTTTGTTCCTCTGTTGGAAACATGGACGTGCATGGCCTGGGGGTGGACTTGCTTCAGTAGTGAGGGAGATAAATGAACATTTAAGCAGAAAAAGTAGATAAATAATCCAGTTTCCTTCCACCACCTGGGATCTGTCTAGATCACCCTGGCAGGGAGACGGTTTGTCACTTGAGTAGCTGTGTGTAAACCACTAGATCAGGTTGCTCAAAGCCCTGTCCAACCTGACCTTGAACGCTTCCAGTGATGGGGCATCCACACCTTCCATGGCTCACCATACTCGGCGCAAAACGTGTCTTCCTTATGTCCAGTCTAAACCTACCTTCTTTCAGTTTAAAACCGTTGCCCCTTGTCCTGTCCCTACAGGCTCTGGTAAAAAGTCTTTTTCCGTCTTTCTTATAAGTCCCCTTTATATATTGAATACATATATATATATAGATTAGATTGTAGCTTTCTAGCTGCACAATGGCTTCCAGCTCCTCCTTGTTACCCATGGTGGGTGCATTGGTATAGAGGCACTTCAGGTGGGCTATTGACCATGACACCTTTTTAGAGGAATATGCCCTAATTCCTCTGAGGCATTTCACTGGTGTTGGTTCCTAAGGCATCAGCAGCCCCTGGCTCTTCTCTGTTGCTCAAAACTCCATCCCCCTTGCCCACTAAGTCTAGTTTAAAGCTCTCCATACAAGTCTGGCCAGCTTGTTGGTGAAAACTCTCTTGCCCCACTTGGTCAGGTGAATCCTATAATTTGTCTCCTCCTTCCTAAACCACTTTCTCTGACTGGGAGGATAAAGGAGAACACCTCCTGTCCTCCAGATCCTTTTAATATTGCTCCAAGGGACATATAGTCTCTTTTGATGGTTCTGAGTGGCCTCATCGCAGCATTGTTGGACCCTACGTGGAATAGTAGGAGTGGATGATAATTTTTAGGGTTCACCAGGCTCAGCAGCCTCTCAGGGATGTAGCGAATGCAGCAAATAGTCAATGTTAATAGACGTTGGAGCAGGGAACAAGGCGATCTGGGCTTGCCCAACCTCTTACGCAAGGGGTTGCGGGAACACGGTGTGCCAAATTGTGGGTCAACGGTTGTGTTGCATGAACGGCCTTTTGGCCATGCTGGGCAATGACTCTGGTGGGTGCTTGGAAGGGAGCCCACCTGGGATTTCAGGTACTTTGGCAATGAGCTGTGGCTGACAGTTTGACCAGAGATCTGTGGTGCTGTGTCCGCATGGCAATGTGCATCGTGGACGCGCTGTGCTGTCACCCAGCTGAGCTAATAAATTTATGGAGAGGCTGATTCCCGACCCTTGCTGGTGTTTGCACAGCCCATTTGGGCGTCTCTGTACTCAGCTCCCCAGTGCCCAGGCTCTGGTTTAGCTCTGCCGACCCGGTCGCGTGTATTTTCGTGTGCTGGGGTAGTCATAGCCTTGGCAGGAAAGATGGACAAACGAAGGAAAAAAGGAGAAAGAACAACAAGACGACAATGTGACAGCTCACTTATAAGTCACTTATTACTCAAACTAATGCTGCAGGTCAGTAACGTGCCTTTACAGATATTTCACCCATCCTAAGAATTTGCTACCGCAGCAGCAGAGAGTGCAAAGTGCTACTACCCAGTGAAAAAACGAATGCATGGGGAAGAGTAAGTGATTTTTCTGGTGTCCTACACTCAGTTAGGGCAGTGTTGATAGCAGTCTCGTGCTCTGACCGCGTAGCAGGGTATCTCCAATTTGCCAGATCCACTGATTTTTCTAGCTCCTGCTGACATATCAAAGACTGGAATTCTTGCTGGTATTGCTGGTCCTAAAAAGATAGACTAGGAGTAAGAAAAAAGGCTTTCTGTGTTCCCATGCCATAGTACTCGGGTGAGGTGAGATGCAAATATCTTTGTGGGGTCAGTGTCCCCAGTTGCCATGTGAGGGTGTAAGATGAGCAGCCCTGTGTAACCGTGTGCCTTGTTCTAGGAGACAGGAGAAGGGCTCTGAGCTTCTGCAGCAGCTATAAGGAAGAGCAGATCCACAGTCAGAGCACCTGGATTTCCACCTCGACTGTGACTGTTCAGCTGCCACCGCCACGATGAAACATGAGTATTTTAGTATCAGGAATTATTTCTGATGAGCAAACGTAGGATTTCTGGTGAGAGCTCCTTTCTCAATGATCTATTCTCATTTCATCTATTAGAAAAACAAGGAATTTGAGGGAATTTTGTCATCGTTTTGCCGGGGAGAGTAACAGGAGCCTCTGGAGGTCAGACCATTTCTAACTGGAGTTTCTATGTTGCTGTTTGGTGCCTCATGCCTTTTTGGGCGGTGGCACGTACGGTCTGTGCAAGAGAAGAGCCCATGATCTTACTGTGGTGGGGACCTAGTTCCTGCCAATACTCTATTTTGGCTTCTGTGAAAGAATGACTCATAAAGTTCTGGCATACGTGCAAGTCTAAAATAAAGAAGTAGTCATTGGTACATCTATTTCTTCTTTTACTCAGAAAAAAATGAATGATGCCTGCAGAGGCTGTCAGTCACTCTGTGAAAGAAAATAGTTGCAATGAAATGAGTCAACTGGGAGGTGGAAGCAGCAGTTCCTGAAAATGACAGTGTCCTCTTGCTTGCTGAAAGACAACATGCAACGAAAAAGCAAATAATTAGGTTTGAAATCATTACTGGCTGTGTGGGGCAGCGTCAGGAGTGCCAGCTGCTATATGAAGTGTACAAACACAGCTTGCAAATGCCAGATGGCCTAGGACCTGTGGGCTCCCTCCCCTTTTCCTGCCACATGTGAATCATGGGACACCAGATGACATGGAAATACGTGGACACACTGAGCTTCTCTTTGGTTTTCTCCTATTTCCTTATGATATGTGGCATGAGAGATTGGTTTGGTTTTTGCTTGGTTTCCTAAGGCAACAAGGCTTGTGATCATACTATTTCTGTCTGTCTGTCTCTTCCATTAACTTTTGAAGGCATTAGCCAGTTTCAGCCCAATTTGACAGCAAGGTAGTGGTTTCACAGACTGCTTTCTTCAATTTTCTAGAAAATCAGTGGTCTGCTGGAGGACCCCTCTTCCTCTCCTGTTCATGAGAACATCCAAAGGGTGAACCATCCCCTTAGCTGCTGCGGCGGGAGTCCAGATGGGAGGAGGTCACCAGTGGCTTAAGGTAATTCTGAATAAATGTTTCCTTTTGCAGAGACCTCAAAGCCAAATTGTGAACCCCATAGCTGGCTGATGCCCAGCGTGATTGTTCTTTCATTAGCATGGCCGTCAGGACAGATTAAAGCAGGTCTAAAAGGTAAAATGCAAGCACATGGAAATATCATGGGTGCCTTTTGGGAGGGTGCTGAAAACCCCGGTGTTCCTCTGCTGCGGAGACTTTGGATAGGCGTGTCCAGAGGGAAGAGGGGCAACTGCAGAAACTGAGAGGAACTGCAGGTAAGTGGCTACAGCAGGGAGAAGAGGCGAGATGGGCTTCTGTCGCAGTGGGATCCTAGCATGGTTTTATTTCAAGATGAAGTTTCCCTTCCCAGGCAGTGCTTTCAGGAATGAAGCAGAGCAGGACTGTCCCTGACTGATCTTTTTGTTCAAGTCTCTGCCAAGAAATTGCCTGGTTTTGAACAGAAATGAGCCTGAACCAGAAGCCTCCCTAGATGCAGCATCACCAGGCCAATCTGGAGGGTCAGATAGGCCCCAGTATGTGTTGTGTGAGGAACTTCTGATGTGCTGTGGTAAAATATCAAGTTCAGAGCCATTTGGCTTGGGAAGTGTTGGCTCAGGGCCTTAACTGAAAGAGAAAGCAGGGAAAGAGAACTTGTGGCTTGTTTGACCTCTTTGGTAGCCCGTTATGTTTGGTCATTCTTGCTGGTACTCCCAGAAAAACTGCAGAACTCTTTTTAAGAGCTCAGAGCATGAAGAGTTTATGCAAAGACTTCTGGGCACCTAAAAAGGGGTGGGAGCCGGCAGCCAGCTCAGAAATGGGTGCTGCTCACCACCACAAAAGTTGAGTCCTTCTGGTTTCATCCAGGCGGACAGAAAAAGGTTTGCTCCCTCTCATTTCTGCTCTATTTTCTGTAAAGGAGTGTCAAACCAAACTGCAAGGAAAAGCATGAAATGCAAAGTCAGGAACTTCTTGACCCAAAAGTCTACTTTATTCTACAACACTGTCAAGGTGTATGTCATCTTCCATAAAGCTGTCTTGCCCCATCCTTCACTCGACTCAAGCAAAACTCCCATAATCACTTTGGGATCTTGCAGCAAGAGAACCAAATTTTGCCCAAGACCTATAATTTTGTCATATCTTTCAATAATAGGGGAAAGTCTTCAAAAATACCACAGCAAATACCATCTCCAGCTCTATACAGATGCAAGAATCCTCCAGCACGATGGTACATGTATGTGGTTTCTCTGAGAATGACTGTAACATTTACCACATGCTTTCCAAGTCTGCGGGTGACAGACAGATCGAGATTAAATACAGAGGATTATTCCTCCAGGAGAAATAGCTGGTTGAGTCTTCTCCCTCAAAATCTTCCTTCTTACCTTCCAAGCATATGCTTATCTAGAGAGGCCAGCACATTTTCCGAGCCTACCGATCTGTCAGGAGTCTTCCATCTCTTCGAGGAAATCCCAAATAACTCTCCACTTCACAATGTGCCCATTAGTGACATGCTTCTTCTTGTGTTTGTTGGAAAATGTGTTGTATTTTCATTGCTGTTGAACTCTGGTATTTGCTCACTGTATATTAATGCAGTGTACACCTCCCGCGGTAAAGCACAGGTAAGATTTTTGGTTTCTGGTTTAATTTATTATTGTGTTTGGGGTTTTTTTGGCTATTTTGGCATCTTGCAACTTCCTAAGAAACCAACTTTTTGTTCGAGTTGTGATGACAAACATTTAAATAGTTCTAGCGGCCTTGGGAAATCGGAACCAAAGTTGTTAAAACAACCAACCAACCCCCCAACAAAAGCCTCTAACAAAATCCAGTTTGTTTTACAGTGTTTTCACAACGGTGTAAAACCACACACTGCACAGGCAGCTACAAGGTCCACTCAGGAAATGAGTCAAAGATGACAAGAATGTGACAAAGTGCAGATGAGCATTTTCAGTGGTGAGCAAGTGATTTTTTTTTTCAAGTCCCTTTGCCATTTTTCCCCCCATTTTTTAAAATCATTATTGAGGTAGTTATTAAAAATTAATAGCTGTGCTGCTTACCCTATATTTTTGCAATGTAAACCTGACAATCTCTGAAGATAATGTTTTATGTAGTACTTTCTAAACATTAATTATTATTCCTTACCAGGCACAAGACTGGAGCCAGGTGATACAAGCTCTTTCTGTAATCGAAATGTTACTGTTTGATCACGG
The DNA here is from genome assembly GCF_034638445.1 of Ciconia boyciana. Classification (NCBI taxonomy): domain Eukaryota; kingdom Metazoa; phylum Chordata; class Aves; order Ciconiiformes; family Ciconiidae; genus Ciconia; species Ciconia boyciana. The sequence continues at coordinate 2,242,364 of NC_132934.1, forward strand.
CAAAACACAAGATTGTGAGTTCGAGACTGTCCAGATCTAAACAGTATCTTTTTCTTCTCTTGCAGTAATCAGTCCTGTAGTAATTAAACAGAAGGAGCATTTGCAATCATTGTTATTATCTTCAGAGCTGATATCGGCTTGTGTGAGGCTGGAGTTGGTCATACCACTCTTATTTCAGACTATCTACAGATGCAGGCAAGTGATCCTGTTCAGCTAAGTGATATTTAGAGTGGATTGTTTTCTCTTAGGTGGAAATTTAGATTGTATCTATGGTCTGCCTCCACAACTGCTTCTTTCCCAGTTTAACTGTGCTATTTCCAACCTCTAATCTATCTCCTTCCATGTAATCCGGCATTCTCCCTACAGAAGAGCCAGGTGAGGCTGAAGAGGTGCTGGTTGGTCTCAGAGAATAAAGTTTCTCCTGCCATGAGCCACATCAGCCCATTCAGTGATGCTTAAACTCCTCCATCAGGCAGATGTTATAAATCAGTAATATCCATATTTTACAGAGGAGAAAACTGAGGCAGTGAGTGCTTTGCTGGAGGCCAGATAAGGAATTTGGGAAGGTTAAAATGCCATCGTTCTTAGCCTTCTGCTTTCAGATGTTGTGTATATAGGGATATGTTTTGAAATAGGAGCACTTACTCCTGACCTTATCAAACTGAGGCAGACACCGCTTTTATCTCTCCATATTATTGCCTGTATCATAATTTCGTTATCTACAGCTGATTAACCCCCAGCACCGTCTGAACTGCAGCTGACATTATACGCAGGTCCACAGAGTATTTCCATCTCTACCTGGCACTACCTGCTATTCTCCTGCACTAAGACGATGAGTTTATCCACTTCTTAAATTCATCCCTGGACCCACCTTGGGGCAAGAGGTGAGAGAATTTACGTGGTTTTCCGCGATCACTTCCAGCCCTGTTGTCTGTGTTTCTGTTACCGTGCTGGCATGCCAGCTCTTTGCATCTTTAAATAGGGAATGGAAACTCTGAAAAATGTAAAAACAATTACGCAGCTATCTCGTCCTGCCTTTGAGGCTGGCATGAATGGCTGCAACATACGGACGTAAAAGATAACATCTCATGTTTTGAGAGGTCCCATCCTGAGCTAATCCTCATACTGTTGCTGTTGAGTAGCAATTTTAGTTTTTATGCAGTTAGTGCAGACACGCTTGATTTTCTTACGACATGAAAGTGGCAGCAGGTCCACCACTCTGCTAACCAGAAGTTTCCCACTGGAGTTATTTAATTTCATCCTCCTGCAATGGAAAATCGGTTTTCTTCAAAATTAGTATTTTCAGGAGAAAAATGTCCACGGCTGGAAAACATTGATTTTTCCCTCAAAGCGGGGAACAAGCACAGGGTGGATTTCTATTTTAGAAGTGTAGTCACTGCAGAATAGTAAGAAGCAATAAAATTTTACTTTTTTTTTTCTAAAAATGTAATTTTAATTTTTTTTTTAAATATGGTTTCATCCTTTATCCTGCTGTGAATGGAAGGGGGAAGCAGGTGTTCTTCACCTGGCTGCGTACCCTAGAGCATAGCTCCCAACCACCTGAGAAATGCACATACAAATACAAAGCAGGAGGGCAAAATGAAAAACATGAACAGAATTGCAAATGTATGGCAGGACCGTGAAGTGAAGGAATCCTGCAGAATCTCTCCTCAGAGGAGCAGCTCTCCTTGCAGACCTACTCCTGCAGAGGTTGTTTGGGGTGAAGGGGATTTTTTTGATTGCTGTTTTTAATCCATTTCTTATGTCTCCTTGCTTACTTACTCCAGCAATTTGAGAAGGACGTCAGGGGAAGACTGCAAGACTGGGAGTGTAATAAAAGTAGGACACACAAGAAAGCTGATACACACCTCCTCTTTCAAGACCTGTATGTAAATGAGAAAAGGTTAATAACGCTATCGCACGGCAGTTGCCCAAGCTGCCAGCAGCTGTTGACAAAGCTTGGCTCCGCTAGCCAAGCGGAGTGTTTTGAGTGTGTGGTACCTTTTTGAGAGTTCAGGAAGTGCGGAGTCAAGTTGCGTTTCTCAAACCAGCACACAAATTTAACTCCTTGCCCACACAGATGCTAACCCACAGGTCTGGTTTCTCTTTGCGTGAATTGCTTTGCCAAGGCAAAACAAACATACAAGCACCAAGGCCTCTTACGAAGTCCTCATAAATATCAGCTACCTAAATAATCTGTTGGGAATTAGGATGGCAAATGCTTTGTATTTCTGGATGTGACTATATGAGTGTGGGGCAGGAGGGGGAACCTGGCAAGCAGGGGAAGAAAATCCAGGGATGAACAGCAGATAACTGCACAGCCTGGGTTCTTTCTCCTACATTTCTAATGCAAAGAACAGTAATTTAGAGATGGAGGAGGAGGGGAAGGTGGAAGATGAAGTCTGTATATTACCTGGCTCTTCGATTTCTGTCCTAGGTGATAAGATGGGAGAAACAGAGGAGAATGTGGAAGATTTTAGGGCAGTCACTGACATTTATGTTCATATTCTGAGTGTAATACACTCATGTTTGGCTCCTGTTTCCTGCAGTTTGATTGCTGTGGCTTCTCTCCTACTCTGTGACCCTGGGTAACTGATCAGCAATTTGTTGATGAGATGCAGTTGCTGCGTAGGGCTCCTGAGCTGAGGAAAGGGATGTGTTTGGAGCCGTGTCCCTGAGGCAGGCGAGCTGATGTGATGGCGACCAGATACCTGAGACACCAGCAATGCTGTTGGTGGTTTCATCAACATGATCAAGCCTGGTATGTGGCTGTTTCCTGCAGGTTCTGCTGCTGCCTCCATGTGGGCATGGTTATTTTGGAAGGTTTAAAATAAAAGATTTAAGGGATGCATCTTACCCTAGCTCCTACCCTGAGAGAGGAGAGATCTGGGGTAGACAGCAAAGTGGTAGAGAAGGGTTGCACTCTCCTGGGTGAATCAAGTGGGAATCAAGCGATTCAGGCTGTAATGTCAGCCTTGCACTGATCTTTGGCAAATCACTTCATCCTTCTGTGCTTCTGTTTCTGCTGTCTTACCTACTTGTAAATTTTGCAGAGCAGCTGTCGACAGGACAACCCAGCAAAACTGGAGAGCTCAATCATAATACAAATAAATAAGAAATGCCAGTCCTTACGGAGAGGCCAGGAAGCCCGGGTCCCTGCTCCGCGTTGCACGTGTGACATGCTGTTTCCAGGAGGTAATATCATCAATGACATAATTACCAAGGAACTCGCTCTGGTTCTGATGACTCCAGAAGAGCAGCTCACTCAGCCCTGGAACCTGGGAGGACTCCGCTGCTGTCTGGGACCCAGGGAAAATAGTTCCACCGCATTTTTGGTACACACATTGCCCTAGTTCTCTCGCCCTAGTGCTTTCTCCAGTCCGCTCCAGCGCACCCCAAACCTCCCTTTGCCACAGCAACTCCCCCAAACACATTCTCACTCGGCTCCTGCACCCCATCCCACGGCTGCACGGGTGGCCGTCCCAGCCTTGGTCCTTCCCTCCATGCTGACCCCCTTCCTTCCCCAGCTCTCCACAAGCACCAGCTCCCCAGCCCTACCTCCCGCCCAAAACACCCCATGTCCCCAGATCACCCTCCCAGCATCTCCCTGTGTCCCACACCAGCTTCATGGGCTCCTCCAGCCTCCCCTACCCCCTGTCAGCACCCCAGTCTCTTCTCACCAGTGCCACCACTACCCCCTCCCTACATGCACACCAGTGCCCCCAGGCACCCCCTCCCACAAACGCCAGCTCTCAGTCCCTCTTCATCTTCCTTCTCACATGCATGTACCCCAGTACCCGCCTCCCACACCCCAGTTACCCCCTGCCCACACACACCAGTGCCCCCAGTACCACCTCTGCGCAAACCAGTGCTCCCAATATCCCCTTCCCCACACCCCAGTGCCCCAAATACCACCTGCCCACACACCCCAGTGCCTCAGTACCCCCTAACCAATGCCCCCAGTATCCTACCTCTCCCTGTGCTCCCCTTCTGCACATACCAGTGCTCCCAATATCCCCTTCCCCACACCCCAGTGCCCCAAATACCCCCTGCCCACACACCCCGGTGCCCCAAGTACCCCCTCTCCCCACACCAGTACCCCTCCCTGCTGCACCAGTGCCCCCAGTACCCCTTCCCCCACACCAGTACCCCTCCCCATATACACTAGTGCCCCCAGTACCCTCTTCCCCACATACACCAATGCCCCCAGTACCCCCTGCCTACACACACCAGTACCTCCACTACTCCCCCTCCAGTGCCCCCCAGTAACCCCTCCCCACATACACCATTACCCCCAGTACCTCCTCCACCCACACCCTGGTAACCCCAGTACCCCTCCCTACATACACCAGTGCCCCCAGTACCCTTTCCCCCCCACTGCCCCAAGTACCCCTCTCCCCACACCAGTACCCCCTCCCCGCCGCACTAGTGCGCCCAGTACCCCTCCCCCACACCAGTACCCCTCCCCATACACACCAGTGCACCCAGTACACCCCACACACCGTTATCCCCAGTACCCCTCCCCACATACACCAATGCCCCCAGCACCCCCTGCCTACACACACCAGTACCTCCACTACCCCCCGACCAGTGCGCCCAGGAAGCCCTCCCCACATACACCAGTACCCCCAGTTGCCCCTCTCCCGACACCAGTGCCCCCAGTACCCATTCCCCCATACAACGGTTCCCCCAGTACCCCCTCCACCCACACCCCAGTACCCCCAGTACCCCTCCCCACATACACCAGTGCCCCCAGTACCCCTCCCCCTACCGGTACCCCAAGTACCCCTCTCCCCACACCACTACCCCTCCCCGCTGCACCAGTGCCCCCAGTACCCCTCTCCCCACACCAGTACCCCAAGTACCCCTCCCCATATACACCAGTGCACCCAGTAGCCCCTCCCCACATACACCAATGCCCCCAGCACCCCTCCTTACACACACCAGTACCTCCACTACCCCCCACCAGTACCCCCAGTACCTCTCTCCCCACACCAGTGCCCCCAGTACCCGTTCCCCCATACATCGGTGCCCCTAGTACCCCTCCCCCCACCCCGGTGCCCCCAGTACCCCTCCCCACATACACCAGTACCGCCTCCCCCCACACCGGTGCCCTCAGTACCCCTCCCCACATACACCAGTGCCCCCAGTACTCTTCCCCCCACCGGTGCCCCAAGTACCCCCTCTCCCCACACCAGTACCCCTCTCCCCCACCCCGGTGCCCCCAGTACCCCCTCCCCACATACACCAGTGCCCCCTCCCCCCACCCCGGTGCCCCCAGTACCCCCTCCCCACATACACCAGTGCCCCTCCCCCCACCCCGGTACCCCCAGTACCCCTCCCCACATACACCAGTGCCCCCAGTACTCTTCCCCCCACCGGTGCCCCAAGTACCCCTCTCCCCACACCAGTACCCCTCTCCCCCACCCCGGTGCCCCCAGTACCCCTCCCCACATACACCAGTGCCCCCTCCCCCCCACCCCGGTGCCCCCAGTACCCCCTCCCCACATACACCAGTGCCCCCAGTACTCTTCCCCCACCGGTGCCCCAAGTACCCCCTCTCCCCACACCAGTACCCCCTCCCCGCCGCCCCAGTGCTCCCAGTACCCCTGCCTCACCCGCCCCGCCCGGGCACTACAAGTCCCGGCGGCCGCCGCGGCCGGGGCCGGGGGCCGGGGCCGGGAGCCCGGAGGCGGAGCGGAGCGGAGGAGGCCGGAGCCGGCGGCCGCCCCAAAGCTGCCGGAGCCGGCGGGCCCGGGCCATGGAGAGCCCCACGAGCAGCGGCTCCCTGCGGGGCGAGATCAGTGCGTGGGGGGCGGCGTGGTCCGCGGTCGTGGAGTGGCGGGGTTTATGTGCATGGAGGGGTAGCGTTCATCTGCTGCGGGAAGAGACGAGGGCTGGTGTTAGCGTCGTGGTTTGGGGGTGGGTAGGGTGGTTTTGGGGGTGGGCAGGATGGTTTGGGGGGCGAGTGGCTTCTCCAAAGGAAAGGGATAAGTGGAAGGTGAGGATGCTCTCGGGAGACCCCCTGCTTCCGGGCATGGGGAATTATCATTGTTCCTCCATGAACTAACGTGCGTGTGTGATCCGAAGAGGCGGTGTTGGGGAGCTGGAGGAGAGGGGATGGCTCCCTCTTTGGAGGGAGATGGTGGGTGGGAGCCACGCAACACCCTGCAGGGCCTAAACCCTGCCTCCCCGCAGCACCTGCCTGCTGGGTTACCTCCTCAGGGCTAGAAGTGACAAAGCTGCTTGCGTGGCTGCTGAGAAATCGTGCCCCTGGGATGGGGCACACCAGGCTGGACCATCAGGCCAAGCCTGGCAGCCTCCCCTACGGATGGCCCCCAGCAAAGACCTTAGCGGGTGCAAGGCTGTGCCGCATGGCTGGTTCCCCTGGTAGGGATGCTCTCTACTTGCGTCAGGAACCGGCCGTGCTCCCCTGCGTTGTGCTGCAGTTGGTGAAGCAGAGGCGTAAGTCTTGAATGTGCAGATTTAGGAAGTCTGGCCCCGGCTGCAGTCTCCCTCCTGATCCATAACACCGGGTGTAGCCGGCTGGATGTGGGTGTGGGAGCCCCATGCGTGGGGACTGATGGTATCTGTCACGTGAGCCTGCTATGTAAGGAATTGTGCAGTAGGAGAGAAGAAATTTGAGGAGCCTGCAGTTTGCAGGTTTGGCTTTTTTGGACTGTATCATAGGCCTTTAATGAAATGCTGCTGGGGCTTGTTCTTCTTCCCAGTCCTGTTGGTGACAAAGTGATGCTGCTTGATGGCTGGCAATTCGAGGGCTTCATCCTCTTCTGACATATACCATGAGAAGCTCCAGTGAAGGAAAAACATCCTGTCCAGGGATATTGGCAAAGGGAGTGAGGATCTAACAAGCAAATAAAAAAGCCTGCACATACTGTGTGCTGTGAAAATGCTGGTACTCGCGATTCCCTTTCAGGGGGTGGTTTCGGTCCACCGTACACCTCAGCATTGTTTTATTCTTCGGGTCTGCTCCATCTTTCATAACCACTGGTTTGTGTTAGCGTTTACTGCTTTATGCTGGTAAATAAAATGCGTGTAGGGATGGAGAGAGGGATGGTCAGTCCAACTGAAATGCACGACAAGGTGTTTATTTTTTTTAAAATAAGGCAAATTGCCCTTTTTCTCCTGCTCCATCAGTGCTTGCCTTGAAACTGGGGTCTTATGGAGATGTATTCAAAGGGGAGGAACTGTAGCTGCAAGGTTTGGTTTGCCAGTGGTTTTTAGTATCGATGTTTATGCGAACAGCACCATACTGCTCCTATAAGCCCTGCTTTTGCAGGGTACCAAGGCACTTATTTTTATGGAGAGGATGCATTTATCTTGCTGAAGGTTGCATGAAAATGCATGGGGCTGTTCTTTACTTGTTACTACCTTGAAAACAAAACAGACCTGAAAGGAGATGATATTGTCAGCTAGCGCTGGCAAGTGAAGCCCAGACTTGCCCCGTGTAGGTGTAGATGCTCAGCGAAGGCATCGAAGCTAGAAACTTAGTTGTTGAAGCTTCATTGACTTTTTGGGAAGATAGTTTTTAGGTGGGCTGAGTTGCTCTCTGGAGGTGTCCCATTTCCAGTGATTTCAGATGGAGCCAGGAGGGACAGTGCTCCTAATGCTAAATAGTTAAGAGCTCGCTGGAATGAATCTGGACCTAATGAATGCTGCTCCAGTTTGTACTTGGATAAAGTTTCAAGCAAGTACAGCAAAGCATTTCAGAAACTGTAAGGGCAGAACATCACAAACAGCATTACAAACAGTCCCTGAGAAGGACAGCGGTCAACGGGGAACCCACAAACATGAAGCACCCAATTTAAAATCACATGCTGAGTGAGGGCACGGTGTGGAATAAGCTCCTCATTCCCAGCTCTCTCTTCTAGCCGTCAGCCCATGTTCCCTGTCTGCTTTTCTTCAGCACAGAGATCCATTCGCTCTGCATGTATGGTTTTATTTATTTACCTATTTATTCATTCTTTCCTCTCTAGGCTTTTGGGCCGATCGAACACCAGTTCATGAAGCAGCCAGGCGGGGAGAAATCCTGCAGCTGCAGCAGCTGATAGAGAGCGGAGCCTGTGTCAACGCGGTCACCTATGACTCTATCACCCCGTTGCACGAGGCGAGCCTGCGAGGGCAAACGCAGTGTGTCAAGCTCTTGTTGGCTGCTGGGGCCCAGGTGTGTATTCGGGTCTGATCCAGCTGGGAAGAGAATCTTGATGTCTGAAGTTATTTCTTGGATCTAAATTCTCCCCATCTTGCTCTAGGCTCTTCTTCATCACCCTGGGCTTTCTCGACAGTCAGCAGAGGATGGCAGGCCTCTTCAGAGGGTGTTTGAGCTTGATGAGGACTTAAAAAACTGCCTGGAAGTCTTTCTGTCTCTCCCCCTCTCTCCTCACTGACTATGAACAGAGCCCAGGGTGACTAGAAATCTAATTTAGATGACTCCAGTATCTAAAGCTAGCTGGGTTGAATCAAGGGGCCAGAAGGGGAGCAGGGGACATGTAGCTTCCAGAGGGGATTTATATGTATTCTTTTGTTTCTTCTTCTATTTCTTTAATTTTATTATGGAAACAAAAATCGGCTAAACAGAGTCTTTGCATATAGCTGGTGATGACTGTCTTCAAGGGCTTGTGACTCCTTACACGCTGAAGACAGCTGTCCTCAGAGCAAAGCTGGTGAAGTGGAGCACGTGTGCGCTCTGTGGTCCTTCTCAGTGCAAAGTCAGCCAGCTTGGCTGAGTCTGCTGATGAAGCTGGGCTTTGCACTAAAGCAGACGAGGAATTGCATTGTGTTACTCAGCCGCAACGCTTGTAACCTTCAACAGGAAAGAGGTAGAAAAATATAACGATAGAAATAACAGCCTAAACTTGTGACATTAATGTACATCTGTGCCCTGAGAGTGATGGGAACATTCATGCCAGGTTGCTGGCAGTAGCAATCAACTTTTTCCTGAGTCCAGACTATTTCTAGAGTTAAAAGAAGTGAAAACATAGGCAAGAGGGTACAGCCACACAGCAGCCTGCGGGTACCTGACATTTTTTTCTACCTTGAAGGTGGATGCCAGGAATATCGATGGCAGCACTCCGCTCTGCGACGCCTGTGCCTCTGGTAGCATAGAGTGTGTGAAAGTGCTGCTGTCCCACGGTGCCAAGGTGAACCCTCCCCTTTACACAGCATCTCCTCTCCACGAAGCCTGCATGAATGGTAAGCCCACGTGGTCTTATCTTTGCATGCTTATTTGCAGCTTAGAAAAAAAACCAACAAAAGCAGCTGCCAAGTATCTTAAATTGACCGTAAGCTGTTGTTGCTCATCAGACCATTACAGTGTGCAAATATATCAGCCTTACGTGGGCACAGCCCCCTTTGAACGCAGAATGCAAAGCACTGTGGTATCAGATGAATAAAGCCATCCCTTGTGTTGGGTGCTTTTATCCCACGTGACAGACATGGGATAAGATGTTAAGCAGGTAAAGCACCAGCTTCTTGGTGTTCTGTTAGAAAACCTTGAGCCAAACCAGTAGCTTTGCTCTTGTGAGCAGAGGGGAGTTTGCATCCTTTCCCTCTGGTCCAAGTTGAGATGGGATAAATTGTTCTGATTGAGACACAAGACCGTCTTAATCAGGTGGTCCTGTCCCAGACCCCTTCTGGTTGTTCAGAGCTGATGGATGAAGCTGTCAGGTGGGAAGAAAGTGCCAGGGACGGTTGGGCAGCATTGCTGCCTGTACTGCTCCTTGTCCCTCTCTCAGCCTTTTCCAGCTGGAGGGCTGGTCCAGGGGATAAGAGAAAATTACAGGGGCCAAAATAATGTTCCAGCTGGCACGTGCCAGCCGCTCTCTGCTCCCCCCATCCTCTACTCAAGCCCCTCCTGGATGTTTGGATCTGGATTACGGAGCAAGAGCAAGCATCAGGGGTGGCTGTGACAGCAGCAGAGGCGGGGTGAGCGGCAGAGGGATATTAGAGTATAATTCCAACCCTGAACTTACACTTGCGTGAATGCAACAGCAGGAAAGCCAGGATGTGAGAGCGGCAATGTCCCCGTTAGATGATCGTGACCAAATCTCTTTATCATTTTGTGCCTCAGTTTCCTCTTTGTAAGATGTAATACCTCCTCTCTCCTCCCCTTCACTGTTTTTGCTATATGCTGTCCTGGACAGAGTTTCCCTTCGACTCTGAAGGCTGTGGGAGACAGCATTTTTGACAAACAGGTAGTTACTTAAATACATAGCTGTGAGCTCGTGCTTAGCTTTTCCTCATTAAGCCTTTTTCCTAAGGCTTGTTGATAATGACTGCCTGCTTTCTGTTAAGTCGTGTTATTAGCATTGGAAAAAGTAAAGGGGAAGTGGTCTTGAAGGTGATCTAATCCACCCAGAGCAGGGTCAGCAATACAACCACCTCCACGAGCAACGGGCAATTTAGTGCAAACCCTTGTATTCAGGTTTGTTTGACCTGACTCCCTGCGAGACCTGTTAGCTCTAGCTCAGTGCCCTGCAGATGTGACTCTATTTTTTGTGCCCTGGTCTCAGTCTCGGTCCTACAGTGTATTGTGTTGGCTCACAAGCATTTCTATTTTGCAGCCGTCACCCCAAATATTAAACAGGCTGTTTGTGAATCAAGCTGTTCTCAGCATGCCATATGGTCCCATTTGAGCTGGGTTCTTTCTTTTGACTTGGATTTTCCCTTTCTAAAGGTAGCTCAGAGTGCGTGCAACTCCTCATCGACGTCGGTGCAAACTTGGAGGCTCACGACTGCCATTTCGGGACGCCCCTACACGTGGCCTGTGCCAGGGAGCATTTGGACTGTGCAAAGTTGCTGCTCAAGGCAGGTATGGCAGCCACAGGCTTTGCTTCTAGATGGGCAGGAGACGGTGGTGTCTGTGCGCAGAGTTTCCCTCCGTGTTCCGCAGTGGCATTCTTGTCGAAGAGCGTATTCATTCACAGCATAATATAGATGACAAAGGTGAAAGGTTTTGCCTTTACCTGAGCAAAGCTTAATGCTTAAGCATTTTTTCAGCGTATGCCTGTCAATATCCAGTTTGTGATGTTCCCAGTGACATTCCCCTTCTCTTACTTTAATAAAATTCAGAACTCTTCAGCCCTGTAGAGCAAAGTTTCAACTTCTTCCCAAAAGTGGTATCAACTGGTGGGCATACGTTCAGCTTTGGAAGCACAGTCAAATGGTTTTGGATAGGTGTTAGGGAGAGATGTTAGGGTTTGATGTTGTACTGAAAACCAGGGATGAAGTCACTTCATACCTCAGGGAGATCTCATTAGTGTTATGCCTGGATGAGTTTGCTAGATGTCCACGCCAACGTTCTGTGCTCCAGGTTTCACATCCCAGTTTTCTTGCTGCTAACTTTGGGGGAATTTGGAGTTGTACTTCTTGTCTTTGTGCTTACCAGGAGGAGATTTGGCTCAGGGGTGGGGATTTGTTCAGTGAACATTAGTTGTCTAAAAATTACACATCTAAGCTAGTTTGTTTCCAGCTGCTCCAGTTCCCTGTCTTGGGCACCCATTAATTGATTGCCCAGAAATGCCTGTTTCTCCTTGTTAATTATAAGGGCAGTTCAGTGTGGCTACACATATCTAAAAGTCAGTTGTTTGAATTCATTGAGGTTCATCTCACCTCTGCTGAACAAGTCCGTTGATGAAAAGCAAGCAGTTGTGGGGGGGTTGGAAGGACCTTTTGCTGTCAGCTTATAAAAGCCGAACTTTCTTAGCAAAAACATCTCTAAAACTTGATCCTGCAGTAGTGTCTGATGGTGAGCTGCCACATCTCGTGGGTCTGGGGTATTTCTGTTAACAAAGATGTCACTGTTTGCCTTGAGTGGGAGCAATCCATTAAGATGACTGGGAATGGCTCTTTGCTGGCTTTGGACAGCACAGATTCAGGAAGTAATTCTGAGCTTCACACTCAGCAGCTTATTTACCCAGTAACATAGACTAAAATCCTTTCTCTGCAAGGAAAACATAAAGCCAGAGAAGAAAACTCATGCATTGCCAGCATCGAGAACTTGTTCAGAAGTTTGGTTTCCTGTTTGTGCTGTTTTGTTTGGATCTTGTCCTAGCTGCTTGTGCGTGTTTTAACAGCATTTTTTTCTCCAGTCAAACCACTCCTTATGTTTGGGTCAAGTGAGGCTTTCATGAACAGGTTTGTTTTTCTTTCTGGCCTCAGGGGCGAATGTGAACGCTGCTAAACTTCATGAGACAGCCCTCCACCACGCAGCAAAAGTTAAAAACGTAGACCTGGTGGAGATGCTGATTGAATTTGGAGGAAACATTTATGCAAGGGACAACCGAGGAAAGAAGCCGTCGGATTACACCTGGAGCAGCAGTCCCACAGCAAAGTGCTTTGAGTACTATGAAAGTAAGTGAGATATGATCCCCTGCCCCATGAATTCAGTGACTGCCAACTCCATTACACCAGATCATGATTCTCAGTCCACTTTGATTTGTAGATCCCTGATCATCTTCCTGTGAAGGTATAGAGTTCTTGGTGGCAAACGTACAGCAGCTGGCCATAGGCTAGCTCTGCTTAATTGTGGTTGAATGACAGTGGTAAGGTGGTTCAAATCATGCCCTCACTGAATTCATGTCCCTCTTGTGTGTCAGCATCAACGTTTGTGCTTTGGTGCATTAAGTCAGGTCAAGGAAATTGCCCAGTTGAAAACTCATTTTATTTGGGTCAGGGAACGTGTTAAACTTTAGCTGCACTGGCTGTCTGATTTTGGAGGAGACATTTGACTGAGGTCTGAGGATGGCTTTAAGTCAATCTTTGTCTTGCTTACCCTTAGAGGAGTAATTCACAGACCTTTCCAAGCATTTGCAGACTGTTGCTGCACTAGATGATCCTAAACATCATAGAATCATAGAATGGTGTAGGTTGGAAGGGACTTTTAAAGACCATCTAGTCCAACCCTCCTGCCATGGGCAGGGACATCTTGCACTAGATCAGGTTGCTCAAAGCCCATCCAACCCGACCTTGAACACTTCCAGTGATGGGGCATCCACATCTTTTCTGGGCAACCTGTTCCAGTGTCTCACCACCCTCATCATAAAAAAATTCTTCCGTATAGAAAGAAAAATTTATTCTGTATAGAAGAATAAAGTATTTTCTGGCTTTGCGATCCTTTGTGTGGTGTGCACCTTATAGCTCCTTCTCCCTCTGACTTCTCTTCTCCCTCTAGCAGTCTCTCCTCCAAGTTATTCATTGCTCTCTTTTCTTAGAGAGCAGTGAAGTGTGCTGGTCTGGCTGCAGCTGAGCTGGCTGAAGAGATTGAATCTTACATGCCCATAAATACTCCTTATATCTTGCCAGAGTTTACTGCCCTCTAAACCCAGCTGTCAGAACTGCACGTGTAGTTGCTTTTCAACGCAGACTGTTGTAACAGTACTGTGCTAGCTTTAATAGCATTTTTTTTCCTTTTGATTCGTATCATTAAATTCGGGACTAGATCCCGGACAGATGCAGATCTTGGAGGCTGGTGATTGCAGAGGCTGTGGGGCTAGGGAGAGCAGCTTTTTAGGACTGACTACTTGCAGAGCAATGTGCCCGATTGTAACTTTGCATCCGTGCATGAGCATCAACACCTGGCGTCGAGGCTGCGGGCTGCAGATTTTGGGCTGTCTGGAAGGGGCTTGGGGAATTTTATTGGAGCTCTCAGCCGAATGTCGAACGAAAAGGGTTAACGCAATCCTTAGATAGAGAAACGGAGTGGTAGAGAAGTGTTGGAAGTAGGTTTTGTTCCTACTTGTACAGTGTTGCTGAGGTTTAATACAGCATCACTAGGGGAAATCTGAAAGTCTTGGATAGCCCCAGTGGATCAGAGCAGGTGATCCAGTGGGCACTGTTGGCCTTTGGGGGATGCAGGCGAGGAAGGGAGCTGGGAGAAGCGCGCTGCAGCTGTGCTCACTGTTTCTGGCGGGATTTGCATCGGGATGAGCCTTGAGAGAGCACTGCAGTGCCTTCCTTGGGCCTGGGTGCTGTGGGAGGTCGAGCGCTTGTAAGCAGAGCCAGGCTTGTGATCATGGTAGGGGTGATGCCAGGCGTCACCCTCCTGGGAGGTCTGTGCTCTGCGGGAAGATCAGCCGTCTGCTGAGCTGCAGCCCTAACTTTAGATCCTCTTTTCTCATTTTAGAAACGCCTCTGAGTTTGTCGCAGCTTTGCAGAGTTACGGTGAGGAAAGCCGCCGGGCAGCGAGCACTGGAGAAGATTGCCAAGCTAAATATTCCTCCGCGATTAATCCAGTACCTGTCCTACAACTGACAGGGGCGAAGGTGGCCGGGAAGGACGGTATCTTTAGCTCCCGCAGTATGAAGTATCTGTCTCTTTCTCTTCTACCTCCCCCCAAGAAACTAATTTTAATTTAAGCAAACTGGTGTAAATAGTATTTATGAGGCAGCACTTCCTCTTCTCTGTGGGCAAAGACAGGCTCAGGCAATGTGTAGCACTGGCTTGAAGCTGTAACCTCTCCTAGGGTGATCTGTTAGACTGTCACTGTGTTCGAGGCTGTAGCGCTCGCTCTTTGAGCGGGATTAATCTTGCCTAATTTTACCTGTCTCTAGCCTGAAGGCATCTCTGTTGATCTAGCCAGGCTCCTTTTGCAGTCAGTGAAGAGGAATAGATACTTCTGGAGCATGATTCATCTGTCCTGTTTTAGATGCCCGTGCTGGGATGATACAGTATGCCTCAGGAGCGCCTGTCTCCACTGACTGCAAAGGGATTTAGAGGTGATACCCTCCGATATGGACGTCTGTGTTTCTGCAGTGGGAGTGCTGCATCCCACCTCTGTGTTAATAATTCAAGTGGCAACTGCCTAATGCCAAGGGACAAGGCTTGAGAGGCCCGCGTGCTCTAGCTGGAGGCAAATTAAGTCCCCAGCAAGCTCAGGACTAATTAGAAGCACTGCAACTGGTTACTGACTTTCAATGAACTTCAGTGGGCTTTGGCTCAGCTGTCAGCAGTGAGGACAAACTGCTGACATCCCCAGATCAGGGTTGACTTTGCCCATGCTCCTTCCTCGCTGAAGGTGAGCCAGCTCTTACTGTAGTGTTCCTCTAGGGTATCAGCTTGTCTAATTTTCAAGCCCAAGCAGGAAGCAGGTCTCTCTGCACATCCAAGGATGCTTCCCTCCAGATGGCTGGTCCCAAAGAATATTTCTCCACTTGCTCTGAGCCACTGTGGTCACTCTGTTGGTTTTATGTGCAATAAGTGGCAGAGCTGCTGTCCGGTGGTGCCTGAAGTACAGCAAGGGCATGTCCCTTGTGTAGTGGTGCAGCAGATCCCTGTGGTGTATACCCACACGTGAAAGGCAATAGGAGGGCTGGGCTCTGCCTTGGGTTTTGAGATTTTTATTTTTATTTTTCCCCCTCTGAGTTTCTCTCTCAATGCTGGAGCCTCTCCAGAGGTTGGCAGCGGGAGCCAGCCCCGAGCCGTGTGTTCGAATCCTTTGGCTCCAGCAGGCGTGACTGCAGCTTTGTCCTTTGGTGATTTAAACTTTCAGGGTGACATTTGTATAAGCAGAGCCAAAATTGTCGTCTACCTTCCAGATGAGACATTACGTGTTGTCGGAAGGCAGTAACCTACAAGATACGTGGTACTAAGGGAGTGGAGTTCCCTGATGCCCCCGTGGCAAGTCTTAGCACTGTGATGAGAACAAATTCCTCCTCTGAATGACAGCAAATGTTACGAAATCCGCTGCGTAACGTGGCATTGCATTGAGCTAACTCAGGGCTCTCAACATCCTTCATGCTGTGAAGTAACACTTGAGAGCAAATGGTTGCTTGCCTGCTGCCTGCAAGTGCTCCCCCAGCCAGCACGATGGGGCTTAGCCTCGGGAGGCAGGGGGAAAATAGCATAAGCACAGGGTTAAAGAGCTGACGTGGAATTGAATGCACTTTAATGGTGACCAGCAAATCACTTTGTTTTTTAATTTTTGGTTAGGTTCATTCCCCCTGCACCCCTTTGTTGGTTTTTTTTTGCTGTGCAGTATCATACAGAACGGGACAGAAAAAAATTCGAGATCCTGCTCTTTGGGGAATTGTCTGTTTATAATTCTTGTGTGATTTTTGTGTTTAAAGTATCAGAAATGTGAATTTGCCAAGAAGCTCAGGGAAGCCCTAGAGATGTTTATTGTGGGAGTCATCCCCGTGATTGATAGGATAAAGGTTTTGTATTGTAGCTTTCAAGAGAAGCTTCCTCTGCCCAACATGCATGTCCTTACAGATAAATATGTATTAGGAAAGTGCACCTTTTGGTAATCTGGGGTGAAAACCTTCCCTTTTGGTTCAAATTCAAATCCCTTGTTAGGCTGCTTTTTTAACATTGCCTAAACTGGTGAAATAATGAAATGGTAAAGTCCAAGTTTCCAATGTAAAAACAAAAGACTCCTCGAACAACCAAGAATAAAATTACAAGTTCCTATTTATGTCATCTTTATTTTTTTCCTCTCTTTTAAGTCACCTCTCTGGTAGGTTCTAAAGTTTGGTTATTTTTTTTTTTAATCTCTTTTAAGAGGTCCTGCTGATCAATGCATGCATCCAGGAAGGACTTAACCGAGAGAACTAAGCACCTCTTATTTGGTGGCAATAGCCAGACTCGTTCAGTAGCAGTTTTCTTAAGACATCTGCTTCTTATGGCCATGTCTGGAGGGAGAGGTGTTCCAGGAAAGTGCTTTGAGAGCCGATGAGCTAGAAAACAACACCCAAGTCGTTCCCCAGTGTGCCGTGGTACTGAGGCAGGTTGCTGGATCATGCCATGGCTCTTTATGACCTGATGGGTGTTTACTTGTGCATTTCTGGGTTTCTAAACTGCAAGTGAAAATTGAGATTGAGATTCTTTTTAATCTTTTATCCAACCTGTGTAGCTCTCAGTTCTTTTAATCCTGTAGGGACTTCTCAGCCAGTTGTAAAGCATCTTCTGAGCTATTTTACAGCTCAGAGTAAAGGCAAAGTAGCTGCCAAATTAAACTGATGAGATGTTTTGGCTTCCTTTAATATCTCAGACTGCAATTTTTGTGGCAGTTAGCAGTTACTGCATGAGTAGTGGCATCATCCTTGCCGCAGGTATAGTCTGGATAGCTGGGAATCACTGCAGCCATCCCAAATTGAGATGCAAATAAGAAGCTTTGGAGATAACATTGCCCTAACATGGGTTGGGGGCTATGCTGGCGGTCAAATTTGAATTACAGTCTCTCCTCTCCTGGTGAATCCCTGAGGGTACCTCCACTTACTAATACAAGAGGCCGTGGCAGGTCATCGGAGAGCCATCCCCAGCACTGCGCTTCTGCAAAGCCATCGCACCGTGATGCCCTGCTTGACACGAGCCACAGAAGTGGACGGCTGAGTTTCACCCACAAGACATCCCAGAGGCCGTGGGCACGCTTGTCCTGTATCCCATTAACCCGTACGCGTCTCTCGTTGCACCATCGCATTGCAGGTATTGGTTGGGAAAGGCAGTTGTGGCTGCCCCCAAGAGATTCCTCCTCTGGTTATTTTTGCACTGCTTGTGGTTTTTTTCTTGCGTGTATAAGAAAGAAGGTCTCAAGAGGACCTTATCTTCTGGAAGTTTTATGCATCTCGCCTGGGTGATGTACCCTCTGGCCACGTAGGGTTGACTTCTCTCAGTTATGGGTTAAAAAACTTGGAGATCCCAAACACCCAATTCATGCTTAGTTTATAGGGACTGGGTGCCTTTGCTGTTTCAGTGGCAGCCGAAGGACCCATGGGTTTGCAAAGAGTTTGGGGATTGCTGAGAATGAAAGAGACTGTCTAAATCCCCGGTATTAAGTGAAATTCCTCAGCTGCCTCTGCTTGGGTTACACCCTTTGCTTTAATTTTATGTCAGATTATGGCTATTATTTGACTTCCTTCACCCTTTAATCCACATGTCAAATCAGGGCATGAATCCAATGCAAACAAACCCAAACCCACCAGGCCAGTCCTGCTTTCATCCATCTCCTTCCCAGGCTCCCCAAACTGCAAACCCAGTTGAGCATTTTGGGCCACCTCCCCTCTCCTGTGGGTTTCTCCGCCAGCTTTGCTACGGGCCCAGCAGCATGGGGAGTGGTCTGAAATAACCCCGCTGCTTCGGGGAAGCCCAGGTGAGAACAGGGCTTTGCTTTCATCCGTGAAAATCATCTTTTGGACAGTGAGCCTTGCTCCTGGGCGCTGCCGGTTGCTGCTGGCTGGGCTTCTTAAGGTCGGCTCGCGAGCAGGGAGCTTGATTGTAGCAGCTTTTCTCCAACTATGTGAAGTTTGTCCAGAAAAAACAAGGTGTGACTGAAGCCGATGCCTTGGAAGAAAGCCTCATGGCGCTGAAGAATTAACTCCTTGTAACGCCAGCAGCCGTTGCTTTCCCTGGACGAGGCGGAGAGGAGCCACCCTTCCCCTCTGTGCACGAAGGAAGGATTTGTGTTGTTGGTTGTAGCTCCCCAAGTCTCGGTGTAAAGAAACGACGGTGAAGGGAAGACATCAAATACAAACAGGGTTGGTGTTCTTATTTTTTAATATCTTCAGGGGACTTTGTACAAGAGAGCAAGCCCCAAGAGCTCCCCTAACTTTAGCATCAGAAAACAAAGACCTCAGTGTCCTCTGGAAAGTGGCATCTGAAGATGAGTAATGCAGTGGTTGCATCATGTTTAGGGCAAGCATGAGCATGAAGTGTCTGTTCTACCTCTTGATTTAAAAAAAAAAAAGCCCAAACGCTGAAGAGCTTGAGTATTTACCTGAGCTTTCGCACACCCTGTTCATCACTTCCCTCCTTTCTTCAGGGGAACGAGCGATCTTGCAGGCACTTGCAAGAAGATGGCGCCTGTTCCACACGCTTGAGTGGGAGCCGGTGTAAACCGAGTTGGGGGGGTCTCTGCTGACTTGCACTTGCTTGAGGTCCAGCCTTGGGCAGCTCGGAGGCTGGTGAATGTCCCGTTCCCTGGCCAGAGCACCGGTTGGGGTTTTTAAGGTTGTTATTTTCAAACTTAAAGCCAGCACCTAAATCAGCAGCAAGGTAGCAAAGCATAAGGGAGGAAAAAAAACCAAACCCCTACTGATTTCTTAGGACCTGTAGAAACCTTGACTACTTCTATGTGGCACCTTTAGGTTTGCCTATGCTGTTTGTTAACCTCAGGCTCTCCTCCCTGCATGCCACCGGTGACAAAAACCTCATGTGCTGCAAAAAAAAAAACCCAAAAACCCCAAACCAACTCACTTTTTCACCCACCAGCGTAGATGCAGCTTGTGCTTCGGTAGGTGCCGTATAACTGTGATACCCTGATGCTTCTCTGGGTTTAGGCACCGAGGCACCGGGCTCAGAAAGCGTTGACCCCTGTTTGGAAAGAGTACAGCACCCAGCGAAGATGCTATTTGTATTTATACCCGATTCTCTGATTTTTAATGGTTCCTAGCACGCCGTGGCAGTAAGATTTGGGCAGGTGCGAACGTGCTGGAGTGTTATTCATGATTAAAACTCGCTCTGAAAGGTTTCATCTGTGCCTGACTGTGTTTCTTCCGTAGCCGGTTGTGGTCGGGGTGTGGGGTCTGTGCAGGAGCCCTGCCAGCTCCTCTTGCTTTGTCAGCCTCATCCCTAATGGCAACAAGGCTGCGGGCAGGCAGCGCGTCAGCCCATGGCTTTACAGACCTGTGCAACCAGCCGAAATTACCCTCCTGAGGATGAACCAGCCCAGGTCTGTGCTGGCTGGCTGGCCACGTCCAAAGAGTTATAGACAATGGCTCAATGTCCAAGTGGAAACTAGTAACAAGGTGTGTCTCTCAAGGGTCGGTACGGGGACCAATACTCTTCAATATCTTCATTAATGGCATAGTGGGATTGACTTTGCAGATGACCCCAGGCTGAGTGGTGCAGTTGATTTGCTAGAGGGAAGAGAGGCCATCAAAAGGGACCTTGACAGGCTGAAGGAGTGGGCCCATGCAAACTCCATGAAGTTCAAGAAGGCCAAGCACAAGTTCCTGCACCTGGGCCAATCCCCAGTATCAATAGAGGTGATTGAGAGCAGCCCTGTGGAGAAGGACTTGGGGGTACTGGTGGATGAAAAGCTGGACATGAGCCGGCAATGTGCACTCGCAGCCCAGAAAGCCAACCATATCCTGGGCTGCATAACAAGAAGCGTGGCCAGCAGGTCGAGGGAGGTGATTCTGCCCCTCTACTCTGCTCTGGTGAGACCCCACCTGGAGCACTGCATCCAGCTCTGGGGTCCTCAGCACAGGAAAGACGTGGACCTGTTGGAGCGGGTCCAGAGGAGGCCATGGAAATGGTCAGAGGGCTGGAACACCTCTGCTATGAGGACAGGCTGAGAGAGCTGGGGTTGTTCAGCCTGGAGAAGAGAAGGCTCCAGGGAGACCTTACTGTGGCCTTTCAATACCTAAAGGGGGGCCTATAAGAAAGATGGCGAGGGACTTTTTAGTAGGGCCTGTTGTGATAGGACAAGGGGTAATGGCTTTAAACTGGGAGAGGGAAGGTTTGGGTTGGACATAAGGAAGAAATGTTTTACGATGAGGGTGGTGAGACACTGGGACAGGTTGCCCAGAGAAGTTGTGGATGCCCCGTCACTGGAAGTGATCGAGGTCAGGTTGGACGAGGCTCTGAGCAACCTGGTCTAGTGCAAGATGTCCCTGCCCATGGCAGGAGGGCTGGACTGGATGATCTTTAAAGATCCCTTCCAACTCAAACCATTCTGTGATTCCATGATTCTATAAAAATAGGCTTGTTTTTATAGCAGTCACAGGGGATCTCAGCCAGGGGCATGCTGGCTGAGATTTTGAGAGGACACTGAAATGATGAAAAACAAGCCCCGCTGTGCCCCCCAAAATTTTAGTCCTTCTTTCCCAGGGATGCTTCCCATGTCTCGCTGAATCCTGAGGAGAAGGGCTGGGACTGGGGAAACCTCTTCCCCCCGGGCAGCTTGCAAAGCGGTTGGGGGGGACCCTGAATCCTGGAAGAAAAATGGAGGCTGGAAACAACATCCCAAAAACCAGGGAGGAAGGTGATACTCTTTGGGGACAAAGGGACAGTCCCTCTCTTCCCTGAGAGCTGCTCTCCGGCCAACCTGCTCACCGGGTCCTTCTCATGGACTGGAGGAGCCAGTTGGGTGAGGAAAAGGTGCCTGTGGGTTTTTGGGGAGGTGGTTTTTGGGGAATTGGCACCGATTTGTGATGGGAGTGTGAAAAGCTTGAAAATCTGCAGGTTTTGTTGTAGCTGGGGTTGCGGGGAGCCTCTTCCCCCTCCACGGTGCTGCTTGGCAGTGCTGCTCCCCCCAGCAAGAGCAGCAAAACCTCCTCGGGGAGTGGGAAATATTTGACCGGCTGGGTCTGCACCAGCCACATTTTTGCAGGAGAAAGACAAATCCTGGAAAAGCTTTGAAAATCTGCTCCCCGAAACAAGCCTGGGCGGCTTTCCGTGGGCGGGCGGCAAAGGAATCGCGGGTCCCCCGAGCCAAGATGCTCTTTTATTCCAGCAAAGCTCTTAAGTCTGCAAACATGGGCCCCATTTCACCTGTATTTGGGTTTTTCTTTTTCCCTTATCCTGGGTAGAAATGAATAGCAACAACAAATCACCTCTGGTTGATTCAATTCCTACCTCTGGGCTTCAGTTCTCCGCTTCGCAAAAAGCTTTTTTGCATTCCCCAGATCTGTCAGTAATAGAATTCCCGCTGATCTCGGCTCGGGGCAGGGGGGGTGCGTTTTTAAGGAGAAAAACAGGAATTGAGGGAAAGTTGTGCAAACTCAGCCTGGCTGGGGGGAAATGGGGAGTGTGGGGCAGGTTGTCC
The DNA here is from genome assembly GCF_034638445.1 of Ciconia boyciana. Taxonomy (NCBI): domain Eukaryota; kingdom Metazoa; phylum Chordata; class Aves; order Ciconiiformes; family Ciconiidae; genus Ciconia; species Ciconia boyciana. The sequence continues at coordinate 2,264,148 of NC_132934.1, forward strand.
CTCCCTGGATGGGATGAAAATAGGGCAAAAAATGGGGATGGAGGGACTACAAAGCAGTAATTTCTTTGTTTTGACTTTGCCTGGGCTCACTTTTTTTTGGGAGCATCTCTTCTTGCAAGGGCTAATTTGGGGTTAGTGTGGACCAAAGCGGGAAATTAAGTTGTTTTTTTTTTTAAGCTATAAAGAAGGGAAGGCGCTGCGCTCTAAAGCTGCGGAGATGGAGGGTTTTATTGTTTGTTTATCTCTGGGGGTGATTTATAGAGCTACAGCACCATCCTCCTGCCTATGCCAGGGGAGAAAAGAGGGAAAAGGCCCCAAAAACTCCTTCAGCTGGGACACGGGGAGCTGTGGTTACGTGGGGCTGCCGGCATGCCGGCGAGCGGGGCCGCGTGCGTGGCGGCTGAGGTCATGGCGCTATTAATTTCCCGTTAAAAGCCCTGACGGCTCCGGCGCTGCAGGGATGGAAAATGAGGCAGCTCCAATTGCGGCTGCTGCATTTAACCCCTGTGGGGATTTCTGACTTTTGGGGTTGAGAGAGCCAAATCCGACGGTGCCAATGATAAGACTACATCCCTTGAAGGTTGATGGTCACCACCTTGGCCACCCTATGGCTGCTGCAGGTCTTCATCCAGCTCCTGGGGGGCTCAGGGTCCCTTGAGACGTCCGGGAAACCCTCCTGGCGCCTGCAAAGACCTCCTCCAATTTAATCCCCCACCAGCCGGCTGGGCTGGAGCCACATCTGCCCACCCTGTGATGCTGGAAACATGGCCATTGCTGAGCGCCCAGGGGGCTGCTGGCTGGTTGCATTTCATGCTCCAAAGGCCCCGGAGCTGAGACCGGGGGCTTATTTTGGTAACTTGAACTTGGGAAACCCCTTGGCCGTGGAAGGGGGGAGAGGAGCCTTGTGAAATGCAGTGGCAGCTGGGGGCTCCCAGCGTCCCCGCGAGGAGCCCCAAGCGTCTTTGTAAAATCCCTTGGGGCTTTACGCTGAGCCTCGGGAACACTGGGGAAATGAGATGGGGGTGCTGGGGAGGTGTCCCCCTCCTTGCAGTAGGTTGCAGGGCATTCGAGCAGCCCTGGGGCTGCTTTCAGCTCATCTTGAGCCCCAAAAAACTACCCGGCATGGGAAGAGCATGGGGACCCCTGTCCTGGTCCCCTCTCCTGCTCACGCTTGTCCCCGTTTCCTGGTTCTAGTCCCCTGTTTGTGTCCCACTTGTCTCCTGCTCCCACTTATCCCCAGCACAAAGACTTGTCCTTGTCTCCTGGTCCCACTTGTCCTTGTCCCCTGGTCCCACTGGTCTCTTCTGGTCCAATTTGTCTCCATCTCCTGGTTCCACTTGTCCCTGTCTCCCGATCCCACTTGTTCCATCTTTGGGTCGCATTTTCCCCCTCTCCTGGTTCTTCTTGTCCCCAGCTCCTGTTCCCACTGGTGCCTTCTCTTGGTCATGCTTGTCCCCAACTCCTGGTCTCATTTGTTTCCCTCTCCTGGTCCTGCTCTCCTGGTCCTGCTCTCCTGGTACCATTTGTCCCCTTTCCTTCTCCTGCTCATCCCCACCTCCCTGTCCTGCTTGTCCCCTCTCCCTGTCCTGCTTGTCCCCTCTCCCTGTCCTGCTTGTCCCCTCCCCTGGCCCTGCTCTCGGGGGCAGCAGAGGCAGTTTTGGTGCAGACCGGTGGGATTCAGCGCAGACTTTTGGGGCCAGAGCCCAACGCAGCCCCCCAAGCCCCATCACTGGATGCCCTGGCAAGCGCAGCCAAGAAGGTAACGTGATTTTGGCCTGGCTGTGAGCTGAGACCAAGGAAACTCGTGTCATGCAAAGCAGCTCAGTGCCTTGGATGCTGTTGGGCATCTGCATCCTGGTGGTACCCACAGTTCCATGTGGGACAGAGGGGTTAATGCAAAAAAAAAAAAAAAAAAAAGGGGGTAAAACCAACCGCTCCAGTCCCAAAATCGGGCACTTTGCCCCGAAGCAATGCCCCCCTGGTGCAACCTCAGGCTCAGCACTGGCTCTGGCACCAAATTGCTCCATTCAGCATCATCATGGCCATCCCTGCGCACCGTTGCCCATATTACCCCATGCCCTGTGCCTGGCTGCAGGGTGATTTGTGGTTTGGTTTTTTTGATTTTTGTTTTTTTTTTTTAAATTTCTCCTGCAGACAGTAATTTCTCCTTTTGCAAATAACCTGAAAGTGGAAAATCAGTGAGAAAAAGCACTTTAAAACAGGTTAAAAAACACCCCTGAGAAATGAAACTGTTTTCCGCCAAACTAAATATTGGAAAGACGTATTTGCAAAGGATTTTTTGGGGGTTTTGTTTAGTTATTTATTCCCCTGTGCAGAACCTGGCTTGCCGCAACCCAACTGAGCTTTCTTCCGCGGTATCCCCTAACCCCTCGCCCCACTAGCTTGGATCAACCCCACTTCAAAAATCTTTTTTTTCCCCACTTTTTTATGGCAGCTGGGTGTTGAGGAGCCTCCCCTTCCTGCGGGCAGTGACATTTCCCAGGCAATACGTCATGTTTGCTTAAGAGCAGAGTTATTGCCGGGGAGGAGGCAGGGAGCCACAGCCCCAGGGGGCTGTGGGAGGGGGGGGAAAATGGGGGGAAATGGGGAAAAAATCCTGCCCTTCTTTTCAACATCCTTTGGGAGGGCTCATAAAAGCTCCTGGGTCCCTCTTGGGGAGGTCTCAGTATTGTTTCCCCAACATTTAATTAATGTGTTTTTAAAGCCCAGTTGTTGAAATGTTATTAAAATGTCTCGTTTTACTAAAATAAAAATGGAATGGGGAGAATTTGTGACTGATTCAGGAGCACTGGAGCAGATGCATCTCTGGTTCCCCATGGTGGGTGATGCTGGGGGGTTCATGAGCTGCTTTTCTCCTAAAAAGTATCATTTTAGAGAAAAACTGTGTCCAGGTGAAGCAGAACCCTGAGAAGGGAAAGGGGAGTGATGGGGGGGTACGGTTGGGCCCCTGTTTTTGGGTGGTGCTGGAGCCCTCGGTGGCTTTTTTGTTTGAAAGGCTGGAGGAAAATATAGGGAAAGGTGGTGGAAGATTGTTTGCCAGTGGTGGAAATGGGATCAGCTACTGCAGTCTGGATCCCAGAGATTTCCCCCAAGTCCCATCCCGAGGGATTCCCCATGCCCCATCCAGCAGGGTCCTCCGTGTCCCGTTCTAGGTGATCCCCATGTCCCATCCTAGATGAACCCCCCACGGTCCATTCTAAGTGATCCCTCATCTGCCACCCCATGTGGTCCCCCCTCAGGTCCCATCTTAGATGATCTCCCAGATCCCATCCTAGATGATCCCCTAGGTCCCATCCAGGGGGATCCCCCAGGTCCAATCACTTGGAGGATCCTCCAAGCCCCATGCTAAGTGATCCCCAGTGTGCCATCCCAGGTGACCCCCCCCTCCCAGGTTCCATCTTAGATGATCCCCCAGGTCTTATTCCAAGGGATCTCCCAGGACTCAGCTGAGATAATCCCCCAAGCCCCATCCTAGATGGTCCCCCATGTCACATCCCAGGTGACCCTTCTCCAAGTCCCCTCTTAGCTGATCCTCCACGTGTTATTCCACGGGATCCCCCAGGTCCTAGCCTAGATGATCCCCCAGGACCCATCCCAGGTCACCCCTACCCCAGGTCCCATCCTGCAATCTCCATCCCCAGGTGCAGGGGACCGATCCTGACCAGGTTTTGGGGTGGAAATGACCAGTGTCTCCCTTGGCACCCTACGTCCCCCCCTTTTCCCCCCACCTCCCAGGCACTGAGTGCATCACCTGTACCCACTCAATTAATTTAATCATTAACCAACACTTGATCCAAACCGCCCTGTGAGTCATGGATCAGCCCCGCGTGGCGGGAGGCAGTGTGCAAGCTCCGGGACAGATCCTGCACACCCTGGCAGCTCCTTCCCCTCCAGCAGAACAATCTGGGCCTGGAAAGCTGGCTTTGGAAAGCAAAATCCCCTCCCCTGGCAATGCTGAAGCAAACAGGACCCTTCCATCTGTCCGTCTGTCTATCCCAAGCGACGCTGGTGGAAACCTTCCTGCCAAGCTCCTGAGCATCAAACTGGGGGGAGAAATGGGCAAATGTCTCCAGCGCAAAAGCACAAATAAACTTTCTTCTCCGGGCCGGTGCCGCTGACGATGGGGCTGCAGGGCCAGTGTTTCTGGCCAGGGTCCAGCCTCCTGTTAAAGACCATCGTTAAGAAAAACCAGCTCAGGATAAGTGGCGTGAAAAAATACTCTGGTAATTAAACAACCTCAGAATAGAAGGAGAAAAGGTCAAGTCTAAAAATACAGGGTATGGTTTTGCCTCTGAAACATACCATTAATAAATAATAATGTTTTCTGGGAGGTCTAATTTTAGCGGCTCGGGTACAATAGCCTGGTGTGACTCCTTCACTTGTCTTGATTTTGCTGGAGTTGGGGCTTTTTTTGCCAGGCTTTGCCGCGTTCTTGTCCCCTGCAGAGCTGCAGGCACGTTGGGTGCGCGAGCAAGAGGGCAGCACGTGGTGAAGGCGCTGGGTGCTGGGCTGGGGGGGGCCGTGCCTGGGCTGGAGTGAGCGCGGGTGTGCTCAGCCCTGCCGGCTGGCATGCAGGCACCTGCCTGTTTTTCCCACTGTTGGGAAAACAACCTGGATTGCCAAAGATCCCGGCCCCAGGGATAAGCTGGAGGTGGGGGGCGAGTTCCTCGTGGCAGCTTGAACATCCCTGGAGCCGCAATGTCCCCCGTGAAACAGCTATGCCCCGCTCACACCTCCTCCCCATTTGCTCATTAGTGCCTGAGCATTAATAAGACCCATTATAATTAATTCTCCTTCAAACCCCTCCATGTGGTGAATCACCTCAGCCCGGGGCGGAAGGGCTGCTGCAATTCGGTGTCACCTTCTTTGTGGGGAAACTGAGTCATGGGGAGCATGACAGGGTGGATTATGGCCAGGAAAGGTAAATCCTGCTCTCCTTATGTTTGGGATGGGGATTAGGGCTAAATCCAGCTGCCAGCTCTCCTCTTAGCTTCAGTGGGGAGAAAAGGGTCCCCAACACCCTGGGAGTGCAGAGAGCAGACCCCAAAAGTGAAGGGGATTTGGGGGTGGGGATGGCCACAACCCAGGGGGCTGCAGCTGGAGGGTGCCCAGCACCCATGAAGGGCATCTTTCCAGCTTGCGGTGAAGAAGGATGGGGGGGGGAAAGAAGATGGAGGTGTTGCGGGGCTTGACCCTGGCTGGGATGCACCAATGTCGGTGATTTGGGGTTTGTTTTTTTTTTAGCAGGGACCCCAAAGAGAAGCCAAAGGAAACACTGGCAGCCACCAGGACATGGGGGGACATTGCTTTATTGGACTTGGCACGGTGCCACAGGACGCGTGGTGGCCACCGGCACCTCTATGGACACAAGGGGTGCATCTCTTGGTGGGCAGTGGGAAGAGAGCCCCCGTGTCCATCTGCACCCTGAGCCCCGTCCTGCCAGATGGGATGCCTGCATCCGATGCAGACACTGGCTGGTGAAGCTCCGGCTGGGATAAATGAGGATCTTCCAGCCCAGGATGGTGGAGAGAAGGTGGTAGGGGATGGAGGGGCTGGGCAACCACCACAATCTCTGTTCCCTACAAAGAAATTAAGGAAAAATTAAAAACAGCACCATGAACATCGATTTTTCCAACCACCAGCAAGAGCTGCAGGGCAGGAGGTGGTTGGGATGGGTGATAGGCAAGATTTAGGGTGGTCGTTGCAATGGGTGGGGTGGACCCCTTGGCCTGGGGCTTTCCAGGGACGTGGGGTTGGGCGCGAAGACGCATCCCAGTGAGTTACCTGCGGGATGGGGTTGGAGGTCGGTGGTGGGGGGCTCACTTCTCCGTCATCATCCTCACGAACTCCTCGTAGTTGACCTGGCCATCGTTGTTGCAGTCGGCCTCCTTGATCATCTCATCCACCTCCTCATCCGTCAGCTTCTCGCCCAGGTTGGTCATGACGTGCCGCAGCTCCGCTGCGCTGATGTAGCCGTTGCCATCCTTATCGAAGACGCGGAAAGCCTCACGGATCTCCTCCTCGCTGTCCGTGTCCCTCATTTTCCTCGCCATCAGCGAGAGGAACTCAGGGAAGTCGATGGTGCCGCTGCCATCGGCATCCACCTCCCCCACCATGTCCTGCAGCTCCGCTTCGGTGGGGTTTTGCCCCAATGAGCGCATGACGGTGCCCAGCTCCTTCGTGGTGATGCAGCCATCTCCATCCCGGTCGAAAAGGGAAAAAGCCTCCTTGAATTCGGCAATCTGCTCCTCCGACAGTCGCTCGGCCATGGTGCTCCCCACTCGTACGTGGCTCTGCCCCGGCACGCCGTGGCGCCGGCGGGGAGGTGTGGATGGGGCCTCCTCCCTCCTTCCCTGCCTCTCCCTGGATGAGGAGGAGGAGGAGGAGGAGGAGGAGGAGGAGGAGGAGGAGGAGGCGGGAACTGGGGCACACGGGAGAGGCCAAGCCACGGGGTCAGCAGGCAGTTCATCCAAACCCTGACGGAGTGGGCAGGGGAGTTTCGGGGTGCCGGAGAAGAAGGGTGATCACCAGCCCCCTTGGGCCACCCTGGCTGCAGTCCCGCTTGCTCCGCCAGTGGCATTTCGCAGGGCTGGCTGCTAACGAACCCCCTAATTAAGGGCTTTGCGCTGTGGCTTGCAGCAAAGCGGTGGTTTCGGGGAGAGGCAGGGCGCTGGCGGAAGGGGAGTGATACGCACTATTTTTGGCTATTTTAAGGCAATTTTGGTGGGGTTTGGAGTTGTGCAAAGGCCTCCAGCCCTGCATGGGGGGGCTGAGATGGGTCCCCCCAGTCTCCCCAGCCCCAGGTCCACCACGGCGATGCTGGCAGCGTGTCAAACCTGCTGAGGGAGGGTTCCCTTGTGCAGGTCCAGGCAGAGCCTGGCTGCCAGGAGCTGATGTGCTCCATGCTGACGGAGACCTGAATCAGCCGTGACACCTCTTCTGGGCTCCCTGAGAATGGGCCTGCAGCCCCCGGGGCAGCTGACGTGGTGGTGCATCAGGTGAGCCGTGTCATGAGTCCTGCCCCGGTTAGTCAGGGGTTAACCCCAGGGCTGAGTGAGGGTTAACCATGTTGTAATGGCCTACTTTCATTTTTACTCATCTCTTACAGCAGAGAGTACAGCAGGGTTCAGAGCCAAATGACAATGAGGGCTATTTCTCTGTCCATCTGTCCATCCATCCTACCATCCATCCATCCATCCATCCATCCATCCATCCATCCATCCATCGATCCATCCATCCATTCATTCTCACTACATTCCATCGATCCATCCATTCATCTGTTCATCCATCCATCCATCCATGCGTCTACCCAACTGTCCATCCAGCCAGCCACCCAACCATCCATCCGTGCGTCCATCTATCTACCCAACCACATTATCATCCATCCATCCATCCATCCATCCATCCATCCATCCATCCACCCCACCAACCAACCATCCACCCAGCCATCCAACCATGTGTGCATCCATCCACCCAATCACATTATCACCCATCCATCCATCTGTACATCCACCCATCCATCCGGTTGCCCACCATCCATCCAGTCAGCTCTCCAACCATCCGTCCATGAATCTGTCCATCCACCCATGCATTCACATCACCATCCATCTACCTCTCCCTCCAACCGTCCATCCCTCTTCCTATGTGCTCATAACAGCCAAGCGACCTTCACCAGCTGGGCCAAGGAGCTGATTGACTAGACAATCAGGCGCAAGCAGAAGATAGTTTGACTTCCTTGGCTACAAGAAAATGGCACCAGTTTACCCCAGTTTAACCCAGTGAGGAATCAGAGCTGTGGAATTTGGAGGGAAGGCCACAAAACAGAAACCAACCCATGGGACAACTGAGGAACACACGGGAAATGGGGTCTCCAGGTGGGACAAAGTCTGGGAGGGGATCACCATCTCAAGGAAAACCTTATCTAGAAAAAACTCTGAGCATGTTAAATGCTGCAGTTGCAGGGAGGAATCGGCCAAGCCGTGCCGGGAACCTGTCTGGCAAGAGGCACGGCACTACTCGCCCCGCGAGTGCATTTCGGGGAGGGGAGGTCCTGGCAGCTCCTCTTGTGCAACGAGCTGCTCCTTAATTGTCTGTCTAATTGCCTGCGCTTGCTGTTCTGCTCCAGATTTAATAAGATGGAATCAAAGTTGCTGTGAAAAAGCCCCGGGCAGCCAAGCAAGGAGCCGAGAGGAGGGGGAGCTGGCTCGAACCCAGCTGGGAGAAGCAAACACCATCAGATAACCGGGTGTTTTCAAAGCCTGGGAGGATTAAGGTGTTTGTTCAAGCTACAGGGGGACTTGTTTGAACTCCAAAATGAGGGTGGGCTGGGTGGTGGGGCCCTGGGTCACTTCGCTAAGGACGAAGGGGTTGCTCCATCCTGGGTGTCCCTTGGTGCTGAGCAAAGCTGGAAGCTGAGCTGAGCTGGAAGCTGGAACCCCATCACCTCCCCATTGCCAGTGCCTGCCACCTCCCCATTACCTCCCCATGACCAGCACCCATTGCCAGCACCCATCACCTCCCCATGACCAGCATGCATTGCCTCCCACGTTTGCATCAGTCTTTGGGAGAAGGTTAAGCCAGCCCTTGATTTTGACTTTGCTTAACTGCACCCTCATTAGCACGGCAGGATAATTAATCTAATAAAACTGCCTGCTGGCCCATAAAATCCTGCGGTTTATGGCCGGGTCCCATTGATGGCATCCGAGATGGGCCGTGGGGTAGGATGGGAAAGTGGTGAGGCCACCACGGTGGGAGGCAGGAGCACGCAGCCACCGGCTGGCGGGTATTTTGGCAGCCGATTTTCCCAGGATGTCTCCAACCGGAGCTGGAGAGGTCGATGCTTTGACGAAGGAGAGTGCAAGCGGCCAATGTTAAAGCCTCACACGGCGTTTTCCAAGCGGCATTGCGCTGCTCAACCTCAGCGTCTGGCTTTGAGTGGTCTGATCCAGGTTAACAGCTAAAAAAACCCCCAGACCAGATGGTTAAAAACACCCAGTTGGATTATCCCGAGCCTGCGCAACTCGTAACGCAAGCCCAGATGTGCGCAGATGTGTGCGCGGCGACGTCTGGGTTTGCATTTGCAGACAAAGCGGCAGGGGGAGGCTGATGAATCTGTGGAAAAAGAGAAAGTTGGAGGCGGAGAGGGAAACTGCTCCGACAGGGAAACCTCCGCGGGGCCCCGTGCCCCCGCGTGAGCCCAGACGTGCCGAGGCCGGCCGGTCCCACGAGTGTCCATGGGGATGGGGAGGAACCTCCGCAAAGCCCAGCATAAATTGCATCAGGGTTTAATGTGCAAAATGGGATTTTGGAAAGGCTGAGCTTGAGCATGATCCCGCAACGGCTGCGGGGGTCTCCAGGGGACAGCAGCTGCTGGGTGTAAAATTCGGGCTTTGGTGGCTTGAGTTTTATTTTAGACATCGTTTCAAGGGAGGTTTCCAAAGCCGAGGGTGAACTGCAGGGTCTGCAGGGCAGCGCTCCTGAAGTTGGGCTTTTCTAGCCCAAGCGAAGGGACCGTGGTCCCACTTTTGGGTCTGCCAGACGTCACCGTGGCAGAGGAGGGAGACTGGGATCGGGGTGCTGGGGAGATGCTCGGGACAGGGACGTGCCTCGCTCTGACCCCGAATCCTGGAAGGTCTCACCTGTAAATTGGGGTGGCGTTGGCTCCTCTCCACATGTAGCACCCAAGCCGGGTGGATCCCCAAAGGTAAATATGGGACTGGCGAGCTGCTTGCTGAAGGCGGAGGTGCCCATGTGTCCGCTGGGCACGGACGCCGTCCCTTTCCCTGGCCGCGATGGGGACGTTGCTATGGCCAGGGGCTCAGCGGAGCTCGAGGACGTGGAGCTGGCCCAGGTCCCCTCCTCTGGTTTCACCCCGCTGTGCCCTGGGGTCCCCCCGTACATGGGATGGGGGATCTTGGCTCAGTGGTTTAGCAGCACAGGCGAGGGCTGGCCAAGACCCAACGGAGTTCAGTGCAGGAGGAAACCAGGAAAGCCCAGCTTGTTTAGTCTAGCAAAGCCAGGGCTGAGGAGGCGGACTGCTGTGGTCTGCACATTCCTCCCGGAGGGACGGAGCGGGGATAGGAACCACCGGGCGTCAGGGGGAATTTACTTTGAAAGGGAAATTAAGTTTTTGGCTAATTTGCTGTCTGTTGGCTACAGGACGACGAGACGAAGGTTCAGGCCCAGCCTGACGCGCGGGAGGGTAAGCAGGCTCTCTGCAGGATTTCCTCTCTGTTGAGGATGAGCCGCATGTCCCAGCAGCTCACTAATCCCCCCTTTTATTTTTTTGGCAAAATGAGCCTTTTTTCCAGCTTCTCCCTGCTTGGGAAGGGCCGAGTCCCCTCCAGATGAAAATTCAGCTTCACAGGTCCAAAGCTCAGCTGTAAACCCTGTCCCTGCAAACGGAGCTGTGCCTTTCCTCCTGAGCAGGGCTCCGGGGGCACAGCAGGGGACCCAAGGGAGCGTGGCCAGCCCGAGGGAGCTGGCATGGATCCGGGGCTGCTCTCCCTGGGAGCTCCAGCCGTGCCCAGACACCCCCCTACATGGTCAGGCTGCAGCTTTTGAGAGGGCTGCGAGGACCCGATGGTTTCATCATGCTGCTGCTAACCGGGTGCTCCCCACCGCCCTGGGGAAGCTGCCCCGGTGGAGGGGAGTCTGCCCAGCGGGTCTCAGGGCTGCTTCTGAAGAGGATTTTTAAATATTTGCTAAACGAGGAGCCTTTCAGTTCTGCGGAGTGGTTTCTTTTCTGTAGGAAGGAGGTTTCAGTGCCCCAGGCGGGCAGGGATTATTGCCACTGCTCCCTTTTCCTGCAGAAACGGAGGAGAGTGATGCAACCACTGGAGTGATGCAGGCAGCTGTGCCCTGTTTTACAGCCACCGCCCATCGCAGACAAAGGGCAGAGGCTGCCGGGCCGCATGCTGCCAATGGAGCCATAAACCTCCGGCTCGTGTCCTACCCGGCCGCAGCAGCACAAAGAGGAACAGTGACAGAAAAAGGGTTTTGAATAAAGCCACAGCTTCCTCCTGTGAGCTCCAGCCCTACACCCGGAGCGTGGGGTGGTAGGCCAGCTGCGTGCGCTTGGAGAAGTGCAGGTAGGTGCTTATCTGCTGCCGTTTGGCAGCACTCACGGCACGAGCACGTCCCTCCCAGGCAGCGACTCAGACGAGGCAAGCAAGAGGCTGTCAGAAATTTAATTGTACTTGGCGTTCGAAACTGTACAATACATTTACAGAGAACCACACGTTTGTGTCTATGTACACCCTCTTCCCCTTTCCAGCATTACTGGCCAAACGTGACAGGCAATAACCCCTTACACACGAGCTACGGCTCCTCGAGCACAGATTTCGGGTAACGCTCAAGGACGGGTATCGTGGGATCGCTGTCCTCGCCCCATCATCACCAGTCGGATGACAGGAACAACCTGTTGGCTTTGGCTCAAAGCTGTCACCACTTTGTTTCCTACAACGCTTTGCAGCGCAGTTACCAAGCTGGCATCTCTCACACAAATCTTTGGACCGCTAGAACACGGCAGTGTCGCCGTTACGAGTATATACAACTGCTCTCTCTTCTGTCCTTACACCTCATCAGCTTCAAACGCTTTCTTTTCTCTACCTTTCTACCACATGCAATAACCCCTTGGTTGCCTCCAGTCCTGCCTCCCTGCGGAAGGCGTTTCATTTCCAAAAGGCAACAGTAACAAGAAAAATCTACCTTCACTCCCTGCTATTCCCCTCTAGCTGCTGCTCCTCTTCCCTCCCCAAACCCTTTACAACATTGCCTAAAACCTTCCTAAACCCTGTTAGCAATGCAGTTCTCTTTCAGTAGTCCAGAGCGCAGGCAAGCCATTTATGTCGCTCATCGTTAACGGGGTACGTTGAGTGTCTCCTCCCAGGCACCGGTTCCGTAATGCTATGGCTTGCCTGCGCTCCGCGGAACTGTGGAGTGACGTGAGAAACGGTACGTACACGCACACCTCAGAGCAAGAAGGATCAAGTACTTGAAAGGAAATGCCAAGTCTGAACAACAACAAAAAAATACAAAAGTAAAAAAAAAAAAAAGAAAACCAAAAGAAAACAAAAAAAACCCCCAAACAAACTTGAAACAAAACAACTAATAAAAAAATTAAATATCTGGCAGGTTACAAGAGTGAAAATGAGGAATGTACAAAGGACACACTAAGATGAAAGATTCCAGTAGGTAAATTGAGAACCTGTTGAACCTGGGGTCTGTTTTTTTTTTTTTCCCTACTTTTTTAACAGGAGAAGCTGCATGGCTTACGATAACCATACACTGCAAAATGTGCGCTGTGCAAGAAGAAAACGTGAATTCAGGTTTCGAGTCCACTTTAAAAGGACCCTTGTGGTGTTGCTCCATAACCCCCTGCAAAGGGAGGTGCTGCCAGGCTCGCGGTGACGGCCCAAACTCTTGCTTTAGCTTTACTGTTTTCCAACCTCAGCCACCGCGCGTGGATATCTTTCAGAAACCACCGTGTGCTCTTCAAATCTCCCATGAGCGGTCGAAAGCACGAGGGCTTCCGAATCACTCACAGCATTAAAACCACGTTCAAAGTGGCCATGTATGTAAAAACAGACTCCAGTTCAACAGTGTTAACTGTATACCAGTAGCTGCCATTACAACATAAAAAACAAGAAAATATTCTGTTCAGTAGAGTGAATCCAATCATGCTCACATTACAAGAAAAATGTACACATTATTTATAAATAAACAGTCTTCCACCAGGATGTCGCTGGGCTCCTCTTTACACTAGCGTTTCTTTCCGCTTGCCACTTAGCTGCTTCTCCCTCGTTTTTCTGTGCCCAGACGATGTTCTGTGTGTTTTCACGCCCTTGGCTTCCTCCGAGTCCAGGATGGAGCCACACTCGGATGTGCTTTCGTCTAGCTCCATCTCGGTTATGCCAGACATGGCAGACTGCCTCTTCTGAGCTTTGATGTTGGGCACGGAGGGGTTGTTCTCCTCTGACTCTTCGCTCAGCTCTGGCAGCTCCTTCAGCTCTGCTGCGGCAGCAGTCGGCTGGAAGGGAGCGATGGCGGTTCGGATGCAATTAACCCATTGCTGCTTGTGGAAGACATCATTGGCCTGCAGCGTGTGGGACTGGCCCGGGGAAGGATCTTGGAAACGAACTCGGAAGATATTTTTAGCTGAAGATAAACATAGGAAAAAGCAGATCAGTTCCTAGCTCAATATTTAGAGATTCCATTGCTACACAAGCGACCTGGACTGCCCTGCTCTGCTTCAGGGAAAGCGTTCAAAACCCCCCCAAACCCCACAGCCCAGCAGAGACATGTCAAAATAGATGTTTTCTAATTTGAGCACCAGCTGCAAAGCGCCATATATAAGTTTATGGCCACCAAATATAAAACTGCAAAGCCCAGCAGCGACAGTCTAAAGGTGGACGTTAACACATGTCACATGTCTGCCATCCTACAGGAACCTCAGTCCATGGGGATCTATGTCCTGGTGTAATCTCTCCTCACCAACAGATTCCCATGCAGATGAAGCGGTTTGGTCCATACCTTTATCGGAATTGCCAAAAGCTCCTCGGAAGGATCCTCCCATTTTCACATCGCCATCCTGCAGGTCTTCGAGGAGCAGCTCCTGGACAGGGATTGGCTGCCTGTACACTTGGTAGGCCTGACGCTCATTGCGAGTGACTGGCCGGGTCAAAACCAGGATGTCTTGGAAGAGGAAGACGTAGAGTTTCTGAAAGGGAAAACACAGGTGAGTATGAGCGAAGCGTTGTACTCTGTATTCAAAGTGGTTACACATCCTCTGGGATTCAAGGCCACGTTATCTGAAGTTTCGACTACATTAACTTTCTCACGGTTTCCCATTACAGCAACGTAGGGCCCTGGCAGTGGTGGCACAGACCAGACTTACATCAACACGTTTATTATTTTAATGACCCTTAAAAAGTGAATTATGATTTACAGATGCCAAGAATAGGATGATTAGAAGCAATATCTTTTCTGACAACACAAAATGCTTCATGTGTACAGAAGTGTAATGGCCAAATTAAACAAAAAAAGCCCCAAACAACAAAAAAATAAAGAAAACGGAACAAGATTTGATGTTTAAAACGAGGTTACTCCTGCAAGCCAGAACAAAAGGCAGCAAACTCTTGAGTACAGCAGGGTCTTTCAGCGCTGCTGCAGTGGGAGATAACCTTCTGGCAGTTCATCTCAAAGCCAAACAGGCTTTTGCAGGAACACTTTTGTTTGGAAGAGCTGTGCGCCAGCACTTATAATGGGGAATGTCAGAGCACCTGAAAGTAAACAGCCGGCAGGAAATCCCTTTTGATGGAGTGCTTGGGCACAGAGCACACTTTCTATGGTAATTTTGTGCTAATTATTTTCCAGCTTCTGAAGGCCAATTGTAAAGCTGTCAGCAGGAAACTTTCCCTTACACCCTGAAATGCAGACTGCCATCAGGTGCTTTCTCTTTTGCTTTTTAAATTTAGCTAATTGTCTAAACTAACCCTAAGGATGGAAGGGCTCCTGGTCCTGCTATAACAGACAAACAGTTTTAACTACCTCTGAGGGAAGGTTTTCAAACTTGAGAATTAATTACCATGACCACGAGGGACTTACATGTCCATTTTTATTCTTCAGCTCCCCATGGCACAGTAAAGCTTTGCTGCCTTCAATCCTCGGGTCCTTCTGCTTCTCATCCAGGTACTCCAGCTTGTCAATGTAATACTGGCACTCTGACTCCCCCTTCTTCAGGTTGATATCAGAGAGGACTCCTTGGATTATAGATATCTATAAACCAAAACATTTACAAATGATTAAATAGTGACCTGTGCTTGTGTATCTTCCCTTTAAGTGCTATTTAAGAACTCCAGATGATGGACCATGTGGCCTGATCTCTCATGTGCTTTCATGAGGGGTTACAGTCACAGATTTGTGTCCATTGAGAAAACCACCCCACGAAATTCCTGAGGGTTTAAGAAAGCTTTCTGAAGCTCTAGAATGACAAGCTTATGTCAGAACCCTGATCATGAAATCACTATTACTTACGGCTTCTTCCAGAATCTGGACATCGGGATGGTCTTTGGGAGTGTGCCTCAGGATCTCTTTCAGGAGCAGCGGATATTTGACCAGCCGACTTCGAGGAATGTCCAAGAAGCTCCAAAGGTCGAGCTTGCGGCTGAAAGGAGACTCAAGGCAGCGCTGAAGGAAGTCCTGCACTCTCCGGTCCTGCTTCTTCTGATCCAGAAGTGCTTTGGCTGCCAGCTGATTGCTACAGTAACCTTTGTAGGCATGGAGTCGTGGTAACTGCAGGAGAACAGAACAATGTTCAGGAGTGAAATTCCATGTAGGAAAAGCAAATCACATTAATGTGTCAAACTGGGGGAGTTCTACTTCCCTTACTGCGATATTTTGCCCAATAAAAAAAGCTAACAGACTGTCTTGTATATGCAGGCAGTCTTTTGTGAGGAGAACAAGGGCATCCTGCAGGCAATGCCTTTGAAGTTCAGATGTTTGAGATTAACAGCGATAACACTATTGAAATCACATCAGTGACAAACAGTCCAGAAGATATAGACATTTCAAACATAAATCAGTAAGTAATTGCAGTCACACTAGCGTAAGTCTCCAGGGTGAAATCGTGGCCCATTACGGCTGACAGACTCCCATTGTTTTCAGTGTAGCCAGGATTTCCGTTTCAATCTTTCACTCAAGGCCACAAAAGCCCGCAGCTTTTCGGCTTCTAGCTTTAAACGTTCTCTAAGCGTATTTTTAGCCTGCTGTCTCTATGTTATGCACTCACCCACTTCACAAGAATGGGCCCAATCTGCTCCACTGTTCCATCTGGTTTTGTTGCTTCTCCTAAACTTGCCAACAAGTCTGGAATTGAAACACAAGAACAGAAATTGCATCAATGCCCCAGTAAGCTGTTCTGATGTGAGAAAGCATAGAGTTTAACTCTTTAGTCAGCACATTATGTGAAAATGATCCAGTTGCTTTTACCTTCATGCAGAGGAATATAAGAATCCAAGTCGCCAAATATGTGGGTGAGCTCCTCCTCAGACATGATAGAGAGTTTCAGCATGGGATCGTGATAGGCCTGTCAAAGAACATCAGTGTTAAAATACATTAAAGTCTCCCAAACCCAAAAGCTGACAGTTTAAATATGAGGGGATGTATCATGTGCAGGACAGAGATGAAGTGAAGCCAACAGAAACAGTAACACCGACTTTGATCGCTAAAAGATTCATCTCTGTATGAAGGTATCAAATGAAAAGGACTTTCCTGTCTGAACTGTTCTCCTCTGGGAGAGGGTTTCCCCAACTAGCTCTGCAAGACTGCAAAGCGCAATCCTTTTTTGGCTGGGTTTGTTGCAATCAAACCAGTACTGTAAGACTGCTCACGTCAACTTTCCAGGCCAGCTTTCAAACTGTGGATTCCGGGCCTGATAAAGCTGATATGTAATGTTTGCAGGTGCAAAGAAACTTCATTATTATCTATAATATGATTACTGACTGCAGGAAAAAATACCACTCACCTTTCTGGCAAGCTTCAGGTCTTCGATTAGGTCCTGCTCTCCCCTGGACATTTCGTATATTGCCTGTGAGGAAGGGGATAAAGCGTCGAGTGTAATTTTTAATCCCAGTCTTCCACTCCAAGAGCCTTTTAGCTCACATAATATACATCCTGTCTCTGCAGCTTGAATAGGCAGTTTTGCCATCTGAATCACTGTATGCCACCTGGGCATGACAACCTCAAGTAAATCTGCCGGCTTTCCCAGCTCTGAGAAAGCAACATTACTTACAACTGTGTGAAAGCTCTGACGCTTGTGCACAAGCCAAATTAAATATTAGCGCCTTTTAAATCACTGCTTTTACACAGGCAAGTACGAAAAAAACAAAACCCAGAAAACCACAGAGGTCAAATCCCAGGCGTCTTTAGTCAGCTTCTGTGTTGTCACTGAAGATTTGTCTAAGAACTACAGGAAAAAGGCAAGCCAAGGTCTCGCTATTTGGCTTTCAACCAATTGTCAAGAGCTTTAAGAGAAAGACAGCTGGCTTTACAAGGAACCCGACTTTGGGTCTGCTGCAAAGCAACCAGTGTGGCTGGGTCTCGAATTTCAGAAATGCTGAGCACCCCCACGGAAAGAGTTTGGCATCTCTGAAGGGTCAAACTGCGGAGACAAACTCCCTAGTGACTCAAGAGAGAGAAGCCTACCTTTTCCCATGCCTAATGCAGAAATAAATCTAGTGGCTTAGAAATGAAGGTGCACAGGAAGATACAGTCACCCACAGATGCTCATTACTCCTTCCCCCGCCAAGGAAACAGCCCAAGCCAAGGCCTCGGCTGCCTCTCCCAGTCCTGCTGTTTAACGGACAGCCTACCTCCTGGCGCTTAATTTCTTTGGTGCTCAGGGACTCTTTCATGTTGACATCTAACATCTCAGACCAAAGTACGCTGTTTCTTCTTTTAGGAGGAGTAGGAGCAGCAGATCTGCTACATGACTTCTGGGCACAGCCAGGAGACTTGCTGTCACTGCGAAGGGCAAATGACTATAGGGATTAAAAAAAAAAAAAAAAGTAAAAAAAATGTAGAGCCACCATTTCAGAAGTACAGAAGTATTATAGTATTATCCATACCCCTGCCAATCCTTCATCCTCCTCTGTTGTACAAGGCAGGAAAACACACCCAGACACTTTTCCTCAGATAAAGGAACACTTTAATCAAGCTGCTGAGAAAGCCCTGAGAGCCCAGAGATTGGCAAGCTTTTCCATGTGCCTCTCCCTGCACTGATCCAGCAGCAGCGCTTGGAAGGAGGATGGGCAGGTAAAGCTTGGGTCTCTTTCCAGAGTATGAGGAAGTAAACAAACTAGGATCATAATTCTACCTATAATGGGGCTAATCGAGAGCCACTTGAACTTTGCTCTCATGATTTGCGATGTTACTAAAACCCAGACACAGAAACGCTCTTATCTGCATGCGTGGGGTATAGGGTTCCTTAGACAACACTCTCTAACATTACTGAAACATTGCTGAACAGCGGGGTCAGTTCACATTTAAGCATATGCTCCAATACACCTATCTCAAGTACTGGAACACTTTATCAACTAATTCTCCCTTATCTGAATCAGTTTATCTTTTTTTACTGCTTAAACCCTCAATAACATGGTTGGTTACCTAGCAAGCTACCTCTGAACTCCTGCACTCTTCTTCATCCCCAAGTCCCAAGCAAGCTTTCTGTCCTTGCATGAATCATACAAGAGATGCCTTTAAATCCCAGTGCCTGTTTTACCCCCATGCAGCCAGTACCTTCTCCATGTCTCTACACTTCTAGGACTAGAAGGCTCTGCTTTTTACCTGTATTGTCTGCCCAAAGCGCCGAACTGCACCATTTCTTACAGGAGAGATCAAGTTCGCCAGGGATGTGACCCGTGCTAAAGGCCGAACCCGCTTATTGCTTGGCTCCTGTAAATAAAGCAGAGAACAAATTGTACTGGCTGTGACTCCCGCTTCATTTCTCAAGCTGCCCAGGCAGGTTTAAAAAGCATGAACCCACTTAAGGAGTGGGAAACACAGCAAAGAGTGTTTTGAAGTAGCCATTCATCTTGAAAGCAGAGGCTGTAAATATTTGTCTGAACTTTAAGGCTGCAATTAAACTGCAGAGACTTTGCCCAGTGTAAAAGAGGCAAGATAACATACACGTCAGTCAGAATTCAAACTAGGGCTCGAACAGGGACTGTTATGGTTTGAACATAAATAGACTGAAGCATTCTCCTCTGCAAGGCAAGTGACTGTCATCTAAAGATGGAGCTGTGATCTGCTTCTCCATTTTATAATGTTTTCCTTTGTAGAAAGAATGTGTTTTTCCATTTTAATTTTATTTTGGAGAGAAAATTAGCAGTTGGAGCCCAGGACAGCCTCAGTAGCTCTTCTAACAAACAGCAAATGACCACATGCTGAACATTCCTGCGAGGCACACGCACACGCGAAGTGGATAAAGTTTAAAACCTTCAGTTTACAAAGCTTCCTCCCCCTTCCTCTCCCCCCCCCACCCCCCACAAGTCATCATAATTTTTCTTATACATTGCTTAAATTTGAAAGATAGAGCTTCTGCTTTTCTACACCACTAATCCCTGCCGGGAGCCCAGAGCATTTTCAATTCTGTCCTGACCGAAATGCTGCCAAGAAAGAGGAAACGCCCCATGGAAACCTCCTGCTGCTTAAGCTCAGATCAGTTTTTAAAACCATGCTGGCAACCCTACATATGTTACATCAAAAATATTGTGTTGTAAGGACTGTACAGGAAAGGTGTGCACAACGGGAAGCCAGGAAGAGATGGACTCGGAGCTTAAGGCTAGGAGAAAGGCTAGATGAGGTGCCCTGGTGCTCTTAAACATCTGGCAGATGGTTGGACGTGACTCATCATCACAAGGAAGTTTCTTAGCCTGAAGTTCAGATGAGCTGATGGAAGCAGCCTCTTTTTTGAGTTCATCTCAGTAGAAATTCTACCAAAGCTTTATTAGGCATTTTTGGTTAATTACAGTTGAGTCTCTCCCTCTTATGTTTCAAAAGGCAAAGACTGAGAAGACTGCTTAGGACAAGCTCTCTGCTGTCTTTATTTCCAGTCTGAGATTGCAAGATAAAGTGCCCAAACGCTTTGCTTCTGCGTAGCAACAGAAGTGACAAATGCTGAAAACAAAAAAGGAGAATAGGAACACACAGAACTGGATTCCAGTCATGAGACTGAGGAAGCATAAAAGCTACGTGTGTAAGATCTGATTTCAGCAACATGACCCGGGGAGTGGCCCGCCTGTCTGCCTACACGCAGAGTTAAGCAACAGAGAAGGTTAGCTCACACTGAATTAAGCCTTCAATGTGGCAGGGGGGAAACATGAAAAGAAACAATTTATGAGCGATGCAGAACAGAAAGACCTCTTGGCACAGCACAAAGTGTGTTCAAAGCTGTGCTTGAAATGTTTGGTAATCTCAGAACTCTGAGGGTACTACAGAAATGGGGAAAAGCTATAAGAGAGTGCCTTCAACCCCGGGACCCTGACCCTCATCTGGGTTTAGATACAGCACCGGGAACACTGCAGTCACTTCTTTCCTTTGCCAACCATGAGCTACTGCACTCAAGACAGAGTCAGTCAGGAAAAGGATTATGCAGAAGGCTGGAAAGTTAGGCCAGGCTCAAAATAAGACAAGGAAACTTTAATTAATTACAGACGTTTCTGAGTGGAGGAAAAGGATAAGTAATTTACTTCTAGAAAACCATGTATCGGTGTACTAGAATAAAGGGACGCAAGCCAAGAGAAGCTTAAGAAACTGCAGGAATGTAAGCAGAAAATATACAGACATAAGCCACACACAGCTCTGTCAAGGCCAGTGATATAAATAGCATGGAAAAGAAAAACGTGACACTGAAAATTAATAGCAAGAAACCTCAGTGCTTTAGGACGCTTGTACAGTCTTTCGCAGCTCACTGTTAAAGGGTCAGTTCTGCAGCCTTTCCAGATATAAGATACAACGATACACTATCTGCACCAAGGGACATGTGTGAATGCCTTCCCAGCACATCTGTGCTAGGCTGAAGCGACACATGCATATGCACAAGGTCTGGCAGAAGGCATTCCTGCCTCTCCGTTTGGGACAGGCAGTACAAAGGGGCTCCCTGGGATTATAAATCGCCACTTTTCTGAACAGTCGATATGTACCGAGACATGCAAAGACAGGCTTGAAGTGAAAAGCACTGCTCTCTTGAACAAGAGGGAGCAGGGCTCCCGAGGAGCCCTCCTCTGCTCTGCAGGGGGAGGAATTTCACACAGATCGGCATGACCAGTGTTTTCTGTGCATGCGATGTGCTCCCCTGGGGTGTTCGGCCAACAGAAAAACTTCTGTACACTATAAATTCAGCTTAGCCAAAGGCTACTTCCCCTCTCTTAAAGAGAAACAAATCCCACTTTCTGTCCTGCGAGTGCTCTCAGACATGAATGGCTCAACTGCCAAAAAACCGCATCTGTTTCTTCTTCTTCTTCTCCTCCTTCCAGCGATATCATTTGATCCAAGGCAGGGAGGGGGAAAAAAAACAATCCCTCTCCTTAGAAACTTCACCTTCTCCGAGATCTGCGTTTCAGCTTGGGGTCGTGTACTCCACTTACAGTCAAACTCAGTCGCAGTGTAAGCTGAGACTCGGCGCAGTTCATACTATGGATAACTTTGGCTCAGTATTTTTTTTTTTTTAGTTCTGTACTTGCAAACAATGATTAGCCTGTCTCCACGCTGTATTACTTACAGAAACCCAGATTAGAATGAAGTCTGTAAAGTTTCTGTAACAAGCTAGTGGTGTTAAGCATTACAGCACCAACAGATAATTAGAACCCCAGCGAGTTCAACAGCACTTCTGCTTCCATTCAGAATTTTTTTTTCCAGGGGACTCTTTATTAAAAGTGAATATAAATATATTATAAACGTACACGCAAAAGCTAAATTTGTACCTCAGTGCGTCAGCTGGCAGACAAGACTTCACACTAGTGGAATTTCTTCAAGTGCTTCTAAGTGCAGGTTAACTCTTCACATTGTGAAAAGATTACACCTTGCTGCTCAAAAGAAAACCAGGCTCTACTTTTGAGCAACATTTTCCCCTAGCAGCATGCACGCCTACAACCTTTCCCCCGTGCTAGGTAATAATTAGTGGTTTTTACAAGGATCACTTACTAGAGTGCAATGTTCTACGCGCCAGTTCCAGACTAATGCGTACAAATACGGTGACAAATCTAAAAACCACGCACAGCAAAACTTTTCCTATTAAGCCAAATAAAAGCAAAAAGGGATTTTAGTCACGAGCTCGAATAATTCCTGCCAAAAATCATCGCCACCTGACTATCTTATTTTAAGATTCACGTGCAAGGAGCTCGCTGAATCTCAAGCTCTGTTCTGAAAACGGCTGTCTGCACTCAAACCAAACAACCAGCCTCCGGCTTGACACGTTGGTACGGAGATTACAACCCTCGCCTTTCTCAAATTCAACAGGCTGTTCACAACCAAGGGATAAATCTGGCCTCACGCTCCCCTGATAACTTCAGTGGCTCTTGATAGCAACTCAGTACCTGGCACTATAGGAGCGTTGGCTTAGGAGTTGTTACTCAAGCCCAGACCCAAAGTGTAACTTCACATACCCAGCGAGCTGGTTATACCCTACAGAAAACACACGTTTTAAGAATTAGATGCGATTTACTCTCCTTTAAAAGATCTGGTTTATGTTACTTCTCTCCCAGCATCTGGTTTCCCTTTTGCACAATGAGATTGCCCAAGTTAGGCTGTTTTAAAGCCAGGATTTCAAGAGGCTGGCGACTCAGACCGGAGCACTTCAAGCCCCGGAGCTGTCTGGAGCCGCCTTTTTTTCTTTTCCACCTCATCTCACCATTAATCTCAGCAATAAAAACCCTGCCCAGGGCAGCCGGTCCGTACCTGGCTGCTGAACTTTTGCCTTCTGTCGCAGCAGGAGGCATGCGAGCATGCACCAGGAATGCAATTATTCTCATCTACATAACAACAGATTATAAAAATAACAATACTTCAAAAAAAACCCAAAAAACAAACCACACCCAACCAAACCTCAAAACCCCAACCAACCCTCTCCCCCCCCCCCCCTTTTTTTTTTTTGGTTTATGCAGCAACACTTTAATTCGGAAAAATCCTGTCAATGGAAAGAGCGCAGAGACTAACAGGCGGTTTTTTAATGAAAATCCCGCTGGGAGGAGCAGGGTCAGGTGAGGCGCCGAGCTCGGCTTCGGCTCCCTGGTCCCACTCCTCCAGCACAACCTCCCTCCAGGGACTATGAAATTGATATTTCTTTTTAAAGGCTTTTTTTTTTTTTTTTTTAAGTCGCTGCCTGCACCTCACTCTGGGGCCGGCTCTCAGCGGGCAGCGCACCCGGCTCGTCGCCTCCCCTCAGGCGCAGAGAGCGGGAAGGTGGAGGGGCTCCCAAACCCACCACTTTCCCCTCAAAAAACTCTCCTCTTTTTTCCCCCTCGCCTCCTCACCTCCTGCTCCCTGAAGGACTGGTTCTGCGCGTCGATCACCCGGATAGTCCTTTTGATGGGCAGCAGCCCTCCGAGCTCGTCGTGAGCCACCATGGCCGCCGACCGCGGCGTCCGCTCCCTCCACCGCCTCAGCCCGCGCTCATCCCGGCTCTGCGCCCGCCGCCGCGCCGCGCCTCAACCTCACCGGCGGGGGCGGGGCTACCCAGACGGCCACGCCCCTCCAAGCAAAGCCACGCCCATTGGGCACTAGCCCCGCCCCTTGCCCCAGAGGCAGGGTGCCCGGGGGCGAGGACATTCAGGACCCCTTTTCCCAGCCCTTATTTCCTCCTAAACTCCCCCAAAATGGGACCACTGAGAGGCTCTACTTTAAGGCAGTGTGATGCAGGCACCCACTGAGGGTCGAGAGGACTGTTCCATCACACCCGACAATGGAAAGCGGTTTGAAAAGCACGGGGCTTTTGCTATTTGCACTGAAAAGATACAAAGCCAAACGTGTTTTGGGTTTTTTTTCCCATCTTTTTCTTTGCTGGCACTTGCAGCACTGAGGCCCACCGCAAGTGTGGCGGTGGGACGCGCTCCACCTGACGGTGGCTCTCATTGCCACCACTGGAGCATAAATCATTTGCCGCTGTGAGTTGTTTTTTTTACTGGCTTCAGCCCTCCTTGCTCAAAAAAAAAAAAAAAAAAAAATTTCTTGTCTAGACCTGTGCTTTTAAGTCTGCTCTCAGCTTTAAAGGTTGTGCTGGCACAGCTCTGTTAGCCAGGGGCTGGGCTGAGCCTCTCCCCCTCTTCTAACAGGGGAGCCTGTCCCAGCAGGCCTGGCCGTAGATGCAAAGGATTTGTATTTTTTGTTTGTTTGTTCAAGTCATATTATTCCTGGCACGGCTACAAATCTCCAAAATAAAAGGTCTCTTGTGCTGGTAAAAATAAACTGAGTTTATTTGGCAACAGGAGGGCAGCTGCTTTGCTGCCTACCTATGCTAACCAACCTTCTTCTCGGAGGAGATAAATTCGGGGTAGCCGGGAGTACTGCAGGGTCCCCGCAGAGCTGGTCCCTGGCTCCCACGTGGCCGTGGCGGGGAAAGGCAGAGGGTTTGCAATGGCATTTTTCAGATTAATGAGCAGGAGGAAAGTCCTGCTGTCCTCTCCCCGCCTTTTTTTTTTTTAGCTTTGTTTGCTTCTCTCCTGTGGAGAGCTGCTCTTGGCAAATCTGTGCCCATTTAACCTCTGCGATGCAAGACCAAGACATTTATGATCGTCCACCACAGGATTCTCAGAAACTCAGGGTACAGTGACTTTCTGTACCCTTGTGGAAAGGCCAGACTGTGACTCTTTCAGATATGGGTAATCCTTTTTTGCATTACTGAAGTCAACCATTTTTAAGACAACAAAAGACCAAAGGGACAATGACTCAGGAGAAGCAGGCAAGCCCTCCGATGAGTTTGGTCATTTCTTTTTGGGAGTATCAAACATGCCCATTTCTCCTACAATCAAAGGTCAAAGGTTTGTTAAACTTGGTTTAAAGATTCAGGAACGCTTCTTGACCCCGAAAGCACATCTCTTTTCAGTGAGATGTAGACAGGCCAGAGTCAACTAAAAATAGGGGATGAACAACCAGGAGCCAAGAGGGAAGGCGTGAAACAAAATCATTGCATACAAAGGTGGCACTTAAAATGCTTCTTGTTAGGACCAGAACGTGATGTCCTGCATCTTGAAGCACTTAATGTCATATGAAGTGTTTTCTGTGACGTAAGTGTTAAATAGTCCCTCTCCTTCCTGAGCCCTCGGGGAAGGGACCTGCTGCCTCGCACCAGGGAAGCACGTGATTCACCGGCAGGGAGATCCCTGACTTTCTACGTGACACCTTGTGAGGCTAACTAATTCGTGGTGATGCAAGCCCCAGCTGATGCAGCCTGCTGATGTCATGTTGTGGAAACCTAAAGCTCTGGCCTGATGCAACAGGGCTCACTGTATGCCTCCTGGCATGGCACGTGCAAAGGGTTACGTGCCCTGGACAACTGCCCTTCGTTCAAAGCAAGGGGTGGGTAAAGCCTTATAGCAACAAACCCACCTAAGACAAGCGGTTCCCAGCTGCCCCTGTAGCAGACGCGATGATTTCTATATGTCCGCTCTATCTGTATAGATCATCAAGTGCCATTTTGAGGCAAAATCCACCCTGAGCAGTGGAGACACGCGCTGTGCAATGGGTACCCACTGACCGACATGCAACGCAGGGAAGGTAATAAATCTGGAGAAGCCTGAAGGCAGTGAGGGTGGAAGGTGATCTTGCAGATGTAAAATAACCACTCCCCAGGCCCACGGCATCCCCTCTACAGCAATATAATCAGCACAGCCTTAGAGCAGCTCAGAGCGTGCTATACCTGCACATTACTTACCTGCCTCTGCTCTACTTACAACACATGCAAGAGGCAGCGTGAATATGACCTTTAAGTTAGTAAAGTTCATTATAGTGCATATGCCACTCCAGTGGGCAAACCATCCCAAACAAGGCTGTGGTACTTGGGAACCCTCTGATGAAAGCCAAAACAAATGGAAAAAGAAAGGAGAGTTGTTCCTTGTGCTGCAGAAGCAACAAAGCCAGACTTGGATTTGTACCCTCTACACCCCGCACCATAATCCCAACTTCCCTCTAACTCAGGACATATTCTTCTACCCAACACCATCTCCCTCTGTCTTCCCAGTGCTCCCTTACCCCTCTGTGCTGGCCTCAACCTCCTTTGTGCCTTCCCCTGCCCCTCCAGCCCACTGGGCAGGGATCAGCCCATGCCACAGCGGCTCTGAAGCCACGAGAAATGCAGCCTGGCCAGTCGCTGTGCCGAGCGATGGATAACAGACCAGTTCTTCCTGCTCTCCTGCCAGTGGGTATTTATAGCATTCCTCCCCTATACTCCAATGGGGATTTTCACTTCTAGGAGCAAAATACCTTGGTGACTCCTATCCTACTATCAAATTAAGGAGCCGGGAAGAGTTCAAGTGACAGAGGAATCAACCAGCCCTCATTGTTTTACTCTTATTTTTAGCTTGGGTTTTCATTTCCACGGAGAAGGGAGGACTGCTGTTACACAGAGCTGTTTGCCTGAAGTCCTGGGCGGCCTCATACCTGCAACATTCCTTGCTCCTGCAAGTTATTCTGGGTAGGGCTGCTACTAAATAAAAATGCTCTTTGGGGTACTGACATGCCATTTTGTTATTTCAGCCCCAAAGCATCATCAAATAAATTTTAGATTAACAAATGATGAATTCCTAAGAAAACATGCATCCAAATTCCAGCATACAATTCCAGACTGATGTAAGTTTTCACAGTTAAAAATACTCAGTTGTTTAAGCGACACATGGCATCTGGCTAGTGCCAGGGGTTGCCAAGTGTGGCATGCAGGAATGCTGCCCCAACAGCTGAATAAGTCCTCCAGCACCTGTGTCCAGGGTGGCCGGCACTCACAACCTGATCCTGTCTCTTCTCTTGGCAGTACTCAAGCAAATCATATGTGAGAAGCAGGCAGACACAGTTAATTTAAAACCCTAGCAGGCCTGGATTATGATTTTCAGCCTACCTTCAGTGGAAGAGAGTCATCACAGCACCCTCAATATCCTCATAGTTCAGGTCTGTCCAGGTTACACAGCCCCGACCATCAGCCAGGACACTTCAGGGTTGCTTTATTTTATACCTAACCCTGCAAGAAGGATGTTTGCTGCTGCTGACAAGAGCCAACGAAAAAAGATCTCTGTTCTGTCACTGGCTGGAGAGGAGAAGACTTGAGCTGGTGCATTAACAGAGCCCAGAGGCAGGGGGGTATTCCTCAGTGGGCAGTTTTCCCAGTTTTCACAGGTCCTGGATACCTCTAATGTGCCTGACATCTGGAGTCAGTTTCTTCAAAGAAAGAACCTGCGACATTTTAATCCCTTTGGCGGCTTGAAGTCTCGGGGGAAAACGAAAGCATCCATTACATTCGTAGCATATTCATTTTCATTGTTATGTGTGTATGTTTTGAAATCCTATTTACTAGGATCTGAAATCCACCTAAAAACTCACTTTACAGCTATTCTTAATGTGCTATATATAGCATAGCATGCAGAACACTCAGGGACTGGAATAAATAAGATCTCCACAGGCAATCATCTTCTCCCATACATGTTCACCCACCCAGGGCAGTCAGACCCCCTCTGCCATACACAAAGTTGTTTACTGTCTGTGAGCTGTGTTTAACATTCCACTCCCAGATATTTATATTCAGAGCCAAATTCAGAGCAGTATTCTGGAAAATGAGCAAAAGTAGGCTATGACCCATCAAGAGAGTATTGGGTCATCTGAAAAGTTTATGAGCCGGTCTGGAATCCAGCATTTATTTTGGATGGTGGGAGGTCACTATAATTAGCTGCCATTCAACTCCATTATACAGTTACAAATACAAAAAACCAAACCAAAACCAAACCCAAAACAAAACCCAAGCCACAGTGCAGATGCATTTTTACTGAAATACAACCTATGACATTCTGGAGAACTCTAGAAAATGAGTTACCTCAACCATCCCTGAAGTGAACGTTTGTGCGCTCAGGCCAGAAAAGCAATTTCCATCTTATGAATATGAATGCAACACCAGAAAACATGGACCGTCCAATCCTGTGATACTATTAAACACAACATCTATGCTAACAACTGAGTAATGGAGCGAGAAGCTACAGTTGACTTCAGCTCCCAACCTGCTCACGTGCCAAATGTTGTTTTTCAGAATTGCGCGGTGTAGCCAATGCCAGAGATGTTCATTGTGATCAAAGTCTATTTCCAAATACAAATTTGTAACTTTATGCATGGGCATGTTCTTGCATGAATCAGACATGCCAATAAAATTTGCATAAAAGTCCTCTAGAGCAGTTGTATCTTTGGGAGGGGGAAGGGAGGAGGGAAGGACTGTTTTCGTTGTTTCTTTAAAGCTTGTGTGTATGTATTCTAAAGGAAGGAGTTACCGCTGCAGTTTCTTGCATTATTTAGTGATGCTCTTGAGGCTGTGTTATCCCTGCCTGAAGCCAAGCTGCTGGCGGGAACTGTGACCGTGGACAGACACTCACTGATGGTTTCAAGTTATCTGGACCAGCAAGAATGCAGATGCACAAGGATTCTCTCCCCCCAGCTCCTCTTTTTTCCAAGTAATTTTTTACATTATAAGAAAAAAAAAAAAAAATCAGTGTTTATCTGCCTTCCCTGGAGAGACTGTCACTGTCAGCTTTATCGTCACAGTCTCTCTGCTGCCAACAGTAGTACAACTCTAGGGCTTATTTGGGATGAACTCCTATCCAGACTGAGTAATATTCACAGAATTGGTCCCAAAAAGGTGAGTAAGGCTTCGAGAAGGACACAGCATGGTGGTTCATAAAAAGGGTCCTCGCTAAGACTTCACTTCCTCTCTGAAATCCCTCTTCCTAAAGCCTTACAAGGACATCCCATAACCAACAGAAAACGCCATCCAGACGAGACGTGATTCTTACACATTACTCAGCCTGGCTTCATTTTGCCTCTGGTAAAATACACCATCACATCCGTCTGTTCCCTGTCATATACTGAAAAGTATTTATCTAGTTGCTAACAAACATCAAGATATACACACCTTCAAAAAACACAGTACTGCTTCCTCCCATGAATCATTCAACACCTTACATAACTGCAGGGGTAATATGGAACTGTTTCATATGTGATCACTTAACAAAAAGTTGGTCATAAACCTACCTGAAATGCAAAAATAACTCTTAGTTTTAAAGCACAAAGATCTGCTTTATAAAGAAATTCCCATCCTCAATCTCTTGTTTCTGTCCCTGCGCTGCAATTCACTCTCCCTTCTGTCTTATCCAGACAATTATCAACAGCCCACGTTGTAGCATGGCTCCAGACATGATCTGGGGAGAAAATACTTTCTTTCTCCCAAAAGGAGAGTGTTTTGGCACAAGAGAAGCGGTGGCTCAGTGCTGAAGGAAGTGGATGCTGTAACTATGGTCTCAGGTTGTAACTTTCCACTCATATTTTGGTAATGCTTGGAGGGTTTTAGGCTGTATGTCAAATCAGAAGGTTAACAGACCTAACAGATCTGGTTCACTTTTGAGTAGGACTCTCGGCGGCAAGGAGGAGGTTAACAAGCCAAAATAAACAAGAATATCTGGGGCATTGCAGTCGATCTGGGCTGGCGTGATCTCCCCTGCCATTTTGCATACCATCTTCCTGGTATGTGGAACAATGATCTAGAATATGTGAGGTTTAAACATCATTAGAGGACTGCTCAACCTTTTCAGAGAGACAGCTACACATCCAAATTAAATAGTCCCTTCCCCTACCTTTATTTTAAAAACATACATTGGGTAGGGTGCCAAGTCTGGGATACTAGGATGCAACTCCCCGCTCCAAAGCAGCCCTTCGTGGGATCACCATCTACATGGCAGTTTTGTCAGCACAATTATGTCTAGTAGGAGTGTGAATGCAGTATGCTGGCAAAACTCCGTTATTACAAGTATGGTGACAAAACAGCAGCTCATCAGCTGAGCTGGGGGAGATAGTGGAGTTGAAATAACAGTTATGCTGTGGAGTTAGACACTTTAGAGAGACAAACTCTGAAAAATCAGTTCCCATCTGTAAGATGGGGATAAACAATATATGGTCTGACCTACACATAGCATTAAATGATCTTGATCTCCTCTGTGACCTTATTTCATCAGTTAAATAGATACATCTGTATCTTGATGGAGCCAAATTTTAGGCTATTGGTTGACCCTCATCAAATCTAGACAGAGCGAAGTATAATCTGTACTACAGCATAAGTGTTCAATGAGACTCAGAAGTCCTCATGATGTGTTTTGAAAATCTGACTATAAATAGTTGACTGTGGTGCTTTTGAAACTTTTAATAACCTTGAGAGTTGGTATCAAAAAGCCTGAAAATTACAATCCAACCAGTACTGTTAATGTATTTTAACAAGAATACTGGAGTGTATTTGGTGGGTGTGCCTCAAGCTCTCAAATGTCCGGGAGAGCCTGACCCTTTCAAAAGAACAAGTTAAAAAAATCGACCTAAACAAAAGCTGCAGTCTGAACTTTGACTGTATTAGCCTAGGGATTACCCTTTTTCCTTGGAAGATTTCTGTTAAAATTCTTAAAAGGTGAGTACACAAATTACTGTTGATATTTTAGTTTCACCTTGAAGTGATTGCTTTGTGGGAGAAACCCTAATTCATGCAATTTTGTCCAACACATAAAAAGGTAGTCCAATTAAAAAAGAAAAAGAGAGAAAAGAAAAAGAAAATCCTCTTCCCTGAGGGCAGATTTCCTAGCCATAACACTCCCATCTGCATCAGAAAACCAGAAAGACCTCAGAAACAAAACAAGCCCAAAACACAGTCAGTTCAGAGGCATCAGCACTGCTGTATCACAGCCCTCTGCAGATAATCTTTTTTGCTCTTTTCCCTCCCCTACTAGAAAATTACAGGGATGGTCTTATCTGGAACAGGAGATCTAGTCTAGAGAGGTCAAAACCCAGAGTTAGCCTGTTGGACAGGACAATCGGTCATGGAAAGCATCCAGCAGTAGCCAGATTAAGTGAGGCTAATAAATAATGCACAAATGCAAAGTAAGTGACAACAACAGAGGATGCACTGGTCATTAGGTCAAGCAGGAAATTCCCCACTAACAAATGACTTTTAATCCCAGTCTAATAAACTGTAAAACCCATTTAGTTAACTCTCAACTCAATAGCTACCTTCCTAGGAAAAACCCGATTTCTCTTCCTTCCCCTCTTCAGAGAAGTGCCTGACAGCGAGATCTTCAGGGCAGATGGACAGCGGGAAGTAGTTTCTCTTTCAGAAAACCAGGCTTGGATAGTCCTTGGAAAATGATGCAACTCCGCACCTCCCCACCCTCATCTTTGTAAGTCAATTTAAGCCACAGCTTTAAGAACAATTTACCACCCAGCCAGTCCAGCTTGTTTGCAATACAATGAAGTGCACTAACTAACGTCAAACAAAAGCAACATTTGAAGGGGCTTTGCACAGCTTTGCTTCCCGGCACTTGAAAATGCTTGTGTTCTTGCTAAGTGTGGGTTACACGCATTTATTTCACACAACATTAAAACTGTGGCAGATTTAGGATTCAGATGATTAAAACAGGAGATCACAAACAGTGTTATGGATATCCCTAGTAGGACTCAGCCCACCCCGGAGGTGTATGCAAGAGCAAACACAGCTGTACACGTCTCTAAACTGTTGATGGTGAAATGCAAACACAGAAAGTATGGCATTCCCCAGCAGAAGCCACTATAGCCAACAAAGCAGATGATTGCACAATATTGTAGAGGAACGTGTTTTGATTACCTTAAAGTCAAGGCTGCAAAGACTGACTACATCATCATCTTTCTCTCGGCGCTTCCTCTTCTGTAAGAAATGAAACAGAGTTATAGCTGTACACTCAATTTGCGTTCAGAAAGAAGGCTCTGTTTTTTATAAAGCAGACCAGAGACAATTTATTTCTTTACACCCCCAACTAACTGTAATAACTCAAAAACCTAAAGGTTGAAAACAAACGCAAAGCATGTTTATGCTGTTTCATGAGGTTTGTCACCTGATCGATATCTATAAATTATATGCCTATAAGCTTGTTTCTCTGTACTCCCATAATTGTGGTTGTGAGTAAAGTCGTAAGTAGGAAATCTCAGTAGCAGGACAGAACGCAGCGGTTACCACTGTGAAATAATTTGAGATTAATTTAGTTAAATGAAACTTTTTTTGTGGTTTCTGAGGTCAGCAATCCAGCAATAAAGTTGGGCTTTTTGAAAGAGTTCGGTACCAAGAGGGTCAGACTTGGTGACCATTAGGATCTGAGGACTCTAGGGGACACCAGAAGATACCATGCCTAACTCTCATCGTGTTTGCTCACCAGAAGAGGTGGGCTTGGGCAGGGGTCTGGGAGTGAGGGGATCTACAGATTTCACCCCGGGGACAGTGCCAGCATAAAGCAGTTTTGTACTAGATTGGTTGTTCCTGCTCCTCAGCTACCCTCTAATACCCAAATATATTTTATTCAGGGGATTCTTACTGTGTATCAGGGATTTTAGTGTGGTTCCCTAAATAGCTGAATGTGTGTATGTGAGGGCATTTCAATCACTTATTTAATTCATTACTTTGGACATGGCCAGTAGACAGCTGTGGCTGAAGCATCCATGCTAGGAATGCAACGGGCTAAAAGAATAAGTGTTTGTGTGGAAGAAAGATGAGGCTTTTGGCCAGGGACCTCTCAGCTATTTTCCTTTCTGAAGAAGAGCACAAGCCAGTGGAACAATGAGAAGAGACATCTGCACTGAGCTTCCTGATACCTCCCACTATTTCTGTACTATCTGGGCTTCTACATTATTTTTTCATTACTCAGATAATGGAAAACTAATTGTGGACTCATCCTGTTGGACTGTACCAGCCTGCAAATCACCTGGTCTGGAAAAAAACATGGGTCACGAGCATAAATTGTTTGGTCACCCATAAAACAAGTAGTTGATTTTCATCCTGTGTTTGACCCTTGTCCTTCAACATTTCAGAATGAGTCCAGTTCATCCTCTTCCACTTCATTAAGCACAAAGGAAAAAAAAGAAACTATTTCGTATTTTTATATGGGTCTACACGTTGTTTATCAGTTTAACAGACTAGACATTGACTAGGTGAAATGGGGAAAACACCGTTTCTGCAGCTGCAGAGGGAACTCCTACCACAAGTCCACTCTGAACTTCAGCAAATTTCAGTTTTGTGCTCTACCAGTCCAGCAGCTTGACCTTCTGTCAGGAGCACATATGTAATTCCTGTTTTCTTAAAATTTAATAATATATTCAAGTAACTTAAAAGTTTCAGCTTTAATAGAGGTTTGTCATCATTGTAAGTGTATTTAAAATATTTGAATACAAGTATTCATTCCAATTATTTTTAAATGCTGACCAGCCTAGTTTCCACAGTCCCTTTGAAAATCTGATAGTGTTGAGGGGATGTCCAGCCTCCCTGAAGGGTTCTCAGAAACCTGTTCTCTTGTTTGCTAGTCCTTTCGTATGATGTATTTTTAGGCTCCAATGTGTCTTCTGGCTTCTCCACACTATGCCAACTCTACCATGTAACCATTAAATATTCACATGGAATGGTGAGATATTACAGAAGTGCACTAATGAGTTTCTTATATTTTAGGTTTTGGTGCTGTGGTTTTTTTCTCAGCTATTCAAACTAGCTCCAGAAGTGGATTCAAGTACAAAGTTCCTCAATGATTTCAGTTTTTCTGTCTTTTTTTCTGTATTTGCAAAGACAAGATACTGACTCTGTCACGTGAGTCCCTTCACTGACAGACTTACTAACTACAGAGGAAAAAATTCTCACGTTAGACATTGTGTCTTACCATATTTGTAGCATTGACACTGAATTAATGTCCCAGCACACTCCATACTTTTTGAACAGACCTTTGGCAGGCTTGAGAACACATGCAAATGCAGACATTTGTTTTTTTAGGTTTAGTAAAATACCCAGGGTTGGTTATTTATCAAGCCCTGCAATAAGACTGCTATAACCACACCTTTTTGGTCTGCAGATTATTTTTCCCATATGTAAGTCAAGGATATTAGCATCTATTTAACAGCAGAAAACTTGCAATAAAGACAAAGACACCACGCCTTTTTGGTCTGAATATTATTCGTTCCTTATGTAGTCAAGTATATTAACATCTTTAACATACAGCTCCAGACCAAAGCCCAGACACGAAAGGAAGGCCAAAGTTTTGTTTTTAAACTGGCTAGACTTATGCAATAAGTATTGCATTGGCTGGACCCCATTTCCTTTGCCCAATATAGTTTCATACAAAAACTTAGACATTTCACTGCAGAGCCAGCTGTATCATTCCTGTGTGGTGCCAGAACAGAAACAGATTCCAAGAAAACGGCCTCTTCAGACTGCTCAAATCTGGGCGTTTAAAGCCACATGATAGAAAAGCAACTGCTACGGTACTTTTTTCTCACATTTTTGAGACTGTCATGATCAGAGATCTGATACGTTAACCTTCTCACAAAACTCAAGTCGTGGAAAAAGTTACTTCTACAAAAGTTATTAAACTGTAAAAACCGTGAGACCCGATGTAGGCTCTCAAAGAGGTACTGTAAAGGAGAAGCATAAAAAATACTAATCAGAAAGGGAAATGTAAATATTTTGTGACTTTATTTTAGAAAGACCTAAACAATGCCATGAGCACAAATGTTAATTAAATTTCAAGGATTCTGATTAAAGCTCCAGGAATGCTTTTTAAGAAAGTACTGGTTTTCAATTTAAAAACAATTCTAGTCATCTAGTTTTCCTCTCTCCTACTAAGGGCTTTTGCCTTAAACCAGGATATTTTGTTCTTTAGGGATCAGTCTGGTTTTTGCTGCTTATTGCCCACCTGAAGTCATAAAACACCAATAAGGCTTCAGGTGAGGAATGTGCATCAGGACCGTTAAGTCAACAAAGATCAAGTGCCTGTTTCTCAGAAATGAATCCTCCTTAATGAAAAGGAAGAAGGGAAAACAGACCATGAGTAACCTTGCTTCCAGTCAGAAGCCATCCAGAGGATGTTTTAACCCAAACTGCATTAGTTTTTTCTTAGGATTGTGCAGAACGCTCACTAGTCTTTCTCTTTAAACCCACTCCACCTCTGCAGGCATGAAAAGGACACTTGGCTGAGTTACCCACTTCCCCTGAGACTCAGGCCAGGCACGTTTTGCAGACTTTTGGCCAAACAGCTGCACAAACTATGGCATGAAGAGATGCTATTTGTGACCAGCATATGAGTACTTGGTGGTCATGGGGAAACAAAACCCTGTCTGTGACACGCTCCAGCACATGAGAGACATGACACCAAAAAAAGTGGAGTTCTTGCTTGCCTACAAGCTGCTGCCAAAATACAGTGCTCTGGTCAATGTATGCCAGTGTAATTACATCGGCAAAGACTCTAAGCAGAGACCTGGTCCGCGGCCATGCAGTAAGGGTATGTCTGCTGGGTAACTGAACTGCACAGCTATGCGCTCTCCTTTGTTATTCTTTCCCTCCTGTATTTACTTCTCTTCCAGTGTTAGGTGTATTAATCCAAGACTAACCTCTAGCTAGTCACAGGAAAGCTTGGATCTCCAGAAAAGGGCTGGAATTCAGGGCTACCCACCATCTGTAGCTGGAAATTAAGCTACTTGGGCTTGAAGGGAGAAGTCGCAGTAGTGCAGGTTGATGAGGGACATGATGGAGGAATGCAGATAAGCAATTCAGTCCTTCAAAAACATTTTCTTTGTTTTTTGCAGCCTGTGTCATGACATATAATACGCTCTAACTGTAATTGAGAGTTGAACTGAATAAGCGTATAGCCAAATAAAAGCAGATAAAAAAACACGCAAAGAACAGGAATAACTTGAAACTCAAGCAAAATGCTTTTAATTTGTTATGTTAGAGCACAATATTTTCAAATTTGAAAGAATGTAATTTCTAGGGCTTTGTAATATTCAAATGTGTATGTTTAATGTAGCTGTAGTAACCAGATGAAAGTTTCTAAAATGAAGCAAAAGAAAAATCTACAAGAGCTTATGGTTTTGTTTAATCCACTCCCACACTGGACTGGTGTTTGTGCAGCCTCAAAATCGCACATGGCTGCCGCGCAAGGCACAGCCAGCAAAGTGCCCGTCTAAACGCATGCTTTCACAAGAAGCTCCATCTGATTTTAGATGGAATTTCCTTCATAAAAGGTAGTCCTGTCCTTTTCCCCACCTCCAGACGTGTTCCCACGCCCTTCCTTGTGCCGACACAGGCATTCGTACAAGCTTGTGCAGTCAGCTGGATCAGCTCATCCAAAACTCTTTGTTTTCTTTTTGGTAAGGCAAGTTTTTCAGCCAGATCAGTTTGCTGGCTGAGGATGGGATCACTGCTTCCAGGGGCAGCAGGGTGCAAATCAGCTTAGGCAGCTCATGAAAATAAGCTTTAAGATGGGGCAAGATCTATATATACAATGCTAGGCACTATGCACCTACTTCAGCTGACTAATTGCCTTGCAGTCCTCAGCACATGAGTGGGACAGACTTCACGAAGCAGCAATTCAGATCAGAAACCCAGTGGGGGTCCTCTGAACCACTCTCCAGAGTGGTCTGACTTTCTTTACCAGCTCTAGAGGCTGGATATGAACCGCTTCCATAGTAAGGGATGCGTGTTATAGGATGGAGAGGAGAGAGTACAAGGCAATAAGGCCATGCACTTGCTCTAGGTAGTTTCTCTATACCAAATAAAATACAGATTTTTGTATTTAAGAAAAAAATAAAAAAGGTTTATTTCTACACCATGTTTTATATGTTGCCTATTGCTTTACCAGCTTAGCTAGCAGGACTGCTGAAACACAGCAGAAAGTAAGAAATTTATAAAGAAACTACAGTGTCCAGGTTATCCTGCCTTCTTTTAATCCCTGGGTGCAAAAAGTACCCTCCAGCTAAAGCTCCGAAGCCTCAGTGGCTCAGAAAGTGTCTAGCCAGGTAGAGAGGAATGTGTTGATTTTCTTTCTCCTCCAGGCAGAGGGACCTTCACCTCTGTATTCCTGCCTTTGTTTGCATGCTTTTGCAATAGGTACCCACCAGCTGTTTTACTCACCAGGGTGAAGTCCCAGTGTGGTCCCGGAGTCAGAAACGTGAAAGAGCTGCCTCGTCTCAGAGGGTACCTGTGAGTAGAAAAAAGGAATAAGGTAAATAATTTATAGGTTGCTGTAGCTATTGATAAACTACATCTTTTTTCCACAGCTTTGATGGTATCATACATCTGCAGCTCCTAGCACAAAAGTTGCAAAGATGATGTAGCACAGTCTTTGGAAATAGAGACCAAAAGGATTGCCAGTATTCTGAACCACGATTGCAGGTGTTACATTAAAAATCCCAATTTACTACAATAAATGGCTCTGTGCAACAGAGGCAGGCGAAAACCTCCCACTGGGCCCTGCAGGCTGGTCTGGAGGAAAATCTCTCTTTGATCACAAACCTGCCAATCTGACCAAGAGGAAGGATAAAACAATAATAATAATAATAAATAATAATATTGTGGCCTCATTTTCCAAGGTTAATGAAGCTGAAATGAAAGGAGGCAACAAACTGCACCTTTGACAATGCAGCCTTGTAGTTTCCCATAAAATTACAACCAGGAATTGAGTTGTGGTCTTTC
Source organism: Ciconia boyciana (assembly GCF_034638445.1). Lineage (NCBI taxonomy): Eukaryota > Metazoa > Chordata > Aves > Ciconiiformes > Ciconiidae > Ciconia > Ciconia boyciana. The sequence goes on from NC_132934.1 coordinate 2,301,418, forward strand.
ATTAAGTCATTCTCGATCCAAGAAAGTTAAACCACCAGAAAGCACTACACACAATAGACTGTTTGTATAATCCTTGCTCTTTGAACAATGGTAAACGAATTGCCTTATGCAAGTCATTTATTGTACTAGCACCGAGTTAAGCAAACAAGTTACGTTCCAACTTTCACTGTCTGGTGGACTTAAGGTATGTTTCCAGCAACAATTTTTTAAAGCTTATTCTGGCCATAGTATGGAGAAACATTTTTGTCTGTCATTGGGTTTCTGCATGTAGAATTTTAGTCCCAAATGAGCCACACACTTTTTTTTCAAAGGCAGCCAGCTGTATCACCTAATGGGGAGAAGATTTCCCCCTTGCTGTCACAAACTCAGACAGAAAAGGCATCTCCTCGCCAGCTGCACCTTTCTTCTTCGTACTAAGATCCCACAGGATTATCAAAAACCTGGAAATAATATAGGAATGCAAATCCTTCTGCCTTTCAGGGGACTTGCACTCCAGCATTGCTCAGGCATTACTGAAAATTCATCTCACAGAGTATTAGTAGTATTTAATGTCAGCAGCCCTCCGTATCGGAAGAGAAAAAGCATTTGTCTGTAAAAGGTTTGTGCAGGGTGTGGTGTTCTGGATTGGTATTTGGAAAATATAAGTCAACCACCCAGAAAATACTTTTACGCTTCTACCAGCCAATGCAGAGCAACAAGATAAATGTTATATGAAGCGTACCTTATTGGAAGCAAGATGTGAAGGAATACAAGATGCTTTTGGTGATGAGGCAAACATTTTATGCAGCAGATGTAGACTGCACAGGTGAGCTTATTAGCACTTTTCCTCCAGAAATACATTTCTATGCTGACCCTTTGCTTAGCATATGTCTGTTTAATACACGTGACACTGCATTTTACTTCAAACTCAAATCTGAGAAGAAATAACCAACTGCTGAATGCCTGAGCTGGTTTTGTGCTCCTCACTCTAGGAAGGACCAGTGTCTGGGCAGTGGATTTTGTTTCTTGGCATGACCAAAGGAGATGACCCAAAACTATTATCTGGCACCTGGTACCAAAAAGACAAGACCACTACACGCAAGAAGGGCATGTTCTCTTCATTCCCCCTTCACTCGTGGTGAAGGAATGTGTCTGCCGCACATAAAAAGCTGAAGCAGCCTTTAGCAGAAAATGATATGCTTTGATTCAGACAGGGAGCAAGAGCTGTTTGGCCACCTCAGTAGGTTACGCAGAATAGGAGCAACACTTCCCTGCAGCTTCTGGGGTGGGTGGAATCCCCTCGGGACCTGTTTAGGGAACATTTCACCTGCTCCAAGGGTTTGAGCAAGGCAGCTGCGTGTGAGCAGTGAAAATGCTAAGCAAGCAGCATCTGCAGCAGAAAATCAGGAAGAAGGAACATTGTCATGGGCTTCAAAGTGGTTAGAATAGTAAATATGCCATTGATGTTATAGATACACATATATTTAGATATCTAAATATAGATACCTAAAATAAATACCTAAAATCTATAAAATATATAAATATAAAAAATAAGCTTGTTCAAAGTACCATACACACAAATTATGATTTATGTAAAACCAGAAGAAACTTCTTCAGACCACACGACCTTCAGGCACCTTAGGATCAGCCAAAACCTTTTAATACAATCACTATGTCTGTGACACTGCTCCAGAAAGGAAAGTGGCATTTCCAAGAGCTGCATACCAGTACACTGATTGCTAGATGGAGAAGAAACTTCTGGAAGGGAACATTCTTTGGGATTTATAAGAGTACATACCGCTCAGGAAGAAAATCTGGGAATGAGCATCGGATTTCTTTGAAATTCAAAATAGAGCCATTTTTTCTCATGAGAAAGAAAAATCCCCGCTGTTGAATCCCAACATCTAACCTGCTAGGCTGCCCAGACCAAAATTTACGAGTTTGATTAAACCTTCCTTGACTATAGATAGAAAAGCAGGGAGATAATTAATGGTCTGCAAACTGTGCCCTGCACAGCTATAAAGAGCTACCAGAATGGACTAAGCCTCAGTCTCTAAAGCAGGCATGAGTTTTCATGCTGGGAAGCAGGAGTATAATTTTATTCCATGAATTTTGATCTCCAACACCAGAGGCAGCCAAATTGTGGCCTGGAAGCCACATGGGGCTTGCAAACTGTTCACAGTAACTCCCAGTCATCCCAGTATGGATGTGGGCTGCTCGTAGCTGCCCCAGCTGCATTGTCTGGGGTCCTGGGTGCACCCCGAGTTGTGCCACCCTGCCCACGGGGAGCAAATGGGACCACAGGTATGAAGCTGCCATTGAGAACAAGCATGAATTTGGCCCATTTGTACTAGTGCACTCAGCTTCCAACCAAATGGAGACTTTATGTGGTATAATCAAGTAAGTTTGGCTACAGCAGCTTTCAAAAAGCTCAAATTTAAAGGTGTTGTACAACTATCATCATGTCCTCATAGGTTTAAAGCAACCACTGTAGATTTCCATTTACTGCCCAACGTGTTTCATTCCTATTATACAGGCATTATAACAAGGTTTTAATCCAAAGCAGTGTTTTATTTTGGCATGCACACTATAAGGCAATGTACCTCGTGGGACTGCCTATGCAGTATTTCAGATACCCCTCTGCTCAAGCTGGGGTGGGACTCATACAGCTAAATGCACGAGATGCCTCCCACTCCGGCCTCCCCACCATCCTTGAAAAAGGCTTTTCTTGGTGTCCTGAGACCTTGTTTCTGGGAACCTGCCTGATGGTGTCTTTCAAAAGACAACCTGCAGAGATGATCACACAGGTATTAACCTCTCTACTGCTACTGCTCAATATCAAGACTACATAGCCTCTATTCTTTCATGAAAAGGAGAAATGATCACATATGAGAGGCATTAACTTGGAAACCTCAGCATTTTAAAATGAGTTGTAGGGGTGGGGAGTACAATAGGATTAACGTTCAAAAAATCTACAGGCAGCTTTGTTTCCAGTTGTCCACAAGAGTTGGAGAGAAATTTCTCCATCTCAGACTCCCTCATCTACACTTTCTCCCTTGGTCACTCAGCTACGGGGAAAAATGTAGCTAATACCTCCCACAAAAGGCATGTAATATAGCAATATCTGCCCCAGTTAAAAAATTCCCTTCAGTCCTCCAAACATCCAGCACAGATTTTCTGTAATAACAGAGCCCATTATAGACTGGCTGCTCTTTCCTCCTCTTCAATGGTCTAGTAACAGGACTCAATCAAGAGAGGAGGGCAAAGCAGAAATCAGGAACTGCTCCTTCTCACATGCCACCAACACCAACAGTGTTCTGGGAGTAGGAATTCTCGTATTTGTTCTAGATCTTGGTATCATAGGCATTTCCTGACCATCTTTTGTTAACAGGAATGAGCTTTTTGTGGTATAAAGAGATCTTACTGATCCTCCTTCTTTTTTCAAGTCTTTGGCCAAGTGTGGGGAGCTGAGATCTGCCAGGAACAGTCAGGAGTGGCAAATGGGCAGACATAGAGGGAAGCAGACCCTTGTGCTAAGTGGAAAAGAGACCTTTAGGAAAGTGGCCTCTGTCATCTCAAAGCTTCATCATATCTCCCAGCGTCCCCTCTCCAGTCACTGCCTGCTAAATGAGCCTTGATGAGGTACCATTTAAGCAGAGATCATTGGGATGATTGCCTGCAGAATTGCTTGATTTTTTGCTCTGCCTGTAGCTCTGCTTGAGCCTGCAAAGCTCTTCAAAACTACAGAGCCAAATTTAGTCATCCGCATGACTACCATGCGTATTACATGCAAATGGATGACTCACGATTGCAGTGCTCAGATGGGCATCCCTTGCAAGGTCTGTCAAGAATCTGAAGACAGCGCTGGTGAATTAAAGGTCAGTGATGACCGTAAGAGCAATCCTGGAAGTTTTACCTAACGCGTCTCACAACACAACATGAGAAAAAGCAGAGCTGCGTGATGGAGCACTGTGCTGTTGGTCATTGCTCAAAACACTGTATGATTAATTGAAGCATGTGCAGAGTGGCCTGGATGTAATGTTTTAGTACCTGAAGATAGCAGAATAAAATATTGTGCTGGTGCCAGCAGTTGGATATAGTTAATTGCTGTGTTTACTGCAAAGCTGCTCCAAGAGCCCAGCCCTATTGTAGGGACATCCATAGATATCCCTGCTGTGTCACCCAAAGGAAAAGACTAAAGTTGTGTTCAGTCACTGCCTTGAAAAAGATTCTTCTTGATAGACTGTCTCCAGCATAATTTCCTTGTTTAAGACAGGATGAGCAGATACAGACTCTTCCCTTATCTTACCAGGCTCAAGACAAGCAGAAAGTGTTGATCATAGCTGGCTGATTCATGTAACTTTGAAACCTATTTCGAAGTGATTAAGAACTTTAGGGTTATGAAGACAATTACGTGAACACACAAAAATAATTGAGATGTAAAATGTTGCGGCAACACACTGGCAAAGCAAATCTCTTCAAACTAAGAGCAGGGGAAGGGCAATCTTGTTGAGACTGGACAGAAAGAACAAACGCTTCTTTGGTACCCTCTGTTTGCTTCAAGAAATGAATGTTCCAGGCTGCTTACCAGCAAATGATGATACTGCCAGTCTTGCCAAGAGTAAATCTTTCCAGAGCCTGTTAAAATAGAGATTGCCATGCTGATGGTCCATAGAGAGATTAGCTATGAAATATTTTTTAATCTTAAAAGACCGTGTGTCATTTGTATTTTCAAGTTGGCCTGCAAACAGGTTTAGAAGACCAGCTACCAACATTGAGAGAAGCAGGGGAAGTCCTGAACAAAACCTGTTCGGCAACATAGCAGGGGAGGAGATGGGGCCCCAATAATCTTAATAGAGGAAGTTTGGGCAATTTAGTAGATAACACATTGATAAAGGCAAGTGGGCAGACTCAATTGTTTCACATTGAAGCCAGACTAAGGAAACAGTCATTGTTCACTGCCTTCCTTGAATAAACATCAGGATCCTCTCACCAGCACAGGACGGTATGGATGAAGCAATGGCAGTGAGCACTTGGCCAAATTTGTCCTCACAATTTAATTTCAAGGTTGATGATTCCCTTCAGAGCTGGACACATTTTGAAGTTCAGAGGGGAGGGGTAAACAGCAGTGAAAAAACACACCTAATCTTAAATCAGTTTATCAAAAAGCAAATGTTTCTGTCAAGTACCGTGTTGCTTCTTAAGCGTCTTTATATTGCTTGTCTTCTCCAGAGACAGGGGTTTTTTGTGTTGATTTCTGCTATTTTTTTGAGGAAGGGGTGGAGGGAAAAAAGCCATAAAAGAGATTTTGGGGTCAACAAAAATCCAAAAGACATCCACAAAGGGCGTGCTAGAATAGATTCCCATTAGTCAGACTAGAGGATAAAGCACAGAAGAGCTTCACTCATCAGGTTAGAGCAACTTCCCATTAATGTTATTTGAAACATTTTTCTGCCTTTTTACTGTAAATCTGCACCGCCTAGTCAGCATCATTCGACAGTCTGCACTCTTTTTTTACTTATTTTTGATGACTTATCCAGGAAACTGAAGAAATGCTTTGATCTGGCAGTTCTCTTAACTTTTTAAAGTTCCAAAATACATTCTTCAGGCTGGGCAGCAATTCTGTGTTTCCTTCCCTTCTGACTTCCAACCCCCCTTTTTTTTGTTTTCAGTGCAATGTGTTCTTAAATATAAACCACTTGCACCAGTTAAGTAGTAAGATGGTGAATATTGCAGCAACATGAACAGATTAAAAGTCTTTCCCCAAATGAGCAAGCCACACTGGTGAATCCTGTTTTGAAGGACAACAGAAATGCTCCACAAAGAGTCTTTTGAATTTTAATTTAAAGCTTTTCTGCAGGGGGGAAAAAAAAGAGCCTCTGGATTTCCAACCTACTGTAGTTAATATTTCCATTTCAACAATATCCAGAGGCCTTGGCCAGTATAAGAGGCCTCCCAAGCACTGTGCAAACAAACTCTGACTAAGGGCACTTCCGGCAGTGCTTGTCACTGTTCCTTATCTTGAAAAGCTCCAGGGTAAAAGCCTTACTTGACTAAAAACCTATTGACAGACATTTTAAATATCTAAAAGCAAGACAAAACTCAGTACTTCAATGGCTGAGAAGAAAATGGTGCTGGTGAACTCTGCGTGGAGCTCAAGTTTGCAGACTACTACGCCATCATTAATGCTACCTTATTAATGCTATTGCTGCCAGTAGCACACAAAAGGAAGCGGGATACTTACAGCCATAATTATAAAGAGCGCAAAAGAATGATGGGTTGCTCTCTGGAAATGTGGTTTAGAAAGCTGCAATAACTTTCTGGCAGCAGCAGCATCACGGTTTGCAACACTGGTGCAATTAGTAATTCTAGCAGTCTCAGCTTTCAAATAGCAAAGCCATGAAAACGCATGGCCAGCAGCGGAGTTAAACAGTGATCAAAAACACTTCAATCCATCTACCACTTGGACAGGACCGAGCAGTGCTACTGCTGAGTTGAGAACTTCTTGTACTTTTCAGACACTCTGGAATAGCTATTATTTTGTTCTTTCATGTTGGAACAACCTCTGCTTCTAAAAGGAAGCGCCTTCAGACACTCTGGGCAGGTTTAAATTATAGAAAGAACATTAAATTTTTGTTTAAATAGTTTTATGAAGTTCAGCGCAGACTGAACAGGAAGAGTGATTTTCCATTTTAGAAGTGTTCGCTCCTCACAGGTATTGATGGAATATTATAGCTATTTGTCTGAAGCAATCAACAGCAGCACTGAATATGAACAGATAAGCCCCGAGGAGATTAAACATGCACTGATATCCTTAAATAATCACACGCCTGACCTCTCCAGAGCTGAATGTTAATAGTCTCTCCACAGCCAACACAGCAACATCAAGTTTCATCTGAGGATTGAAGTGATATCTTTTCACCACAGACTTCCCTTATGACCCAAGCATCTTCCTTCCAGTTTGCCTTCACACTTCCCTCCTCAACTGAGGATCTGCTCCAAGTCAAATTCAGTAAACGCTCGGCTCCCTAGCACTGTTGCTAAGGCTGGCAGCCAGAGCTTTCTGCAGGAGAAAGAGAAGGTCTTTTCAGTAGCACATGGTCAAGTCTCCTCTCCTCCCCACCCCAATCCCTGTCCAACTGTTCAAGTTACTTCAACATTTATGCTTAGCACACAGTAGCATTTTTCAAAGGCTTCTGGTCGAATGACGCACTGCAATACACCATCAACCGAGCACTGAAATGAAACAGATAACAATAGCCTTTTGTGAAGATTATCTGTAAAAGCACCATTGCAGTGATTTAGTTTACAACATGATTGCGCAAACATTTGTGCTGGCCAAAATGAGAGGTAGAAAACATAAGCCTGGGTAGGAAAACCTTTGCTCTGCTTTGCTTGCGAGCTGGCCTGCTGAGACAACTCTGCAGCTGCACAGACCATCTTCAACTGCCACCGTGGCCTAAGGTTGCCCCGAAACGCACCTGCAAACATGGCAAGGAGGTGATGGGAACACTGTGAACATCCCAGGGAACCTGTACTGCTGAGGAAACAAAGGAAACCTGGATGCCTCGAGCAGTCCATGAGTCCAGGCCATGCCCAAGCTGAGAGGACAGAAACACCACTAGGCATGAGCCAAAACTGTGGTGCTCTAGAAGTACAATCCCTCTTACAGCGCACAGGAGGGAGCTGGTGTCCCTACAGACTCATCAGCATTAATGAAAATCTTCATGCCAGTGATGCCCCAGAGCATCGCCCAGTTGTTCCCTCACCTAGGCATTTGCCCTTGCCTCCATCCATGCTTTGCTTTGGAGGATGAGCAAGAACAGACTCTCCTCCACACAGCCTTATAGCACGCAGAGGCAGAGCTATACAAAGAGAGCTCCAGTTCTGCAGGCAGGTATTCTTGCCTGCAAGCATGTAAGAGGATTATGGCAGTAATCCATCACTAGAAAGAGAAAAACTTTATTCCTCTTTATTAAGAGAAAAAAATGAAAGCTGCTGACAGTACTAACATCTTCTGGTACATGATTAAGCACATGCTGTGTGTCGTAATTCTGCCCACTTCACAGAGCTATTTGTACTCTCATTTCTAGAGATATGATGCAAATGCTGAAGCGGAGGGGGGAGGAGGACTGCAGGGAGAAGCAGTGCAGCTGCTGACAAAATATTTTGCTTGTCAGCAGCCATGGAAATGCTCTCACTGCTGCAGGATCATCTCTGGCAGAAGAGCACAGCTCCCTATGGCAGAGCTAATGCACCCCCAACTCTTGAGCCACTGACTTTCATGCATCAGGCCCTTGTCAATCAGGTCTGTCGGCCGTGCACGACTTCTCGCATGAATGATGGACTAGAAGATAATCCTAATAATTAAAAACCAGGAACAGAAATAAAACCACACCAACACTACGTGCCAAACCTCGGCTCCCCTTTTCCTGCTGAGTGTGTAGCCAGGCCAGGGCTCAGCTCATCTGTCAGCCCCCCTGACGGGGAGGCAGTTGTCCAGGCTCCCCTGTCACTCCTGGAGAGAGGCTGACACCTCCAGCCAGGCATTTTAAGCTGGCTTGGCTATGCCCTCGAGGCGCCTCTCTTTCTGCATCGGCTATAAAGGAACCTTGTGTGCAGCTCAGATTTAAGCAATCAGCTTTTACATGACCAAAGTTAGTGAAATGAATCTTCCATGCAGTGCTTAGGAGATACCAGCTGACAAAGTTTCTAGTTAGAGCTCAGATGCAATATTCATAAATACATTTTTGACTCACTCGATCATGTCATCCTAGCTGTACAGTTGATAGTAGGTACCTCTAAAGGCTTAGAGAAATCTTTAATCAGGCTTTATTCTAAATAGTTCACATCCTCTTCAGCAATTTTGGTCCCAACGTCAGAAGTGAGCTGCGTTCCAGAGAAACCACCATCATTAAAAAAATAAAAGCTGACTTCTCAATAGAGAGATGTTAAACTTAGTGTGACCAGGTTATAAAGCACAATGCCACGAATAAACGCTTCGGTATCTGGACAGCATTCAAGGAGGAAAGAGAAAAGAAACAAATGTTGTAAACAATAGCCATGCTCACAGGAAAGCACTGTCTCATAGAGACTAGACTTGAAGATAAGGACGTCTTCACAGTGTTTTTATGTACCAAAGTGAAGGCCAATGTCTCTGGGTGCTTTAATGAACCACTGACCCTTTCGGATTAACTTTACCTGACTTTTTTTTTTAATTCCCACAAAACCAGGCTCGAGGGCTGCAAGTGAACTTTAAACTTTTTGAACATTTCCAGGCAGGGAGCAAAAGGCTCCAAGTTCAGCTGAAACTAGTTGTACTTTAAACATAACTGTTTCCACTAGAGTCACCCCTGTGAGCCCCTTCCCCGCGATACCTATTTTGAATGCTCTCGGGGGAGAGTGTTTGGGACAGAGGAATTCCAAGTGCTCAGAAGCCATGGGAGTGAGCTCCGCTGTCCGGCAGCCATGCCAGCTGAGGAAGACTGTGTCAGTTCAAATCCAGACAACTATTTTGAGTTCTTGTGGGAACCAAGCTTGATCCAATAAATATTAGAAGTTATCACAAGAGAACAGTCAGGAAAAAATACATTTTAGTGCTGACAGGCACAAACTTTTCTCTTTTTTAACTCTAAGCAGCTATGCAAAGTCATTTCAGCTGTATGTTTTTCTTTTTTTATGCAAACTGTCACTGCAGCCCCTGGTATGAATGCAGTTATGCCAGTTGTAGGGCTCAAGGGCTGGAACAGCAACTTAATGTGGTGTAACAAGTTACCACTGACCAGCTAAAGCACTATAAGAGTCCACAAGCATCCTTGCAACCAGCAGCAAACACGAGGTAGTCCGAGCAAGAGTTCAGTTAGGCTTGCGCTCAGTGAAAGACAATCATCTTCTGCTGAGGCTGAACGTGTGCATGTAAAAGGTTATTAAACAGCTGAAATGTGGTTGCTTGCTTGTATTAGCATAGCGTTTTTTCTACTATACAGGACTATACTGCAGCTCAAGGCTCTCTTAAAACTGGAGGAGGTGGGGGATTTGTAACAGCAGTGGTACTGCCATGTGTGTATTTAAAGGAAGCCATCTTGCCCTTTGCTATAGCACCAGTGTGGGGACTCATCAGCACTAGAATGATGTGTTCATAATTACTTATGATTCACAACAAAAACAAATCAAGCCACAGGATGGCTTCGGCTTGAAATAATTTAAGCCAACATTTTTCCTACTGCTCAGGCCAGTTCTGCAGAAGCCATAAAATACAGCTCGACTGGGGTGGGGGCAGGTCACATCCCTTTTCCTGCCCATTTCAGTAGAGGAGAAGCTTTCCCGGCCATGGCCCCACCAGGAACACCCTGGGTAAACAACTGACCTGCAGGACTCCTTGCCAAAAGCTGCCTTGGATGCAAGGTCCGCATGGGATCGAGATTAGACAAAGCCTTGGAAGAGATTTACTGGGGGCTACTAAGCAGACAACTTGAAAACTGGTGGAGACTGAGTCGGTGTAGGAGAAAGGAGCAGCCTAAATGTCAGTCCTTTTCTTACTTAGCACCCAAATCATTGTTGGAAACAGTGCAATTGGGTCAGACACCCCTGTTCTGAACCAGCTCTTATGTTCTTAAGAAAGTTCACCTCCTTCTCATCTTTGGCAGGGCTATAAAAAGATGCCCTGCATTGCTTTGCAGGCTGAAGGAGATTAGCACTTATCCCACGCAGTAAAAAAGAAACAGGGGCAGGGTTAGGTTTGGGCAGAGCAGAGTAAGCCAGCCGAAGCAGTCTAGGAACCATGGATAAAAAAATGGAGCCATAGAAAAAACAAAAGGAGACAAGAGAAAAAATAATCAGAAAATACCAAGGACTAAGAAGCTGGGCAGGAAATGGCTGCAGGGTGGAGCTGTATAATGTAACGTCTATACAATTTAAGGGTAAGATCGGAAGAGAAACAGGCCTTAGTAGGTGGGTGGTAAGGCAGCACTGAGTGACTTCATATTTAAAATATTTAAACATTACAAGGACTTGAAGGTGTACTTTGCTCTTACAAAAGAGATTGTTTAATGCTTTTACTTTTTGAAGGCAGTGTCCCTTTCATTCTTTTCTTACTAAATGTAAAAATAAGTAAACACATTTAGTGCTGATATCCCAGGCAGCTCCATAAGCCAGTAACAAATCGACCCGTGCTAAGTTGACATAGGCCAGTAACCACCCCAGGAGAACTCATTTTCTCAAACAGGGAATAAAACACTGTTTTATTCAATAATAAAACAAAACACTGTTTTATTAAATTCATTTAAGGCACTTTAACTAGTGCACCTTCTGTGCTCAGGCAAGGTAACTGTTCCCTTTCACTGTGACTACCTTTCTTCACTCTATTTTAACCTTTCCCCCCCAAGTTTGGAGGCTTCAGATTCCTCTATGGGTTCCCTTTTCATGCAGCATTTCAGCCTTGCCCTTTCCGTGAGAGCTTCAGTGGTGGGTCCCAACTAAAGTTGGTCCAAATGGTTGGTACCTGTGTCTGACCCAAGCTTGCAGTCACAGAGCTGCAACATTAAACCACAGCAATGTTTCTTGGTCCTCTCTGCCTCCGTGCCCATCTGTATGTGTTCAGGACATACCTCATGATGCTTCCTGCTGAGACCCTCCACTCTCTCCTGCTGGTGGGAAAGCATTAGAGGAGTATCAGCTCTCAAATTACTTGGTTCACATCCTAGATGACAATTTCCAGTTTGAGATACTGTCCATTCTCCTAATCTGGCCATTTTAGCTCAGTTTGCACATGAATGGGAGTAGAGATCAGGTTAGACCTCAGGGTAGAAGCCAAATTCTCTTTATGAGGATGACAGTCTTGGATGTTATTTGGCTATCTGACCAGAGATGTTTTAGAGGCAGTAGCAGATAAGAAACAGAGTAAAGAAAGGCCTGCAAGGAGAGGAAAAGAGCTTGAAACTCAGACAAAACAATACAGATGAAGGATTAAGAAATCGGGGAAAATGTAGTTACTGCAGTAGACGAGGAACTGCTGCCTCCAGGGATAATTTTATGGAGGCTGGCAGGGAAAGGTGGCTGTTTAGGGGGCCAAGACATACGAGCTAGCATGATGAGAAAGGGAGGAGAGTTCAGACATGAGTCTCTAATCTCTTTCCATGGGAGAAGTATAAATACACCTGAAGTCTGTTTTCAAGTTTTAAACAGAGAGTAATAATGAAGTTTTAATAAAAGCATTATAGCCATTTCCAGTTATTACAACAAACAAACAAACCACCCCCACACAAAATAAATCTCACAATGCAAGAGAAAAATAGCACCTCTCTAGAAAGCATGTACAGTCTTTAGAGAAGAGAGTCTGCTAGACATGTCCACAGGAAACCCATTACTAAACCAACTCAGCTCACCCAGTGGTTATTCATGTTCAAGAGAACATTCTTGGACAGTTAGTACAAAGATTACTCTGTCTCTTCTAAAGATTATCCTGAAGCAATTCTTTACACAAAGAAAATCAATTTAGGTTCCAGAACAATCTCAAATCTGCCCCCTTATGTGTATGAATTAGTATTGCCCCACTACAGGGGCAATACTAATTTAATACTGTTATTTAAATACTAATTTAATACTATATTTAATACTAATTTATTGCTATTTTGTTACAGCTGCTAAATAATATTATTATTAAATACTGATTTAATACTATTAGTATTGCCCAACAGCCCCACTACATGCGACTACAAAGCGTAGTAGGCTCAATGCAAAGAGATAATCACTAACAAATCAAAATGAATGTTAAAAAACAAGTGGGAAATACATTAGTCAGCTGAAATAACAAGCAGCAACACAAAACCTTAGGTATGTAAGCCTGCTTCAGAAAACATGATTTGATACAACGATAATGACTATTGCACAGGCAACATTGTGTATCTCAACACTTCACCTATCACAGAGAGCACCTTCTTTCCCAACTGTTGATACAGCACAAGTTAAAACACCAACTTATTTTACTGATATAAACCACCTTAGGGAAAGGGACATGACACCAACGGCAGCTGGCAGCCTTCTAGGTGGGCGAGCCAGAGGCCAGGCTGTGTTGTGGTTAATAGACATTTTGCTGAAAGTCAGCACTTCTGAATCGGCCTCGGTCTGTCCTCAACTGCTGAGTTTCGAAGCTGACCCCTCTGTAAAACAGTTATAACAAAATTAGCTGCTCAGGCCCGTTGCTTCAGAAGATCACAGTACAAAGTGCAAAGTCCCATGAAACAAATGACAATATCATTTGTGAAGGGCAGGGCTACTAATTAGTTAATGCTTCACAGTGCTCTGGGGGATATTTTCCAGCCAGTTTAAGGGACTCATGAACACAACTGCCATTAAAAAATAAGTCACCCACAGGAATTAAATCTCTTAGTCTTGCTGGAAAACCTTGCATCTAGAGGTTTAAACTAAGCCAAGTGCTGTAACTGACTCTTCTCACTAAGCAAGATATGGAAGCGGTTACAAACAAAGTCTAAAGACCTTTATGTGTGCGGGGGAGGAAAATCAGCTTAATTGTAACTTTATGCAATAGGCTTTTGTGGTCTTTCTGATGCCAAAGACTAACATATTCTGGATTCTCAGAAATGAACCTGGAACCACCCAGACAACTTTGCAGAAAAGCTTTTAAGTGAAGACACAGGTGATGAACGCTCCCAGCCCTGCTGCGTTCCTCCTCCAGCCCACCCACGTGCCAAAAGCCCAAGGCACCCAGGACGTGTTCACATGCTTTGGTTCCCTGCTCGCTTTTCTCCCCCCAGGTCACCTTGGAGCTGACCAAGTTTAAATGGTTTAGGAAAAGGGCATGGTCAGCAAACAGTATGTCACAGAAGAATATTCAGTGCAGGAAAGGAAAAGAGTCAGCCTGTAGTATTCAAGAAATTATTTCCATTCATCCTGGGTGGGGAAGCACTAACCATTTGAGTCAGTAAAACGAAATTAATCCTAAATGTAGCCTAACCGGTCAATTTATTGTAAATTGTAAGCACAAAGCCGGAGTGAACGGAGGAAAAGATCTGTTTCCCAATCCAGTGGTGACACCTAGAGGAAGAGGATCTCATTGCGTGCTTGGCAGCTCCTGAAGGGACTGAAAAAGAAATTCGAAAGCTCTGCCAGAGCCAGCAGTGGCTCTGGGGTCCCTTATTTCATACTCTGGGGTCCCCTGCCTGCGCTCCAGCACAGGAGGACACAGCGAGAAGAAAGCTCCTGGTGGTAACAGCGCTCCAGAAAGACATAAGAAAAAGATGGAGGAGAAAAGGGAGAAGCCTGAGCCTCTTCCAAATGGCACTAGAAGGTCTCTGCCTTCCCAAGAGCTCCCCTGTGGCAGCTCCTGCTGCCCAGTCACCCCACACGCTGTAGGAAGAGCAAAGTATTTTGCACAGCAGCATCAGCGGGATACAAATGATGCTCAGCCACCTCTGGGATCACAGCCCAGGAGGGCCCAGGCTCCCAACAGCAAGTAGGCCTGTTTATGCCTTTCCTAATAGACCTTACCTCCATTCCCCAGACTCAAGGACTATCTCCACATGCCTTTTTTTAAAAAAAACCTTTCTCTCTCAACTTTGCACATCATGAATGAACTGTTACACCTCAACCACGGAGGTGGGAAGAAAAAGACATCAGAGAACCCAAGCACAAGCCAGCACCATATGAAACCATGCTGCATTATTGTCTGTCCTTGAGACTGCTTGCTAAAACATGCAGGAAACTTTAGCCAAGGTTGTTACTACTCCTCCACATAAGGTGGGGCCCACCTGGATTTGCAATTCTAACTACATTATTGGCTTTATGCCTTTTTTGTTGTTGTTGAAGTCTACATTTTCCTTGGCTTCACCAAAATAAAGATCAAGAATAAAGGTGAGCAGTCAACCATCCAAATGGAGCAGGGATAATGCTTGCAGCATGGAGCCTGTAAGACCGTGGTTGCACAGATCCACTTTGCATCCCTCTTCAGGGATCTAAATGCTTCTTTTGGAGAACTTGTTGATAAGCATGGGGTCCTGCTCAAGGAACAACAAAATTGCCTTGTCCACCTGGCACCCGTCCAAACATCTGACAGTCAGGTGTGAAAGAAAATGTGCCTTTTTCCTTTCTATTAAAACTACTGGGAGGGCCTCCATCCTCGCTTTAATTTCTAGGAAGACTTCAAAGTAACCCTAAATAAAATTGCCGGAGGAGGGCAAGGCACCGGGAAGTCAAGGCCTGTGATCAAGCCTGCCTTCCTGTCCATTTGCAGGTAAAGTTGAAGGTTTGGTCAGATAATTGCTTACAATTATGTCAGCACATTTAAGAAGGTACTTCCCCTCTCACCAGGATGTGGTAACTGGGACCACCAAGTCTATGGCACCGCAGAGTTAAACAGATTTGCTGGCAACCTGTAATTTTGGGTGCAGAGAAACTGAAGAATTATTTACATTTCTCACAGCAAAGGGAAGAGGTACCCCAGCTGAAACAATAAAGCTGCAAATTTTGAACAGTTAAAAGAACAAGGTATGCATTTAGGTATGTGAATACTACATGAAACTGCAGCTGCTTTCCAGGGACTGCTGAAATCTGCCCTGGAGAATATAAAAGCTAGGAAGCAAGGAAGATGTGCAGCTAGGAGGACAAACTTAATGACCATTTAAAATCCTGTTTGGAAACAAGTGGCAAACCTTCACCTGCCATTTTCTCTAGCTCATTGGGTATGTTAATAATGTGACATGGTTTAGTTTTGAAGATGAATCTAATTCCTAAGCTCATGCTTGCAGCCTTTGTGTTCAGGGCTTGTCAGGAGGTGACAAAGTCACACTCGAATGGGACACTGCCCATGCGTGGCTGTGAAGACGTGCACAAAGTAAAGCAGTGGTTGTCCGCTGAGGACACATTCCTACTGCATTTACCAAAGGCCCAGTTCTCCATGGCAATCCACTGCACGAAGTATTTTTCCCCATAAAATACAAAGCAGAAATCCCTCAGCGAGAGCCATCCCAGTCGCTGTGACAAGCTCTGTGGAAGGTGGCACATTGGCCAACTCGCTGTAGGACCTGCTCTTGCAAGACAAAACTCCTTTCAGGAAGAGCTTAGGTGATACTACTTGTTTCCAAGCCAAATTCAAATTGAATGATCTACCTAGAGTCTCTTTCAGAATCTGGTGGATGCATTTTCCTAATCTGGAATATTTTATATTTAGTTGCTAGTCTTGATTAGCAGATGAAGTAATTCCTGCATTCACTTCCATTGCAGGTTCTTAGAAGGCCCTTCAATTACAGCAGTAAAAGGCATCAGGTACCAGGACACCAACACTAAGTAAAACCCCACACTATTTTCAAGAACAGCTCTGATGCCAACATAAATACTCATTACCTGTGAGCAGAATTTTGAAATTTAAATAAAAATTCAGTGTATTCTGAATGTTTACATCTTTTAACTCTCAAAAAGCAGCCACACATTGTCAGTATAAAAGGAACACAAGTAGTCAAATTCCATTAGCTTCCCTGGGAATTGTCTGTATAGAGCTTAAGTACTGTCTAATCTTCATTCAACTGATTTACACTGGGGGGAAGAGGCTTTTCCATCCTCATTAACTGCTTTGCCTCAGCAGCCTCAGGATCATCACCAGCTGTTTCCTCCCCACTTATAAATTATTTTTTAGGGAAACTTTCATATAATCATTCTGTTTCTCTCACCCCATTGCTTCCCAGTATTTGTTCATCTCACTATCATGTTCCTTTCTGGGAAGAATTCTTCCTTCCACATATTATTGTCAGGGGTGCCTTATCACTGCTTTCCTTTCTCAGGCATTTCAAAACTTTCCTTCAAGTTTCATTGCTCCAGTGGCTTGACACTCACCAGAAACCCCATGTTTCCTGCTGTTTCTTCAGAGCAACACCACAGATGATAGCAGATTTAAAGCTGATGCAGAAACAAAAGTATAAAATATACTGGCAGATCTGACAGGAAAAGAAGAGAAGGGGGAAAGGGAAGAAATAGAGAGAAGGCAACAAGTAACTTCAGCCAACTGATATCAGAGCTAGAAAATAAGTGTTAGCGGCAGGGATGAAATTTTTCCAGTATCCAAAGGGGAAGTCCTTGCAAGTCAGCTGAGACTGGAAGTTTCCGAGGCTGTCAAATTGACTAGCACTTGAAATGAAACCATTGTACAAAGTCTAGGGTAAAATCCTGGAATGCTATGGTAAAATCAGTGAATTTACTGGGAATTTCACCATCAGTTTCAGTGAGGTCATATTTTCATCTATGTATTGCTTTTAAATCTTAGCAATGTTTTAAAAGAAAAGCATTGCTGAAAAACCCAACAAGAAAGGATTTGCAAATCAGGAAATCAAACAGTAATGACAACTTCTGAGTACAGCTAATGTCCGTAAGAAATTGGGTGGTTCTAGGTCCATCCAAGATTTATAATTGTAAGATATAAACTGTCTTTCACCAGCATGCCTCCCTCATTCATGTACTTTCAATCATAGGCTCCCAAACTGTGCTTGCTTACTACCACAGGTAGCAACATCCACTACAACTGTCAAAAGATACCACTTCCATAGTTATCACCTCACACAATAGATAAATAAATGTATTTTAAAATCACTTACCCCCAGCTGTCTTTCTCCAAGCCTCCAGCAAAGATGAACCCCTATTTAGGAATCCTTCATTTATAAAATTCTGTTAAGTTTTTAAGTTAGTGCTTGTTCATTATCTTCCTACAGAAAGATTCACGGGTTAATCTGCAGCCACTAGACATGCACACTAAAATGCTCTGAACCATTTCTCTATACTTTTAATATATGTGAATCTAGACAACTGCTTATCATATTCCCATGTCCTAGATCAGGCAAAGACTGAGTAAATCTTTCTTTTCAGGCAATAAAACTTTACCTACAGCTTATCCTGAGTACTTTTAAAAAAGAAATTGGTGAAGAAAACACCCTAATATTTTAATAAGCTAAATTTGAGAAAAACGTCACCCTCCTGAATACATGAGGAAGGCCAAGTAGTATTCTGCATTTCTCTTGTGCTATTGTATTAAAAGTAATTGCTTCTGTGAAGCGGAAGAGGAAGACAGCTTGGCCGATTTATTACTTCATAAGAGCTGAAGCGGACTTTAGTGCAGGACATCTACCTTGACACTTGTGAAAAATGGTCTAAGGCATTTACTCACATCCTTCCACATGTAAGCGGTTCCCAAAAATCAAGCCCAGACAAAGAAGAAACATTTTCAGATCCTAATGGGTTGGGTTTTACTTGGCATAACTTTGGCAAGACAAAGAGCTGCCCAGAAAATCAAAACCAAAAGAAATTAAGCAAAAGCTTCATAATACAACAGAAACCTAAAGCCTTGACATCTGGTATGATGTCAAGTGTGAAAACTGAGCATTTAGGTCAGCAGGAATAGGAATGACGCAAATATTTAAAGTACACAGCTCTGACATTTGAAAAGCTTAACCCAACAGCGGACATTGAAGACAAATGTAATTCCTGTTGGTGAAACAGCAGCAGAGTCTCATTCTTCTCCTATCAGAGAAGTGAATGCCTCTTCTTCAGCCTGTACAAGCTTCTCCTCTTACCCCTTTATTTTCTCCATAGCCTTCCCTTTCACAAAAATACCTGGGTCTAGCCCTGCAGAGACCTACCACAGTGCTACAGCAGTCTGCTTTCTCAAACCTACTCACATTTCCAACCCTCCTTTGCAAAATATCACACATTAAAGCCTATCCACGTGACAGGCAATTCTGTAGGTTAACAACAATTTTGTCCCTACTTGACGTGCCCAGCACTCTATTAAACTCAGTTAAATACCATCTCCCTGGAGAAGCAGAAGGGCTTTAAGCCTGTCAGTTTTCCTCATCCCCCCTTCAGTAATTTGCTTAGCTATGTTTACCAAGAGGTAATGTTCCCTCCTTACATATTGATCACTGCCAGCCTTACAGAGGGCTTTGAGATGACTCTAGCAGGCACACCAAGAAGAACATGAGGTTTGCTGGCTACCACCTGGAGACCTGCATGCCAGCATGTGAGAATGAATGACAGGCGATTTGATAATCAGAAGCCTTATGGGTCCATCTAGGCAGGAAAAGATTTTTGGAAGCAGTCTTTGCATTTTTCATTTCTTCTTTGATTTAGACAAGAAAAATAACTTGTCAATAAACTAGTTTTCCAGTTCTTTTCAATCTGAGCTCTTGAAGACACTCTGGAAGCGAAACTGGGAATTTAAACCCTTTCAAAGGGTTAAGGGCAAGCAATGGGAGCTGGTGGAATATTTCAAGTTCAACAGTTCAAGGCTTTTGTGTGAAGCTAGGGCAGTCAGGGAAACAGTTGCACCTTGAGTCTGTGTTGTTTTTACATCCACTTGGCATGATGGAAAGCACCACAGCGCCAGGATGCTGGTCTGAAGCATCGTCTCCACATTGCCAGACAGTTAGAGCTCAAGCGCTTACAACGCCTTTTTATCCAGTGGGGATGTGAGTATGAGGTCTGTTATGTTCATGGAGTTGAGGACTGGGTTAAGTAAGTAAAACCGGGTCTTTCCTCCTTCACAACTTAAACTTTTCTTTAACCCATAGGCTGTTCTCATCTAAGCTCGTTAGACTTGAGATCTAATGTGGTGGCAGCATACGTGGTACGTCCAGGCTGCCTCTCTAGCAGTGGAATACAAGTCAAGAGGCAAGATAACTTTAGCATGACCTGGACCTCACACTTAAGCATAAGTCAAAATCTTGTTCTGGCAAAAATAAGTGTTTGTTGGGAATAGATGCAGCCTTTCCAAACAGCTAAACTCTGCTCCCTGTTTGGATATATTACTGATGTAACACTTTCCCTGACTTTAGCAAGTATATAGGACAACACCACACACTTCTTTGGCAAACCACTACAAAAATAATTTCTAGTCCTCCATATTAACGACATTATTCCTCTCTGCACCCTCCAGCCCCCTTTGGAGGAGCCATCTTTTTCTATAGCACCACATGTATTTGCCTTCATTTTAAGGCTCCTCACAAGACACCCACTGCTATCATCAATGAAACCTGTGCCCACCACTGTTACTTAGAAGGAAGGCTGGTAACTTCCTGCTGTTCTTGATTAGCTGAACTCTGATATTTCCCAATGTAGTCTCAGACTACGTACCCTCTACAGTATTTAACGTAGTCATTCTTCCATCCCTTTCAAATTCTCCTGTTCTTGTACTCCCTTGCCTGCCTTCACCTGTTTCTTGCATTACAGCTGCAAGATTCAGTCCTTTGAGAAAGGCCATCTTTATGTTGTTTCAGTTTCCTCTGATCACACAGGATATAGTCAAGACATGCAGAGTCTCCTCCTAAAATTAAGATAACTAAGGTAGATGCCTGGATAGTCTCTCACTTGCATCATTTCAGTAAAATGATTCTCCTTATTTGGAGTTAGTCAGTTTTCCCCTGGCCAGATCAGCAGGACTGTAAGGATTAGTTGCTTTTTCTTGGCCTTTCCCTGCAAAAGCAGCAAGGCCCATTTCATAAAGCTCTTCTTCACATGTTAATCTTCCTATGAGACCCACAGTGCCATTGATTTTTGTCTTTTCTCTTTCCACAGCAGATTCTAGGAGATCAGCAATCATAACCAGGAGCTGTTAAACTTGCTCAAGGTATCCAGAAATGTGTGTAGCCTGCAGTGAGAGGGCACAAAGCAGAAATTTTGTAGGCTCTATTGCACTATTGCTTGCAACTGCAGGAAACAACACCTCTGTGCTCTATTCCTATCCAAGTAGGAAATGTAGGTGTTAACATAATGTGTTATTTTGGAAAGAATATTTTAACAATCTGCCTCTTAGATACCAGGAGAGCAATACCAATCTCTGCTGCAAGTGTATTTGATTAAGTGCTTTTTTTTTTTCTTAAAAACTACTGCAGCTACTCACAAGTAAAAAATGGGGAAGAGTGAGGTCTTCTCCTCATCACACTAAACCGTGTCATTGCTGTGGGCTCCTACCAACCTTTACCTGATACCTTGGTCAGAAGCAAGACCAGTCAGAAGAGACAGCTAGAGTTAAGAACATCCCTTATTGTAGAAAATATACCTTCAACCCACACAAAGATTACCTCACTGGATGCAAAAGCACTGAAGGGCTAATGTTTACAGGAGAGATGGTATCCTTTTGACTCGCAGGATTGAAGTTGGCTAGGCTTGGCAGTAATATCCTATCTTCATCCACTGCAAGTTACTTATCTGAAGGGAGCATTCTGCAAGGCATCTGTGATGAGCTTGGCCTGAAAATATTAATTGAAGCGGCAATAGCTAGGCTTAAGCAACTGGATGTTGAGGATAATGATTTGTGAGGGAAGATAATTATTTGGTAAGTGTAGCATGACTTCTGTTTTACAAGACAATAACAAGCAGGCTACCATCAGCATATAGTAATTAAGAGACTGATGTAACCCACAATCAACATTCACATAGAGGGATGTTGAGAGTGCTGAAATGTTTTAATAGCTGGCTGGTGGCACTTGCCATGTAGGTTGGAAAGCAGCAGTACCATGGTTTAGAAAAAGCAAGTTTTGAATTATTCTACAGGTCTTTCCGTCTTCCCCCAACCCTCATCTCATCTTCCCTATGAGAAATTCCATTCGTTTCCAGCATCTCCAAGCACTGAGAAACACCAGGCTGCACTGGGAACACATTGAGGGTAGAAGAGCATTCCCAGAGGCACTACAAGCATTTCCTAGAGATACTTGTTCAGAGCCACCGAAAGTACATGAAGTGTGTACTTCAGCTTGTTTTATTAATTCTGCCTGTGTTTTAACACATTTCACATGTCCTAACAAAAAAAAAAAAACAGGAGCCATTTCCAGAGCTGTGCAGCTGACTACTCAGGTATGCTCACACCTTCTTTGTCCCTTGCAGAAAAACACCAGGTACAAGACAGTTCCCCTGCACCAATAGTTGTTAATAGATGCCCAGTAAATTAACAGGTGTCCAGTAAGGCCAGGACTTCATTCCAGTTTGCTACAAGAACAACATACTGGATTTTAAGAAACCTTCTGGCACTCAAAGTGTAGGGAAAGATAAAGATGACCTTAAAATGGTACTAGCTATTTCACTGAAAAACAATCTATAGAGGAAGAAAATACAGCGTCACAAGATCACTGCTATCAGTGTAAATCCTGGCAGTTTTAGGGACGCTTTGTTCCTAGCCCTCTCCCAGTTACTGAAACATAGTGGATGACAGCTTGTGCAAAGGACAGCTGAGGAGAAGCACAAGGAACAAAGTACACTAGTGGGGTTTTAACCCTTAAAAAACCCAAACCCTTATTTGATTTTTATGAATGCTTGCCAAAGTAGCAGCATTCTCTTACAGGAGCTTCAGGCCAAAATACAGACAGACAATTTAGGATACTACGGCTACTGCAGCATTACCTGTCTCCTGTGAACTGTGCGTTTGAGGCCTATGGAAGGACAACTGACTGAAGTGGTTGCATATAAACCTACTGTCCCTTGAACACATTCAGACCCAGCCACTCACAGCCTGCTTTTGGAAATTTATTTAAACAGTGGTAATACGAGAGCCTCTAGACATTTTCTGAAAGCTACGCTGTAGCTTCCAATTATGTTAAAGTAATGCATTTTAATAGCTACCTTCTTCAGCGGAGTAAAAGTTTCCATTCCTGCTAACTTTGACATGATAATAGGAAGGAAAAGTGTATGCTTGCACTCTTCATTACTATTTTACTAGCCCAAGAAAGTCTGATGGAATATAGGCTTTAATCACAACAGAGATCAAGAGCAAACAAACATTCATTTCAAAAAAGCCATAATTAGAGAGAAGAAAGGAAAGAGAGTGCCATCACCATCAAAAACACTTGGCCTTCACAACAGAGTGTTAGGTCACTGGCCAACAAAAAACTGACTTTAAACAGTATAAATGGGTACAGTGAATAAATAAAAGCCAATTGAGGAGTTTACTGCAGATTGTGCAGAACAAGTGGGTGATCAGGGAAGATTTTAAAAAGCTTTTCTTTTTTCATATGTAAACATATAATTCAGGAAGGACTCTCTCTCTTCAGATGGTTCCTTCAAAACCATTCTTCTCCTGTGTGGACAATCAACTTCTTTGCTCCCATTTCTGCTACAGAAACAAACCTCTTCTTGACAAACCTCCTGCACAGGCTGCAGTGAGAGGTCTTGCTTCACATTACACTTCTCCAGTGTGACTGCAGGCTGCCACCAAAAAAAGGCCACCTCTCTCCCTTCCTCCCCGCCAGATTCCCTGCAAGCCTAATTCAGCAATCCCGTGGTCATAGGAAAAGGTGGTTCAGCTGCTGATTAAGTGTAAAACTTCACTTTTTTTGGGTACAGGTTCAAGAGAAAACCAACTACCCAGTTCACCTTGCAGCCACACAGTGACTGGCTGGGACTGCTGCAAGGAAAGCAGCAGGAACAAAGCTGGTTTGGGGAACCCAGACCCCACCTTTGGCAGCATTTCACAGTTGCACCATCTGTGAGAAAACACAAAACCAGACTGTCAGCTCTTTTCCAACACCTGCTACTCTCCCAAGCTCCTTTGTCAGCCTCATCTGTTGATCACACCAGACAGAAGCTGTTTGTCCTTGCTTTCTCAAGTCAACACTGGTCAGCCTGCTTCAGACCACCTTTTGCTCAGGGGCTTACTGTGACACCACCGTTCTTTGCACAACTTTACAATTGGGCATCTTTTCCACCTTCCACCCTAACATGACCTACATAAAAACACTAATTTCTTTTAATCCTTCCATACAAAGTCAGCCAGTTAATTGGGATTAATCCCATTTCAATAACTATGGAGAAGTGACAGTTACAATTAAAATATTTACAAGTACATGAATGTGTACAATCAGCTGTGACTCTCTTCCCTCCCCACTGCAGATAGCTTGTCTCAAAGTGACACATCACTGTCTCTTGTTCAGAACTGCACTGTCTTTACAAGGTCTGGGACCCCAGGTGCCGAGCAAGTACCAACACATCACAGAACAGGCACAACATCACATACAAGTCATAGGATCAGCAGTTGCAAAGAGTTGTGGCTTTGTACTACCAAAGATGCAGACATTTAAGAAGGGGAGCATGAGGTACGGCTTTAATAAGATGTGTGACTTGACAGCCCATCTCCACCCTCAGAAGCTCAGCACAGCAGTACTCCAACCCTGCACGATCGCCTCCGGGTGTTTCTGCAATATGAAAGCTACAGAATGTTTCTAGATATTAGAGAGAACAGTTGACTCTGGACAAAGATAAAAAAATTTTGCAAGCTCCAGGCTTGCCTGGGGTTGGAGGGTACCTGTCTCCTCCCAGTGGGGTGCTGGGCCATCCCAGCTGGAAGGAGCTCCCCCTCCACACCAGCTCATGCAGCTTGGCAGAAGATGTATGCAAGATGCAAGTGGGGGTTAGATAGCATGTCTGGGGCAGGAGAGAGGACTCACTATTTTATTTATGTGTCTTACCTCAGAAGAGATAACATGCCCCTGAGCTGTCAGCTTCACCTGGATTCACCTTCAGACTAGATAAACTATGAAGTTGGGAACAAGACTACAGAGCAAACAAACCCCAAAACAAAGTTTCTTTTATCTGTCCCAGAAGCCTACCTGCAATTTTTTTCTTGTCTTCTAGCTGCCAGGGCTGGGGGCACAAGGTTCAGAGAAACACTCATCCAGCAACTAGTAATGCTGTCTGATTCTGGGTCAGAAACTAGCTGGCAACAGAAAGAATGCATTCTTGGTAAACTCATTCCTCACTCCCCCTTCAGGACTGCTGCTCTTTGGGGCACACTCCACAGCTTCCTCTCCCTCTGTTCAGAGGAATTACCTCTCATGTTTATACCTTAAATCTGATTCACATTGCTGTGCAAGAGCTACAGTCGCGTTGCCAATGGGGGAAAGGGATGAATGGAAAATTATAAGATGTTAAAGCACTCCCCAGATCAGAGCTATCAGAGGAAATATTCACTGTTCATAGCTGTGTGAAGTCACTGTCTCTAGCATGCTATCAACTGTCTCCTCCCTTTTTAGACACAACTCTGGGATTACACAGACAAGGGGTAGCCTACAAATACTCTGTCCAAGCCACATCTCTTCACACCTCTCTGGCCACATACCCCTCTTTTGGAAGCGTTAGGAATTCTCTGGCATCACAGAAGTGAAACTTGATGCTTTCTACAGAAGTTAAACGAATGCTTAAAAAAAAAAACCTCACTGAAGCAGCAGATTTGAGACTCCTCAGGAATGTTGTAGCCATGAGAGTCTAAGGGTACAAAAGCAAAGCAGGGTCTGCAAGAGGACAGGTCTAATAAAGGATATTACCTCGCCCTCAAACATTGCTGCATGTATTTCGTGCATTCACAGAGTCTCTCAATCAGAAGCCTCAGGCCTGCAACTGGAGCTCTGTTTCTGCCCAGACAGATATTTGACTAAAATCAGACTGGTGGGCAGAGGACTCCTCCTCCAAGGTCAGATTACAGGGCTGGAGACAAAAGTTTTCATGCATGTGTGCACACACTCACAAGGTTAAGGCAAATCAACAGGGGGAGTGAGGTAATTTATCATGCATATGTTTAAATATATTTATATTCTAGTGTGAAAGGGCTTGCTTAGGGAGCAGGAGCAGCCTTTGCTTAAGTGCTCCATGTGGCTCTCCTGGAGGCCTAGCTGAATTCAACCCCCCAGCTCGTGGTTTTCTGCTAAGAGCAGCCCTGCGCAGCAGGCTGGCTGTTCAGACCACACAGTGCAAACAGTTGGAGCTCTTGCCTGTCCTAGCCCAGAGACTCAAGTACTGACCCTGCCCACAACAGGTGGATAGATGCAGTCACCATTATCAAGGGGGGAAAAAAAAAAAAATCACACTAACCTATACCAGCCCATGCAAGGTTAGACTGGCTTAAAGCTCAGGAATTGAGCCCAGCAGCCAGACAACTCAAACATAAGACACAGATTTTGCATATTTGGCTGAAGTGTTTTTTTTTTTTTTTTTTTTTTAAAAAAACCACCCCTGCATCCAGGTTTGTTTTTGGTTTTTTTTTTTTTAAGAAAAAAATTATCCCTCTGTCCTAGTTTGCCACTTGCCCAACAGCTGAAGGGATTAAACAATTTAAATTCTGTTATTAGTGGTTTGCAGCAAAATGGTTGGCTCTGCATTACTAGGGTGGCAAAAACACAGCAAGGAGGTCAAATGATGCCAGTCAGTATTTGTGAGACCCCATCTGGATACTGGGTCCATTTTCAGGCCTCCCAGTACAAGAAACATCAACAACTGGAGCATGTCCAGCCAAGGGCAAACAAGATGGTGTTGGGGCTGGAGCACAGGATGAATGAGGAGAGAATGACAGGAGGGTTCATTCAGCCTAGGGAAGAGAAGGCAAAAGGGGGATCTAACTGCTGTCTACAACCATCTAAAAAGGGGGTAGAGAGAAGACAGAGACAGACCCTTCTTGGGCATGCACAGCAGAATGGAAAGAGGCAACACGCACAAGCTGCAGCAAGGAGAATTCCCATTAGATAGAAGGAAAAATATTTTCCCGCACAATGAGGGTGGTCAAACTCTGGAACGGGGACCTAGAGAGGGAAGAAAATCTCTATCCTTGGAGGTTTCTGAAGCTTACCTGGCCAATGCTCTGAGCAAGCTGACCTAAATTTGAAGTTGGCCTTGCTTTGAACACATATTGGACTGGAGACCTCCCAGAAGTCCCTTCCAGTTAAAGTTTTCCATTATTCTGTGAAAAAGCCTCAAGACAGTGACTTCTTGAATTGCTCTACCTACATCACAAGACCACATCTAGGTGCCGAGCTGGCATCATCTTGCTTGTGAGTCTCCAGATGAAGGTTTAATACACGCGTGTCTTATCTGCATAAACTCCTTTCCCAGTTTTATCACAATTTCCCCAGGCCTCTCCACACAGACAAGCCTCACAAAGGAATGCACGACCATCCCAGAAACTGAGACAGTGTGTTTCATCACCTCACCGAATCACTGAAGCCTTCAATTATGCTATGCTTTTCAAGTGCGGTAATTAGGGAGCTACAATTTGATCTTCAAGATGATACTGCAGCATGTTTCTATGAAAACATTTATTTTTAAAAGTTCATTAAAATGTTCTGCCATCCAGAACACACAATGGTTACTAAAAACAGCCATTACAAAAACCAAGCTCACTGACATTTACCTTGCTTTGATTTAAGTCACCTAATAAAGAACATCCACTCCAGCCTGTGGGGAATTTCACCAGGTTTCAAAACAAGAGACTGCCTTGGTCACCTTCCTCTCAGTCATTCCCATGGCACAAATGGGGCTAGAGGAAGAGCAGGAGCATCACTCGCCACTCCAACCCAAGCTCCTGCCAGGCTGGGATGTGAAGGGCTGCAATTCCCCATCTGGTGCAAAGAAGCAGGACATTGAGGAAAAGACCCTGATCACATCTGGGGGTCAACCTCTGCCCAAATACAGCATCTGGAGGTAGAAACTGGGCTGAGGTAACTAGAGCCACATTTGTTCAGAAATGGGTGGTTTCTACATCACCTGCAGGCTTGGAGAAGTTATTTCCTAACCTTGAGGGCAACAGAAAACACAAGCCTCTGCTGATCAGTCTGGGTTTGTCTAGATACCAGTCAGCAGGAGATGGGTCACTCAGGGGTCAGCTGCTGATAGGGCAGGAGCTGCTTATAAACACATCCAGGTATCATTATTGGGGTCAACACAGGTTAACTTAGGTTAACTTAAGAAGTAACAGTTTCTTTCACAGGGTGGTCTTGGGAAAGTCTCCCAAGTTCAACATATCAAAGTAACTCTAACAGATGGCACACACTGGGATTTAAAAATCAGAATAAAAGCCAGGGCTGATACTGGAGCTGAGGCAGGTCTCCCCATGCCCAGGAGAGGGAATTGATCCGGTGTTACGGCCTGCAGAGATCCTGGAGTCTCAGCCAGTCTCTCCAGGGGATGTAAGAGACACCCCAACTCCAGATTATTCCCACCCCAAGGAGCAACAAGGATCCTCTCCTCCTTCTCCCAAACTGATATGGGCTGTAGGCAGCCCGCCAGACACCCCCACAAGAGATGAAGGAGGAGGAAAGTCTTTGCACGAAAGCCTAGGGGTAGTTTGGCAGGCAGGGGTGGAGGTAGGAGCAGCTTACCTCCCTTATGGGACAGGAACAGGCAGGGAAACCGGTTATGACCTGAGGAACGCCCCTCCCTCACTCTTACCGTATAAGATGGGGCGTTGGTGAACCCCTTGCCTAATTACAGGATACTTAAGGATCCCCTGAACTCGCAGACACGTTCACCTTATAAGACAGGAAGGAAAGCCTACCAGGGGTGGATGGGGGTGTCCTCCATTATAGGACACAGAGAGAGGCATCCCCTACAACCTGGGGGAGGGAAGGAAAGAGTCCATTTCATAAGGTAGGAGAGCAAGGAGTCCCCTACACCCTGCAGGAGAGGAATTCCCCATATGATATAGGAGGAGGGTCCCGTACAGCCGGGGAGAAGGAATTTCCCTTGTCAGATAGGAGGGTGAGGGGTCCCCCACAGCCTGACGGGGATCTCCCTTTACAAGGCAGGAGGGTGTAGAGTCCTCTGCAGGCTGAGGGGAGGCCGCCCTTAGGAGAACGGAGGGCCCCCCTTTGCGGGGCGCGCACGACCCAGGGGGAACCGCGGGCCACTGGCAGGGCTTCAGCCCCTGACGGGGGGACGGGGAGCGATCGCGGCTCCTACCGGCTGCAGGAGGCGGCCGAAGCGGCCGCACCAGAGGTGCTGTCCACCGGAGGCGAACGGCTGGCGCGGGCCCCGGCACTGACCCTGCCCCGTCTCCGCCGAGGGGGCTTCTGGCCCACGGGCTCTGCCTCCATGGTGACACGTCGCGCCGAGGAAGGCGGGGACGGGACCGGACCAAGCCGTACCGCTTCCGCTCAGCGGATAATGGCGGCGGCAGGGGTAGCGGCGGCGAACCGGCGGTTTGAAAATGGCGGCGGTAGCGGCGGTGGCCAATCAGCGCGGCGGGCGGGGCGCGTTGCTAGGAGACGCGGGGGCGGGGCAAGCGAGGGGCGCAGCTCTGAGGGAAGCCCCCGCAGAGCGCAGCGCCCCCTAGTGTCTTGCGGGGGTGGGAGGACCCCGGCTGGAGGGAAACTGAGGCACGGAGCCGTTATGCCCGGCCGTCGCCCGCCCTCTCTGTACCGGCCAGCGCTGTGCTCCCTCTCCTCCCATCCTCCATCCTTCCCTTCAGCCTTTTCTCCTCAGGCCAGCAACCCACGGCCCCAGGGAGGGCAGCAACGTCCTAGTCCCCGTCGGAGGGAGGCAGAAATCAACAAGGCGTTGGAGGAGAAACAATTCCCCCCACCAAAGAAAAACCCATGCTTCAGAAATCAGCTCAAATCTCAAAAATTTACCTCAGACGCCCCCTTCAAAACACACACAAGCGATTTAAATGGGGTGTGAGGTTGGGGTTGTCCCCTGGGTGTGGGCATGGGGCTGAGGCAGCAGCTTCCCTCACAGAGCTGCCTGCCTGCAGCCACTGGCCCCTTTCCCCCTCGCTTTTACAGGGTTTTCCATCTCCCCAGACGACACGGGATGTGCCTGGACCAAACCGTCCCTGTGCGGCACCACAAAGCCACGTAAAGGAAGAAGGTGGGATTTTCATCTCCCGCTCACCAGTGAGGGGAGGGTGGCATCTCTCAGGCCGTGGTCCGTCGTCGCTGAGCCGCACCATGTCCCGGCACAAAACCACTGGGTAAATGGTTTATAGCGGGGTCTTCAATTCTGATAGTGCTGGCAAAAAGCAGATGCCTTGGCTAGACAGATGTTGGCTAGCAAACCCCAGAAAGTCTGCCTTGAAAAGCGATCAGGAGCCCTTGCGGTTCCTCCCATCCCACCTCGGGGTAAGTGGTGCTTTGAGCGACACTGGATGAAAGTTTAGACGTGCTCAGGTGAGGGTATCAGTTGGAAATATGTCCCACTTGGCTGAGATTTTTCTTTTCATCCATTCCAGCCCTTTTCCTCTGTGGAAAGTGGCTGTCATGGAGGGGATGGGGTCTCTCCCCTCATGGGGTAGCAGCCCCAACTGTTCCTGTAAGAGAGGGTGGGTTATGGTTTATCATTGCTTATAAATTGGAAGTATCTCCTCTGGAGTGCAAATCTGCCTTTAGACCAGACACTTTTGGCAGAAAGTTCTCCCTTTAACAATGCTGGCACCCCAGGCAGCTACGCTGGAATGGCCTTTTACAGTTTATCACGTTCATCTCAGTCGCAGGTTGATCTCAACTTCTGTGTAGCAGTTGGATGAAATGCTTTGAAACCCATTAAAACCCCCACATATGCACAAGGCATTTCACTGACTTGGCTCTATTTTAGTAACGAATCAGAAATGGATTCTTCAGAGATACTAAAAAACAAGTCTAGCTTTTGAAGTGGAACCTGCAGCTTGATTCAGAGAAGTAGATGCCCCCTCTTTAAGCTGAATACAGCAGCTTGCCAGAAGGTTTAACATAACCATATGTGAGACAAAGATTTGAAGGTTTTAGAAAGAAGTTGTGCTTCTATTTTGAAATGTACCATTGGGATGGGAGAAAGTGTAAGCATACCCGATACACCAGGCTTACTCTCAGCAGAGTATGCCAGAGGAGTCAGACTCAGTACTGATGTTATGCCAAAGCTAAGGGAATTAATTTTGCTTATTTTATTCCAGTGCAGACTTAACATGACAAAACTGTGAAGTTTCTATTCTTGTTCAAACCTAAACAGTTTAGCAAGTTGTATTGCCTCACTTGGTATTTCATTTATATTGGCTTATAGTTACTGATAGACATTCATACACTTCATCTCCACGAGCCAAATTCTTTCAGTTCTTTCCAGTCCTTCTCCACAGCTGTCTCCTATCCCAGAGACCTCCTCTGCTCAGCTGGACCCTGGTTTCTACAGCAGCCATCCACAAACTGGTGTCCCCTCCTGGTTTTGAAAAGCTTCCAGTCTTTCAAGACCTCCTGTTTTTTGCATTCTGCAGTGGCCACAGCTGCATCCCTGAGCACTGCATCCACCCCGGTACAGCAGGCAGTGAGCCATGGACTTATCAAATGACTTTTCCATCTAGCTGGAGAACTCAGCACAGACATTGGTGATCTGAGAGGTGCTTGTGGCAGTCCTGCTCTGCTGAAACTATAGGTGTGTAGATCATGAGGGCAAAGCATATCTGAGGATGTGGTCACCAGGTGTGTCTCTCTTGGTGAAGTCAATACTGAAGGCTCTGTTAAACCAAAGATGCGATGGGAGAGGACACCACCCCATTTGCAGGTACAAGTGGGATGCTGGGTGTCCAGGTTGTGGTTGGTGATGTCATAGATCTATGACATGGCCTTCTTGTCTCCTGTGGCGCCCGAGTGCTCCAAGGTGGGGTAGGAGGTCAGTGCGGAGCTGCCTGTGGAAGCTGGCAGGTCTCCCTGTCTTCAAGTTTATTTGCAGAGCTACGGCTTGGATCTGAATGACCGGGAACCCCTGCGCAGTCCACCGATCAGCAGGCGGTAGAAGGGGGGTTCTGAGAGATTGCTACAGATGAGTATTCAATCCAAATGTAGATTTTTGAAGGCCATACTTCATTTGGAGTCAATCACAATTGGACTGAGCTGTGGCCAGAGTGGGGAGGGAAACGTACCCTGAAACCTGAACTCCAGCAGAGTCAGGTCTGCCTTGTTATCGACTTCTGTCACACCCACCTATCTTTGCCTTTCAGTTATATATTCAAGACAAAGAAAGTCTCTGTCCGTCTTCAAGCAGCAGAAGCGTGACAGAACTCAGACTGCCTCCTCTCTGCACTCATCGTGCTTTATTTGCCATTTTGGAAGTCTCATCAACCAGTGCCCAAATCCAGCATTACCTTTCCAGCGGTGCAGCAGTCCCAGACTATTGGCAGCATCTCCCTTCCCACTGACATGTGTCTCACCGTGAAAGTAGAACAGTGGACACCAATTTGAATTTCAACTGTAGTGAAACACATTTGCTGGAGACCGCGGTAAAAGGGAGGTCAGGTTGGCAGTGGAAAGAGAGGAATGGAGCAGGGAGAAGTAGACTGAAAATCAGAGTCACTGTTACCTTTCTCTAGAAGAGTCTTAAGTCTTTATATTAAATAAATTTACATTACAGAGACTCACCTACAACTCTCCTTGAACTCACATCCACAGTAGTCAGAGGATCTGCTGAACAGTGGAAGACAAAGGGGAACCTCAAAGCATGGGCCACAGTTCAGAAGAGGGAAGAAGCTCTCATTATGGGCAACAGGATTCCTGGTGCAAACATTTTAGGAAAGCTGAGAAGCCAGTCCAGCTCAGGGATCCTTTTCATGTCTCTTGTAATCCTCTTTATTAGATTTCCACCCATTTTTGGTGTCTCTCCAGTGACTGTGGGCTCTGGAGCTGGATGGATGCTCTGGACAGCAGTTCCCCCAGTTCCCTCTCACTAATGAAAGACCCAGAGAAGCTCGTTCATTTGTTTTGTTATTAGAACAGGGTCTTGTGGTTGGACCCCATGTTCGAGGCACTACTGCACTGTCCATCTGCACACCACCCTGTCTGGCAGAGATAGAAATGCAGAACCCCTGAGTAGGACCAGGGAAGAGGCAAACTGAGATGATCTGTGAAAGAAGCCTTTTCACCGTTTCCGTTCCCTGCTGAGAGGCAGTAACAACAGCAACAATTTCATCAGAGGAGCCAGAGGCTGCACAAGAAAATCCTTCCTGACGCTAAGGAGATCTGCCTCTCACACATTCCTCCCTCGCTCCGCTGTATGGCAGTGCCTATCAGACTGGAGACATTGTGCCCAAGGGGATCCCCAGCTTCTCATCACAGGCAGCTATGGGCAGGAAGCTATGGGCACAGCGCTGGGCAGGAAGGGTACGTGAGTCTGCTAATCAGCACATGAGCAAGAGTCTTCAGCTAGACACGCCAGCCTCTCCCTGTGTCTTCTTCCCCTTACGCATGAGACTTACCAGCTGCATAGCCCTGATAACTGCTACTTGTGCAGTTTATGCGCTCACCAGAGCTTGGAATTTTAATAAGCATAAGTGGATTTAGGATGCTATATAAAGATATTATTTCAAAGGCAGGCATTTAGCTCAACACTGTTGGTACAACCAGCCTCTTTTGTGATGGTCAGGACAGAAGCTCTGCCTTGCTTCAGGCCACATCCTGACTTTATGGCTGAGTCCCTGGTAGTGTCTGGGGCTGTTTACACCACTGAAGATGGACTCAGGCAGCCCAGTACCCATCAAAGACAGGTTATGGTTGAAGGTTATGCCCACACGGTATCCGTGAGATCTCATGAGCGGTGTACAACTAGCATTACTGACAGAGCATAGCCTCTCAGGGGCTTGCTAAGAGGGTGGTGAGAATCCCACTGATGCTACAGCACCTACCTGCTCTTAAGTGCTGTCAGGGGTTGCAAAACAGTTTCACTGCATTTTCAGAAGGTCACAATACTTCAGGAGAAATTTTAAGTTTGAGCTTTGCTCCGTGCTTCATCTTTGAGGCCAGAAAAGGTTTTGCTCAAAGGAGGGCTTTTGCCTGCTAAGCTTTCTCCTCCCCGTTCTCAGCAAGGAGTAGTAGAGACTCCATTGACCTAAATGTCTGTCTTGTTAGGACTATTCCCTTTTGGAAAGATTTTTTGGATTAGGCAGGGGATTAGTAACACATGCATTAAGAACTTGTGGTTCTCAAACAAGCAGACTTAATTAGGCAAAGATTAAAGCATGCTTCATTGACACCGATCTCTTTCAGAATTCAAAGCATCAAGTTATTTTGTAGAATTTTATACACTTGGCAACGTTGCTCATTTAAGCACTTACACTACTTCGAAAGTAGTCATCTGGAGGATTCAAGGCAGCTTAGACATTTATAGTGCCATAAAACTTTAGGCCATAAATTGCACATGATTAGGATGTGTGTCACCATCAGTATTTAGAGCCATTTAAAAAAACCCCGCAACCTGTCTTTATTTTCATCTAGAACCCCCCCCCCCTAGAAAATAAGTGCCATAAAACTACATGAAAATTATCCTTGCATTCCAGGTAGTCAGCAAGCATCAGGCTTGATAATACATGTGGTTCACAGCCACGACAGGAACTCTGCCAAGTGACACAATCACCTCATGAAAAGTTTCAGAGCTCTTCCATGAGGCTTACGAGATACCCAAGTTGGCCAAACTGCCGCTGTAAGCCTGAAGTGATGCATTTCCCAACTGTTGCACACCATGCAGAATTGATTCCTTTTAGAAAAAAAATATTAAGCAAATTAGTTTGGATAATCCAAGTCACTCTACTTTTCCATTCTCAGTCCTTGCACCTTCTACAAACATTATAGTTGGGCCTTGCTCATGTTTTGTCTTAGCCAGAGACAATGTAAAAAAGCCAGTTTTAATAATAGCGCAGCCCTGCATGTATTTTTACAATGCATTCCAACTTTCAGAAGATGAAGGAAAAAGTGTTTTGCTTTTACATCTTCAAAACGGTTGTTTACGTAGACTTAATGACAGCATTTATCACTGTCAGAGATTTAGGACCATTAGAAAAGCCACATGAACTGCAAGTAATCAGACTTGTCAGTCATCTGTTAGCTTTGTCTGTGGCAATGGGAAGGGCTCTTGCTCAAAACTTCTCCTTTGCTCAGCTCAGCACCGCAGGGGAACAGATCTCTAGCTACAGCATTACGACGCCCTTTTGACACTGCTATGGATTTGATTTCAGCAAAACAATCCTTTTCCATAAGGGAGCACGCATATGTGCAGGAACGAGAAGATCCCATGCAGCCAAGAACAGCCTGGACAATCAAATGTGTCTACCTACCTTTTCCAGCCACGCAACAGATCTCTGTACACCACACATTCAAATTAATCCCAATAATTCAAATTAAGCCTTTGTGCTGAAATCTAATTCTTCTAAAACACTTGATGCAAAGCTTCAGTTTTCAACCCCACTAAAGGCAGTGTTGGTAGCTCTGATATTAAACGTGAAGGGAAGCACTAAGGCTGAGTTCTTAAACTGGTCATGAATTTAGCAAGAGCTTTTCTAACCCCGCCTTTGCTCTAGATGTTTCCCAAATACAGACAGGTGGGAAGGAAAAGTCTCACTGAGAAGGGCCCTTTGTAGAAGGTCAATAATGAATTGAATCAATGCTGAAACGCACCAGGCGGTTCCATGCTGAGGACTAACAGCAACGCCCTAGTGAATGATGGGGATTCTGGCTCAGTTTCTTTGATTAAAACAAAAACTTGCAAGACTGGTAGTGGGGTCAGCTACTAAGAGAGCAGAGAGCTGCTAGGATCCTCTGCAGAACCAGAAAAAATCACTTTATTGGCAGAGAGAAAGACACAACTCAGTTTCTTCAAGAAACGTGTGCACACCCACATGCTCTTGAGTGATGAGATGGTTTCAGCTTTGTAGACAGGGAAACGCAGGAGAGAGATCAAGAAGAAAAAAAAACGGGTATTGGAAAGATGAAAACAAGTCACGCAGCAGGAAGTTGGTTACTTGGAGTCCTGCTGAACAAATTGAAACTAAAAGTGTCCGTGAGCTGACGCTAATGTTGGACAATGTTCAAGGGCACGAGACAAACTGATGGCAGGGAAATGCATTGAGGGTTATTGAGTATGTAGAAACCACATGCAGTTCGGAAAGTCCCTGAGCTGAATAAAAATCAGAGGAGAGACTTCAGGGGATATGTTATATACATTTTCCCAGCCCTTTACACTTCTCCAAGTAGCTGCTCGTGGCCACGGTTGGGAGCAGGGCACCGGGAGGCAGACCTTTGTCTGACACATTACAGCCACCCTGAAACTCATTAAAGAATATAAGTCCATCTTTCTTCAAGTTACTTTAGAAGAAAGCTTTTCCTTAAAGCATTTACCTCATTACTCCTAAGGCAATTAAAGGGAGGAGAATAGAAATAACCCTTTGCAACTGGAGAATAAATAACAGTATATCCTTGTGCACTCGCTATTGCTACAGCCTAACCCCACCGCAAAGAACCCCTACCCCACAGCTGGTTCCTATCTGCTTTAGGGAACGCAGAGGAGAAGCACAGCTGTGCAGACACAAATAAAGAGATGGTGCTTTCTCCACCCTCAGTTACGGGAATAGCTTTGAGGCAGAGCTGGTTGGGGGAATTCTGCTGGAACTGTGTTCTGCTGAAATATGCAGTTCCATTCCAATCGAGCCGTCTAGCAGAATGGGATGGGTCTGCCAGGGTTTTATTTGGAAAGAAAAATGAGGGGAGTGGGGGAGAAGTTGGATTGTCAAAACATCCTATCCTGATAGCCTTGAAATGAAGGTTTTCAGTTTTAATAACTTTTTGCTGTAACTTTTTGCATTACAATAGAGAAAGTCAGAAGTTCCTAGTGATTCTGAATGCTTTTGACAGTACTGTGTTAGTAATTGACTTTTGTGGCAAGTTTAATTCTTTTTTTGTGAGTATATTTGAATGGATCCCCCTGCATCCAAATTGCTCCACTGTCTCACGCTGCAAGGATGTGTTTGCAGATGGAGTTTGGCTGAAGCAAAATCTGTACCTTGGAGGGAGGGGTAGGAAACCACATGAGCAAAACAAGTGGAGTTGTCCCTGCTTGCATCCTTCATGTGCACGAAGCAGAAAGGGCTGACACCAAGGCCAGAGAAGGAGCAGTGTAAAAACAAACCGTGCATGGACAGAAACACACACAGTGAAATGCTAGAGATATGCAGGCTAATGCTTGGATAAATCATCTCTGGTTATCAGTAACAGATGCCTGAGCTGAAGTTGGGGCCTCACTGCATGATAGATAAAGGACAACCGCTATCAGGAGCAGCGCTTCAAAGTCAGCCCTGGCAAACCTAAATTAGGGTAACAGTGGCCTGAGGCCTCCCTACAAGGAGAAGCAGGGGTGTCCAGGGACTAGTTGGCCCATCAATAAGTGGGTGCCCCTTGGGAGGGTCCTCATTTGCTCATCAGACATGAGGCTGAAGGCCACACAGCAAAATTTGCAGGGCCACCATGTGATGGCCACCAAAGCTCCTGAGGGTTGCAACGGCCTTGTGAGATACGTGCTCATTGCCGGCTGAGCTTTGGGAACCGCTGGCACAGAGCAAGTTCCTCCCCTGTCAGAGGCTTGTTAGTGGATACTGGCAAGCGGGATGAGCCCAGGTTTGCCCAGGTCACTGGGAAGTTCCCATTAATGATGTTAGTGGCTTTATGCCTCTGGAGGACAACAGAGGCAGACAGAGACCTGCTGGGGAACTGGCAGTTCAGGCTAAAGTGGAGGATGGAGATCTCTAAGACTGTTGTCGGCCAGCGCTGAATTCACTTGAAAAGACAACAACTGCCTTCGGGGGGGATGAGGGTGTGGAAAGTTGGCAGCTTTTACTCCCCAGAAAAAGGCATAATGAGAGCCAGTGGCTGGAAGCTGATGCTAGGGAAATTCACATGTGAAACAGGGAACAAATTTAACTAGGTGAACAATTAAACATGAGAGCAAATTATTTCTGAAATGGCGGATTTTGGAACTACATGAATCACTATTTTTTCAGTTCAGCCAACAAACCAAGAATACCAAAAAATCCCACATTTGGCTCAGCCTGAAGCAAAGTGAGATTTTTTCCCCCACTTTTTCCTGCTTCAGCAACAACAAAAATTAATATTGAATTAAAGAAATTAATATTACATTAAATATTTTGTTTTCCCAGGTACAAAACCTTTTGATTCCATGGGGGCTTCTCGAACAAAAGCAAGCAACAGGCGTAAAAGTTGACATTTAAGTGCCATTCTCCAAAGTAGCACAGCAAAAGCAGTACCTTCTCTGTTCCTCAGCAGCCTGGTGAGTCAAGTGCTTGCCCAGAGTGTGGCCACAGATCAGTTCTCCTCTCCATCTCAGGACACTCATCCAGCATGTTTTGAGACACCACCCACATCCTCATGGGTAAGGATTTGCTCCATAGAGGCGAACAGCAGCTGGTGCCAGACCACATGGTGGGGACAGCAATAGGAAGACCAGGGACAGCGAGGAGGCGATATTTAGGATGCGGGAGTGGGAAAAAGGAGGCAGCAGCTGTGAGGTCTGGCTATAAAAAGGCTGGGAGCTGCCGCAACGGGTCCTCTGGGGGGGTGGTCTCTGTCCTTCTCGTTGATGCCGTTCTAAATATGTCTTGGAGCTGAGATAGCAGGCAGGTTTTCTCTGTCACCACCAGGCTATAGCACTTTTCTCTTTTGCTTTCCATTTCCCAAGAAAGAGAGAAATCAGCCCCCAAATTTTTTTGGCTTGGGGTTGACCCAAAGCACACCATTTAGTGAATAAATGCTTCATGCTCTAAACTGCCCAGTTCCTCATTTTCTCTTTTCTCATTGATGAACAGATGCCTCTTGGAAAGAGAAGATCTTGTCTGACCTGCAGGCTTGGTGCACACATTTGGGAGGCTCTTGGTTTAGGTCAGAAATTAATAGCTTCTCTGTACTCAGAGGCCACTTTTATTCCCAGAAGAGGTTTGGAGGCCACGACGCTGACAGCAGTGTTTGCATGATGCTTTGTCTAACAAAAGAACCCTGCCTGACCCAATTGCGGCTGAATTCGCCCACTTCCAAAACAGGCATAGCCATGTGCTCAACCTGCTTGGCTCGAATTCCCTAAATCCATGGCATAGCCCCAAGAAGGAACAGGGTAATGCTCCCATCTGCCCTCAGAGGCAGAGGCTGGGCTGAATATGCCAGTGTAGGACAGCTCTTCCATAGATGCTGCCTTCTTCCAGGTCAGCTCATCTCTTTGCCCATCAAGGCTGCAGTCTTGTCCCCGTGCCTCGGCAGAGCTGGGGGGTGAATACCCCCCACGCTCCAGGCTCAGCTGAGCCCATATGCAGTGCTGACGGTACAAAGGGAAATAAAGCTTCTCTAAAGAAATTTACCCAATGGCTGGGGATGTTCTTACAATAAGGTTGGTGCATACAGGTCCTTGGCGAGAGGGTTAATTTTGCCTCCTAAAAATACCTTGGGGTCAACTTAGAACAGGTTTCTTGAGGACTTGCGCAGGTGAGTTTTGAATACATTCAAGAATGAAAATTCCCCCATCTTTAGGTTCCTGCTCCAATGTCTGACCACCTTCATGTTGAGTTGAAAGGTATCCCTTCTCGAGGCTGAACAAGCTCACTTATGCCTATGTCCTGTACTCTAAATCTGACCAGCTCGGTGGTCTGCGCTGGACTTGCTCCAGTATACCAATGTCTTGTACTGGTCAGCTCAAACTGGACCCAGTAAGCAGAGAGGGTCTCACAAATGCTGAGCAGAGGAAAAACTCCCTGTCCTTGACTGCCTGGCTATGCTCGTGCTGATACAGTCTGTGACATGGTTGTCCAGAGCTGTCAACTTGTTGCAGCTATGGCTGAACCAAAGAAGGTTTGGGAACCTTTTAATGGGAGAATGAAGAGGTAAATAAGAGAATTAGTAAACAAGTTACCACTAACCACTCTCATCTACCTGCTGCTAGTAACCACACAGGCACTACTGAGACTT
The DNA here is from genome assembly GCF_034638445.1 of Ciconia boyciana. Lineage (NCBI taxonomy): Eukaryota > Metazoa > Chordata > Aves > Ciconiiformes > Ciconiidae > Ciconia > Ciconia boyciana. The sequence continues at coordinate 2,340,894 of NC_132934.1, forward strand.
AAGGGCAGATCCAGAGCAGTCTTAAAGATGTACCAACCCATTTGCAGGATGGGGCCAAAACTGGCTCAGAGTCCTTAGGTCTGCTCTTGGCAGGAGGGCAAAATGAACCCTTAATGGCCAGCAGGTAAGGCAAACGAAGGGTTCTGAGCCTACACCTGAATGTCCCAGAGGTGCAAAAGTCAGCAGATTCCCATGAAGGTCATGGAGCATACGGAACGAAGACCAAAAATTGCGGGGTTGTGTCTAAAAATAGACAAGATACAACACATCAGTGGAAGTGCTCTGAATAATGATAAGGGGAAGGTTGTTTCTGCTGGATAAAGTGAATCATATGGGGGCACTCAAACTTCCCCAGAGTTTCATTCTTTTTAGCCAAACCCGAACTTTGGCATCTACTTTTTTTTTCCCAGTTGAGGCTCTTTGAAAAAAAATACGAAAAAAGCTCACATTGCACTGTACCCAAGGCTATTTAATCACAGAAATCGCACCAGCTAGACACTAATAGATCATATTATCCCTTGCTATTTCTAGGGATGTAAAGGAAAAGGAGCTCTGTTCCTTTAAGCTAGCAGAAAGCTTCTTTATATTCAGGTGGAGTCAAGCCTTCCTGGGCTATAAAGTTGCAGGGAGAGGCAGGAGCAGCAGCTGTTTTGCTTAGAACTTAGCAAGCTTCCAGTCTCATCATGGTAAGAGCATGCCTTGTATTTGTATTAGTCTCAACTTAAAATATAGATTATATATTTTCCAAGTGTACTGAGCTAAACAGTTTACTTGTTCTTTTTCTCTCCTTTCTCCTGGGGATGTTAATTCCAAACAGCTTTGTTTAATTGCTGATTACCTTATGGTTTATTGATTCAATGTTTGCTCCTTATAAGGGAAAAGTGAGGGACTTGGTTGGAGAAGAACTATTTAGGTGGCCTCTTGCTGCTTTTGACTCTGAGTTTGCAGCTCCTAAGGTGGGGTTTGTAGAGTTGCAAAGTTTCTGTTTCTTTAACGTAAGCTGGGTTTTACTTTATTTGGGGAACCAGCATATCTCGATACACAACTATGTGATAGACTATAGTTTAAATTTTGACGCTGCTGGCCCTTTTCCCAAAGTTTAACACTTCAACTCTTGCACTGACACAGGGAACTAGAGCAACTTGCAGAGACCTTTAGGGTTTTTTTTCCTTAGGAGTGAGCTGCCATGTTGCCTTTGTCTGCTACAAACCCTTGGGATTAGATATTAAATGAATAAAGTCCCCCTTCCTTCTAGCTTTTTAATTGAATCTTTAATCTAAAGAGTTTGCAGCTGTGAAACTGAAGGGGATTGATCTGCTTACTAAAAAAACTGCAGCCCTGAACAGTGCTGGCTGATCTAGCTGAAACTCTTTGTAAAGAATAACACAACTGTCACCTTATTGTGAATGCAAAAGAGTAACTTGTTGGAAAATCTGATGGTGTCCCTTTGCATGTTGCAAATGGAAGAAAACTTCAAAGTAACTCCTAGCAAGTCAGCTTTTGAACTTTTCCTTTTATCTGCTGACTTCTAGAGTCTGTCTTGGCTATAAAACAGTTAAACATTTACATGGTATTTCCAATGGGAAAATCAGCTGGACAACAATAGGCTGCCTATAGCCAGAGTCTGTAAAATGCAGTTCATCTTGATGCAAATGTTGGAGCTCTGGGATCTCAAAAAAACCTTCTGGCATATTTGAGGGGGGGAAAAAAACCTGCAGAAAAAAGCTGCACTTTCTTTCTTCCAGCAGGCCCCTCTTTCCCCCCCCCCCCCCCACCTTTTTTTTTGTGCCCATTCCCTGAGCTCTGGACTGAAAATACTAGTGCTCCCTTGAAGCAGGTGCTGGGACTAGGTTGCTGGGATAGGATAGTGAGCGGAGCAGCTGTCCCAGCTCGCACTGGTGAAGCGGCTGTGGCGCTGACCCTTGCAAACTGTGGCGAGGAGCTATTGCAACCATCTTGCTGAGAGGGATGGGCAAATGGCAGTCAGCATTTCCCACATAGTACAAATATCAACTTGGAGAGGGAGGGCTTAAATACAGCCTCCACACCCAGCAGAACTGGTGGTCTTGGCCCAGACTGGGATTAAGAGGTGTTTAGCCAGCTGTGGGTAAAGGGGTTGGTGTCCCTCTGCGGTACCCTCTGCTACCTCATCCAGTTAGTGTCTAGCTTTATGGTGGATGACCTGGACATGCGGTGGCCATCGGAGTTGCTTGAGGACTGAAAAATGTCTTGGACATCTATGCTTGGAGACTAAGAGTGGAGAAGTTGCACTGCATCCTCTCCTGATGGCTACTGCCACAAATGGTTGGTGCCCAGGACTGTCTAGCATTACTTAGAGGGCAGTGACTTTCAAGGAACAGAGTTCTTCTGGTAGGATAGTCATGTCTAGGGGTGTGCACACCCCTAGATGTCCTCTCTGCCCTGAGACAACTGGGCTGCCAGTGGTATTTGTCATGCTCTGCTCAAGGTGGGCTACTTGGAGCAGGGGAGCTGGGCTTATCTGTGGAGACCCCCAGCTCTGGGTAGGACTGAGTGATGGTGTGAAATGAGGTGAGACCTGAACCAAGCTGCCCATCAATGCTACAAATAATGGGATCAGCTGTACTGCTTGCCATCCCCAGGTGGGATCACCAGCTCCCTTTCATGGTGATCCCTTGGGAAGCAGCACTGCCCCATGCCATGCATGGCAGTAATTGGGAGTCTCTGCCTGGGAGCTGGGACATGTGCCTCTGTCATCGCTGCAGCAGTGCTTTGATCTTGGGGTGGTGGAAGCAGCAGAGATGCCAATTACCCAGGGAAGCGTGCAACCATCAAAAGTCCCCAGAGAGTCTCCAGAAGACGCCAGTACCTCCAGTACTGCCCTGGAGGTAGTTAGAGGCTCCTGGAGGGTGACCTGGTTAAATCAGGACTCTGAGCCTCTCCCCGGGTGTCAGCCTGCCCTTGTTCTGGCCCTGGGTGACTGCTGGTTTCCTCCAGCCTTGTTTCTTGCTGTGACTCCTGGCTTGGCTGTGTGTTTCCCAAGCTTGGCTTCTCCCTGCTTGGTGCAGAGTTTTTTTTTTTAGCTCAGGGAGCCTGGAGCTGTTGTCCCTGATGCCCCATTGCCCTGGGACCCAGAGGATTGACAGCTGCTCCACTCCATGGCAGGGCCAGTTGAGCACTGATTGAGGAGCCAGCACTGTTCAGCTGCTTCCTGCCTCAGCATGAAGCCCATCACCTCCTTCCTTTCTCCTCCCCTGGGCTGGGAGAGCCCTTCCTAGGGACACTACATGTGTGGCTCGGCCGTGTCCAGCTGCCCTGCAGATCATGGTTTGATCCTTGTTCCAACTCCCGGCGGTGGGCGGAAGCTGCCTGTTTCCCTAATCATCCGCAGTAGCAAATGGCTCAAACAAGAATTGTGGGGGCTAGTGCTAAGTCACAGGATGTCTAAAAATTGCCTTAACAAGCCATTTCCCCTTCCAGAGGGAATGTATTTCCATCCACATCGGGCAGGCTGGCGTGCAGATGGGCAATGCCTGCTGGGAGCTGTACTGCCTTGAGCACGGGATCCAGGCGGATGGGACCATTCCTGGCCCCAAGCAGGTGAAACCTGTGGAGCCGAAGTCTGAACAAGTGGATTCTTCTTTTGAGACCTTCTTCTGTGAGACAGCGTCTGGGAAGCACGTGCCCCGGGCAGTGTTCATAGACTTGGAGCCCACTGTTATTGGTAATAATGGGGCAGTTGGGTGTTGTGGCATCTTTAACAGTGACTCCTGACCCTTCTTACTTGGGGTTTATGTTGCTGCCCATATTGCCCAGCAGCTCCCACTCCTCTGCTCTAGTAAAATGTCTCCAGCCATCAGAAGGAGGCAATGTTTGCATTTCCAAATGGACCGGGAGTGACAAACCCATTACTCTTACTACACTGACTTGTCTTTAGTTGATCCCTCCTTTTAAGAGACCTGCTGTCTTGAGCAGGATCCTCAGCAGGTGTAAAGTGGAATGGGTTTATTAACCTCAGTGGCTCTGAACTGAATTACACCATCCTATGACCTGATGTGGTACATCTGGTTTTAAGGCTAACTGTGAAGCATCTGTGGGCAGATGGGTGCTACATATTTCATGGTTCTGTGGAAACTGGGTGTCTTGCTACTACAAGCTTTCTACTTCCCCTTCCAGCCCCACCTCCTCTAGTGATCTCTGGATGTTTGACTCAATTGTGGCACTTTGATTTAGAGTATCTTCCTAGAAAACAAATTCTTTTTTTGCTCAAGGAACTGGTGGAAATGACTCCCAACCACCTACCATCTACCTGCTTCTGCCTGCTAGGCTTCTCCTGGGTGTTTGCTCCTATCTTACCATCTAGGATGTGTGACTCATTATTTAATCTAATGGAAGGAATGCAGACTTTTGTTTTGGTTCCACTTAATTTTTAGGCACCTTATCAAGGCACTAAATTGGGAACCTAGTGAGCGAGCCAGTAAAATATGAAATGTATCCAATATTGAGACTGAGTGGGTTTAAATACTCTCTGGAGGTGTCTCCAACCTCATTGACTGCATGGAGCCCAGAGAAACTGCTCCTAATGCCTGTCTTCGTAAGGTGCCTGAAGCTGGGTCAGATACATCTAGCAGAAATGTCAACACTGGAGGCACTCTGTCTCCTCTTCAGTGTGCTGTAGAGCAGAGGATGGAGGTAGTGCTTCCAGCCATCTCAAGATGCTTTGCAACAAGCAGAAACACAGGCTGCATATGGTAACTATAATCCTACAATAATATCAGAAACATAGGCAGTGTCCTAATTCTTTAAGCCAAATTACATTAGGATCTCAAGGTGGCTGCTGGGTGAAGAGGGAGGAGGTATAGTAGGACCTTGACAAATTAGTCTGGATGGGGTTATTCTTACCCCTTCCATTATCCCCAGTCTCAACTAACCATGCCATGACTGTTGTCTCACATGGGCTCCTGGTAGATTTGCTGTGTGTTTTACTCTGTCACACTAATGTCCAGAACCTGTAACTGTGTGCTGCTCTTCATGACTGCTCCTCCTTGTGTAGATGAAATCAGGACTGGGACCTACCATGCGCTCTTCCACCCAGAGCAGCTCATCAGCGGCAAGGAAGATGCTGCCAACAACTATGCTCGTGGCCACTATACCATTGGAAAGGAGATTATAGACACTGTCCTCAGCAGAATTCGTAAAATGGTAAGAGAAAAGATGGTCTTTCCCTTAAAATAACACACCATGGACAATACAACTAAACTTTGGGTTTGGGGTAAAAGTCTTAGAAGAAAACCCCCTTTATGTGAGCTCAAGGGCTGCTGCTGCTGTGATTAGGTTTGGGGCTCAGTAAAGCAAGGGGCCATCTGAACCTGTATATCTGCCCTAAAAGCAACTGTTATTGCGTATCATACATGTATGAAGTGACACAACACTAGACCTAAGAGACAGAAGAGAAGGACTTTAGACCACAGGGAAGCCACACCCTGGTTGTGCAATTGTGGATATTAATTCTAAATGGACAACTGGTAGCCGGGCTGGGAAGACCAAACTCCACATTTGATAGGAGTGAAGCAGGATTGTAACAACATATTTGGATGCCAGTCAGTGAAATGTTTTTGAGATGTCTCCTAAGGGTCTAGGACCCTGATGCTACCTCCCATCCTCTCTCAGGAGGTATGCATTGAGCTGATAATGGAGCAATTTGCCAAGAGTTTCCATCTAACCATGCAGAGCTACCTGTGGTATCGCCATGGAAATGCTGCAGTCGATTAAGGTGTATACTTAAGGTGCTCAGCAGGGAGATATACTGAGTAAATCCACTCTAGGGATTGGGTGCACTCTGGCCAGTAAGTGCTCTAAGCAGAATTTGTTGCTGTATTATTCGGGATAGTTATTCCAGTCCTTAACACAGAGAAGTAAATATACATTATTCTGCTGCAGGCTGACCAGTGCAGTGGCCTCCAAGGGTTCCTGGTCTTCCACAGCTTTGGGGGAGGCACAGGCTCCGGGTTCACCTCCCTCCTCATGGAGCGGCTCTCTGTGGAGTACAGCAAGAAGTCCAAGCTGGAGTTCTCTGTGTACCCAGCCCCGCAGGTCTCCACAGCAGTGGTGGAGCCCTACAACTCCATCCTCACCACCCACACCACCCTGGAGCACTCGGACTGCTCCTTCATGGTGGACAATGAAGCCATCTATGACATCTGCAACCGCAACCTGGACATCGAGCGTCCCACCTACACCAACCTCAACAGGCTGATTGGGCAGATAGTCTCATCAGTCACTGCCTCCTTGAGATTTAATGGTGCTTTGAATGTTGACCTGATTGAATTCCAGACCAACCTGGTGCCCTACCCACGGATACACTTCCCGCTCACCACCTATGCGCCCATCATCTCAGCAGAGAAAGCCTACCATGAGCAGCTGTCGGTGCCAGAGATCACCAACGCTTGCTTTGAGTTCTCCAACCAGATGGTGAAATGTGACCCGCGCCGTGGCAAGTACATGGCATGCTGCCTGCTGTACCGGGGCGATGTGGTGCCCAAGGATGTGAACGCGGCCATTGCAGCCATTAAAACGCGCCGGTCGATCCAGTTTGTGGACTGGTGCCCCACGGGCTTCAAGGTGGGTATCAACTACCAGCCTCCCACGGTGGTGCCCGGGGGAGACCTGGCCAAGGTGCAGCGGGCTGTCTGCATGCTGAGCAACACCACGGCCATTGCGGAGGCGTGGGCCCGCCTGGACCACAAGTTTGATCTGATGTACGCCAAGCGAGCCTTTGTGCACTGGTACGTGGGGGAGGGCATGGAGGAGGGGGAGTTTTCAGAGGCCAGGGAGGACCTGGCTGCCCTGGAGAAGGATTATGAGGAGGTTGGAAGGGACTCAGCGGATGGAGAAGAAGATGAGGCCGATGAGGATGAGTATTAACAAACTGCAGTCTGTTCTTGATGAAGTCAAACCTCAGATGAAATACAAACCCTCTGTCATCAGGCTAAACTGGTCCTGAGTGCCTGGAGGTGCCAAAGGATTGTCCTGAACCTCAACGCTACTGTTTGACGTATTATACCTTTTCTGCTTGCATAGTCTATGTGCTCATAGTGCACTTCTGTAGCATGGGTGTCCCGAGCTTTCTCACACTGCTGTTTAGAAATGAGTGAAGCTGAATAGGTGCCTGGCTTAGTGTTGGGGACACATCCTGCTTGGGAAGAGGATCCTGGTTCCTAGTTCAGGGGAATGTTGCAAGCTGCCTGCTTTGGCTGAAATGGCAAATTCTTGCTCTGGCTTTTACTGTAAAAGCACCTTTTAATTAGAAATGTACCTATACACTTCTATGCAACTGTCTTTTTGTATATGAATAAAGACTTTTTTTTTTTGCTCTGAGTTCTTCAGATTTAATCAGGGTGTTTCTGTGGGAAGGTCCCAACTGCATGGATGTGTTGTCTTGGGGAAAATAGCAAATGCTGATAAGGGTGTGCTCTGGGTAGGCCCTCTGTGAGGATCATCAACCATAATTATTGCTGTGAAGGGAAATGACATATATCCTACAGGGACTTGTCTGGCTGGAGCTGGATCCTGCTCTTCTCACCTCCAAGAGCAGTCCAGAGGAAGTGTGCCTGGGAGCAGGCAGGGAATCCCCAGTTTGACCAGTGCGATAATGAGGAGTGGTGCCTGGGCAAGAGCACCTGTCTCCTGGGGTTTTGCCTCCTCACCATCTCTGGTGAAGCTTGTTTGTTGCCTGAGCAAGTCCTGGTGGTTGGGGCAGTGCTGTAGCTCTGAGCTGGGGTCTTGCTCAGGAGTTGGTGGTGAGTGTTGAACTAGCCCCATGTGCCGGGGGTCGGAGTCTGCCCTGAGAGGGTGAGCCAGGGCTGTGTGATGGGGTGACTCAGGAGGAAAAGCAATGAAATGCCCCGGATAAGATAGGGAGAGGGAGTGTTCATAAGCCTGTGGGATAGGAGAATGGTTGGCTCCATGCTGCTCTGAGTCTCTAGGTGCCCTGCTCATGGCTGTTGCATTACACTTTGTTGTATACCATAGCCCCACATCCACCCTTTATTTCAATGCTGGGCTCTAGCTCAAAGTGGGGCCAGTTATTCCCCCACCAGACCTCCTCCATGCTCTGTAGCTACAGCTGCCCTCTCCGGTGGAGGGGGTGTGATTCTGGAGCTGTTCCCAAAGCGATGCACTGGGAGGTACAGCCAGGGATGGTTAGAGGGATGAGGAGGTGTTGCTGTGCCCTATACTTGGGAGATGGAGGTGGAAGGAGCCCAGAGCTCCTTGTTGACTGCTGTTAGCCTAAAAAGCCAGGGTGCTGATGGCATGAATGGGCAGTAGATGGACCCCTAGGAAGATCCCTGTTGGGCTGAAGCCTGCTCTGTGCTCAACTCACTGCTGTGAGATTGCCCGAGCTAAAATGTTAGGCATGTCCTATTGCTCTTGGGGAGGCTCAGCATCAGACTGCTCTCTGAGGCTTGTCCTTCTGGGGATGGTAAGCAGCTCCTGCCTTATCTGATGGGTCCGCTCCTTCATCTCCAGCTCTGCTGGGGTGAGGGACTCCATTGACATACCCCAAAGCAGGTCAACCCAAAGACCTTGGGGCTGGGTGGGTCTCCTCTCATCCACCCTAGGTGGTCACTTTCTGAGCTCTGACTCCTGGAGACAGGGCCAACCCACCTCCTGGGTTTCCTGTTGGTTGTCCCTACACCATGCCCCTAGCACTGACAATAACCCTCACTGGGGAACGGTAACTGCTCCGTTTGCCAGAAATGAGACAGTTCAGGGCTCCAAGATGCTTTCCAAAAGAGCAAAGATGACTTCTGGCTCTGTGCCCACAGGTGAATGTGCTGGCAAGTTTCCAGGCATGGTCTTGAGGGCTGCCACCTTTCCCTGGTGGCTCCATTCCCCACAGAGAGCTGGGACTGGAAGTCACTGGTTCAATCCCCCAAAAATGTGCGTGACAGCAGCCTGGGGTGGACAAAGGGTGAGCATCACTCCCACTTGGAGCCACAAGCCAAGCCAGTGTGGTTGAGCAAGGGCAGGAACGTAGCCATGTGCTCCTGCAGCTTGGAAAACCATCAGCACAGCACCAGGGCTGATGTAATTGGAGAGGTGGTTTATTACTGAAATCAATTACTCTGGCATGTCTGTCAGCACAGACCCGCTCCTGCCCTCCCACAAATGCAGGGAGGGAGGGAGGGAAGGAAAGGATTTTCCTTGGCAGGGGGAGAGCGTTCCCGTGGCTTTGGGGAGTTGGCATCTCCAGCTCAATGGCCATAGGCAATGCTTTGGCCTCTCCATGAGTGGTGGATCCTCCAGACCCACACCCAAGACTGGCACACATTTCATTGCACGGCTTCAGCTTTATTTTCCCTACCGGCGTGCTGGAATAGCAAAGGTGGTCATAAAAAAAAAAAAAAAAAAAAAAAAAAAAGGTCCACTAAACAGTAGCACATGGAACAGCCTGCAGTATCCATGTTTCCATCACGTTGCTCCAGCCCCCTTCACCACATTCAGTCACTACTTCATTACTGCAATAAGGGTAGATCACAGTGGTCAGGGCAGATTTGTTCATCGTTGTCCTGCAAGGAGGCGGCTCAAGGTAGAGCTCTGCCATTGACTTCTCACAAGGTCTTGGGCAAATTCCCTCTTCCTTGGTGCTCTCCAGCCCTGATCCAGCAGCACCTGCTGCCTCTTCCTTCCATCCCATGGCCTGATGCAAACTGAGAGCTGTGTCTGGAGCAACTGGGGAGCTGTGCATGGTCCTCCTGTGGCAATGAGGTTGCTTAGGGGGTTGGTCTTCAGCACAGTGGGACATGGTCTTCGTCTGGCTGGTGGGCAAACTGTCTCACATTCCATCATCACTTCTGGACCCAGCTTAGGGCCATTGCACACAGATGTGACAGAAAGGATCCTGCTGCCATCGCAAGCAGATGAGCCTGAAGCTCATAAGCATTCATAAAAATGCCCTGATGGAGCTGCAAGGCTGTCAGGGCAGTGGGCAAGACCATGCTGTGGCTGCAGAGATGCCCATGTCCCCAACAGACTAACAGCTGGACCTTTCCCCCACTCCCAGCACAGGTAAGAGCCCACACGATACAGCTCTGCATTCGAGAGCTATTGGGCACACCGGAGAATTTAAAATCAGAAGGAAAAAAAAAAAAAGTAGTACTTTTTCCAAGCAGGAGGTTGACCCTCCAAGAATGCAGAGCGTTCAATAGATCCATGGAGATGAAGCCTTCCCAGTGTCATAAAATCAGATAGCCTAGATGTGACCTCAGGCCACCAGACTTGGTACAGCCACTCCGGCTGCTGTGCCTCCCTCCTGCAGCCCTGCACTATAAGCATGGAGATGACCTGCCTTGACAGTGGACCACAAGCAAGGCAGACCATGAACTCCAAAACAAGACCCCTATCCCAGGACATCTGTGCTGAGCAGAAGAAAAGCTCCCCCCACAAAAAATCAAGCAACCCTCACTCAGCTCCTGGCCAGCTACCCAGGAGGCGAAGGCAGAGCTGGCATTGCCCCTGCCTGAGATTCTTTCTTTCTGATTTGTCCCCCTCTTTTTTTTTCTGGCAGGAGATTTGGGCATCACTTTGGGGTCTGCACCAGCCCTCTGCAGAGCGGCATTTCCCAGCACATAAAGCTATGTCTGGAGATCCTGGGAGGCTCAGAGGAGGCAGAGGATTGCTCATTCCCTCTTCTGCAGTCATCACATTGCCAGCTCCACCAGTCCAAGCAGCCTTGCTCCCCCAGGCAGAGGGCAGCTGGAGGTGAGACAGCCCCCAGGAGCTCCCACCTTAGTGACCTTGGCAGATTGCCACCCCCAGGAGCCCAGCTGAGTAATGGCAAGTGGAGACAGGCTTTAATAATAACCACCTTCCATCACCCTTGCCTCAGGTTGTTTAAACTTTCCTCCAGTACAACCCAGAGCCAACACTATCAGCCCTTCAATTACAGCCTGACTGCAGATCCAGCTTCCCCACCATATCCCAGCCAGCTCCTTTTCTTGGATCACTTACTGGGAGGAGGCTCCCCAGTGGAGAAATAACCTACTCCAGTCCAGGGGATCTGCAGAAATCAAGTTAAATCCCCTTTTTCAGCTCATTAGTTTTTTGCAAGGGGTTTTGCATCATGTCTGGGTGTACTGGGTTTGCATGGCAAGGTTTTGGTAGCAGGGGGGCTACAGGGGTGGCTTTTGTGAGAAGCTGCTAGAGGCTTCCCCTAAGTCCAACAGAGCCAATGTCAGCTGGCTCCAAGATGGACCCAGTGCTGGCCAAGGCCAAGCAATGGTGGTAGTGCCTCTGTGATAACATATTTAAGAAAGGGTAAAAAAAACCCAACCTGTGCAACTGCAACTGGAGAGAGGAGTGAGAATATGTGAGAGGAACAACCCTACAGACACCAAGGTCAGTGAAGAAGGAGGGGAGGAGGTGCTCCAGGCACCAGAGCAGAGATTCCCCTGCAGCCTGTGGTGAAGACCATGGTGAGGCAGGCTGTCCCCCTGCAGCTCACAGAGGTCCACAGTGGAGCAGATATCCACCTGCAGACTGTGGAGGACCCCACACCAGAGCAGATGGATGCCTAAAGGAGGCTGTAACCCCATGGGAAGCCCAAACTGGAGCAGGCTCCTGGCTGGACCTGCCAACCCAAGGAGGGAAGAGCCCATGCTGGAACAGGTTTGCTGGCAGGACTTGTGACCACATGGGGGACCCATGCTGGAGTAGTCTGTTCCTGAAGGACTGCACCCCATGGAAGGGACCCATGCTGGAGGAGGGGAAGAGTGTGAGGAGCCCTCTCCCTGAGGAAGAAGGAGCAGCAGAGGCAATGTGTGATAAATTCACTGCAACCCCCCTTCCCCATCGCTCTGCACCGCTGAGTGGGGAAAAGCTAGACAAAATTGGGAGTAAAATTAATCCCAGGAAGAAGGGAGGGGTAGGGGAAAAGTGTTTTTAGGATTTAGTTTTATTTCACATTATCATACTCTGATTTGATTGGTAATAAAATTAAACTCATTTCCCCCAAGTCAAGTCTGTTTTGCCCATGACAGTAATTGGTGAGTGATCTCTCCCTGTCCTTATCTCAACCTATGAGTCTTTCATTATATTTTCTCTCCCATCCAGTTGAGGAGGTGGAATGATAGAGCAGCTTTGGTGGGCACCTGGCATCCAGCCAGAGTCAACCCACCATACCAGAGAACAACCATCACACAGCACAAGAGGGAAGAAGTCTAACTGGGGAGACAGCTCCCTGCTTTAGAACTTAGAGATAGGACATGGTTTGGGTGCTTTTGCAAGGGTCTGACAGATAGCTGAAGTATTTGAATTCTCATCTCAACTCCAGTTAGACTTCCAGGCAGGCCCAGCCCTGGCAGCTGGACATGGATTGCTTTAGCAGGGCTCCGCATGGCAGCAGGGGACCAGAGAAACCTGACCCCACACCCTGCTATGCCTTGGGGCAGAGAGCAGCACAGAAAACCCAGAGCCAGCTGTGTCTGAGCACAGAGAGGCCATGGACAGCCAGTGCCTGAAGGGGATCACCATCACAATGTTCATTTTAACACAGTAGTTCCACCCCAGGGCAGATGGCTCACATCAGGCTGTCACTCCCCCCCTCCAGTTCACAGCACTCACCCCAGCATCCACAAGCAGGAAAGCCCTAAGGTAGGACTGTGGTGACCAATGCAACATGGGAACCACCCTGCAGCCACCACCACCACACCACCATGAGCCAGTCTGGTGGCACATCAAGACAGGAGAAGATCTTTTGCTAGTCACCATTTATTCAGCCAATACTGTGCATACACAAGTCTTGACCAAAGAGTTGCTTTTGGCCAAGCTGCAGAGTTTCCAAGTCACATTTCCTCAGACCCAGCCCACACCTCCCTTCTCTGGAAGGAATTGCAAGACTAGGTTACAACAAGCTTCATCCAAGCTGCCTTCCCACAGGTAAAAAATATTATTCCTCATCATACTCCTCTCCATCTGCTGAGTCCCTTCCAACCTCCTCATAATCCTTCTCCAGGGCAGCCAGGTCCTCCCTGGCCTCTGAAAACTCCCCCTCCTCCATGCCCTCCCCCACGTACCAGTGCACAAAGGCTCGCTTGGCATACATCAGATCAAACTTGTGGTCCAGGCGGGCCCATGCCTCCGCAATGGCCGTGGTGTTGCTCAGCATGCAGACAGCCCGCTGCACCTTGGCCAGGTCTCCCCCGGGCACCACCGTGGGAGGCTGGTAGTTGATACCCACCTTGAAGCCCGTGGGGCACCAGTCCACAAACTGGATCGACCGGCGCGTTTTAATGGCTGCAATGGCCGCGTTCACATCCTTGGGCACCACATCGCCCCGGTACAGCAGGCAGCATGCCATGTACTTGCCACGGCGCGGGTCACATTTCACCATCTGGTTGGAGAACTCAAAGCAAGCATTGGTGATCTCTGGCACCGACAGCTGCTCATGGTAGGCTTTCTCTGCTGAGATGATGGGCGCATAGGTGGTGAGCGGGAAGTGTATCCGTGGGTAGGGCACCAGGTTGGTCTGAAACTCAGTCAGGTCAACATTCAAAGCACCATCAAATCTCAAGGAAGCAGTGATGGAGGAGACTATCTGCCCAATCAGCCTGTTGAGGTTGGTGTAGGTGGGACGCTCGATGTCCAGGTTGCGGTTGCAGATGTCATAGATGGCTTCATTGTCCACCATGAAGGAGCAGTCCGAGTGCTCCAGGGTGGTGTGGGTGGTGAGGATGGAGTTGTAGGGCTCCACCACTGCTGTGGAGACCTGCGGGGCTGGGTACACAGAGAACTCCAGCTTGGACTTCTTGCTGTACTCCACAGAGAGCCGCTCCATGAGGAGGGAGGTGAACCCAGAGCCTGTGCCTCCCCCAAAGCTGTGGAAGACCAGGAACCCTTGGAGGCCACTGCACTGCTCAGTCTGCAGCACCAGGGAAAGAGCCAGAAGGACCAAGTTACTGGAGTTATTCTGGTCTCCTTGGACTTAAACTAAGCTAAGGTACTCTGTTCAACCATCAAGTTTAAGGGCTTTTTTCCTACTACTGCTTACACACACCTTCCATTTCTAACAGGTGAGATCTGTCAGACACAGCAAATGCATCTGCTTTTAAATTATCTCCTCTTTTAGCAGGCAGAAAGGCCTGGCCTGAGAGAGTGACATCTTGAGTCAGATAGAGACTCATAATACTAGCAGTCAAGAAGATTAGGAAGAGTCTGGAGACCACTAAGAGGTTCCACCTAAACCAAGAATATCTTAGTGTTATCACAGCACTTCTGAGCATCTACATGAGTGAAACCTTATACTCCAGAGACAACCAGACAAGGGAGGAGGGGCCTAAGGGGAGACACTAGCCAGAAGCTGAGCTGTGACACTGATTGGGATGAGACATTGGATCAGGATTGACACAGCAGACACTACACCCATTAGGAGAAAGGCATCTTGCCTGGACAGTTAAATCGGAGCTGCTTGCTTTCCTGCTGAAGCTAGGGGCATCTTCAGTCCCTTATTTTCCCCTCAAGTCCCAACCAGCAAGACATACACCCACATGCATCCCATCATGTTGTTCCAGGTCACAGTAGCATGGGCAAGCTGACCCAGATCTGCTTGCCCTTCCCCACCACTGCATATCTTGATGGCCAGGGCAACAGCAACCAGAGGGCTAATGCAGAAGACCCTCCACAGGGTTGTTACCATTTTCCGAGCTCTGTCAACAACCGAGTCAATGATCTCCTTCCCGATGGTGTAGTGGCCCCGAGCATAGTTGTTGGCAGCATCTTCTTTGCCACTGATGAGCTGCTCTGGGTGGAAGAGTGTGCGGTAGGTCCCAGTCCTGATCTCATCTGGAGGAAGTTGAGATCTCTTGAGTGTCAATGGCACAAGATCCACTGCCTACCAAGCTACTTGCACTAACTTAGATACAGTTTCACATGGAAACTGGCAGCCTCACCAGCAGTTTAGGTGGCCAACACTACACTGCAGGTCAGAGAAGGTACCCCCCCCCCCAAGAGGTTTGGAGACCTTCCATGACTTACCAATGACAGTGGGCTCCAGGTCAACAAATATTGCTCTGGGCACATACTTCCCTGATCCTGTCTCACTAAAGAAGGTCCCAAAGGAAGAATCTGCTTGCGCTGACGATGTGTCAGAGGAGATGATGCCATCTGGCTTGATCCCATGCTCCAGGCAATACAGTTCCCAACAGGCATTGCCCATCTGGACACCAGCCTGGCCAATGTGGACAGAAATACACTCCCTCTGCATGGGGACAGGAGAGAAGAGGAGGTTAGGAATGTGCACTGAGCAATTAGACTAAAGCTGGCACTTCCAGCTGTCTTTCTAGAGCATGCGGCCAACAACCTATGGCCAAGAGGAGCATTAGCCCAGCTTGGTGGCATCCAGGGCATTCTGTCCCTAGCAGGCACCCAAGAGCTGCTGAACAAGCAATGACTAAGCATTAGGCCTTCAGAGAGATGTTGCAATGCCCTAATCTCTGCATCTGCCTTGGTGGGAGATTGCAGCAGGTCCCTCTGCATCCCAGCACTCATTACATTGCTCAACAGCCCTGTTCCCAGGAGCAGGCCACCAAGCTCAGCTACTGAACCTACAGCACATGGTAGCTGTCAAGTCCAACTGCTCATGGTTTCTTCTCTTTGCTCTGCTGGTCCTGCCTTGGGGCAGAAGACAGGGCACAGCCAGCCTTCCCAGGTACTTCACCTGGTGCTCTCAGCTGGGCAGGAGGGAATGATTCAGGCCAGCCAGCCTTAGACAGCAGTGCAAACACTCCTTCCCCATGCCCTTCCCAGGGAGGTAGAGGCAGATCTCTCCCCACCCAGATGGGCAGCAGCAGAGGACCTCTGCCTCTCTCTGATGGGAGAAGCCTGTGCTGTTGGGCTTCAAGTATTGACTGTCAGAGCAGTTTCTCATCCCCATTTAGGCTAGACACAGCCATGCAGATTCAGCTAGCTGGAGACAGCTAGAGAGGATCCAAGCTAGGATGGGTAAGAGACTGATTCTTTGTCATACAAGACTAGCAGTTGCCCCATGAAGCAACTGCTCTTGGCTTGAACCAAAGGGAGGAGTCCCTGTGCAGAAAGTGTGGTTGAGCTGTTGAACTCCTTGACACAGGAAGCTGTGAAAACCAGGCTTTTGGGTTCAGAGAGACTAGACTGGAGACTTCCACGGAGGCTTACTAGGGGAAAAAAACCCACCACAACACACATCCACTTCAGGAAGCCCTGAGCCACAAGATAAGAGTCTCAGATGGGCTTCCCAAGGCTTAGTCCACCCACACCACCTGCTTTTAGCTGTGGCCTGGGCAGGACACTGGGCTGGAGACCCAGCACAGCAACTCTCAACTTATCTTTGTGCAAGAAGCCTGGCTCAGCAGGACCCCTACCAAGCACAGAAACAGGGCAGCAACATCCTACACTAGAACAGGGAGTCCTGCTCTGAGGGTTGATATGTAATGTATCAGACCACAACCACCACTGCATTTCTCTTGCTACACAAACAGTCCCAGGACAGCCTTAACCACCCACCACACCAGGGCCAGAACAGGGATGCTGAGCC
Organism: Ciconia boyciana; assembly: GCF_034638445.1. Taxonomy (NCBI): domain Eukaryota; kingdom Metazoa; phylum Chordata; class Aves; order Ciconiiformes; family Ciconiidae; genus Ciconia; species Ciconia boyciana. The sequence goes on from NC_132934.1 coordinate 2,357,443, forward strand.
AGTCTTCACAAGGAGACACCTTCATCCCCTGCTCCAGGTCTGCCCAGCCTGACAGCAGCACCAGATGAGCACCTAGCTGAGTCTTGTATCAGATGCCACCAGCCAGACCTTCAAAGTATCTTCATGCAGGGGGACAGGCAGGTCTGAAGGCATTTCAGCAGGGTAGTCCTCCCCAGGCCACAAAGAGTGGACATCAGCCTTGCAAGGCCAACCCAGCTCTGGACACCCCCAAGCACAAGCTCTACAACCCCAGGAGCCCCTTCTCCAGGGCTCACATGCCTCTCCATAGCCCACAGCCACTTTCACTCCCAGGGAAGCCCACAGCCAAGGGCAAGACACCTTCCCCCATCCGGAAAGAAAAGCTACCTCCAGCTTCACCCTCCTGCAGTGCTGGGAAGGACTAGCCCTAGCTGCCAGAGAGCAAACCCAAACCCCACAGCTACTCACCATGGCTCTGAACCACCTGGGCTCCTCACCACAATCACAACCACAACCATCCCACTGAGAACACACCCTGCCTGCTTCCTTCTTGGGCCTTTTATAGCAGGTAGAGCTGGGATCTCTGCTAAAGGGCTCCCTCCTGCTGCCCCCTCCTCATGCAGGCACCTGCTGGCAAAGGGTTCAGGTGTTTCTGCCCCGGGATGGATAACCCTGTGGGGTTAATCAAGGTGCTTTGAAAGACTTGCACCTGCAGACCCATGGAGTTTGGAGGTTTTTTGGCTTTTAAGTACTCATTCAGCATTGCTTTCCCCATGATGTCTAAGAGCACTTCCTGTGAAATCAGGAAAAGAGCTTCGAATGCTTTTTTTTGGGAGGAGTATCTGGTTTTATTATTTATTTATTCACTTGTTTGTTTGTTTAAAGAATGAGGCTCATTTTTTAAGACTTTCTTTGCAATCTTCAGGGCTGGAAATGTGCTTTCTACTTTCCATCCCCCTTTTCCAAGTGCCAACAGCACATCTGTTGAATCTCCTGGGGATGGACAAGAGTTGCAGAATGGGGCTGCTGCTGTGGGGTAACGTCATGGGACTGGGATGGCTTCTCCGACACTGGTGTCACAAGAAAACTGGGCTCTCTCAGCTCCAGGGCAGCACTGGCTCCTTTTCAACCAGAGCCACAAAAGCTGGGTGTCCTGGAGGACTCGGGGCAGCTGTGGAGAGAGGTGACAGTATATGGCATAAGGCCAGGACTGAGAGGCACCAATGAGACCATCCCATTGCAAATGGACAATGGTTTTATTTTCTGTGCAGCACACATGAAAGCAAGAACCTCACTGACATGGGATGCCCCAGAGGCCAGAAACAGAAGTTTTAAAATCTGATCTAGACTTAAGACATTGGGACGGGCTCTACAGGAGCTACTAAACCTCATGATCTAGTGCCCTGGACATGTGTGGAATACCCTACGTCCCACCACCCTTCTTGAGTTCGGTGGGAGGGTCGGGGCCTGCCAAGAGGGAGAACAGCAAATGGGACTCCCCCAGGGGTACAACTTGCAGAAAACGGCTAGGAAGACAAAGGTCCATGAGTCTGAGCAAAAGCACATGAGAGGGACACGGAGCAGAGCAAAGCACCAATCCAGCAGCCAACGGAGTTGGGGCTGAGAGTGGGGGCAGTTTCTAGCCCTCCTCTGGAGAACAGGGTAGGCTTTTGCATGTTAACGTGCTCCTGTCCATGTCACGAGTTGTGTTGAGAGGGATCCATGCAGAGCTCCTGGGTGGCTGGGGGTGGGTCTGTTCCTGGGAGAGCTGGTCACAGCCCTGCCTGGCCCAGCTCAGAGCAGGACAGGACATCCTGGGAAGAGGGCAGGACATCCCAGGAGCAGGGTTGGACACCCCAGGAGTGGGACAGAACATCCCAAGGGTGGGATGGGACATCCCAGGAGCGGGACAGGACATCCCAGAAGGAAGCCTTCATGCAACCAGGGATGGCTCCCTGTAGGTGTATCTGCAGCCTGAAGTGCATCTCACCCCTCTGCGTAGGGCTCAGCTCCTGATATAACTCTCTGCAAGGCCACCGTGTCCCCAGTGCTCTCTGTCCTGAGATACATGGGCGAACTCTGCCCGTAGTCACTGCTGGAAACCAGCTTGGTTTTCCTAGCCAAGCCCTGAGGATGTGAATGTGGGTGTCTCCTTGCACAGTAGGAGTGCATTTTTGGCCAGATGCTCAATGCCTGTTGAGTTACAATGCCTGAATCCCTTCCTCAGCCAGATGGGCATGGGGACTCCCTGATCCCAGGATGGGATTCAAGACCTGATGTCCTTGGGGGTTGCCTAAACCACTGCAGCATCTCTGGTTTGCTCTGATGTGGGTGAAGGAGGCCTTTGAGTGTTGGCACATGCAGGAGGAGAAGAAGGACAAGGGGGTTCCTGGAGGCCAGGGAAGACCTGGCTGCCTGGGGGAAGGATTACAAAGAGGCTGGAAAGGACCTGGCAGTGGGAGCAGCAGGATATGTTGGCCTGAGTGAGCCTGCAGTGGCTGTGCAGCCATGCCTGAGCAAACCACTCCTTTCGAGTGCAATACTGAGAGCTTGGGTTTCATCCCTGCATGAAACGGCAGGAAAGACCAAATCCTCACCTGCCTTTTACAAAACTGCACATACCACCCCAAGCAGCAATGCTGTCTTTCCCAAGCACGGTGGTCTTGGCTCTGCGCACTCCCAGACCCAGCAGGGTGCTGATGGAGATTTCAGTGCTCCTATTGCCATTCAGCTTCCTCGGGAAATCGGGCTCCTCCGACCTCTGTCTGTGACTCAGCCCCTCCAAGCAACCCTCAGTCTCGCTTGCCAGAGGTTGAGAAGGAGGATTAATTTTGGAAGGGTATGTCCAAGCCAGTGCCAGGTGTGGGTGAGACTCCCTCGCGGGGATGCAGCTGGGGAGGGCGGATCTCTGTTTTCCCCGTCACTCGCTATCAACTGGTATCTGCTGTCCCTGTCCCAGCTTTGCAGCTTTGCATGTTCAAGCACAGCCTGGTGCCAGCAAACGCCTTGGCTCATCTGCTCCCATGGTGTTGTTTCAATGTTAATTGCCTTTGTTAAAGGCGAGCAGAAGAAAGACCCAGTTTGAGCACCAGGGATGTGATGTTTTGATTTCCAGGCACTAGCATGGGGCTGAGATGTTCCCCTTGTCTAACCTGGTGCTGGGAAAGGACCCCAAGCAGGGCTGGTGCAGATCCCCATGGCAGCTGGTGGTGGGGAAAAGCCTGTTCCAGCCTGGGCCAGTGCTTTACTGGAGCTCACTGGGGAACACAGGGGAAAACAGGGGAAAATCTCTTCAACTTTCTGCTCAAAGCAGTGATTTCTCCCTCGGCTCTGAGCAAATCGCTCTGTTGCTCCTTGCTGTGCCAAGGCTCCTCTAGACAGCCCTGTGCATCAGAAAGGCTGAGCCTGGACAACCTTGGGGCACCTCTGGCCAAACCCACAAAGGGACAAGAGTGCGTCCAGCTGGGTACCCAGCCTGGGCTGACCTTGCTCTGCCTTCCTTTGCCTGACCAGATGTAAGCGGGCACGTGTCCCTCAGTTTCCCTGGGTGTAAAATGGGGACAATGACTATGTTCTGTTCAACGAGAGCTCAATATTCCAACGGGGGATGAATGTGTAGGGTGTTGGCCTATAAAAATGTACAAAGCTATATACAGTGCACATAAAGGGCCATATAGTCCAAGGCTACAGCAGATTGCAACAAGGAAAGACCTCACCTGTATGTGCTTGGAGCTGAGGCAGGAGGAGTTCATTGCACAGAGATGCTGTGGGCATGTTGGTGTGTTGTCTGCTGCAGATGTGTGCTATGAGGGGAAGATGCTGTAGGGCCTGGTGTATGATTTTGTTTTTGCTTTTCAGCCTTCACTTGAATTTGGGTGCTGAGTGCCCGGGCTGTAGGTCAGCTAGGAGCCTTGGCCACCTGAGCACGTGCTCACTGGGGCTGAATTCAGCTGTGTTGCCTCCTCTGGTTGTCCAGTGGGGCGGAGAGGAGATGCCTCCAGCTATGCCTCTGCAGATGGCCAGTGGGTCCATCTGCCAGCCCTTCAACTGGAGACCTGTCCCCTCTTAATGTCCCACCTGGAGTGTTCCTCATGGCCATGCCCTTGATGGGGCTGGTGGGAGCTGCTTTGCTGCTCTTGGCAAAAGTCTCCTGAGGAAGCTGGGCCAAAGTTCTCTCCACCTTTCATGCCTGCTACCTGCAAGGATGGAGGCCAAGAGATGGAGTTTCATCTTGGAGCTGGGCTGGGAGGTGAAGAGAAAGGGAGATTTAGAGGAAGGGATAAATAGCCCAAGGAGAAGCGGTGGGATCTGGGGCTCAGCGGAGGGTGGAAAAGAGCAGGGTGAATGGGGACAGTCTGTGTATGTGGAGCTGAAGCCACAGGACTTGTACAAAGGTCTCCCAGGAAAGGGAGAGCAGTGGAAACGTGGGCAGGGGTAGACTGGGCAACATGGAGAGACCCCGTGGGGTGGGTCTGGAGCAGCCAGGAAGGCACCTGCAAATCTTGGGGTCCAAACTGACCTGAGGCCATGGGGTGGTCCTGGCCAGGGCCAACCAATGGCCTGGGGATACTTGTGAAGAGCCATGTGGATGGGGAGGGTGATGCTGTCCCAGCTGTCACTGCTGAAGGTGCTGGTGGGGAGAGGGGTGGTTGCAAGACGACTTTAAAACCTAGAGAGTCCCCAGGAGGAGAAACTGGGAAATCACTCTTGAGGTCCCCTGACCAGTCTTGCTTTTCCCTTCCCAATGCAGTGATGACTGTGTGTAGGGACGGCTTGTGTATGGGGACATGGGAGGGAGGAGGGTGTGGACCATGGTGGGAACAGGGCCGTGAGGTTGAGCTGGAGGGAGGTTTTGGAATGGCTATGGCCCCAGACAGACCCAATGGAGCACCTGGTGGAGGCGATGGGAGAACAAATCATTGGAAACTCAAGAGATTGTAGATTTAATTAGGGACCTTCCCGAGGCGACATGTCCCCTTGCCCTGCTGCGGACACAAGCCTCTTCCCCACGCATGGAAATGTCGAGGAGGAGGGACGGAGGAGATCAGGAAGGAGAGAAGGAGGAAGAAGAGATATGAAAGTCAGGTAGCTCTATGGGTCAAAAATATACAACACTGATATCATACACGGCCGTCAGTCCCCTCTGGCCAGCAGGCCAGGGCCAGATGGTGGCCCCATGCAGCCAGCCCTGCTCCAAGTCCCCCCTGCCCCACAGGGGGTCACTTCCGCCGCCCGATTTGGGCCATGAGATGTGCATTGGCGGCGGCCTTCGCCCGCAAGTTCTTGGCTTTGGCGATGTTGAAGAGGATGTTCATGATGTTGGTGGGGACGTCAAGGGAGAGGGTGACCTTGGTGCGGTGGTCGCTCTTGGCTCGGTTTTGGTACGTCTTCCCCTTCACCTGTGCCTGGGACATGTATTTGTAATGGCCTTCCCCTGGGAACGTCCTTTTCCCCATCTCTTCATCCACTGTGTCCTCCCCCTCCTCCTCAGAAGCCTCCTCTGGTGATGGGGAGTCGAAGCTGCGCTTGTCCAAGATGGCGTTTTCCTCCGGGAGGCTCTTCTGGGCTTTGGCGAGGGCTGCGTTGAGGCAGCTGAAGATGGAGGCGGCGTTGTAGAGGTGGAGAGCCCGCCCGGTCTCGGTGGCACAGAGGAGGGTGAGGAGGAGCAGCAGCCTGGCGTGGGGCATTGCGGTAGCCTGCCTGGTGGAGAGAGCAAGGGGAGGGCAGAGATGGGCATGAGCTTCCCATGGGGCCCGGGGAATAATCCCCCCATCGTCCCACATCCCATGCTCCTGGGTTCATCTCCCAGATCTCCCCCCAGGTTCCATTTAACGGTTAGGGCAGGTGGGAATGAGTTGCTTTGGGGCCTCCTCCTCCATGGTGCAACCCCTCAGGCCATGGTTTTGGGGTGCTGGGTGGGAGGGGGGATGTCCAAGGTGCTTTGCAAGGCTGCAGACTCCATGGAGGGGAGGATTTGGTAAAATCCCTTTGCTAAAATACAAGTGCCTGCTGCAGGAGAGCTGGTTTCTACCGTGGGCATCTCCCTGCCTGGGGCAGTCTCATTGCAGTTGCCATGCAACCCTCTCCACCTTCATAACACCTCCACAGAGTAACTGTGGGTACCACCAACTGCTATAAAGGTGGGTTTTCCTTTCAGCTTCTCTCTGGTCAGCCTGAAGGCACCAGAGATGTTTCTGTGCTCTCTGAAGTTGGCAATTGCCCGTCTCACCCAACTTGGTCCGAAAAGGGCATGGAGAGTGAGGTAGGTCTCAGTGCTGGAGGGGGGATCCAGACTGATGGCCCCATGTCCCCTCTCCAGCCCTGGCCTGGGGTGCTCTGGGGTTGCCCATTACCCCATGGCTCCATCCACCCTGGGTGCAGGACAGGCTGCCCCATCTGATGGCACGGGACAGGGTGGACCCCCCTCCACCCTAGGTGCAGGACAGGCTGCCCCATCTGATGGCACATCCAGGGCGCATTCCCCACCATGGACAGCCCTGCCTGGGGACCTGTGGGCACTTCCAAAATCACAGTACAGCAGCATTGCTCCCTGCTAGAAATATGGTCATTCTGGGGTCTCGGGAGGGCTGAAAACCTCAGGATAACCCTCCTGCTCCGCAAAACCTCCCCGTCTCTGAGTCCTGTAGCTCTGGGAAGCGACCCATCTCCCTGTATACCCACCTGACCGCTCAAAAAGGCCACCTAAAAAGCCACAAGGGATCTCCCGGTGGGGGTCTTTGCCCGTGTTGAGGTCAGGCAAGTGTCCCTGGGGCCAGCCCCGAGGGCAGAGGGGCTCTCCGAGTGCCTGGAGGTGTGCTGGCATTCCCAATCTTCGGGCCCCATCTTGTGGCAAGCACATTGCACGGCAAGCCCTGGCCAGGGGACAGTCCCCAGGGGTGCGGGGACCATGCCTGGAGCTGGGGTTTCAGCGCTGGTTTGGGGCTGTGAGCTGCTAAGTTATTTCCCATGGGGATGGGAGTGTGGAGGGCCAAGGAGGCTGGGGGAAGCCCTTGGGAAACTCTTGTGGAGCGGGATGTCTCCTGCGAGTCTCTGCGTACGGCTGTGTCTTGGGACTGTCGCTGGGAAGGGAGGCTGTGCCTTGCTGCACGAGGGGCTGCTGGGTGGGGGAGATGTCCTCAGACTGATGCAACCAAATCAAAGCAAATCAAATCAAAACAAATCACTTGTCCCCCAGGAACAGTCACCCTGGACCTCAGCCACTGAGCCACAGTCCCTGAAAGTGCTGTTACCTTAAGACTGACCTTTGCTGTCCCTTGGAAGGGGAGATTGGGGCAGGTTTGTCCCCTTAACTCTTCCCTTTGCTGTCCCGTGGAGGGGGAGATTGGGGCAGGTTTTATCCCCTTAACTCTGCCCTTTGCCATCCCTCGGAGGGGGAGATTGGGGCTGGTCGTACAGGCAGGATTTGAGGGAGCCACTCGATTTCAACTTCTTTGCCTCACTTGCCCCTGCACAAAACCCCCCAGAGCTGCCCAAGGCAAGAACCATCCCCTTAACTCTGCTCTGTGTCCTGATGAGGAAGGACGTGCAGCAGCCATGGTAGGACCCAGGCATCACTGGCAAAGCCGTCGCTGTAGGATGGGTGAGGAGAACCCTTCCCAGGCACACAATCTCCATGCAAGGGTGATTTGGGGCCCAAAACTCTCCTTCCTTCAGCTCCAAATCAGACATTTGGGACATAGTTTTTGCTTGCAAAAGCTTAATAGCACAAACATCTTTCTCCCACCCCAAAGCTTCTCCCTTTGCAGCTGCATTTCAGCCCCAGATGAAGCAGTCCCCCCCCAGCAAACTCCTTGCAGCCCCTGCTAGCAGGACGGGGGGCTCAGGGCATGAATTTAGAAATTGCTAAATTTCTCACCCCTGCCTGCAGCCCCTGCTCTCCTGGGGACACTGTTTGGCCCCGAGCTGCTGGATGGAGAATGGGAACATCTCTGAAAGCCCTTGCAGAGCTGGCACGGCTGCTGGGAGAGAACTAAGCTGGTTTGAGCTGCTGCTGCTCTCTCCAGAGCCACGGAGCAGCATCTCCACCTTGCCTCTCCCCGACAGCTATTTCACAACTGTCTGAAATGGGTAGCTTGGCCCCGCAGCCGGCTCAGGCTTTTTCATTTTGCAGAACAATTTGGGAACCTCGGCCGAGCAAGGGGAAAAGCAGAGCAAGGGGGAAACGTGAACTGAAAGGCATCAGCACCCAGCGTCTGGTTTCCTGGTCCTCAGCTGTGGGGTGGATACTCTGGCAAAAAGAGCAAAAATCAAGGCAAAGCAGCAAGGAAAAGCAGTGTCCGCTTTGCTGGCTGGACAGCAAAAGCTGATTTTTTTTTTTTTTTGCATGGGGGTTTTGTGCCCCAGCATGCCAGAACGTTTTTATGGAGCAGGAAAGAAGCTGGAATTGGGTTTTCCTCCCCCCTAGAAAAAAAAGCAGGAAAAGAAGAAAAACCACTTGTGGTGGATCTGAGGAAGTCGGAGTTAAATCTGCCGCTGCCGGAGGGTGACCTGCCGGTGCCCTTCACCGAGGGTGGAAATTGCCGGAGTACCCGTGAGCAATTTACAGGCATTATATTGAGATGGTGCCGACAGCCATGGCAGGACCATGGGTATGGGCTGAAGATCTGCCTCTCGGCTTTAACAGAGGAAAGTCAATCACTCTGGCAAGGCAGCTCTGGCAAACTGGGGACAAAGCTATTTGCTGGCTATCACGGGCTCCTCGGCAGCAGAGGCATCGGATTAAGCTAATTTTTTCCCCATCAAAAAGTAAGTCTGGAATAAAATAACACTGTGGATGAGACCTGTAGGCTTTTTAAACTTTTTCCATCTGATGCCGCCTCTGCTTGCCTAGTGAATCTCTCCTGATGATGATGATTCCCAGGGCTCCAAAATTCAAGCTGGCCTGGTGGGGATGGGGCTGTGCCCTCCTCTCCTCCCCATCCCTTTAACCGCAGCAGTGATTTGTCTCCCCACTTTTTGATTTCTCAAGCTTTCCAAACCCTACCCATGCTGCCCAGCCTCATCTGCCTCCAAAAATTGTTATAAGAATAAAAAAGACATTTCTGTGATTAGGAGGGAGGGTGGGGGGAGGCTCCTAACACAATAACTTGAACTGCTTTTCCCTATCCTGCTTTTTTTTTTTCTCCCTTACAGAGAAACGTGGAACCTGATCTCCCACGGAAAGCACTGAAATATTTAAAGTTTGTGCAAATGAAGCCGGCTGCTGGTTAATAAATGAAATCCAGGCACTCACCTGGTAGTCTTCGGTGCTCGGGATGGGAAAGGGTTGCTGCAGTCTCACTCCGAGGAGAGAGGCATCAGGCGCGTTCGTCTGAACTTCTGCACCCTTGCTTTTCTTTTATTGTTATTAAGAGGGCTGTGATAGTTTTTCTCTCTATGGAAACGCTTTTCCCCTCCCTCGTGTATATATAAAAATGAGCGATCACGGGGTTTGAGTCGTAACTCCAGACGTGGAGCCTTCATTTGGGCATGATTTCATTAAAATGAAATCAGAGGGAGCTGGCTACGTCATGGGGCTGCGGTGCCTCTCCCCATTCAGAAGGAAAAAAGGGGGGGAAAAAGGCATTCGAACCTGACAGCCTGGTGAGAGTCACCCAAAAACGGGGCTGTCGCCGTCGCCAGGACTTTGCAGGATCACACAGCCACGCTTTTCCCCCGGTCCTCCAGGTAGCCAGGCACTTGGTGCAAGGATATTTTAAATGCAAAGGTTTTTATGCTTCCTAAGGATGCCTGTTGGGGATTTCAGCATTGATTAACAGTGTGATCCCAATTAATGTGGCTCTATTTGAAGAGTGGTAGGGTTTTGGTAGGGTTTTGGTAGGGTTTTGGTAGGGTTTTGGTAGGGTTTTGCCCCGGGACGATGCTCATAACCTCTATCCACAGCAGGTACAGATTTGCCCCGCTCACGCTGCTCTGCCCTCTGCCTGGTTTCCCATCTCTGGGGAGGTTTTCTCCTCCCATGCAGGCAGGGAAACCCCTGGAAGATTGAAATTTTGGGGAACTTCTTCCAGGATGTGGTAGCACAGTCCCAGGTGCAGCATCTGAAGAGGGAGTAAGGATAATGTGTGTCTTGAAAAAAAACCCCCTCAAACTCCCCAAAGCCACTGAGGTCCAGCAGAATTAACTCAGATCTCCCCAAGACAACAGCCAGGCAGGAAAACCCCCAGTGTGGGTCCCAGGACCACTCAGGTCTCCTGCGATGCCCCATGGAACTGGTTTGCAAGCAAAAGTGCTTTAGGCTATATTGCTATAAAGAGGATGGGGCTGGAGATCTCCCTGCTGGAAACAGGGGTTGCTCCATGTGATCCTGGGCTGAGACACTCGAAGGAGCCAGGTCTCTGGTGGAGGGTTCCTCCAATGGCCACCACAGATTCACGGCTGGGCTGAGGGCTCCTGGTGGCCCCAGGACCCTGCTCAGCCCTGCCTGCTTCTCAGAGCTCCTTTCTCTGAAACCTGCTTTGAAATGCCATGGCCACCTTCCTCTACCAAAGGGCTGGTGTGGTGCAGGTATCCCTGGGAAGGGACAAATCCTGCCAAAGGTGGGGAAAACCCTCTGAGCCCCTCCACGAAAGGTAACAGCAGCCAGCAGTGACCCTGGATGGGCTCTGAGTTAGGATGGGGATACGTTCTCGCTCCTGGGCCACACCAGCAATGGTCACAATTGCTCCTTTGGAGAAAAGGAGCCATGACTGGATATTCTTGGATGAGCATCTTTGAGCTTCTCACCCAGCCCCTGAAGTTGCTGGCTGTTGTCTGAGAGGCACTGACTGGTAATGCTGAGAGCTCTGCTTTGGACTCAGTCCTGTGTTTTCCCTTTAATCATCCCCAGCTGTTGGCTGAGACACATCAGGATCTTCTGCTCCAGCAATTCACACCTCTTTCATTTTCATTTGAAGCTTTCATCTCCTGGACTGATGTTTTCTCCCCCCCCCCAACATTGAGACCTGAAAGGCAGTTTGGTTATCTAAATCTTTGGAGCTTTTGGTCATAGTTTTGGGCAAGCAAACCCACTTGCAGACTTCAGCGCAAAGCCCTGGGTGGGAAACTCCATTAGAGGGACTTCTTCCCAGCAAATGTGAGGGAAATCACCATCTGGTGCACAGTCCTTGCTCCTCTCCCTCTGGCAAATGCTCATGGGTTCATTTATTGTGGAGGGACGAGCTTTCTCTAGGGCTGCGTGGTCCCTGAAGCTGATGAAACCCTTCAGCTCAATGTCTGTGGTGAGGAAGCGCAGTGATAGATGAGAGCTATTTCCAACCCGTCCCCAGTGGTGGAGATCCATTGAAAATGATTTCCCCTTGTGCTTGTTGCAGATGCATGACTGTTGATTCTCAGCAACCTTCGGCTTCCCCACACTTGGCTTGTGTCCTGCCTTTGCTCGACCTCCACGGGGTATGAAGGGCTTGAGGCAGCACCGTTACCCGGTAGCTTAATTAGTGTTGGTGGACCAGGTGACATCGCAGGTCAGAGCCTGAAGCTTGGCAGAAGGTATGTAACTGGCTTTTTAACATATATGCAATTCCCTGGGTGATGCTAAGCTCCACCCAGGTTTGACTCAATCCCGGTTTGACTACCCATGGAAGAAGGCTTTGTGCCTGGGGTGGACAGTGAGGGCTTTGCCGGTGTTTCTCTCCCATCGTGCCTCCTTAGAGAGATGTGTTCTGCATCCTCTTGCTCCCTGAGGGCTGCAGATGTTGAGTGTGGCCCTTGCAGAAAGCTCAGGAGACCCTTGGACCCTGTTTGGCTCAGACCACTGATAGACCTGCATGCTTCAGAGCAGATTAGGGACCCACCTCCCCTGATTTTGTTGGTCTGGGGATGGAAGAAAGGGGTTGAGCATGTAAATACATGTGGGATGGTAGCTCTGGATGCTGACCTGGCCACTGAGTGCTTCATGAAAGGTGTGTGGGCACTTAGAAAGTCTGTCCCCCTCTGCCTACCAGAGGGGGATGTCTCCATCCCATGCCTTGGCATCACATTCCATTGCGGTGGAAGAGCACTTTAAAAGGGCTGGGGGAACCTCTGAAAATGTCTCTGGTGGCATTTTGGACTCAATTGTCACCTGCTCAGAGGAGATCAGCTAAGGAATATGAAAGATGTGGAAAGGTTATTGCTTCTGGCATGAGTCTAGCATCCCCCAGCCCCAAAGGCAGGGCAAAACTGGTAGCCCAGAAATCAAGGCCTGGTGCACCCCTCTGACACAAGGACCTGGTGTCCCTGATTGATCACCTCCAGGAGCTTCAGGTCTTCAGGACAAAACTGAAGCCCTGCTATTGCCAAAGTCACTGGGAACCTGTGATTCAGGTACGTGGGGAAGGGAACATAGGTTAGGGAAAGGTGTGATATCAAAGAAGATTAATTAAGCCATCCTAAAGCCCACTCTCTCCCAGAGGTGACGAGATCTTTAACTTATTTCAGCGCATCTCCAAAGTGAATTAAACTATATGAAGACCTGTGGTGGGTTGACCTTGGCTGGATACCAGATGCCCACCAAGCCACTCTATCCCTCCCCTCCTCAGCAGGTCGGGGTGAGGTGGGGGAGAAAATAAGATGGAAAAAAACCTCATGGGTCAAGATAAAGGCAGTTTAAAAGCAAAAGCAAAAGCCGTGTGCGGGAGCAAAGGAAAACAAAAGATTTATTCTCTGCTTCCCATCAGCAGGCGATGCCCAGCCACTTCCTGGGAAGTAGGGCTTCAGTATGCGTAGCGGTTGCTCTGGAAGACAAATATTGTAATAACAAATGCCCTCCCCCTCCCGCTTCTCTTAGCTTTTATTGCTGAGCAGACGTCATATGGTATGGAATATCCCTTTGGTCAGTTTGGGTCAGCTGTCCTGACTATGTCCCCCCCAAGATCTTGCCCACCCCCAGCCTACTGGTGAGGGGGGAAATGTTGGAGAGACAGCCTTGATGCTGTGCGAGCACTGCTGGTGTGTTACCAACTGGTGTGTTACCAACACCTTTTTAGCTACCGATACAAAGCACAGCATTATGAGGGCTGCTTTGGGGAAAATGAACTCCATCTCAGCCAGACCCAATAAAGACCAGAGGTTGGGAGAGGGTAAGGTCTATTTAGCTGCATGCACACAAGTGATGGCTGCTCCACCTTTGCAACCATTCCGTTCCTCGTGGTGGGGTGGTGGTCCTCTCTCACTGAACCTTTCCTGGGATTGAGAGGAGAGAGTGTGTGATGGAGGGAGAAGGTGCGAGTGTGTAGTTTTTATCCATTGCAGCTGCTTCAGGCTGTCCCCATGGGTTGTACATGCTCTGAATAGTTGGAAATGGGGTGTTCAGCCCTTCCTGGCTGGTGGCTCCAATGAGATGACTCGGGGATGTTGGGAAAGGGCTGACGCACATGCCAGGAGGTCCTGTGGGACCCTGAGGAGGTGTTGGTCAGTGCCAACTCCCAGCTAGGCTCTTCAGTGTCTGCAGCTACTGCTGCAGCCTTGCACAAGAGGGTGACAAGGGCAGTTACCCACCTCCTCTGTGCGTCCATCTTCACACAGTTGGGGTTGAATCTCACCCCTTTTGACTGAATTGGGTGGCAATGGATCCCGAAGATCTCAGGGGACCAGGGCAAAAGGGCAGACTGAAAGGCAGGGAGGGACTCTGCTTAACAAACTGCTTCCATGGGCAGCCAGGCTTGAGACAGATCATCCCCATGGCTGCAAAGGCAAAAAGCAATCAAAACAACCCTAAACACACACTACCTTTGAAGGAATGGCAAACGCACATGGGTCCCCCTCAAAAGTCAATCCTGCTGCCAGAGTGACCCATGTAAATATGAGTCTATTTATTTTGTTCCTGCTGACAACAAAAACTACCTGAGAGAGAAGCTGGAGCATGGAGGTGAATGCCTTTTCCATCATCCAGCAGGTCACCGCTGGAGCCAGGCGGTGAAACCCATCTCTGTCTCCTGAGCAGATACTACGGCGTATTTCTATGTTTTATTTACCCATAAAATGCTTTGCTGTTGGGAAGGGTCGGTACAGGACAACATCCTTGCAGGAAGCAAATGCTCACACCAGGCATGGAGTCTTCACAGGTATTTTATTAAGGGAAAATAGGAAAGAGAAGGCAGCACCAAAGAAAGAAAGATGAAAGAAGTCAAACTGCCTGGTTCATCCCTATCAGTCTGCTTTAAAAGCAAACCGGGCTGCTTTAGCTGTCACTGGCTGGCTACTGCAGCTGGCAGATCCCTGCTTTGGTCTTTGCTTTTGCAAGGGATCGGAGAGGAGATTTTCCTGCAAAGCTGAAAATGTCATGGCATGAAAATAACCCCAGCTGTCCCTGGGGAAGGAGGGAGCTGTGCTACGAACAGCCTCAGGCACCCATGGGAGCCGGCTGGTGGCAGAGGGGACTCAAACTCCTAAAAAGTTGCTCCGAAAAATTACCGAAGTTATGAAAAATGCAGGCTTTGTCATGAGCATCCTTGCGTGTCTCCCTTGTGCGTCTGTCTCTCCAGGAGCAGGACACCTTCCCACCTCTCTGCAGCCTGCCCTCGCTCTTGCCGAGCTCAATTTCCTTCTGTGAATCATCGTTTAAAGCCCAAATGTGGGCAGCTGAAGAGGATCTTATTAAAGTTTCATCATTACAACCATTCCGCTACTGGGAAAAATAAGACATAGCGACTCGAGGTCGTATCATGCCAGAAGCCTTGAAAGCAAAAAGCATGCCCCAAATACCAGCACAGAAGTTTTGCCTGGCCCAGGGAGGCAAAGGCAATGCGATGTGAGGTCCTTTGTACTGCTTCCAGCACCAGAATTGCATAGAGGAGTCGGACATGGATCCACTTTAGGTCCATAGAGGGTCAGAAGGGAGTTTTTTGGTTTGCTTTGTCCCTTCTTTAATAACCTCTAAGACTCAATTTGCATTGTCAAGGCTGCGGAGGGACGACCTCGCTGTGATACGAGATTGCCCATCTCCCATCTCTCCGTAACCCTACAGTGAACAGCCCTTCTTCTCCCCTGAGGCTGATTTTGGTGGGTTTCTCTTCCCCATAATCCCATTTTGGGGGTGATTTTCACTCCTTCCAACAGCTCAGCAGCAGCAAGTCCCTGCATATCTCTCCAAGGTGGCCTTATAGTGGGTGCTGAGGGCTTGGAAAGCTTTGAGCCAGCATGGTGGAAGGAGGAGAGGAGCTGGGGACACAGAGTTTGTTAGCTTTGCAGGGACTGAATTATTGTTTTGCCTTTCTTTCCCTTTTTTCACCTTCTTGGGTCTTGAGTTTCCTGCTGCTGCTGCAGGCTCATAGAGGATTTACAGCCCCGATCATACGCAAAGCACTTGGCTGCCTGTAACGAGCAGTTACCCACCCCACCTTCAGTGTTTCATGTTCCTGGCAATTAATTAGCTCTGTTTTGAGCTTTTGATGCAAATGTATAATCAGAAAGCCTCTTTGGGATAAAATGGGCTGGGGTTATTTTGCAGATTGCTACATATGCTTCTCCAAGAATTGCTTGGGCCAAACCCAAAGACCAGCTTCATCACTGACAGCCTTCAAGCTTTATTAAGCTTGGTTCTTGACGCTTTCCCTCCAAAGGAAGAAAAGAAAAAAAGCAATGGAGAAGAAAAAATAATCTTAAATCCTCCAAATTGTCTTCCCCAACTGTTTGCTGCAATGTTTTTATCTGCTATCTCTCTGTTGCGCCTCCTACCCCTTCTCCAAAGAGGTGTTTGCACCTACCTGTACACATGGTATGTGCCTGCAGCTACGTGGGCATCACATCTCCAATTGGAAGGAAATATCTGAAATCAAGAAAAAATGTAAAGGGAGGCAGCAGGAGGCTGGATCCACATGCAGGAGTGGTGCTGGCCTCGGGGTGTTTATTCTGACAGCGGGTCTACACATAAAACCTATTTCTACCCCATGAAGTGAAGTATAAAAAGAGCTGCTTCTCCTTTTTCCTGCCTCCGTAAGCAGGGATTGCTCCCCCTGGTGAGGCTGCAGCAGCTGGACGAGGTGAGTGGGAGAGACATTGCTTAAGAAATGCAGCGGTTGCTTGTCTACGGATGGGTTATATTGCTCCTCCAGCATTTCTTTGCCACTGGGATCATGGCCGTGGGTTGGCCCCTTGGCTTCACGATCCACGGAGAGGTGCTTGGGGTGGTTTCAGGGGCAGGGTGGGACACATCTGGGGGATGCAAGGCCCACCAGTGGGGCTCAGGGTGCTGGGCTAAGGGATGCCCAAGGCAGGGGATGGACAAGGAGCCGTCCAGAGGCAGCCTGAGGGATCAAATGGGATTTACTGGGGTGGTTTGGGGTGTAAAATGGGGCAGGATGGACAGCCTGAGGGAGCTCCCACAGAAGCACTGGATGGGGAGAGTTTCTCCTTGGTTTTCCTCCTAACCCACACGGCAATGATGTCGGGGGCAAATCCATCCCCATTTTTGCTCCTGCTTGTCCCAGCTCAGATGGGCAGATCTGCCTTCATAGCACAGAAGGTTTTTCAGGCTTTTTCAACATTTTTCCTCCTTCTCGAGGGCGTTGTGGCTGTTGGGTTGCAACTTCACCCTTGCAGTAGGCAGGGGATAAAGTTCACCAGCGGCCTCCCAGCAACGCTGGCAAAAGGCTTTATATACCAATACAATGATGTAGCGATTACTATTGCTCCGAAAAGCGATGGATATCACCCAAAAGGGCTGCGGACAGCGTGCAAACCTCCACCGCCTCCCACAGAGCCTGAGGACAGAGGATGTGGTGGAGGGTTTTGCAGGATGGACTTGCCAGTGCTCAGGTCCAGCCCTGCATTAACTCACAGCCATTTGCCTCCGCAGCATCTGCAGAGCCTAAATTATTCCTGCTCTAAAAATATGGCATAATTAATTAACCTAGCTAAGCACAATTCAGGCTGGTGACATGGTGATGAACTTTTTTGTTGCTTTTGACTCCGGCAGGAGTGAAGACAGCGGCTTTTGTCAGCTCCCTCCCAAACAGCCTGTCCGCTCCAATCTGCTGGGCACAGCCAGAGGACGCTGGATGATGCTCGGGGCCCAGCTGTCAGCGCTGGCGGCCATTTCAGGTACTGTATCATTATCAAATTACTAAATTACACTGGCCCAGCCTCTTCATCTCTTGCGATCCATTTTCTTTTGTCAGGGTTGCTAAGGAACTGCCCACAGACATTGGATGCCGCGATGAGGTGAGTTTCTCCTCTCCTCACCTCCTTGCAAGACTTCGCTGGCTGGATGCACAAGAAACCTCCTCCTGCAAAGGGGCTGAGCGTGCTCAGGCTATAGGTGCGTGTATATCCATAGGTACAGACCAATGGGCTCAGCTCTGGAGCCACGTGATCCGTACAAAACGAGTGATGGGGTCACTCGTGCTCCAAAATTGCCCTCCACTTTGCAAACTCCACAAGGATTTGTGAAGCTGGTTTTATGTTCATTAAAGCCCCAGCTTTTCACATGCTCGGGGCTGATTGTTTGTAGCGATGCTCTTTGCTTTCTAAGGCCATTCTCCAATGTGTGTTCAGGAATCTTCTGGCCTCACCCAGTTTGGAGCAGCACCAGCTCCCTGCGCCTGGAAAGCAGTCAGCTCGCCAGCAAATCATTCAGCCCTGAAAGTCTCCCCCACCCTGCAATCAAATAATTTCAAGAAACTCAATTAGAGTGACATGATATTTCCAAGGAAACACCGAGGATGCTTTCCGGTAATATTTTGGCTCTGCCAAAGCGGTTCAGATGGCAAATCAATAGTAAACATTTAAGGCTAGATGTATTAAAAAAAATCAAGTTATCAATTTCCCATTATGCCTAAGCTCCCAGAGCACTGATGGGAAATTCAAGCTGCATTTAATACACCTAGCAGAGCACTGAACAGCTTGATCTTATATACTTGCCCACAGTTTTGGTTTTCACTTCTCAAGTCTTCCAGCCGCTTTGCAAATCTGAATTAAGTCACCTGGCTCCCTGGTGAGCTGCTGCTTTGGCCTGTGCCATGAGCACAGTTTATCGTGAAGGGTCTTGAGCCAAATCACTCCCCCGAGAGATTCTGCCCCTATCCTTTGACTACGCCTTGACCATGGAACCAGGTGGCCAAATTTGTCCCCCAGACTTGGCTTTGGGATATGTGCACTCCTTGCTAAGCTTGGAGCCAAAAGCTGCCAAGAAATTCTGCACTTGGGGAGGTGAAGCCCTATTTTAAGTGATGGCACTGGACTTAAAAGGAAAAATGAAGGTGTTGTCCCATTTGTTTCAGAATAATGAGGCAGAAAGAGAAATTCCTCATGTTCTCTGGGACGTCGCAGGTCCCAGGTCCCCCAGGTCCATTTGCTCACCTACTGCTGCCTCCAGACCCTCACTGTGCTGCTGATTCACAGCTATAAAAATTATTTTCCTGCAATTACTGTTGCTTATTGTCTCCTCAGGCTTGATGTCAACTTAACATGCCTGCCAAGGGATTCACCAGCCCACAGCAATGCACTCTCCTCTTCTCTAATGCCCTGGTGCAGTTGATAGTTGGAGGGGGATGGTGAAATGCAGGGCTGGGGTCCCTGGGAGAGCAACCATGGGATGGAAGAAGGCTTTCTCCATCTTGGTTTTGGTAAATAGGTGCCACTTTGAGTTATTCATGAGCTGTCTGGTGACAATGGTCTCCAGGAGGGATGCTATTGCACCCTGAATTGGAGAAAGGCTCCTGGGAGCATCTCCGTTGTCTTGGTGGAAACCCAACATTGCAGCACACAGGGAGAGCAGAGACAGGACATGGGGGCAGATGCCCAAGAGGAGATGTCCTGGGAGGGTTTGGGGAGCCGAAGGAGGCAGGGGGAGAGTGCATTGAGAGAGTGCAGTGCCAGCCTAGCTGTGGGATAGGGACAGGGCACCCAGTGACCCCGAGCCATGTGCTGGGGACATTGGGTGATTTGCACACCAAATCCACACAAGCAGCTGGTCTGCAGGGTGGAGATATGCCCCATGCATCACCGTATCACCAGAGATGGTGCAGCCACACATGGGCTGGCTTGGTAGGATGAGGCAGGAATGAGCAGTCTGGCATTTCCTCTGATGGCCAACCCGAAGCCTTTCTTCTCAAATCCCCCTTCTTGGGAAAACCTCCCTACCTTGCTGGGCCAAACCCCACAGCCCTGGGCAGGGTTGGCCAAATGCTGGACCCTGGGTAACACGCAGTCTTGGGCATCTCAAGAGGAGCCAAGGGAAGGGAGGTTGGTTTGTGGGGACACCCTGAACTGGGTCAGAATAGAGCTGGTCCAAAGTTACTGCAGCCCCATAAATATTGATGGGGTTTTTTGCCATTGCTAGTAAAAGACCACAGGCTTTGCACTGACCTGACACCCTGGGTCAAGTGGGGGTGGCAACTCAAGTATAACAACCCCATATTTCTGCTAGAGGCCACTGGTGCCTTCACTGAAGGGACACTGGCAGGGTGAGCACCACACCAGAGAAAAGGGAGATGCTAGGAGGGTTTTTTCTTGTAATAATAAATATTATTCATGAGCTTTTTCTGTATTAATTAAATAGTGAGAACTGTTTGCAGTGGGTCCCCTTGCCCATACAGATATTTTTGCTCCAGTCCAGCTGTGGGCTGGTTTGCATCAGGAAGGATCATTTGGGGAACGGAGGTTGCAAGCAGAGATGTCCAAAATCGGATCGTGGGTGAACCTTTCTGGAGGTGCATCCCCAGCCCTTCATATGTCTGAGTTCCTCTCCCCCCCACCCTCTTTTAAGGCTCTGAAATGTTGTTTGCTCGCACAATTGTGGGAGTTCAACAACTTGTGCCCCTTGGCAAGGTCCCACCTAAATAAAGATTTTCATACCAGGGTGCCAAATGCACCTGTGAGTTGTGCACTCTGTTAGGTCTCTGTTTTCTTGTGCACAGTGATTATTTTTGTTAATGCAATTTAGGACTGAAGGTTTTTCCTGCTGGTTGCAAACGCTTTGCTCCCCTGGATAGCCTCAACTCTCCTGGGCTGATGCAGGAGCTGGAGGTCAAGTCACTCCGTGTCTCCTGGGCTGCTGAGGGCCAGAGGCTGCAACACCTGCACAGACGGGCACCTCGCGAGCTCCCCAGCCCAGCCATGGCTCTGCAGACGTCGGCATCCTGCAACCTCCCTTACAAAGTGTCCCCCATTGCTGTGATGCCAGGGAAAAGTGAAAATATGGGGTGTTTCTCAGAAAAACACCTGTTTCTCAATGCTGTGGCCTCACCTGGAAATGCAGAAATGCTTTCATTTTGGTGATGCTGTACCCGCTGTTTTGCTTAGAAGGGAACATTTTGTTTCTTGTCTGAGCAGATATTTTTCTTGCCATGATACAGTACCTGAATGTTTTTCTTGCTGAAGTACATTTCGATACAGAACAGCATTTCAAGAGGTGAGGTTGGAAATGTCAGTCTGAAAATGGCACTTGTCTCATTGCCAACCTTTACCGATTTTTTTTTTGAGTAAAAAAGATTTTAGCTGTGGGGGGAATAAAAATCCCCAAAAACTCTGCTGGTCCCTCCTTGGGGCTTGGGATATTGTGGGTAAGGGCAATCCTTCTTCTGCCTATGCTACTAGTAGCAATGAGGCAAGCCTGCTGGGCCGGGGAAATTTGAGCTCAACCCTACCAAATTGTGCAGCCAAACTTTTAATAAAACCCGCTGATTTCCTAACGGTCTCCCCCCCAGTCCCACTCTAGCATGAATCCTCATTTAGCTATTGTTTCCACCAAAGGCGTTTGGAAGAGAAAAGGCAATTCCCAGTGCAATCCTTGAAGACACAATGCAATGTACATTCTTTAATGAAGACATTTTTTGTCGATATGGGGCAGAAAAGTGACCATTATAGAAGTCTTGGGCATGTGTATTGGGGACCTGTTATGGAGAGAGGAATGGAAGCTTACACCTATGGATGCTCACATTGCCAGAGCACCCCAGCAGAGCTCCCCAGGCAAAGGACCTGGGAGCCTGAAATTCCAGCACCAAAATGTTGTGGAGAACCCCGCCAAGATACTAGTGTGGGCAGTGATGATGTGGTCAGCCAACCCACGCCACACCTGAGCGGTGTCATTTTTAGACACCATGTTTCCTACCTGATTGCAACACGACAGCAATTTCCTCGCTCCTGGGGAAGGCAGAGCCTTTTGCTTTTGCTGTTTCTTCGGCAAATTGCAAATATTTAAAAAGCTGGGAGAGACTTCAGTGCCATTTCTTTGGCAAATTGCAAACATTTAAAAAGCTGGGAGAGACTTCAGTGCCATCGGAGCTGCTGTGACCCTTCCCAGGGGCTGGCGTGCTGTCCCATGATGTGTGCTTGGAGGAGATGCTATTGGATAGGACCGCTCTCAGCTGGGTCCATGTGGCCACCAAAACCCAGAGGTTTACCCTCCCACTTTTTGGATTTCCACACCTCTCTGGAGCAGCAGCTCCAAACACCTCAAAGACTTGGGGGTGGCATTTTGCAGGGAGAAGCCATGTCTGGTTTTGAACCGTGTTTTTTTCTTACTGTAGAGTTTGGGATGGCTCCTCTTCACCTGCCCAGGGAACGGTCAAGTGAAGGAGAAGGTGGGACTTGCTAAAGGCCATAGGGAGTTTAGGGATGAGCTGAAAGGTTATCTGCTATGGGACAGGGCTCAACCTGCCTACCTGGTCTGACATGGGGCAATAGAAATTCCCAGCTTTCTCTCTGCCCTTCTCAAGGGGTTACTGCTTCCAGGTGAATTATGAACTAGAATTATACACAGCAGCATTAACACACTTTTATTTTACAAAAATAAACTCAGGGGTATGTGTCGCCTGGTTTTGCACAGTAGTCCTATGGGGCGAGTGGTGCAGTCATGAGCCTCTAGACATCTCTGCTTTCCTGAGTAATCAGATGTTTCCCTCTCCTCATACCACTTTATTTCCTGCTCATAATTACAGTTTTCCAACATCTTTTTTTAAACATCCTTTGCCTCTTCACATTGAATGGTTTGTCTTGCTTGTCCAGTCTCCAAGACGTCCTGGAGACACTTCTCGCAGGTCCGTTTCTTTTTTTATTTAAACATGGCAATTGCAGCTGATCACCTCCCTCTAACTGGTTTTCGAAAGCGAGAAAAGAGAAAACAAAGGGGATGTTGGAGGTTGGCTACAGCTTGGGCTTCTTCTTGGACCTCCCGTGCTCACAGTGGCTTGGGAGGTCCCTGACACGATGGGATTATCTATGCCAGGCCATGTCACAACATGTCAGACATCCATAAAGTAAATGTCACAATCCGGGCCAGCTCCAGGCACCATTTAGGGTCAGTCAGGAGAAATGGACACATAGAGGACACATGGACCTGGCTTGGTTTTGGATGACTCCCACTCCCCAAGTGGTTGCTTCTCCCCACAAAGGGAGCGCAGACACAGTGCTGGAGATACCTACAGCTCCTTTGTGAAGCCTACACTATCTCTTCATGCTTATGCCCTGGGGTAAAGCGTTGGCTGGGAAGAGGTTCACTTATTACCTCATGCTGCTGGGACTGGATTTAAAGCACTGGGAGTGGCTTCCCCTCATGCAGTACCTTGCAAAGAAGCTGATCACCAAATGCGGGCATTGACCAGCCTAAATGGGCCAACTGGTCTACCTTGACTGCCCTTATGGTCAATGAACGAGCACAGGCTCCCCAAGGAGTGATGCTAACCCTTGCGGCGGGGGGACACACAGAAGAGGGCACCCAGTTTGGGCTGGCTGCACTGGGGCAGCAAATCACTCCTTGGCCAGTCGGTACATATTACTTCTCCCCAAAGAGCACTTCAGCTCTCCAGGATAGCATTGCCTGTCCTAAACTGGAGTTAGAGCAATGAATATTTGCACTGCCTTCTTCCTTGCAGAACAGGAAGCCCGGACTGTGCAAAGTCCATTGCATATCAGAAAGATTCAAGTGGATGATAACAGCTTGTGCAATGGTCTTGATTTTATGCATAATAGGTGCCCGTCTAAAACCCAACCAACAAAATACAGACCACCTGAAAACTCTGAAATGAACCTGAAATTATAGATCTCCACATTTAATTTCTTTCTCTTTTATAATGTGCCTTCAAAAACAGAGAAGATGAACCTCACCAGAGTTTTTTTTAATGTATTGTGGAGAACTAATGCATTTCTCCTTATCCCCAGAGGGGTTGTTTCCACACAGAGGAAAGGCTGAGAGAGGAGCATCTTTCTAGGAAGGCTGGTTTCAGCCACAGCTCGTGCACTGCTCGGCAGCAGTAGTGTTGGCATTACTGTCAGGGCCGGCAGGAGCCCATTTCCCCTGTGGTGAGCTACCACACACCTGGAGATCAGGAAGAGCCATGCAGACTGACCCCACGAACCCTAGATCTGGCAATGGGAGCCCAGCTGGGCTTCCAGGAGTGAGTTTTTCCCACTGAACCCCTGGATGAGGTGTGACCCTAATGCAGGGGTGTTTGGGACTGCTTATGAGCTGGTCTAGGTTAGGGCAGATCCACCAGCTTCAGGCTCTGCCTGGAGTCCTTGGTGGCTGGAGATGCCAGAGAGGTGCTTGGATGGAGAAGTATAGGGTTCAGAGGGCACCAGCCCCCAAATTCCTGCAAACCTCAGCCCTCAGAAAGCACAAGGTCACTGAGCTCGAGGCATGCAAACTATTAGAACCCAGTGCTGGTGCCCAGGTGGACCCTCCTCATCACCCACAGGTCCACCCACATCCCATCAGTGGATGTGGCCCAAGGGAGGAGATGTCCAGGAGCTCCTAGGAGGGGCTGGGGGTGGGGCAAAGTGAGCTGGGAGTGGGACGGGAATGAGACCTTGCAAACTAGAGGCACTCCTCCAAGTCCTTTCTTGGTCCTCGTGGGGCACCATAAGGCAATGGAGGTGGGCAGATCGTGGATGGGTTTTCCTGCTTTGAACTCACTCCTGGTTGGAGGAAGAGAAGGGTCGGAGGGCTCAGGGGCTGCCTTACCTGCTGAGGTTTTGCACCGCCGCTCACATTTCCACTTGGTTTCGAAGCGGTTGCTGTTCCCTCGACATCCCCCAAAGATGAACGGCCGGCAGGCGTTTGCCGCTGCATGGTAATACCAGAGCAGGGCGTAGTGCCGGCAGGAACCCTCGTCCATTGGCTGCAGGCAGGGGGCTGCAGGGAAACATGCCCCCACCACTTGTGTGTTGGACCCGGGTGGGAAAAGGCCACACACACTCTGCCACACTCATTCCCCCCCCGGGCAAATGTGTGGGGCTGGTCCAGGGACTTCCACTGCCCCACAGTCAGCGCCTTAGCGCAAAGCGATGGGGTTGGCAGAGCAAAGGGGGCAGCAAGGACCAAGGGTAGGCATCCGGCAGGGGATTTCCATAGTGGGACAAGCACGAGGCTCCTTGTTGCTCCATGGCACCATCCGCCCCTATGTTGCCCATCATGGTGCTCTCTGACCTTTGCAAGGGGATAATTGACCCCTGGGACCTGGGGGGGGGCGTCTTTGCAGGGGTGGTTGCATTTGGGGTGTTGTCTGGGGGACTCTCACTGTGCATTTTGCCGGTGGGACTGGACAACACAGGACTGGGTGAAAACACCCTCCATTTTTTTCACCACCAGCTCAACACGCTGGGGCAAAAGCAGCTGCTTTAAGCCAAGTCCAAAACTGAGTTTTGAGCGTCTGTTTGCTGGCATGTGTAACTCTTTCAGTGCCGCGTCCCCTCGATCTCAATGCCAAAAACCATTTCCCACCCGGGAAGTGACTTCCCTAAATGTCACTTAATTCAGTGCATTTCACCTGGTAATTGACTGTGGGCGTCTTGGTGCTTGTGCTGAAAGGGACCCGTTATCTGCTGCGCCTGGGGAGCCGCTGGGGAAGCAAATGGAAATCACACGTAACGAGGGCACGCAAACAAATTAGCCACCATTTAAATATAGATCATTGGAGCCTTACATGGCTTTCCGCCGGCTAACAAGTTCTCTTAATAAATGTCACAGAGCAATTGGTGAGGGGAGGGAGAAACCGGTGGCAATAAAATTCTTAATGGTGTTAAACAACTCAGTCAGAAAGGTTGGGTGTTAGTCAGAGAAAATGGAAGTATTTGTAGTTGTTTGCAGGAGATAAATGTCAGGCCGGAGTTTTGTAAATCTGCAAGCTTTGAAAAGCCAGGAGCGATTGTAATCTGGCAGTAATAACCCTCCAACTGCAGAATCCTGTTAACATTTAGAGAGCCTATCCGCACTCATCACTCAGCACAGCGATTTATGAGCCCTCCTGCCTCAGACCTGGGCTTTAATGGGATTGTCGGCTGGCGACGGCTGCAACAGTGATTCAATAACATGTGGTATGTCCCATCGATCTGAAACTGCCCAGATCCCAAATGCTGCTTTGATATAAAGTGAGTTTAAACCCAGATGGATGACGTCTTTGACGTACGACACAGACATCAGGAGAGTGCTTGGGGGTGGGCAGGAAGAAGGTGGCGATGGTTGGGAGCTGGTTCTAGGCTTAGCTGGATTTGGGGGATTGGTTCAGTCCTTAGCAGATTACATAGGGGAAAAATGGAGGTCATCATCAATGGGTTTGACTTAAAACTCTGTCCAAAGCTCAGGGAAAGGGCCATCACAGGTAATAAAGGTCAGTGGATATAAACTGCAGGTCAACAGCTTGTATAGGCTACGACTTGTTTTGGGGTGTAAAACTATGTAACATTGGGGTGTCTTGCTCAGTAAGAAAGTGCAATGTGATTTTTTTTTTTAATTATTTCTAGAGTAGAAGGACTGGTTGGCCAACCCATGTGCTGATTGGCCAGCCAGTGAGCTGACTGGCCAGCTTTTGTGCTGGTTGGCCACTCACTGCTGCATGGCCAGTCTGCAGAAAGCTTTGCCCCATAGATGCTGGGGGACCAGAATTTGGGCAGGAGTGTGGTAGGGGCATGGGATGCTGCAGTTTAGGCGGCTCCTTTCTGCTGAGATGCATCTGGCCCTGCAAGTACGTGTTTCTCTGAGCTGAAGCACTGATGCTGTCCCCCTGCCTGCGTCAACGGCAGTTCCATCAATGCTACCCAACCCTCCTCCTCCTGGTGACAAAATCTGAGCAGCCACATCATACTTTCTGACTTGCTGAATTGCAAGAAATGAGTGTGAACACTCCCTCCTTTTGAGTCCTGCCCTGTCTTGCGGTGTGTTTGAACTTTGAGCACCAAGTGCAGAAAGCCCTGTACAAGCAAGCCCATAATCCTCTATTCCTCCCCACTAGTCCTTCTGCATCATGTTTTCACTCTCTGTCTCCCATAAATCAAGATTCAAAGCCAAGCCCTGATGAGGAGGTCAGAAGGTCCATGGGTGGCTGTGGCATGGATTTGAAGATGTGATGGACCTGGAGGAGGGCAGCTCATATGGGTCCTTCTGGGTGAAGGTCATTTCCAGGTTGCTGCTAAAATTTAGGGCAGAGCTACCCAGAAACCCCTCAAGCAAGTTATGTCAAAGGTTGCTAGTTGCCTCCATCAGCATGCCAGAGAACGGGCAGGCCCATAGGGCCTGGAAAAGCCACCCACGAGCCATTATCCCATGGGGACAGGAGAAGGAGGATATCTGACTGGTAGCTCTTCTGCGCCAAGGGGACCGAATTCCTCATCAGGTCTGCGTGAAGCTGGGCTAAGTGTTCCTTCATCGTAATGCTCACGACAGTGGTTCACGGTCAGAAGAAAGAGTAGATGATCTAAAATGCAACTAAAACTGCCCCATCCTGCCCTCTCCCTGGAAAGATGGCCGTTCTCAGCCAAGCATTAATGGATTGCCCTGTATCCATTGGGCTCATCTCCTGGGCTTTTCCACCAGGATACTGTGTCCCAATGCATCCTAAGGTGGTCCTGGAGCCTCCTGGGGAACCACCCCATCGGCTGTGCCTACAGAGTGGGCCATGAACCTTCCTCCAGCCCATGGGCACATAGCAGGACATAGTTCACTGCCCTATGGCTGAGCAGCCTTCATCCCCAAAAACGATGGTTGCACCTCAGCTGCCTAGCACTGCTCAAGATCCTGCTGGGGAGCTTGAATACCTAAAAGCATGGCCAATCTTGGATCATGCTCTTCTCCTGACCAGTTACCTCGTGTAGAGAAAGATGCAGTGTGAGAAGATGCCACAAACCCACTGGTGTTCGTGTACAGGCAGGTCTGTATTGTATTTGTCCTGACCTTGGCCCGTCTCTCTCCCCCTCTCTCTTGGGCAACACAAAGGGACAGAAATAGAGCTGGTTGTTTTCCCATTAGCTGTAATCAGTAGCTTTACCCATTAAAGGGTTCATGAGGCCCTGGGCAGAAATAGTCTGTAATAGTTTGAGTGTTTGGTCTCAGAGATGTAATTTCTGGCTGGTAGGAAGCTTTACTAGAAGTTGCAAAGGACATGGTGAGGAGAAGGGGAAAAAATCAGCCTGAAAATGGCTGCTTCCTTCCAGCCTTTCAAAATGCATCCTTTTGGAGGTGGTGATCATCACTGAGGCCACACATATTTGCCTTTTCCTTCACCCACCACCCCTTCCAGGGGCATTGGCTCACCTCGTCTCGGAGCCACTGACCAGCCCTTTTCAGCATGGGACATGGCAGCGCGGGAGCCCCCATTGGAAATCCCATCACTGCCCTATTTCTGCCCAGTCTCAGGGAAGAGTATTTAGCACTGGGTTCACGGGGTGCTCCAGAAGATACCGGCTGCCACGGTTGGAAAGATGGAAAGCACGCAGCCACGCAGCTGCACTTACCTGCAGTAAGTAAAGGTGGCTCCATGAAGGGCTGCACCGAAGTCACCAATGTGGTCATGCTCTGAGTTTTGTTAAGCATTTCTTCCTGGCTTTCACCATCCCTTCTAGTGTGTTCCCGAGGCTGAAAATAGTCTTGAAGCTGCCTGTTGATTTCAGCTGCTTCCAGACCTGTGGATTTAATTGCTCGGTCAGTGAGGATGAAATCTGGTGCCACAGTTTGAAAGACACCATGCTTTGATAAATGGTTGTAGCTCAACAAAACTACTGCCACTGCTCAACAGTGTGGGAGACACGTCACAACACAATGTTTCATTGGCCAAAGCCTACAGACCACTGGGGTATGTGGTCAAGGTAGGAAACCTATTTCCAAATCACATATACTCTAGAGAAGGGCAAGCAATTAAGGAGAGATTGTACTGTCTACTGTCTTCTCAAGGAAGGGAGCAGGGGTTATGCTAAACTTATTCAGAATAAAAGCTGGTTTTGAGGAAGTGGTTCCCAAGAAGTGTGCTGGGCTTCCTTGGGACCTCCATGACTGCATGGACATGTTCCCAATGTCAGTTGTAATCAAATGGATTACATTTGATTACACAGGGATGGAGTTGTAATCAAAACTACATGGATAATTAAATGCTGCTGGATCAGCATCTCCATGAGATAGGTCCCCTGAAGTGCTGAGCACTGCCAGTCTTCTCAGGTAAGACTTGTTTACTAAAAGGCTGGGAATCCACAAAAAGAGTTATCTAAGTTATGCACGTCCAGCTGTATGTCTGGATGTGTGTGAGGCTGTGGCTCCATCGTCCTTCATACTACATATGTCTGATGCTCAGTGCCTTGAGGGACAAGTGTGATCTGGACCAGGCTGGCAGGCACATTAGCGGAGCAGATATTTTAGGAGTTCTGGTTTTATGGGGGATGTACAGAGTTTGCAGGTAGAGGACAGTAGATTAGTGGAGTCTGGCTGTGCAAAGTTAACCCAGAAACCTGTTTTGAAGCAATGTGGACCAGCGGACTGAATCCATCCCGGCTTAATGCTCTGTGGTGCATCTGCTGTGATTTCAATCTGGCTTTGCTTTCCTTTACTAACTTACTGTTTTATCTAAAGGATGCTCTGAGCATGAGGGATGGAGAGGACCACATGCTCCTGGCTGAAGGATCGACCAGCCAGACAACAGGCAGGGCCCTTGGGTAACACCTGAGTCATGAAGGCAAAACACTTCAGCAAGGGTTGTCCTTTGCAGGAGCATGGAGACTGCTGTGTCCAAGAGCATTCGCTGTGCAGGATTCATTTGCTCTGATTTATTTACATTACAGAAGCAGATGGAGGCTGGGGCAAGGGCAGGCTCCCAGGTATGGGACCATGGATAGACATCAGGGAGAGATGATCTCTACCCTGACAGATTGCTTTCTAAACACAGAGCAGGAGGGGAAACAGAGCCTGGAAAGGACTATCTCACGTCTACTGTAATTGGGAATATCCCACACCAAGAGAGTTCCCAGCTACTCCAGGCACCTATGACTGTACTGGCTTCTTCCATCCAGGGCAAGGATGCTGCTTCTTGACCCACCTCTCTGTTTATAAAGTCCTTGCTTTGTAAAATGCTCTGCTTTTGTACACTATGAAATAATTTGTTATGAAGGCTAAAAAAAAATATAATGTAACAGTTATGAAGGAAAAATTAAAGCAAATCCATTCCTGGTGAACATGAGTTCACTGCAATTTACAGTCAAATTGCTGCTCTGAAGTTCCTCCTTTGTCTATTCCTGTTTAAAACATTAAAAACACCCTATGGTGAGGGACCCTTTCCAGGTCTAATGATGGCCTTGAAATGTAGTAGGAAACATTCAGGTTAGATGAGATGTCCTAGGGCAACCAAGGCGTCAAAGCTGGATTGACAGATATGACACGGACCTATGAGACACCTCTGCCCATAGAGAGGATCCAGCAGGATACATAATCTGGTTTATATATGGGCAACTAGATCAACACCCAGGGATGAGGATCAGATCCAGAGTTGGAAACTTTCCTCTAGGTGCCCTCATGTGAGCTGAGTGTCTTCAAAACCTACTATGGCCAGTTGAGATCCAGAACCTGGTTCAGTATCTCCTGCAGAAAAACTAGACCCTGAATCACTTGCCTACATGTAGGCAAAGACATGGAGAAACCAAGTCCTCCCTGAAGCACAGAGGATGAGCCCCTGACTGAACCTGGGGGTTTACCTTGAGGTTGGCAGATTGGCCCTCCAGACTTTGTGGACCATATAGATTAGATCTCCACAACAGGAGCTTATATGATGAATAGACACCTGCACTGTAGGCACCTCACTGGAGCTTATCATGTTAATGGTTTGGGATGGTGGAGCAACAGGATCTGTTTTGTGGGCAGGGAGAGGTGTTCCTGGGGCGCAGCTTTTAAAGCTGGGTGTCAGGAATAGCTTTGATCCTGTCTTGCAGTAGAGGGTGGAAGCAGAAGACCTCTTGGTGTCCCTCTCAACCTGTTTTCTCAGATTCCTCTCAAGAAATACCACCCCTAGAGCCAGGGTCTAAAAGCAGTCAGTGATCCAGGGTCATTTTCTGCACTGAACCACAGAAAAAAGCACTTATTCTTAACAACATCTTTTCACTTGCAGTTTCAGGTTGTTTGGGGACAAGGAGAACATCCTTTGCTCTATTGCATGAGTTCTCATGCATTTCTGTGTAGATATTAGCAGCCTTACCCCATTCCATGAGCATCCTTCCCAACTCACCTCCACAATCTGCAAACATAAGACAGGGCACAGTTTGTTTGCTACTTCTTTTTTCCCTATGTAAATAAGATTTTTCAACAAAATCATTATTTTTACAGGCAGCACATGCTTTCATGGCCTATTTTTCATCCTTTTTTTCCCCCCTTCGAAGCATTCAAATGCCCCCTAACATCTCTACGCAGAAATGAGTGTGACTCCAGCTTAATGTCTGAAGCATCTTGGCAAATGGCAGTGAACCCAAACCCTCCTTGGCCATACGCAGACCTCAGGGAGTGGGGCAGGAGTGGGGCAGCTCTCTGCTGGCCCTCAGGGAGGTGGACCTCTGCAGGGCAATGAAAACAAGACCCCGAAAGCCTGACACCCTTGTGATGTTGGGATTCTGGGGTAAAACCATCCCCAAATGCACTGTTTTTTGTTACTGTTGTGGTGTTGGTTGGCAGTTATTCACTGCTGGAGAGGAGAGGTCTGTGTGTCAAGAAGTGCCACGAAGTAGATAGGAATTAAAAGGTTGTTACTGGGCAAAATGCAGCTCCAAACTTCCCCTTGTGACCCAGTGCCTTTCGCCAATCAGCGGGGAAATGGACATGAGCAGGGGGGAAAGCTTTGCTGACAAAACCACCGGGGAAGAAATGGGAAGAGAGAGGGTTTAAAGGGAAAATATTAAGAGTTTGAGTAGGAGGTTAGGACTATGGCAGAGACCTCTTGGCCCAGAAGTGCGCACTCGTCTCCAAGCGTGGAGAGGCGACGCATCTCCACTTGCTGCTAATGGGGTGATATTTGCTCTGCTGAGCCAGCATGTGCTGGCATTCTAATTGCTCCAATTTAGTTGCTGGCAGGTGTCAGAGCGGTGGCCCCGAGCGTGGCTCACTGGCCAACTTACCACATCTGCCTCTCATTTCATTCCTGACCACCTCCTTCACCTCTTCCTCCTGTGCCGCAGGGGGAAAGCAGACGTTAGCAGTGATTTTCTACGCCGGCACCATCTCCCTCTGCTCCTGTGCCACATCCCAACTCTACTTGCCCCACTGGAGGTGGCCTCTGGTGAAACCACCTCAACTTGGGTATGGCTGAGATCAGAGACCTACATTTGGTGTCACAGGGACCTCCGTTCAAGATTTGTGGCTCATCAGGGAAGTAATTCCCTTTGCAAATTCATGGCCATCCTGTAGCCAGCTCCTCTTGTCATGAGGAGCTGGGATCCCCAGCCCAACATGAGGACCACGGCACACCTCAAGCCCAGGCTGGCTTTCCAATGAGTCTCTCCACCCTTTTGGCACTGTCCCTGAAGGCATAGTTTCTCAGATGTCCCTTACCTCTGAGAAGCTTCATCAACCCACCTGCATCCATGCAAAGGGGCTGCTCAAATCCTACTGCAGGCTTGACCCATGGAGATGGGCTGTAGCACTAGATTTAGATGAGATGTAGCTGCACCTCATTTTGTTCTTCTCCTCTGTCTTTTTACCAGCTAACGATGTTCCCCACAGAGCGAGACATCTGGTCTCATGAATATTGAATATCCCTCACCCTTGGGCCAGCCAACTGCTACTGCTTCAGCTGAGCATCTTCCATGTCCAACAGTTGGTGTCCTACTGCACTTCACGTGGTCACTACCTCTTATCCCTTGTAGCGATGACAAATTTTGGGGCACTTACTACACAGGGAGCTGGGCTCTTCAGCAGCCCACACACAGGGGACCCTTGCCCATAATACCCATGCTAAAACTAAGCCTGCCTGGCCTCCACACACTGGAAGGATGAAAGGACCACGTTATATCAGTCAAGTGGCACAAAACACATTTCCTCAGGCAACAGGATGGAGACTCTAATGTTAGGGGAGCTGCAACAGGGATTTTGCCCTGACCCACGTAGGTCAACCACTCCTTCTTCTTCAGGATTTATAAACCCAGAGCAGCAGCCTTTTCAGTAATGCCAGCTCCCTAATCGCTTTAAAAATGGGGCACATTGCTCTCTCCTGCTCTTTCTTTGTATTTGATCAGCCCTGTGGCTTTGGCACTGATCCTATCTGCCAAGCACAAGTTTGAAGCATCACGGGGAGGATGGGAGAGGGGAAATGTGCCTTGGGCTCTGGGTCGTTGTTTGGGCTTGGCATTGTACAGCCCAGCACTGCTCCCACCCCAGCCTGTGCACGCACGTCTGACGTCTCTGGGTAATGGCCAACACTCTCATTTCCCGGATATTCTCTGAATGAATCTGTTTCTCAGCATTTCCCTCCTCCCCTACACCTTTTAGGGGCAGTTTGCCCTATTTTCTCTATTCAGGAGTGTGTAATAGGATGTGATCTTGGGCTAAAGTACTCACAGAAAGACCAGGATCTCCCTTTTCTCCTTTCTGGCCAGCTGGACCATTTTCACCCTGTTAAAAACACTTAAGTCATTACAAAAGCTCAGTAGATTGACCATTAAATGCTCCAGGAATAAGTGCACCTTAGAGAGGAAAGGATGTGCTAGGAAGGGAGATGAGGAAAAAGGGTCACATGTTTTCCCATAAATTTTAGGGATATCTGCGAGTAGCTCATTGAGCAGAAAGGAATGGACTCATCCACGCGCAAGGAAGCAAGAACAGAAGCGTGTATCAGACAGCTGGGTGCAGGCTCCCAGATATTTTGGGAGCTCTGCTCTGTCTAAACAATAAGGATGTTACCAGCTACAATTTAAGTCAGGTTTCTTTGCAGTTTGTAAGGGACCACAAAGGCTGAGGTGGAGGCATGGAGAGGATCCGGCCCCCAGAGAACCTCTGGGAACAAGACCAGGCAGAAGATTGCAACTACGATTGCAATCCCAGCACTGAAAAGATGAAACACAGGGAGATGCTGAGGTTTGCCAACAGGGCTTTCTGCCTCCCAGGAGAAAATACCCTGAAAAATTTTCCACTCAAAACTGGATTTGTTGATTAAAAATACTTTAAAATATTAAAGGAAAAGGAGCACAGGAAGAATGATCTAAATTAAACCTGCGATGGTCATTTTTCTCAATCCATGCTCGCTTACATGGGGCTGGAGTGAGAGGAGAAATTGCATTACCCTCTACCAACACATGGAGCTAATGCAATGACACCTCCTGATGCAAAAAGCCCTTGAGCCAGTGTTGGCAGGACCTGCAGTGTGTAGGGACCAACCTGGAATATGGGTTGTAGGTTGGGATCTTGAGATGAAGCTCTTATTTGTATACTCTGATGTGCATTAAAAGGCTGAGCATTACCCCTCTGTACTGAAGTACTGCAGTGAGTATTGTTTTACTCCTGGTCTGCCATGGCAAGCACAGCTGAGGATGTGCTGGCCCAAAATATGATGTTTTCCCAAAGAAGTCTTATGTAAAACAACTGGCAGCCCACAGGGCTTACAGCAGTCGTCCCAGCTGGAGATACCTTCAGGCAGAAGTGTAGGCAGCATTGCCTGTGTCCAACGCCAATGCTTGGGGGTAAAATGCTCTCTGTGCTTTTGTTGTTGCAAAATTTGGAGAGCTGAGAAATGCAACCTAGAACAGCCAGGGTTCATCCAGCCCCAATGCAGAGCTCTGCACTGCTGCAGGGTGGTGAGGAACCTCACTGGGAGGCAAGGCTGGCTCATCCCCATACTGACCATTTCTCCCTTTTGCCCGTCCATGCCCGGGGGTCCCCTGAGGCAGAGCTGAGGTCTCCCTCTTTTCCCTCGTGGACCCTAGAGAAGAAAGAGAGCTCAGTTAGCAGTGCCTCCAGAGATATCCCACTCCACTGACTAGGGTTTTCCCCCTAAAGCCCAACCTGGGCATCAGTAGGAGAAGCTGGAGCTCTCTGGATTTCAGATGCTCCCCAGACAGATCAGACTTGATGGGTCAGAGCCCTGGGCTTTGCCCCTTCTGCCCTAGGCAACCATGAGGCATTTCCTATGGTCCCTCCCTGCAGAAAGGATGGATGCTGCAGGGGCAGAAGGCAGTTTTCTCTGACACTCTGTCTATCCCAGCACTAATTTAAGAAACAGAGTCTCAGCAGGAGGAGAAGGGCTTGCAGACCAAGATAATACCCTCCTACATTAGAAATGAGGGTGGCCTCGCTGCTGCACTTCAGATCCAGGGACTTTCTCTTTTAATTTAGGAAAAAGACAAGTAGCAGTGTGGATGTAGAAAGTGGCATCTCACTGTCTCTCTTTAATCAGCGTCCAAACGAAAGCCATTCATTATCTCATACACGGCTTTCTGAGCATGCAGTGCTTGTAACTGCTAATATAAAAACTTCCAGCCTTTTTAAACATACATGAGGGGATCTCGTACTTTTGGCTCCTTCCTCCCTTCTGTGATTCTTTTGATACATTTTTCATTGCAAGGTACAGCTTGGGGAGCAAGGGAAAGAAGAATAATGTTGCTGCTATGGTCTGAAGCTTGATCTAGTCCATTTTTTATTGTTCTGGGAGGGTCTTTCTACATCTGCACCCCTTTAGGAGAAGGCTCAGGGGCAGTTCTTCCTACAATCACCCTGTCAGTGGTGAAGCACTGGGTGGATTCAGCTGCTGAGCAATGCTGAAGGCCCAGAGCATCCTCTGTGCCCTTGTACCATGGAGCAGATTGCTCTAAGTCAAGCTTTTATTTGATGACGTCTCAGGACACAATACAGATGTTCAATCTGACCATCAGTGCAATGTGGACCTTGCTGCACCACCTGCATTTTTCTTTCCTTAATCACTTCTTCCCTAAGACTTAACACCCAGTGTTGAGTACTTTTTGTTTTGCGGCTCCAAAGAGCAGGGTACAGAGTTTCCCAGCATGTGATGGTCTTCCTCTGTACGGGAGAAAACCAGGTTAAGAATCACTAAAGCCTACATAGACACCTTTATACCACCCAAGTCAGAAGTCCTGCAAGGGGCTCTAGGACAGGGAGATCTTTGAGACCCAGGAGAGCCGATCTAATGAGGTCCAGACTCATTCAGACTTTCACACAAAATTGGGTCTGAATTGTCCCAGCTTCTATCCTTGAAAGCTCAAGCAATTTTCACCGGTGTATCTTTACCAGCACAGTCCTGAACTGTCCGATGCAGCTACACATCAGCTAAATTCTCCATGCTATTGAATGTGCTTCTCACTTGGTGAAGGATAATCACTGGTGATTGGACTTTGGATTATTTGGCTGAAATAATTCAGCAGGGCATGACAGATTAAAGAAGAAAATCCTGCCAGGGTTTCTACCTCCTTTCCTTGTTTTCAAATCAGCAGCACAATCCACCTCCCATCTAGCAGAAAACTCAAGTATTTTACAAACCATATGTGTGTATATGTGTACGTGCAGTCTCTACACACACATATATATACACACACACACACACGAGGATTAAATGCTTACACATACTTATATAAGGATACATCACTGAAGGGTGAAACATGGCACACCAAATATCTGCCAGACTCACAGGCTGGCAGGAGTTAAAACAGGGCTATCCCTGAGACAGCTTACAGGAAACAGTTGGTCTTTCAGGTAGTTACCCAACTTCAGCTTTTCTTTTGTTCTTGATTCTTTCATGTTAGTTTATGTATTCTCTTGTCCAAGCTTGAAACTGAGCCAGTCCCACCAGCACAACTGAGAAGGGTATTTTCATTTTCAGTCCTCTTTCACTTGAAAAGTTCTTTGTTACTTAATGGATGCTGTCTAAGGGCGAGTGATTAGCATTAATCTCTAGCATCTTCCCTCCGCATTGTGTTGGCAGCAGCAAGACACTCTTCATTACCATAGAATCTGGGGGCAGCATGTTCCTGCTCATAAACAGTATTAGCATGTCTCATTTCCAAGTCTTTTTGTTACATTTTAAAAGGTGCCCAGCATGTCTTGCATGCAAAGACACTTATTAAGTGTGGCCCACAAATGGGGTCTGAAAGCCGCCAGCTCCTTCCGAAACCTTGGCATCCTGCTCCCCAAATAATTAGCAACAGGAGGGGTGCACTTGATGCCCTGCTAACTTGAAATTATCAGCCTGCCTTTCTTCACTGAGAGGTCACATCTTACACTGCAGATAGGAAAAGAAGAGAGGAAAGGGAAAAAAAAATCTCCGGTGATAAATGCACCAAGAGATGAAGTTGACCAAGATCCCACAGAAAGACGGCAGACTGCAGCCATCCTATCTCAACATGAAAGACCTCAGGTGCCAGTTTATAGGAGGGGGTTGTATTTGTACATGGTGATATGTGGTGACACACCTGGGGTGCTATGGCACATGAGGATGTGAGGTGCAACCACTTGGGGGGCAGTTGGGGAAGAGAATTCTAGCGGAGCTCCCCTGGGAAGGTAAATCCATGAGGTCTAGGGCAGCATTGTACCTTCTCCTGCTCTTGGAGGAGCATGACTGTGGATGAATCCTCACTAGGGTTGCCTCAGCATAAGGCTTTCTAGAGAGTGGAGGGGCCATGATGGTGTTTGCCCCTCTGGGAGGTCCAGGCCTGGCTGCAAGGGAGGGGGAGGAGGGGATTTTTCCTTATTAATGTATGATATGACTAAAATGGTAAGGAGAAAACTAAATCTCCTGGAAGCCAGCTTATTAGAGTTCATCATTCATGCCCTCCTCACACCAGATCTCACCAGGGTCTAGGGCATGCTATGGACCACTTGCTGCTCACCTGTGGCCCTGGTTCACCCTGTGGCCCTTGAGGTCCAGCTGGTCCAGCAACTCCAGTCTTCCCAGGCCATCCCATTTGTCCTTTGAAGCCTCCCAAGCCAGGAACTCCCTTGGCCCCCTGAGAATCACCAACAGAGAGCAGTTCAGAGCTTTCATCAAGCACAAATGGTTTTAGAGATGGGCCAGTCAAACGTTACCCAAATACTTTCATGGCATTGGCAATAAGGGGAGAATCTTTACATTCTACTTTGTCTGCTGTAGTGCTATTTACAGAGCATCAGTAGGATGGCAGAGATCACTTCTGCTTTGTTCTCCACCTTCACTTGTCCAGAAGGCACCTCACTGCTTGGTGACATGGATGTCCCTGCCTCTAGGACGATGCCTGATAATTTCTAATGCCCAACTCTCCCTGTATAGGTAAGCAGAGTCCTTTAGCCTGTAACCCTGGAAAAAACAGTGACTCCTGAGGAGGAAAAAGGGAGTTACCAAGAGCTGGCCTATAAATTTCCTACTCATCTGCACCGTTGAGCTTTCTCCTTGGAGCTAGTGCAAACAGAAAAGGCTCCCATTAAACACAGCAGAAGGAGAGACCTCCAGTCAGCCCAACATCCAACCTTCAGCAGTGGCTGAAAGCAGATGTTTGTGGGAGACGAGAAGAACAGGAGAGGAAGGGAGTGATATTTCCCCAGAAATAATCTCCCAGCCTCCAACCATTCGCAGCTCAGAGACTTAGTGAGCCAGAGGTGTTGCTTGACAAGAGAAGAACCCGTAGTTTTTGACACAGATGACCGTCAGGGGATGAGGACCAGAAGAGTTGTTATCAATGAAACAACAAATTCTTTAAGATCCCAAATCAGCTGGAGACCAGATGGTGGAGTTGAATGCGAGATGGGCCTGAGGGGCTGGAAAATGCCAAAAGACTTGATGGAGGCTGCTGGGATTATTGTGTGTTTTTCTTTTTTAAAAACAGTTACTGTTTTAACTGAAATCTCATTTTTTCCCTCCATAGAAAGGTACAAATTTTAGACTTGTTCTTTTAGGGAAGAAATGGAAAATTAAGCAATGCAGAGAAGGCAGATCAGTGGGGAGTGATAATCAAGGTGGGGACTCCTCGGGGAGCTGAGCAGAGGCCGGGAGCAGGTCAGCTTGGAGATCTTTCCCACTCCCATGGCCAACGTGCCCAGGAGGCAGCAGCGATATCCATTTTTTCTGCCCCACAGCATCCCAGGCACCCTTTACCCTGGGCATGGTGGTGTTGAATAAACTCTGACAATTAATGCCATTTCAAGGGTTTGGATGGCTTTTCCTCATACTAAGCAGGCACCCTTCTGGGGTTTCGTACATCAGCAGAGGGTGAATTTAAGACCTCCCTCTCCTGCCCTTTCCAACTGCAGTCCCAGCCTTAATGCTCCAGACAGTTGACATTTGCCCACTGGAAAGGGTACCTATGATGCAGAAAGTGTATAATTTTGTTAACTCGAGCTGATGGATGTGGGATTTATTCTTTTATAAATGGCAGCTCGATGCAGTCTGGCGAGTACTAACCTTTTCTCCTTTCTCCCCAGGAATCCCCGAGGCACCATTGTCTCCTGATGCTCCCTGTTCACCCTGGAGGAAGCCAAGATAAAATCATGGCCAATGCGGACTTGGCAAAGTTGCAATTTGCTGAATGAACCGTCCCTTCTTCAGATTACAACATCATTTACTGAGTGCGACCCAGCAGGGTCTGTCAGCCTGCACATTGGTGGTACTCAAGGAGACTGAAAGAAATTTCATTAAAAAGCCCCATTACTTGACACATGCCCTAGTGCCTGTGGAGCATCAGGGCTGGGGTGGATGAACCCAGCTGAGTCTTGCAAAGGTGAGTGAAGAGGTCCCCACCCCAGATGTCCAAGCATCTTCACCCAGATCTATGCTGGCTTATAGGAATAGATTCAGAATAACCCCATTTGTGCCCTTTGAAAGAAAGAATCATGTTGCAGAGGTGGATTTGCAGCATCTGCAAAGCTTTTAGGAAACCTCTTACTTGTAGGCAGATGCATACTTTAGATATTCACCTTTGGTCCATATGGTCCATCCGATCCTGGGATTCCTGGTTTTCCAGGACTGCCAATTTCTCCCTGTGGATGAAAAAGCAGTGGATGGCCTGTAAGCCCACACGACCCCTAAAACATTGGGAAAACTGGCTCCAAAATGGCAAGGTAAGTGGTACTTGAGGAGGAACATGGTGACACTCCTGGTAACAGAAAGACTAAGCATAGGCAAAGTCCTACTTTAGACCAGTATAAATTTTAGACTGCCCTGACTCCAACCCCACCTACGTGAAAGTAGGTGGGAAATTCACTGAGCAGTACTTCATTTACCCAATAGGCCAGGCTGATGAAGGAAAATATTAATAACAACAACAATAACAATAACAACATATCCCATTGGCTCAGCTATCAACAGCTCCCTTACTTCTTATCAAGCTTTTCAAAACCCTTCATAAAAAGACCATTAAGGGTCATTATCCCTGTTTATAGAGGAAGGAGCAATGGTGCTGACAATCTGAGCCATGTGCTCAGCAGTAATTGCTAATTGAGTCCAGGCAGTTGCTAAGCCACAGACTAGGAGGGGATTTGGGCAGGGTCTGTTTTGGTTTTTTTTAACCCCAGATTATCAAATAGTTCCCTGCAAGCCTTAAACCCCGCTGTCCGTGGCTCCCTGCTCTGCATGGCCATGTCCCTCTATGCTGCAGTCTGCAGCCGCGCGCCACCGAGGGGGACTTCTCCTGCCAGAGTTAGGGTGGCTTCTTCATGCATGATGCTATCCTGGGGATGAGTGGGAAACGCTGCTGGAAATGCGGCAGCTAGAGCAGGATGGAAAGCTGGGCTGAGCTCACCTTGATGCCCTCAAGTCCGGGAGCACCAATGCGTCCTGGGAGCCCTCGTAAGCCCTGGGGATAAAGCAGATCATGGGCACTGATGATAAATCAAGGTGAGGGCAGGAGGGAAGAATGCTGTGTGTGCACAGGGCTAGCCCTGATGTAGTGCTACAAGCTGTTCTCTTGCTTGCAGCATCTTTCCCCATCAGCCCCACTACAGCCTGGAGCTTGAGTTCTCTTCTCTTCTCTGTTTGTCCCAAACTTTATTTCACAGAATCATGGAGTGTTTTGGGTAGGAAGGGAACTCTGGAGGTAATCTTGTCCAACTCACCTAAAGCTGGTTGACCAGGACCATAGAATCATAGAATCAATCATAGAATGGTTTGGGTTGGAAGGGACCTTAAAGATCATCTAGTTCCAACCCCCCTGCCACGGGCAGGGACACCTTCCACTAGACCAGGTTGCTCAAAGCCCCATCTAACCTGGCCTTGAACACTTCCAGGGATGGGGCATCCACAACTGCTCTGGGCAACCTGTTCCAATGCCTCGCCACCCTCATAGTGAAGAATTTCTTCCTTATATCTAATCTAAATCTACCCTCTTTCAGTTTAAAACCATTACCCCTTGTCCCATCACTACATGCCCTGTACAAAGTCCCTCCCCATCTTTCCTGTAGGTCCCCTTCAGGTACTGGAAGGCTGCTATAAGGTCTCCCTGGAGCCTTCTCTTCTCTGGGCTGAACAACCCCAACTCTCTCAGCCTGTCTTCATAGGAGAGGTGCTCCAGCCTTCTGATCATCTTTGTCCAGCCTCCTCTGGACCCTCTCCAACAGGTCCATGTCCTTATGTTGGGGGCCCCAGAGCTGGATGCAGTACTCCAGGTGGGGTCTCACCAGAGCAGAGTAGAGGGGGAGAATCACCTCCCTCGACCTGCTGGCCACACTTGTTTTGATGCAGCTCAGCCTATGGTTGGCTTTCTGGGCTGCAAGCGCACATTGCTGGGTCATGTTGAGTTTCTCATCAACCAACACCCCCAAGTCCTTCTCCTCAGGGCTGCTCTCAATCCATTCTCCACCCAACCTGTATTTGTGCTTGGGATTGCCCCTCCCTGTGTGCAGGACCTTGCGCTTGGCCTTGTTGAACTTCATGAGGTTCGCACGGGCCCACCTCTCAAGCCTGTCAAGGTCCCTCTGGATGGCATCCCTTCCCTCCAGCATGTCGACTGCACCACATGGCTTGGTGTTGTTGGCAAACTTGCTGAGGGTGCACTCAATCCCACTGTCCATGTCGCCAACAAAGATGTTAAACAGTGCCGGTCCCAATACTGACCCCTGAGGAACACCACTCATCACTGGTCTCCACTTGAACACCGAGCCATTGACCGCAACTCTTTTGAGTGCGACCATCCAGCCAATTCCTTATCCACCAAGTGGTCCATCTGTCAAATCCGTGTCTCTCCAATTTAGAGACAAGGATGTCATGTGGGACAGTGTCAAATGCTTTGCACAAGTCCAGGTAGATGACATCAGTTGTTCTTCCCTTATCCACCAACGCTGTAACCCCACCATAGAAGGCCACCAAATTTGTCAGGCACAATTTGCCCTTAGTGAAGCCATGCTGGCTGTCACCAATCACCTCCTTATTTTCCATGTGCCATAGCATAGTTTCCAGGAGGATCTGCTCCAAGCTTTTGCTGGGCACAGAGGTGAGACTGACTGGCCTGTAGTTCCCCAGGTCTTTCTTTTTTCCCTTTTTAAAAATGGGGGTTATGTTTCCCCTTTTCCAGTCAGTGGGAACTTCACTGGACTGCCATAACTTCTCAAATATGATGGATAGTAGCTTAGCAACTTCAGCTGCCAGTTCCCTCAGGACCCGCGGATGCATCTCATCAGGTCCCATGACCACATCCAGACAGCTTTTGAATATCTCCAAGGATGGAGATTTCACAGGATCTCACCCATTTCCTACCTTTGTTCCTTTCTGCCCGATGTCGCCAGTGGTCCCAGGATCACCTTTCTCTCCCTACATAAATAAAATAGAAAAACATATCATGCACATCCTGAAAGGTTAAGAATACAGCCCCGGTGATAGCATCACCTTGCATTTATATTGTGCTTTTAACCACCGGAGGCTCCTTGACAATTTGCAGATCACGGTCACCTTGCTGCTAGAAATGCAGCCAGCTCTGGGGTGGGACAGGGAACGACCTTGCAGAAGATGGGTGACTGTGACAGGGCTGCTAGTGAAGTGGGACAAAATGCTGTGGTGAGTCACCACAGGGTCTGTAGCTTACACTGGGCAATGTTTGGAAAATGACCCTTGAGGACCTGTGTGTTGGAGTGAACATTACTGAGGTTTGGGAGCTAATGGAGTGGCAATAATCACGAGGAACTGCACTGTGGAGATGTTAGATGGTCTCCCTCAGTTCTTGTGTTGGTTACTGCCCCTGGAAATTGAGTCTGTCATTCAAAGTCTGGATCCTTCAGGCACTACCTGAACTATTTAGAGAATGTTCATTAATTTCAGTGAGGTTTTCCTTTCCTGCTCCCTCCCAAAATCTTCCACTGTTTTTTTTCTCTCATGGGAAAACAAAAGAGAAAAAACACCAGCAGATTTCATCTTGTTTCCAGAAAGTAAAGTGAAGACATGTTCCCACTGAGCGTCACTTTGGAGATAAGGGGCCGAAGTCCCATCCATGTGCAGGAACTTATTTGAGGGCACGGAAAGCATCCTCTCGTGACAGAGAACCAGCTCATCCCAGGAAAGTGAGGTTCATAAGGGCTTTAGCAAATGATTGCTTTGTTCCCTGCTCTCTCCATCAGGCAGGTCAGCATCGAGGAGAACTGGACTTGGTACATGAAGGAACTTGAAATTTGGGCCTTGGTAAGTAACAAAGGAAAACTCATGCTGAAAAACATGAGAAGACTTAGAAGTCTATCGCTAGAGACATGGACAGATTCTCTGCTGGCATCCAGAGACTGGCACCTCCTACAAATCGGGCCAGGATGTGCATTAAAGACTTCTCCAGGAGTTTTAGGAAGCGATTTCATCTCTCTTTTGGAAAGACTCACCCTGAGCAAGAACCTGCTTCCAGTAATGAGGCACGTAGGGTGCGGGAGCAGAAATGAACGGTGCGGTTGAGAAAGGCACAGAGCCTCCTTCTACCTGCCAAACAAACCACGTCCTTTCCCACTACTCACCGGCTTCCCCTTCTGCCCCTGAAGACCTCTGTCGCCTTTGGCTCCCTTGTTTCCATTCTTCCCATTGAGACCTGCTGCACCCTGCCAGAAAGAGGAGAAAAATAACTTTCTGTGTCAGGTCTTGCAGGGAGGTGGCTGAGGACAGTCATCAGGATGGAAACTCAATAGTAAGAGCCTGGAATAGTAAGAGGTCAGAAGCTACCCTAATACTAGCACTAGCCCTGAGACTGGGATTATAGCACCCATTCCTCATGGGCTTGCAAGCCACTAGCAAATGCTTGTGAGTTAATTTATTTATAATTATAAATAGAAGCACAAGGCAGCTAAAAAGTAGTCCTGGGCCAAGAACATTGAGGTGGTGATGGCTGTGGCTGAAAACAGGAGCAAGGGCATTAAGCAGGCAGCATCACACTGCGAGTGACTTAGAGGGTTGCACAGAAGCCTGGGCACTTGGTCTGCAGCTTCAGATCCAGTCAGTCGAGGAAAGCAGCGCTGGGTGGTGAAATTTGGTTTGGTGAACAAGTGGATCCAGGCATGGGATTGCTCACAGCTGCAGTTCAGAGAAGATCTCCCATCTGGGGAGCTGAGAGCCAAAAGAGAGATCCTCATCCAGCCCAGACTTTTGGGCAATGCTGGACAGAGGTGCTTCTCCAAGAAGACACCTTTTTGCCATGCTTTGGAGGTTCTCAGCTTGTGGAGCCACTTTGCAGCTCAGCTCAGTGTGGGACATCGGAGCCACCTCCAGCATTGGGGCCAATTTGCGTGGGGTGTCCCACTGTTTCAATAGCAAACTAAAAGTTACTAGAAATGCCCCCCCCCCCCCCCTTTTTTCTTTTTTTTGCAAGGCTGCCACAGTCTACTCATCCATTCTGGCCAATTTCAACTGCAGTTTTCAGAACCTGTATGTGAGAAGAAATTGGATTTATCACCACTTGAGACACTGATGGCACAGGG
The DNA here is from genome assembly GCF_034638445.1 of Ciconia boyciana. Lineage (NCBI taxonomy): Eukaryota > Metazoa > Chordata > Aves > Ciconiiformes > Ciconiidae > Ciconia > Ciconia boyciana. Next base: position 2,401,439 of record NC_132934.1, read on the forward strand.
CTCAGCTCACTCAGAGGAGAATGAATTGGCAGTTTAAGCAGATCAGGAGATGAACAAGTGGCATTCTCTACTTGGAATTAATTTGCAGGAGGTTGTTGAAAGGAAATACATTCATTTAAAAAAAAATAAATAAAAAAATCAGCCACCAGGTTTGTACGCCAAGCAGACTCATCACCTCTCCAATTACTCCTCCTCTCAGTGATGAACGGACACGTCAAACATGATCATGGTGACAAGCAAACATCCCAGAGACACATGGGTGGGACGGTGCTGTCCCTGACTGTGGGTCATACTGCGAGGACAGACCTGTTACCTTTTCATTCCCAGATATAAAAATTCAGCTCCTCCTCTGGGAAACATGTTGCTTCTTCAAACCCCTCCCCAAGCCTCAACATATTTTACATTTCAGAGTAAGAGGAGAATTTGAGAGCCAACCAGGCACTCCTCCATGGCTCTGCTGGTCACATCTGGATCAGGTAAAGTCCACGTTCCTCAAGCACTGCTTACGCTATCAGGTACAAACATCTCGTGCAAGCTCTTTGTTTACTAGTAACTATTTATTGACATGATCAATATAAAGTTCCATCTGAGGCAGTAAATGGATCATAAAAACCCCAGCTAACTAGAGTTTCCCCGTTTGCTAGGACAGATTGCTTGCCTGGAGGGTAATAAACCTTTTGGTTAAATCTCACAAGCCCAGGATACCTTCAAGTGCCCGGCGTTTTTGAGATATCTTTGAACTGGGTACAGATCCATCTGGCCAGGGATTTACACACCTGTGTCCAAGGGGATGGGCTAAAAAGCTTGTTCTTGAGCACTTCCTCATCCTGAAGGAACCTGACACTAGTTAGAGATTTCCCAATTAGCTTTAATATTTCTCTTAGTTGTCCCTAGTGCCTCTTGTGTCAAGGAGAGACCTTTCCTTGTTTTCCTGTGCTTCCCTACCTGCCCATGTCCAACTCTCATCTCTTCTGTCTGCCTTAGATCATGAGATGCTTCTTGCCTGCTCTTGACCTGAAAGGAGCCCAAATGGCTTTAGGAAGAGTTAAGCTCACAGTATGTGCTCATAGGCTGGAAGGTAGCTGGGTCTAAGCCATGCCTACTTGGTCCAGTAAACATAAGCAAGTTTTTGACCTCAGTCTTATCTCACCGTAGGTGGACTCCTACTCGTCATGGGCTGAAGAGGCTTTGTCATATGGACTAGAAGGTTTATAATAAGGCTTGGACATGACAGCAGGTCTGTCCCTGCTTCAGCTGGGAGGGAAGCAGGTCAGAGAGGTGATGCTTTTTGAGGCCATCTGCACCCAGGACAAGAAAGAGATGGAATAGGAATAATAATAAAAAAAAGAGAGTAAGAGGAAAACGTTTGAGCACTAGGCAAGGGAAAGAAGCTGAATAGAAATTTGTTCCCTCAGATTTACATTCCGTGTTCTGTAAGGCAAATAAAGGCTGGGCAATAAAAGCTAGTAAAATGGCAGCTTAAAGGCAATTACTGGTGGAGTACTGGAAATGGCTCTTCCTATTTGGTTCTGTTATTAAAGTGTTTCTGGAACAGGCTTCATTTAACTGCAAAGACACCAGGTACCACGAAGGCACGGCAATGCAGAGGCTTAGTCATAAGTCCTGAGCGCTGGCTGTGACGCAAAGATGTCTATGAGCAGCAGAGGATCTCTGCTTCCAGGCACAAATTCCCGCGAAGGTTTGGGCTGGAGCCAGGGAGGAGCCTGCCTTGTCTCCAGGCTTATTGTTTACACTGAGATGAACGAGCTGGGGGGTTAGCTGGGTCACCCTGGGAAAGTGTGAAATCCATCAGGAGAAACATCACCCCAGCAGCACGCCCCAAAAGGATCAACCTATTTGAAGGCACACATCAAAGGTCTAATGCATTTCCAAACCATGGGGCAGGCTGCAACCTCTGCTAAAAGGTTTCCCACCTCCTGGGCTTCAGTGCTCAATATTTGATGGGATGATGCACATGAAGTAGCTGGGAGTCTCAACCTCAGAGTTTCATCTGTGTTTTTATCCCTTCCCTGCTGTGTCTTTTGTCTAGCCTGTCCTGCCCACAATTATTTGCTGCAGTCCTGAGCATCCTCCCCAAAAAAATCCTTTCTTGGTGTGGAAAGTGCCACTGGTCCTCGCAGCCGTAATAAGCATTCGTTCTCAGGCACTACATCTCAGACATGGGTCAGCCTGATACCCTGCTGCAAAGCCTCCAAGGTATCCTGGGCAGAGATTTCCACCTGTGGCCAGATCTGGCTGACTAACTTCCCTTTGACCAGCCTGGACTCATCAGAAGTGCTCAGGACACATCAAGACACCCTCCCAAGGCAAGAACTTCTTAGGAGATGGCTTTTTCCATTCTGAGTGGCCAGGGGCACCTCTTGTCAAGCCCAGGGCAGACCCCCACACCCCACCTTTCCTCTCCTCTGGCTTGAAATGGCCCACTGCTCAGCAGGCAGGAGAACTGGGATGCCATATGGGTTCACCTAAGTCCCCATGCAGCCGACGGAGGGAGGTAGGGCGCTCTTGTCGGTACCTCTTCAGAGTTGTCTACCCGCCACTCTTATCTATATCAAGAGCTCTTATGCTCTTAATATCTATGTAAAGTCAAATTCCTGCTTATAACCATGCCCATGCCTACCACACTCTGGGTTATAGGGCTTTGATTATCACTTAGTTTTCAGACCCTGCAGAGTGCAGTTTGGTTTTGACTGTAGCACTGTGCTGTGTAAGGGTGGCAAAAGAGTGTCCTTTAGCCTTCCTTTAGCCTTCCTGGACTGGCCATATTTAGCATCTGATTGTCCCAGTGTTAACTGGAATCCCCTGACTTGCTCTTACTTCTTGCTTTGTCTTCAAGTGTACAGCTTTGCTTTCAGGCCTTGTGAACTCCATCACTCTCAATGATCAGCGTGGACCAAAAAAATCCTGGATTTCTCCCATCCTTCCTCTCACTCACATGCTGGTGGCTCTGCTCCAACACGGGCTTTGGCAGATGTGCTCTGGCAAGCATTGAAGAATGAAGCACATCAGAAATGGTTCTAAGAGCAAATGCAGAAGGTCCAGGGATCTGGTGGGTCTCCCACCCTCCAGGCAAGTTGAAGCAGGACACCCTGGGAATAAGCACATGGCTGTGTGGATGGTGTTACCACACAGACCCTGGCTTCCTCAGCTATAGGGCAAGGATCCATGGGCTGCTGGCCAACTATAGAGCCAAGCTCACAAGAAGAAGTGAAGAACATTGAGCTCCAACTTGTACACCTAGTGAGTAGGACTGCAAACCAGGATGGAGAGGACCAAGGCACACTGGTGATTATAGACCCTGGAAACCCAAAATAGGGAGTAATGGCAAGAGAGGGGGAAAGGGGTATTCATAATAGAGCTTTAGGGAGAATAATGGGTTAATCTGCCAGTATATTAATGCACAAAGCATGGGAAATAAAGAAGAGGAGCTGGAAGCCTTAATATATGATCAAGATTACAACTCAATAGGCATAACACAGACTGCAATATTAATATAAAGGGTGAAGCATGGCAGGAATATCAATGTAAAAGAGCGCAGTGCTTTTAGAAAAGAGGACAAGGAAGAGCAGGTGTCTTGAATATGAAGAATGCACTTATTTGCCTTGAGATCCAGTTGTAAAGTCAACTAGACCCTTTTAAATTCTCCGGGTAATGATTACAGGGAGAAGACACAAATGCTGTCACTTGGTTGGGAACTCCTACAGATCACCAAATCAAAAGAGTAAATGGATGAGACTTTTTACAAGCTGGATAAATTACTCCAAGTGAATTCAGCAGGACAGAAAGGGACCAGCAAATTTTTGCAATGAGTTGGTGGCAATCTGTGGATACGAAAGATGGAATTAGAGGGAGCTGAAGGAAATGAGAACCGCTAGCCATTACCTTTAAGACTTTGCATAGGACAGATTTGGTACAGGTACACTGGACCAAGTAGTGTCTGTCTTCAAGAAAAGGGGAGAAGAGGACTTGGGGAATGATACATGAGACAGCTTAGCCTACCTCTCCAGAATAACTTGGGGAAAAATAAATCAAAGTATCTTTGAACACTTAGAAGATAAAGTGAGACCTGGGTTTGTGAAGAACAAGTCACATCAGGATGCTGCATCCTAACACAGGTGTCTGAAATCGATGATGTGAATCATGCTCTAAGAGTACCCTAAAGCTGCCAATAAAACAAGTCTGAGCACGGTTCGCTCGGATGTGGAGAGTGAACGTGGCAGACATCTAACCTGAGGTCAGATGAATTTCATCCAGGATGTCGTATATCACGGCTCTTCCAACACAGCCCCAGCTCTGATCTGACTTTTGCAATTTTAGAAATTTAATGAAGGCCCGAACACAAGCTCTATTATGTCAGTCTAGCTCCAAGCACAGCACAGACAGCATTAACCTGCCCCAGCAGAATCCCTAAATATTTCCAAAGGAAAGATTACTTAGCTTTCCTCAAATATTGATTGACAAGATACCACTTTCTGGTAGTTAACTGTATTATGTGCCGATCCCTGTGGGTGCCAGTAGAAAACAGCACATCATCCAACCATGACTGGATGGTTGCTGGCCAGGATGGTGGGATCCAGCTGTGCTTCCTTTGCACTCAGCAGCCTCAACAAATGTCTTCGCTCTACTCCTGCACTACTACTGGTTGTCAGCTATGGATTCAGGTGTTCACTACCAAGCGATTTAAAAGATGTACTCGATCCAATGCCTACGTGTGGTGATCCCAGACCCTGAGGTCTTATAGCACGTTACAGCCCCATCACTTTGGCAAAGTGCTCAGAAGGTTGTTTACAATTAGGCAGGGGTTGAAATACTTAATTGAATCAGGGCCTTTTTCTCAGTGAGCAATTACCAGTCTGTGTTATGGGCTTGTAAATAGTTACACAGCTGTGACCAGTAATCAGTGGGCAGCGCTGAATGGCTGTGGAGCTTTCACTGCAACAGATAGTTGCTGAGAATCGTCCCCTCACGCACAAAAGGGCATAACTGGGGAATAGGTTAAAAAAATACTGATATTTCTTATTGCGATAAAACAATTGAACATGCTCTTATTTCCATGATCTGAGAAAAAGTCCCAGTCACCTTTTGGTGTTCCCTCTCCTCCTATTTCTTCCTTTCCCAGGTGAAAAGAAATCAGCGGGGACTTCTTTCACTTTGGACAGCCTTGGAGACCATTTTTTCACTTGGGGTTTCTTCCAGGTGAAACAGTGAAGTTCAAAGGCATGTAAACGCTTTTGCAAACCGAAGTTGCTTCCCCCCCCCCCCAATTGCAATTTGTCAGGAGGAAACAAGGTGAACTCAGAGATTAACCAGGTCCTCCAGCATACCTGTTTTGCTTCTGGCCAGCACCATGCACCCACTGAGTACTGAGAATAGCTACTTGTAGTCCAGTCTCTTAAGGATAAATACATTTCTCATGGGATATACAACTTATAGTCACAATTCTTAAGCCATTTGAACATGAAACATCATCTGTTCATGTCTGGCAATGCCTCCTAAAAACTAAGGGCATTAAAAAATAATAAATAAATGCATATTTCATGTGCTCCTTAATGCAAAATGCAACATCCTATTAAAACGTACCTCTGTTTGTGGTCCCCCCTGCCCACGGGTGGTTCTCCTGCAAAGCTGCTTTGAATGTGGGCTTTGTGGAGCAGCACCAAGCCAGCTTCGCCTCATCCCACCCCGCAACCCACACACATGGCTGTGGGGAGAGGACCAGCAGTGCAAGCCCGGCTCCGCGCCCAAGACTCTCAAAGGCAGAGAAACATGCTCCAACTCACGGCAGAGCCTGGCGAGCCTGGTTCTCCTGGCTCCCCCTGCAAGGAAAGTGGTGACGAGTTACCATGGGGAAGAGCTTCATTTCATGTGGAAATGGGGATTGTTGTAGGAGATACCTACAGCTGTGGAAAAGGAGACAAAGGGACCTTTGGGGACCCCCCTGCAGCAGCAGCTGGAGGGGGCAGGTAGGATACCCCAAACATCTCAGCTGGGCAACTGAATGGAGCTCTACATCTCTGTTGACTATAACCGGAGCTTAGACGGCAGTTCACACCTCACGCCTAAATGCTGACATTTCAGCGAGTCATTATTGACTGTTTTAGCCCAGGAAAGATGCCAGGGCACAATGCTGCTTTACAAAATGGGAGACACCTTTAGGGCTCTCCTGGAAAAGTGCAGGCACTTCTGCTCTCTGGTAGCCCCATAACATAACGTTTGGAGAGGGAACGCAGAATTATATTCTGTGAGAAAACTCTGCAGGGATTTTACACATCAGTTCTTGCAGAGGATGCCTTAACATAGGTGCTCACTGTACTCACCTTCTGTCCGACTGGTCCTCTTGTTCCAAAAAGCCCTATCACTCCCTTGGAGCCAGCTTCACCTTTGACTCCCTGTCAAATACATTTTCAATACTTTTAATAATTTTAAAATCCCTGTCAAATACATTTTCAATACTTGCTCTTGAAGTGACCCCTCCCCCCACCCCGAGAGACACCAGTAGAGGAATGCATGGAGATGGCAAAGAGGATGCCAAAAAGCACCATTTCTATAGCAGACTTCAGCCCCAGGGACCCCAAATGTCTGTGTGGCAGCCAGTGCTTGGGAAGAAAGCCCCCAGCAGCAGAACGGCTCAGCAGAAACCTCAGCAAACTGTTCTATAAGAGAGTTGGTGCTCAGTGATGGGGATTGAAGGAAAACAAGCAGAAAAGGGTCTCAAAGCCTCTGGATGAGCTGCCTCCTTGCAAACTGCTCAAGTACAAGACCCTACTGGACTTACTGGTGGTGGAGATACTACTCTGGGGCTCCGTCCAAAGTAACTCAGATATTTGGCCAACAGGTGTTCTTGCTTTAGGGGATGCTTACGTATTATTTTTTTATTAGAAAGCAATCTGACAGATATCATGTATGAGTTTTCATCTGACTTACTTAAAAAAACAGGTAAACAGGTATCACCCATGAGAGCTTCTCCGTGGATTTCCTCTACAGTCACTGGGGACCTAATCAGTGTAATCAGTCGTGGTAAGGACAAGATTTCCCTCTTCACAGGGGAGATGTCCCCACTGAGTCAGGCAATTCCCACCCTGAACTACACTGATTATACAGGTCCCCATGGGAAATAACAGGAGCTGGATGTCTAGCTCAGATAGGGATGCTGCTGTTGTAGATACTTATATTTATTCAGCAGAGTCTCCGCCCTGGGCCAGACTTCTAAAGCAAAAAGCATTAACATAATATGCAAATAGGGATGATTAGTAAATGGAGATTTCATCTGTGACTCAGTCTGAGAGTGGGAGAGTTACATGATTCCTCCCAGTGGAGTGGTGATGGGTTGAGACCTGAGACCCGCACAGGGTGCTCTCAAAGAGCAAAGGCAGACGGAGGAGCAGGCGACTCGCTCTGCCACCGCCCAGGGGACAGCCCTATGTGAAGAACAGGAAGAGAAGAGCCAACCAAGCCTTAACAAAAATGTCACAAAAGCTGCAGGGTTCGAAGTAGCACGGCCAGCTCTTGGAGGGAGATGTGGGACTCTTGCAGTGCTGCAGTATTTGAACGGTCACTTTTCTCAGAGTGATCCTGTAATGCAGAAATGGTCCCAAAACTACAGACTTGACACCTGGTAAATTGGTTGTGTATCATGTTCCCAAGCCCCAGCCCCAGCTTTCTCTCTCTTTCTCTTGTAAGAGCTGGGCGAGTGTGTCCTTGCACCGTGTTTGCCAGCAGGTGCGTGGGAAGGGAGGATGCAGAGATACTGGTCCCTTCCTCACCCAACTAGTCACCTTTTGCTGTGTTTCTCAGTTGCATCAGGAGGTTCATACCTTTTCTCCTACAGGGCCGTCCTCTCCCTTCTCACCTTTGTCTCCGTCAAAACCTGGCAGGCCCTGTTCACCCTGAAAGGTAAGACACAAATTAGTGGATTGTGCCTCTCTCCTGGAAGGACCCAGCTCTCAGCCACTGGCTCTGAGCCAAAGTGCTGGTTCTCAGTGCTTATCCCAAGCTGTGTTTGGTGTTGATGCCACCAACAGTGGGAAAGGAACAGCTTAAAAAGTCAATAAGAGTCAAACTTACGGGATCTCCTTTACTGCCTTTATAGCCCTGGGGTCCAAAAATAGTCATGGGCTCACCCTAGAGAAAGGGGACACAGAGAGATGTAGACACCTGGTGATACATGAACTCTCGGGTCCCACTGGATGGAACCACACCTGCTATGATGGGCAAAATGGTAATTCACACATCTGCAATGAAGATAAGCATTTCCCAAACTGTGGTCCATATGCTGGGGAAGGCATGTATGCTCCACAGCACAATATCAATTGTTAAGGTTAGTCTGTGCTTAACTAAAAGCTGGATGATGAACGTGCACAGAAAACTACAAGAAGCCCTGAGGTTTGACAGTGACCTCTTGCTCCAAAAAATGTTGGGGCCCACTGGCATTACCCTAGTCTAGATGTCATGGCTGGAAATGCAGCTGTGCACAGAATTGACCCCGTGGTTCAATTCCTGATCCGAGGCGGTCAGTGGTGGGACAGGTTCATATCTGACATAGTGGCTTGGCTCCTTCATCACTGTATGTCACTCAGGATGTCAAGGTTTGCATCTCTTCCCAGGTGTGGGAGCTGGCCATAGGCAGGATGGTGAACTGGTCTACTCATGGTGTCCTGGTTTATGGACACTGAGTCGGAGCTAAGGAAGGGGAGTGGCACTTAGGGTACCCCTCAGAGGTAGTTTTTGGAGGGTCAGACTCCCAAACTGTCATCTGGAGCGAGATGGTAGCTACAGGCATGTAGTAACCCCATGGACACAACCGTGCCAAGTCTATTTATCAGCTCAGCAGCTGAGGAGGGACATTTTGCTCCTCAGAGAGTGAAGAACCTGCGACAAAGCTATTCCCATGCAAGAAATGTCTCTGCTCTGGCAAAGCAATGGTTGTGTCTCCAAAGTGGTGATGCCATCCGTAGTTTGGAGGGAGGAGGGCTGAAGCCACCTTCTAATGGGAAACTGTAGCCCATTTGAAAAGGAATTCCTTTACACCAGCTCTCTTCAGTGTTGCAAACATCCCTGTTCAGGGTGACTGTGCCTTGCTGCTGGAGTCTTAACAACCATGCATCAATCAGTATTTTCCAAACTTTGACAATCTTTTGCAGCTTATCCAGCCATCACCATAGGACCCTGATCAAATTCTGACTTAATATACTCTCCTGCTTCCCTGCTCTGGAGGGTATTGAACGGAGACAGAATAGGGCTCAATCAATTTTGGGGACAAAAGGGAGAATAAAGATCCTGTATTTTAATCCAATACATAGCACAGATCCTGGGATTCACACAGTTACTCCTGTATTGATCAAGGGAGAGTTAGAAAGAAAGTTAAGCTGCAATAATGTGGAACAAACCCAAGCCAGTTATTCCCCCCCCTCCTGTTTTATCTCGCACTCCACCTTATATTTTATTAAGGTATTCTTTGGAAAATGCATTACACATTCCTTCAGCTTGGAAAGTGTTTTGGGGCCTCTTCATGAAGGAGATTAAGAATTGATTCGTCTCTGGAGCGAGTCCCCTTTGAAAGTAGCTTCCTCAGAGACAAATCAGCCTTAATCATTTAATACTGCATGACTCAAAGGCAGAGTCGTCATGTAGGTTTTCTAAAATTCATTTTCTAACAAGCCATTTCAGCCAGGAAGGAAGTTAACAAAACACTGGGCAGAAGTTCAGCATTTTCTGTGCATTTTCCAGAAGCACTCGGGGAGTTATTTTCGCATTACCTGCTATGAGCCAGCTCAGGCTTTTTAAGATTGTGGTATGCTTTGGGGTGAGCTGGTTATACCAAAATCAGTGGAAATTTTCTTCCTCCCTTAATTCACAGGAGGCATTTTTGTGCCCCAGCAAATAGTTGCCAAAATGACTTTTTTTGTTGTTGTTTTGTAGGATCCTGTCAAAACTATCACACAAGCTCAACCCGGAGAGGTGTGTCCAGTGCAAGGATGGCACCAACAAAGTAGATCAAACCCCGTGGAGACCCCCGAGAAGGAGGGGGGCATCTATGTGTTGTCTTCCACTACCTACATGGGTGTACAATGTAGAGAGGATGGATCCAGGCTTTTCTTGGAGGCATACAGTGAAAGGACAAGTTGTAGCAAGGAAAACGCCTATTAGACAGAAGGAAAAACTTCACCCTGGGAGTGGCCAGATGCCTGAGCAGGGACACAGAGAAGCACACATGAGGCCTTGAGCCTCAAATCCTGAAGATTTCATTGGCAATGGGATCTTGATTCAGGCACATGGATGGCAGTGCACACAACACCATGGATCAAAGGTAGGATTTAAAGTCCTCTTTGATGAAGAGCATTTGCATCCCATCATCTGGGATCCTTGCTCAGCACTCCATGCTGGGTGGGCTACACTCACCCACATGTAACGATATGAATCCTGTAAAATCAGTAAGACCCCAGATATTTGAAAACACATATAAATATTTTTTACCATTTATGCCTCTACCTTGTAGGATCACTGACTCATTTAAATAACTGTCCTTCTGCTCACTGGTAACTATAAAATCCTGAAAACCTTTTACCCCATCTGTCCCAGAAAGTCACAATCATCTGGAATGTCCTTACTCTTTCTCCCTTGGGTCCCAGAAGTCCCCGATCACCCTGAACACAGGAAAGAAAAAAAGACCGTGAGTGACTCCCTTTTTACTCACTCTTCTTGTGTTGCTCAGTCCATTGATTCACACTCCAAGCCACCTAAGATCTTTCAGAGCTGGAAGTCAGTTCCTCTGGACACTCTGCAAAATGATTAGCTTACCACAAGAGATTGCGTACAACTAGAATTTATTGCATTGACAAAAAAATAAAGACCCAGAGGACTGAAGTGGTTTGCCTGACTCCATGCTCAGCACATCCATGATGTGGAGCTATTGCTGGATTTTGACCTCCCAACGGGATGTAGCATCTCCGTGCTGCAGGGATGTGCCTACATCCCATCTAGGGTGGGAAGGCATCCTCTATAATACAAGATTTCCCAACTTTCAACCTCAAATCTGGCATGCTTTACTGACAGTGTATGAAATATTAGCTGTTCCTGGAAGTTTTTTTTATAACGGGCATGGGACATGAGGCTGAAGGGCAGGACTCATTCCTGATGGCATCTCATAACCTTCTCCAGTGCTCAAGACTGATGTGGTGACAGCAGGAGAAGGGGAGGCTGCAAGGACCAGGTGGGGACGGGAGCGTAGAGACAGGCTTTAAAACTGCGCTTGAACTGCTTCTGAGTGACAGAGCTGTACGTGGATCCCTCCCCTGGTGTCCCATGGCACACCCCTGACATTTGGGACAAAATCTGATCTTCTCAGTACTATGCTTTCCAAGGGTTGCAAGTGGGATGTAGCAAAAAGACACCAAGGGGACTCCTGCTCACCGATACAAATTAAAGGGTATGTGTCGCCTGGTGGGCAGTCATTGTCCTGCTGATGCTGCAGGACATCTGCTCCCCAGCCCCGTTCCTCCAGCCCTACACATTTGGGGATCGACCAGAGCACACCAGGGGTCCCTTTCTGTCCAAACTCCCATATTTCCTTCCAAAAAGAACTAGGCATGCATAAAGACAGCATGCACTCTCATCTCAGCCCAGCCATTACAGAGGGCTGCTAACGCCACTTCACACTTCCACACACTGATCAAGGTCCCCTCCCAGTCCACCCCCAGAACCTGCTGGGATTATGCCCACTGTTTTAACAGGGGCATCAGCAGCGTGGGCTGCTGCAGAGAAAGACTCCCCACAACAGTGCTTTCCTCCACAGGCACTGTGTAGATAAGATGACTGTTGCTTACTCTTTCGCCTTTCACACCTGGGAAGCCTTTTAGACCCTGCAAGAACATAAAACAAGATGTGAAGATAAATACCAGTGGAGGAAGGTGTTAGGAAAGAGCAGCCTCCACTTGAAGGCAGAGCTGCCTCCAAGGATGGGCTCCACCATGGAGGAGCTGCTGGTGGGACCAGCACAGGAGCCTCTACTCTCCTTTCCTTCCCCCCGAGAGCAATTTGAGAAGAAGTGAATCACACTGGTGCAAAGAGAAAATTAGCCTTAAGCTTCTGCCCACCATTGGGTCTCAGGCACAACTCAGGATCACTTGGTGGACGTATAAATTTAGCCAACGTCCCGCGTTTTGCAAGCCATGTACTGTGATTTTTGTACCCTTAACATCAACGAGATGCGGCCTCCATCTCTCAGAGAGCATAGGGGAAGGGTTGCTCCTGGAGGGTTCCTCATAGGTGGGGGTGACGGGGATCCCCAGATGTCCCCCAGGGCAGGCCAGAGCTGCTGGAGACAGAGCCGGGATGGGAATCACACTTGGAGAACTGAAGAGCCATGGTGGTCACCCCAGGTGTAACCCATTTGCAAAACTGGGGACTGGTGACCTTCCATGAATATGCAGAGAGGTGGCACCTTCCACCTGCAGAACTGGCAGCTCATCACAGGGTGGGCATGGACAGGATAGACAAGGAGGAGGGAGAGCACAGACATTTCCCAAAGGGCACAAAACCTGGGCTTTGCCAGCCCACTGTGCCCTGCGCTGCTGCTCTGACCACTGGGACACATCTTGCAATACCTCATGGTGTAAGGGCCAATCTTGCTGAGAATCAGCCCTTCAGAGATGAGATCTCAGTGTGAAACCTGGTACTGCAACCACCCTTGACCTTCTGAGGAACTTCATAAAGGCCCATCATGCTCGTAATAAAAGATTCATTCCATTAGACATAACAGCGTAATAAATAAAAAGGTGTTTGTCAAAATACCGTCTGTGATCTGCGTCTCCCCTGACTCAGTCCCCTATCAGTGAAAAGGAATTTACAACAGAACAAGACCCTGAAACTCATGCACGCAAGCAGACCTGACAAAGAACAGAGATGGAGTGATATTTCAGGAGGACTTCAAAAGCAGCCTGTAGATGAGTCAGCCAAATGGACAAGAGCATAAAGCAACTGTGCTCTGCATGACACCCTACGTCTCACAGCTGCCTGCAGGTTTTACACTCACTCATCCCAACACAACATCAGAATTCAGGTTCCCAAAGTCTCTATTTCCCACTGAAAGCATCAACCCATTTTATTTTTTTCATTGCTCATGGGGATTTTGCCAGCCCTGGGCCCACTGTTGTCTGTGTTGTAAAATCAGCCCTCCATGCTATTTTAACACTTACCATCGTGCCAGTGGGGCCCCGGACTCCCACGATGCCCTTGTCACCCTGTTAGGATGGAGAGGGGTAGTGATGGCCATCAGCAAAGAGAAATGCAACACGCACAGTCCCAACACCGCAAACCATCCCCCTGGGGATAACAGGAATTAAGCATGCAGAAGCCCAGATCCTAGAAGGAGTTGTCCAACCTCTTCTCTTATACCTCCATCAGGATTAGGTGCCTTAATGCTCCTATGGATCTGGATCAAAGAGCCTAAAGGGCTTGAGATCATCCACATGTCACTGCAGGTAGACACTGCAGTGTTTAGAGAATAATGCTTTGGTCAGATTGAAGCTTCAAGCTTCAGCTTTTCCTCAGTCCCTGAGAGAAACAGGCATTTGTGAGATGATCTGCACCTGATTTAGCATGATATAAATCACTCCAAAAAGGTGTTTCTTCCTCTCTGTTGGTATAGAGAGGCTCTGGTAGGACTAGCTCAGAAAAAGCCATCTGAGGCTGGGTAACCTGGTGTGTCCCTCCCCAAGATGTACTTACATCTGACAAAGGCATTGCAACAGGGGACAGAGATCTGAGATGTTCCTGGGACAGACAGATTTCTTCCCCCTGATTAGAGGGCTCAGTAGCTTCTCTGCACATTCATAACTCATTGCTGAACATGATTTCAGCAGGACTCACCGCAATAAATAAGGCAGCCAGGAATTCACTTGGAACTCATACCATTGACTTTCAGGAGGAAGAGGCCACCAGTCAACTGCTCAACAGTAACTCGTGCCTTTGGAGACCAATGTGAGGCTTAACTTCATGCCCAACTGCGGTTTCCAGATGCTGCAGACCTTGTTCTGAGCCTCCCTTTAAGTGTGCTACTGGCTCCTTATAAACCTTGCTACAAGAGATAGCTGTGCTGGTGAGTCTATGAAGTCCTCTTATGACCTCCCTAGGTAGATCCTACAAGACTTACCTGTCTTTAAGATGCCTAGACTTAGGCATTGTCCTGTGAGGCCAAATTTAGATCTCTCATATAAAGCCAATGTAATCTGAGATTCTGTGATTCACTCCAGATTTATGCTGGAGTCAGAAGAGCGGAAACATTATTTCATCATTTCCTTCAGATAATGAAGCTTGAGCTAGGTTTATCCCAGACCTTTCACAGCTGTTGACATTCTCATTAAGTGTTTTGTCTCAGGGGCCTCATTGAACGGTTCTGCTGGCAGATGGGGAGTTTGTCTAAATGGATTGCAGCATAAAATCAGTTTATTCTTGGAACAGCTGCAGAAGCAGCAAATTGAAACATGGCCTCTGATTACGACTCAAGAGGGTCTCCCTGGGGTCTTTCACAGAAGGAGACCAAAACTTCTCAGCAGCGTGAGGAAAAGTGAACATTGCTGCTCCAAGGATGATGGGGGCTGGTTTCCCTCTGCCAGGACAACAGGAGAGAAGAGGGGAATGAGGATAAAAAAGCTGGAGGCAGATTTCTGAAGGAATGAGCTTGAAGGTAGCATCCCCAAAGCATACAAAACCGAGGTGGTTCCTCACCAAGCTGCTAGGATTAAAACACACAGATGTAGAGGTGTAGATATTGCCTTCAATGCTCCCATCTAGCCAGTGAAAACACAGCCAACACAGTCAGTGGAGCAGGATTCACTTGGCTAGTGTGATCTGTAATGCTTGAGGGTGTCTAATTATGGAGGGGATGCTAATTGCAACCTGTGGACAGGTTCTGGTCAGTGCCAGCTCCAGCTGGGCATAGCAGTGTCCATAACTTCCAAATCTGGCTGGTGAAAAATTAAGGAGGGCTCTGAAATCAGCCCTTTAGTCATCTTCTGAGATGGGTGAGTGGGAGGTGATGGTGTAAAGCTGCCTCAAAAATAGGGTAGGCTGCAAGAAGCCAAGCCAGGAACATTTATGGAGGGACCTACCCTGGGGCCAGGCAGTCCGCGGGGACCTCTTGGGCCAGCTGCTCCAACGCCGATTTCTCCCTGCAGATCAGAGAATCCCAGAGGTCTCATTCGGAGCAAGGACACCACATCACATGATTGCTGATTAGTTTGACCATGATTTAAAAGTCACAGAAAGAGTCAGGAGACTCTCTTCCCTTGACTTTCTACTGCTCTCTCTGGAGGATGCTCCAGCAACCATGGGGAAGAAGGGCATGAGGGTGGAAGAGGGATGAAGAAGGGAAGAGGAAGAGGCTGGATGGGGTCAGGGATAAGGAGCCAGGGGAGGGTAGTGGGCTGTGCCATTGCCACTCCAGGATGTCAGCTACTTGTGACCAGGTTGGCACTGACCTTATTGCCTTTGGGTCCAGGTGTTCCAGGAATCCCCTGTAGGACATGGAAAACAAAACAGAAGGGAGGACCTTGCTTTGCAAGTCCTCAATGCTCTCCTGTCCCAGTGCTCCAAGAGTGTGAAAGCACAGCCCAGGTACCAGGGCCGCAACCTCTACCACAGCCATCCCTCAAAAGGGATGCTCCCCTCAAAAGCCCACTGCTCAAAAGACACAGGGGCAATGTACAAAAGTCACCTCTTTTCCTGGGGATCCTGATGGTCCTGCAGGCCCAGCAAATCCATTCCGGCCTCTCTTCCCACGTTCCCCCTTGAAAACAAAATCCTTTAAGGAGAAGAAGACCCTGATGGGAAAGGTTCTGCTTTCCCCCATCCAGACAGAAAGCAGGAGCTGGTGCCCCCAGATGTTCCCTGCACTGGCAGCAAGCAGGAGGAATAGCCTCCTTGTGTGGGCCTCTTGTTTTTGGGAGAAGGGACTCCAGCTACACCGAGACCCTGAGTTTAGGCACATTGCTGTCCCCCACCTCACCTCCAGCTAAGCCTCCATGTCCCTGCAATGAGACTTACCCATTGCTCCCTCTGTTCCCAGGGGCTAATGACCCCAAAACCCCTTGCTGACATCCCCTGTGCTATCACCACCCCTTTTCTTCCCAGTCATCTCATCAAGTCACATCACTAAGTTTAAAAGAACAACAACAGGTCCTCACCTTGCTTGGATCTCCACTGCTTTTTTTTTTTTTTTGAACTTGAAGGACATCCCCTTGTACCAAATCTTTGTCCTGTTTTTTCCCCAACAACATCAGCTGGTCTCATAAATGCTGTTACCTCTCCTTCTGCAACCAGACTTTGTTCCTGCTTCTCTTCACTGACTATGTACAGGCTCAGGGTCTGGAGACCTGGATAGGTGGGGGCTTGACCCACAGTGGACACCCAGCGAAGACAGTCTCAGTAGGGCCATCGTTGTTCTCACCTTGAGGTGGCTAACACAACACATGCTGTCCCCTCACTGCACACCACCTACCTTCTGTCCTGGCATCCCGGGCAGACCTGGAGCCCCTCTGTCCCCCTGTGACCCGGGGGTGCCGGCATTGCCGCGAATGCCCTGGATGCCCTGAGCTCCTGGAGGTCCTGGTGCCCCTGGCTCACCCTGTTGAGTGAATCACAAGGAATTTGGATCTTAGGTGGGATTAACTGCCCCCCTAAAGGTCCTGGAGAAAGCCTGGGGTGTCTCCTTGAATTCACATGACCAGTACACAGAACTGGGGACACCCTCTCCAGCCCTGGTCCATAAGAGAGGTCCTAGGGCTGGAGAAAGGGCTGTACCATGGCTTGCTAAGTGGGGAGCCCTCACCTGCAGACCTTCAGAGCTCTCCAGTGAATTCAAACCCTGCAGACCTGCAACATCCCAAGGGATCACAGAAACGCATCTCTGCTGAGACCACAATTCCCTAGATTTTTTTCACAGTCATATTTCACAGGCTGATCTAGTTGATGTCCCTGCTCATTGCAGGGGGTGTTGGACTAGATGACCTTTAAAGGTCCCTTCCAACCCAAACCATTCTATGATTCTATGATTCTATGATATTTATTCTCTGGACCTCACCTGCTTTGAAATGGCCCTTTGGAGGACAAAGAGCACTCCCTCTGTCCCAGACCCATGTGATGGTGTTCCTGCCTTCCCAGGCTGGGACTGGCTTTGGTGCTTTATCTTTGTAGCCCCAGTCAGTTCTGTGCTCCACACCCAGCGGTGGAAAGCATGGACTACAAAGAGAAAGACCCAGAAAAAAACAAGTGAGATCCTATCTAGAAGAGAAGAAAGGCTTACCTTAAATCCAGGTGGCCCAGCCTGACCAACAGGACCTCTGAACCCAGTTCCTGGTTCTCCCTGTGAAGAGAAGGAGGTCAGGAAAAATCAAGATCAATCCTTCCACTGTGGGCCCATCAAAATGAGAGCTTGCTTCATGCTGCTCCCTGGACACCCAGCTGAAGTCCCTCAAAGCTGATCCTACATTGAGTGTTTCTACAGAGGCATCACTGACCATCACATCTCCTCTAGATGATGGGAAGTCTTATCTGACCTGGAGAGACAAAGCTGCCAAGAGCATTTAAAAAGCTTTAGAAAACAGGGAGCTGAGTTGCAGAAATATTACTGGAGATGGTATCAGAGGACTCTGGGAGAGACTCTCATCTTCTGACATTACTCATTTATAAGGTGGGTGTCCTGTCTATGTGAGCCATCTGGAGTCTGTCCCTAGTCAAGAGAGAGGTGCTGGGTCCCCAGCGAGTGACTAGCCACACTGAGCCCACATCTCAGGAGGTTACTTGGACATCTCCCCCTGAGATGGGGAGGTTAGGTACGGCAAAAGGAGGAGGGAGAGCAGGAGGCTAGCTCTCACAGCGTAAGAAGAGACACACCTGACTGTGGTACCAATGCTGTTCTTTACCTTTTGACCATTTTCACCTCTGTCTCCTTTGGTGCCCTATGAAATAAAGAGAGAGTTACTAAGCCTGTGCAAGAGGTCCTGTGAAGCACCACCTCAGTACAACCCTGAGAAAGAGCAAAGGTTTCCAGTTTTGCTCATAGCCTACAGCAGCATGGAGCAACTGGCACCTCTGACCTCCACCTCTTTTCCCCAGGGGAGGTGAGCAGTGGCTGCATGGCCGGGGAAGAGCCAAATGCCCTAACACGGAGACACACTGCTCTCAGGAAGTAGATGGAGTACTGGGTTGACCCAGCAGATTTTGACTATGGCAACCTCCAGTGCTGGATTTGGGCCACTTAGCTGGTAACGCTGTCCTGCTCCAGCTGCTGATACCGACTCCACAGCTCACCTTTTCTCCAGGTTCCCCCATCTCCCCAGGCTGCCCCTGCAAGACAAAAACCATCCACCTTCCAGCCACCTCCCCTCCCTCTCTCCTTTCTCATGCCTGTGTCCCCACGATGCTGCACTACACAGATGTTTAAACGGTAGCCCATGCGAAGTACCCCTTCCCCATCGGGCTGTGTCTTTTAACAACAACCCTGCCTTGTCTGCCTTTCTCCTGAATATCTGGGTCCCACCACCCCGGATCTGCCACTTGGTCCCTATAAGCCTTTGCTGCCAAAAGTGTTCATGAAATGGTGTTTTGTGGGGCCCTTCTTCCATCCCTGTCCTTGTGCCAGGGCTGGCTTTTGCTTGTCTGTCACCTGGTTTAGTTCACTGATCCAGCAGAAAATGAACATTATTAAAAAAAACCTGAATTTTTACATTTACTCCTGAGCGCATGGCAGATGCGTGTTAGCATTGCTGGAAGGGAGGGAAAAGAAACACGCAGCCAGGTTCAGGGATAAAAGTGGGACTGTGGCAATCCCAATTTATATCAGCACAGTCTCCCATAGACCTTGAATGTCCTCTCCACCAGCATGTCCACAGCTGCCTCTCCCCTTCCAGACCCTCTTAGCACAGAGAGCCTTCTCCTGGTCTCAGAGGCTGAGGCCAGAAAAACAGTATCACTACCTTTTCTCCTTTGTCTCCACGGGCTCCTGGAGCTCCCATTTCTCCCTGGAAAACAACAGGCAACATCTTCAATTGCAAACATGCATTACTACATTTCTCCTTCCCTCTTTGGACCAGGAGGGTACTGCCCTTGTTCCTGCACCAGCTTTTGGCAAACCTCTGTGGAGGAACCCCTCATCTCCACCACTTGCATTCCCAAATCAGATTTGGCATATCCCTGACCCCCTCCCTCCTATCCTGCGCAGTGGAAATGTAGAGAGAGAAAATATAAATTGCAGAGTAAGTGCCAGGTATGAGTGGTAAGCTGTGGGTCTCCCTGCCCCAGACTACTGCAGATGTTAAAAGATGCCATGAGTTTAAGGGAGATGGGAGAAGTTCACAGAGGAGAGATTAAGGATCCCCAAAACACAAACCCTATGTTTGGATCAGCTGTGAAAGGTTCAAGCCTGGGATTTCTGCTCATTACCAATGGTTTAAACTGTTGATTACTACCCCTTGAACCCACTGGCTGGGCCAATTTTCGCCCATGATTCCTCAGCCTCCAAATGAGACTGCTCTGGGAAGATGGATCACTGTCCTGCCTCCTCCCAGCACTGTTGGGTATCTGCATTAAAAGGTGAAACAAAAGCACTGACCTTTTGGCCATGGGAGGGTGGATCTGCTGGGCCAGTATCCTCCTTCTGAAAAGAAAAGCATGTACAGAGACGGGCTTGGATGCAGCGTGATGGGAGAAAGAACCAGCTGCATCTTCACCGCACGCAGCTGCGATAAGAGGACTACAACATGAATGCTGTACCTTAATTCTCCTCGGGTGATGAGGGCCTGGGTATGCCTTGAATTGAAAAAGAAAAGAGGAAAGTGGGAGAGCAGTTGGAGATATGTTTCACCCCTAAGCCAGTGAAAAGACATCTCTGAGCAGCAAGATGTTAGGCAGCAAGTGGAGAGGCTGGAGGCATCTTGTAGGGAAGCCGTGTGTTACCAGGGATCATGAGACCCCCATCGAAGTACCCCTGGTTGGATATAGGGTGGCCTCCAGGCTCCTTCTGATCTGCTCCAGCCCAGACGGGACATCTGAGAGTTGGTGCTGTCCATTGCATATGGGCTGCCAGGGTTCGTGAACCAAGAAATGCCTCAGTACCAGGCTTTTGGCAATGGCACAGATGTCCCACCTTAACCCTGGCCCTTTGCGGAGGGCTATGAGAAGAGATATGTTTTCTCATGGCGTGGACAAGCTCAGCTCAGTGCTGCCATTCCTCCTGAGAATGCAGGGTGAGAGGCACTCACCGTTTTCAAAGAAATTAATTCAAACTTAGGGGAAATCTGTTGTTCAGAATTTTTCATCCCTAACTCCTGGAAATAGGTCTTTCTTAAATTTTGTAAAAATCAACTCTTTGCGCTTTCCATTTCTGGCATATTGTGTTAAAGTTAGCAATGTAATTGTGCAGATATGTCAGAGATGTATGTGTTTATAAACACACACATATATTTGCACATTTAAACACACATACAAATATCTTCTACGCTCTCAGGACACAAAACACCCTTCAGTTATGCTGCTTTCCCCATGAACCAGGTTATTATGTTCCCTCATTGATTAAATTTGATTTTCCCCACTTCTGTTTTCTGAGCATCACGTTTCCCTTGCCAGATACAGGGAGAACAATCTGCTCTGCCAAGAAAAACAGCTTCTTCTGCAGCTGTTTCTTGCTTTATTTATTAACATTTATCACCAACCTTTCACTTCCCCTCTACATTCATTATGACTTTGCACAAGTGGGCAACCGGGGTTCCCCTTGTGTCCATGTGTTTGAAAAAACCCTTCTGTGGGGTCTTCACTCACCACGGATCCCGATGGGGATTTCTGAGGTCCTGGGGCACCAGGGGGATGAACCTGTGATGCAGCGAATAAGGAAGGGTCGCCGCTTCCTCCTGGATCATGCCGTTGGCTCTGCTCTTGCACACAGGCCAGTCCAAAGCCACCGCGGTGAAACGGGGTCTTTACCATGTGTCTCTCGTGATCGGCAGATCTCCTGGCTCTAACGTGCCTTGGCAGTGCAGAGCCATCATCTAAATCCACATTTTCCTGCGGAAAGGGAAACAGCATCCTGCTGAACAACTACTATTATATATATAGTAATAATAATATATGTATTATTAGCACAGTGCAATTAATTTACTTTTATTTCAAAGAATAAAAACCACCTAAAATATTGCAACTTTGAACTTTAAATGCCTCCCTGCACCAGCCATGTCTGGGCAACACACCTGCTATGCATTTGATTTACCCAGTATACTGGAATGGAATAACACAATATTAATGCCTGTTAATGTCTACACGTTAACCTGCCACTTGGTGATGTTTGCAGTGCTCATGATTTTGGCCAATATATAAAGTACACACAGTAAAACTTGTACAAATAGTTACTGGCCTGGATCACAAATTGTTTGTTCTTTTCCATATTAGCAACGGTAAATTATCTGCTTGCTGCTGTAAAAATTATAATATTCCTAGCTGGTGGATATCTCAGTGTACAGCAATTATTCCCTGAACCACACAGTGGAAGCACTGCAGTGTAGCTTTGGTGAATATTTTGATATGAAAGCAAAAAAGCAGCGAATTGATGAATTGATTTATAACAGAAGCAAGCTGGGCACCTCCAAACCCCAACCCTGAGACCCGCCAGGAGCACACGAAGGAGACGGAAAAAATCAGGATGGGGTACAGTTATTTAGCACTATTCCCACATTTTTTGTTGCAGAAACAAAGATCTGGATTCATCTCATTTAATTTCACATAGAAGTATGTGTTGAGACTTTCAGATGGTTAAAGTTAAGGGAAAGTAAATCCTAAATGAAGGACTTCCAAGAAATGCTGGTTAGTCCAGCTGTGGACAATACGCTGTCAGGTTTTCAAGGATGATAGTCCTGTTTTGCTGGATTTTAACTACAAGCTGGATGATAGTTTCATCTAGTGGCTAATGAACCCAGGAAGTTTCTGACTCACCAAAATACGTAAGGAAAAAAAAGAATTTATTTTGGTCCAATTAAAATTGAAATTCTTTATTGAAACATGGCGAGGAGACAGGAGGAGGAATAAAAGACAGGTCAGTGATGTGGGACACGCTAGAGAAACATCTCCCAGGCGTACACCGAGGTGATCTGGGTGGATGAGATCGCACCATCAGGTGAGACCACGTGGACGTTCCCATCCATCCTGCTGCTCTTTAGCACGGGTCCATGTTCAATTTGCAGACGTGTGAATAGCGTCACAAGGCGGCGGCGAGGCAAAGCCAAGGGTTGGCAAGACCTTGCCGAGGTTTTGAGGGCGACCCGTATGCACGTGATCTCATAAAGCTGCCGCTTACTGGGGTGGTGGGAAATTGCAGAGGGTAATAACTCTTCTTCATTCTGCGATTCCTCTGCAATTTTAGCAGTTTCCTGCTCTGAGATGCCAGCAATAAGGCACCTCAAAGAAAAGTAGGGAGGCTGCTGCTTTCTAAAGGAATGATTTACTGATGGCAGGTGGCAGTGTAAAAAAGAAAGGAAAAGAGAGAAGGAAGAAAAGGAGGAAAGGAACAGATAAAATTAGGACAGGAAAGAGAAAAATGGAAGTGAAAGGGGGAATAAAAAAAGTATTCCTGTGAAGAAAGAGGTACAGGAAAGAGAGAAATAGAAAAGGCCAAGAAGCTATCAGGTAGGAAAATTCAGTGACTATGGGTTTATCCACATGGAGACAACCAGAGGCATTTATCTGAATTAACTCTGAAAATGAGTAAGCTTAACTGGAGGGGATTTGGGAGATGGAGGAGGCAGGAATTGGCCGGTACGGTCTTGTAATGCCAAAGAAGTGGCTCATCCACGGAAAGAGTAACCAGCCACCGCTTCTTGCACGGGCATGTGTCCCTGGGCTCATCCTCCCTCTCTATATCAGTTAATTTGCTTCCCCCATTAACTCCTGCCAGCCAGAAATTGCACCTCCGAGATTAAGCTCTTGGACTATTACAGGCTGTTTCTCTCTAGGGCCCCGTGAACCTTTTAACAGGTAAAATTCATGATTACAGCTGCTGCTGACGGGAAAACAACCGGCTCTATTTTGCTCCCTTTGCATCACCCTCCGCTGAGTTCAGTTTGGCTGCGGGAGCTGACAGAGATGGGAGGATGCAGGAGCTGCAGGGAGAGAGGAGCTGCTCCTGTTTCCCTGCCTTTGGACCACACTTTTCCCTCCTCTTGAGGATAAAGGGGATTTTATGCCAAATGCAACTGGGGAAAACACCCTGGGGTGCAGATCCTATTGTGCTGGGGGGGTTTGAAGTGCCCTAAAAACTTGTGGCAGCTGTTCCACTTTTGCAAATGCCCCTACCAAAACAGGGATCATCGGACATGAGAGCAGGAAGGGTGGTGCCATCTGCCCATCTTTCAAACAACTCTTAATTTGTTGGGGAATGCTGTAGGCTGGGATTCAGAAAAAGGTGTCTGGCAATACTGGGTTGCAGGATTACACCAATAATTATTGCCAAACACCGAGGTGCAGCATCACTGTTGGACGGCACTGATATTGCACGCACTAATCTACAGGGCTCTTGAACACCAGCCCCAACAGGGCAGGAGATCATCTCTATAAACCCAAAGCGCAAACTTTCCCCCAGCCCCGTGCTCTGCTCCTGATAACTCAGGCAGCGACAGACGGGGAATCGCTGCCTTGTCCCATCTCCCTCCCACCTGCTCCCGGGGTTAATCAGCTTGAGTTCTAATTTCCCATTTGAATTATAAGTCTTCAGTTTCCTCCCTCCAGCTCTCCTGCCTTTCACCACAAGATTAAAGAGCCCTTTAACATGTGGTATCTCCTCCCTGCAAAAGCTCTTCAATGCAGAAATCAAGTCATCTCAGGCACCCTGAGTTTGGCTAAAAAATGTCTGGTCTTAGGTCTCTCGTGATTAAATGAGCCTGGAAGCCAGATGGGAATCAGTTTTGTGGCTCTGCCCTGCATTTCCCATTGGGCTTTAAAAAAAACATGGCATCCCAAACGGGACATAGAAGAGTGCTTTTGGTCCTTGGGATGCAGGGATTAAATTAATTGCTTACACCCCTGATTACTGAGGACAGTTGTCCTTTCTGCCCAAATGTCACATTTGGCATAGCCACGCCATCCCTTTTCCTTCCCGGTGCCATGGCCACGGTGTCTGGGCACAAGGATGCATTTAGCTCCCAGAGACCAAACAAATAGGGGTCACTCCTGTTTCATCGAGGAAGAAGATGCTGTGTCTGTGGTGGGTTTGATTTATTAAATTATTCCACGTAGGGGCATGTGTGAAGCCTTGAGGAGTCTGCTCCTAAAAGGCATCCAGCAGGGCTAAATTCCACAGTTTCAAATGGAGCCACAGATTCGGGACCCTCCCAGTTTCATGGTCTTCGGGTGCAGATCCATATGGACTGAACTCTACCTGCTTTCAAGAGCGGACCACCAAAAAGCTCCCACCTCATCCAGGGTCCTTGCAGCTCAATCCCACAAGAAATGAGGGGGTTTGGGCTCCATCCTTTGTGCTTCCAGGTCTCTCTCCAGTTTAACTATGCCCGGCCAAGGGAAATGACACATCCAGGAGGAGAAACAAAGCTGATAGATGCTCATGGCACAGGCCACCGTCTCCAGAGCTGCAGCTTACACACATACACGCGTGTGTGTGGGGTGTGTGCGCGTGTGTTTGTGCCGGGAGCCCTCTCGTGGCTGCTGTAACACAGGTTGTTCCAGCTTCGTGATTCAGTGTGGTGTTAATTTGCGGAGCCAGCTGGGAGATGGCTAAAGCGATGGGAGCAGAAGCAAGTGTTCAGAAGACTGCCTAAATCAGAGCGGGATTTCCTCCAACAGGGTCTCCCCACTTTGAGCTACAACCTCATTGCTATTCCTAGAAATATCCTTGCTAATGCTGTTCCTAGGAGTAACCGTGCCTGTAGCTGCAAGTAAACATCCAAGGGATTTTTCGGTTCGCTTTTTAAGGCTGTCTCTGAGTATTTTCAAAAAGAGCATTCCCTCCATCACACAGGAGCACACCAGTTTGCAAAGGTGTTAAAATAGCACTGGATGAATGTATTTTCCCTCTCTCCATCACTGGGGCTAGTGTCACTCAATGCATGGTGTTGGGGTAGGATCTCCCAGCTAGGCTGGACTGTGCACTTGTGGTTACAATGATGTTCAAACTGGAGAGTGCTGGGTTTGGTACATGGCAATGGAGCATGGTTTGGACTCTTAAAAGAAAATGCATGCCGAAGAGGGCAGAGAAAAAAAGAGTGAAATGGGATGTTAGGGCTCAGACCCACACTGCAGCAACACCACAACTTATTGCCCATCAGCTGAGCTGCGATCACTACTTCTACCAGCCTGGATGCACCCTCCAACTTGGCTGAAGATGATATAATGTGTCTTAGAGGGTACGTACACATGCACTTGTAAAGCAGCTCCAGCTCCTGGCTATAGAAGAAACCTCTCTCTTTGCTACTGCCCCTCAGCTGAGGTGCAGTAACAAACCACTTCAACTTTTTAACAGGCAAATGTCTTGCAGACCTTGAAGGAAGAGGTAAGGTGAGTCACCCCGCATCATTTTTCCTCTGGGACAGTCACCTTGGCTCAGCTGACCCATAAAGGCTTGTTACATTACAATTTGCTCTTGTCTGTGAGCCCTTAAAAAGGAGGAAGTCCCCAAATTCCTGCTCAGACCCCAAATCCTCCTCTTTTAGGGAGTCAGACTCTGCACTCCAGAGCTAGGCTCAGGAGGGTGCATACCAGGGTCTAAAAGACTAATGCTGTGCAGGGAAACTAAGGGTCTATGGACTGAGACATCTGTGAAAAGTAAGAAGGAAAGGAAATATCTTGTCAGGGTCATATCTTAAATTCACAGTCTGGGGTCTGTACTGTCCCTGGAGTATTAAAAGTCTGATTTTAAAAAGTATTGAGCCCCAAAGAATAGGATGGATGCTGAGGCCAGATGGATTCAGATTAGAAAGAGATTGTCCATTTTTACCCCAACAAAGTGGGTAATTAATGAACAAAACATTTGCCAAGGGCTCTGGGGGGGTTCCCACTTCCCTGCCTGTATGCAGAGGACAAGGTTGGCCATCAGCCTCCCACCCAGGTCCCATGTCCGAGCAGCGGTTTACTCTGAGGATGTGAGGGACCTGTCCCAGGACTCAGAGCACTGGGTGGGAGATGTGCATCCCAGTCCCTTCCAGTCTATCACTTATCTCCACGCTGGTCTACTGCCCAGCACTGCTGGGGAAGACGTACGTGGCTGGTGTCCTGCTGTGGTTGTCCTTCCACCCTCTCCTCCCAGGACTCGGGAAGCTCCGTGGACTGGCCTCCTTGAAGATCATCTTCTGGGTGTGGTGGGGGCACAGCCAAGCTCTGCAGAGGGTGGTAGATGAGTGACAACACAGTCTCACTAATTACCAGTGTGGAAGATGGAAAGCAAGACCCTTTTCTGGGCTCTGACACTGATTCATGCAGACATCCTTACCCTTTCTCTAACTTAGCTTTTCACTTCAGTAAAATAGGGGCAAAACTCACAGAACTGCAAGGATTTGTCCAATCAAGCTTTGAGAAATGTAACCACTTTGCATCTACTAAATAAGCACAAACAAAAAAGTAATTAAAAGTCCCTGAACAGGCATTTACATACACTGCTGAGAGAAGTGTTTGTCCCTCTTGAGTCTCTCTCCTTCCTTCTTTCCTCAGATATTTTCTCCAAGTACTCAGGAGGGTTTCCTAGGGGCTGGTACTCAGGTTCAGAACCACCAGCAGATGGACCCTGTGGAGACCAAAGAAAGTTACTGCTTTTCGTACGTCAGGACATCATCCACAATACACTGCTTTATCAACACTGCCATTTATTCAATAGCATGCTCAGAAACAGCAAGACGAGGCTGGAGAGCCAAGACCCTTACTTGGGAAGTGCCAACAAGGATGGGCTGGGGCAGCCTGCAAGGATCCCTGGTGGGTTGGAGGGCTGCTTTGACCCCTTCACTCCCATCTCTCTGGTTGAAGTCCAGCCCAGACAGACTGGCCCAGATGAGCAGAGAGGTCCCCAACCCTTTCTGCCAGATGGGGTTGGGCTCCCAAAGCCCAACAGAGACAGCTTTGGTGTCTCTGTACCTCAAATCCCAGCACTGCTGGCTCGAGGGTTGCTGGCACACACCCAGTTTGTGTCTCTTGGTGCAAACACATCTACTGGCGAGCACTTCACCCCCTCTCAAGCCCCTAAAATCCTATCATCCAGGTTGCAATGTTCCAGAAAAACATGTCTCACCCGAGATCACAGCAAGAGCCTGGAGCTGAGGGGGGATGAGCCTGTCTCACCCTGTCTAAGTGCCTGAGCAACTGGGTCATCGTTGAACCAACCACAGAGGAAGATAAAATCATCAGGAGCTGGCTCCAAACACCCCTGCACCTCTTGTGCTCCAGTTAGAGACAACATTTCCTACCAGTGACCAACAAGGGTTTATGGAGAGTGAGTCACTTCTTGGTTGTCATAAAAAGAGGATGAGAAAAGCCCCACCGCAGCTGCAGGCACTATTTCCTGGACTATCCCTTATCAGGACTGTCTAGTATGGACAAATTAACATCCGTGACTCCTCCAGCAGCTATGAGAGGTGACCTGGATACAGCCCTCTGATGTTATTCCTGGAGGTGTGCTGTATCACACTGGAAATTGGATCCAGCATGGAGATTAAGCCTTAACATTGCTAATAAATTCCTAATGCCCCTAACACAAGCTATCTGTTATAATTGCAAAGGATGCAGGTGACTAGATTATGCCTAGCAATTAGCCTGGTTACTCAAGCAAACAAGGGCTGGAGTCATGGCAGGGACTCCTCTCTTGGGCAATCTCAACCCAATCTGACAGCAGGATTGGATCCATCTCTACTGGGGCAGGAGAGATGCACCTAGATTACAGCTTCCGAGTAAGAAGTTGCAGGGTGAGTTCAACAGATAACCAGAATGGGGATGGCTTGAAACCAGCCCAACCTGTGCTGGTTTTTGCTCAGAAGACAAGAAGGATGGAGAGGAAGGGAGGAGAAGGATCAGCAGGAGGCATCACTGGAGCACAGGCTGGGAGCTCACAGGCAGCCAGTACACATCGGATGTGCAATCTCTTAATATTATTGCTGCAGCAGACCAGATGGACAGGAGCACAGATCTACATAACTACACTCCATCTGCTCCGCTGTTTATTTTCACCTTAGGGAGTCCTCCAGACATTGGCACACTAAACTGAACCTCCACCTCCAGGCTCTGTGCTTCTTCTGTCACCTCCGTGCTGGCCAGGGCATCATGAGAAGTATCAAACACCAGTGAATCCTGCAACATCAAAAAAAGTGAGTCAAGGTGGCCGAGATGAACCTGAGCTCCCAGGAACCACACATGCGAAAAGCTGGATCCTGACGCATTATTTCTGCCCACTGCCCTGTTTCTCCAGCATGCTCTGTCCCACCTGCTGGCCTTCCCAAACCAGAATGGATTGAGTAGCCAGCAATTCCCTGATAGCCGTCACCTCCAAGCCTTCTGCCAAGCTAGTCCTGCTTCCCTGGGACCGTTCTTGGTTTTGAGGCTGCCCTCATGATCGCTTCTCGTGCTTTCAGCTGCTTTGCTCCCCTCGCACACCCACCACTCCAGCAACCCCCAGCCCTCAAAGGGCACAAGTAGGCTGATGGCTTTGGAGGACGACTTCCAGCTACCTCCATCAACAACAAGGGTTGACCGATTCCTTTATTTCCACTGAAAAAAAAGCATGCATTGCAATCCCATCAGTTTAAGCTGAAGATCCAAGATCCTGGTGCGAGCCATTAGCCTCTTCCAGCTTAACTGTTTCTTACAGTGGCTGCAAGTCACCATAACCTCCCTGATGACAGAGGTAACCCTGAAGCCTTCAATGATTCATTTCTGTTTCTCTCTCATTTCCTTCCAGGTCTGTCTGCCCCCTGAGGATGACAGATGACAACACTCACACCATGCTTGGTGGCATGCAGAGGTACCTGCTTTCTCCTGGAGGTCTTGCTTGTCCTGGAGCCACCCAGCTGCCGCACCAGCCCGTCCAGCCCGTCCCGCAAGAGTGCATTGGAGAGGTCCTTCAGCAGTGCCAGCTGCAACCGATGGAGACCATTAAGGCAGTAGTCCAGTGCCACCCTCCTGTTCCTGACAGGAAGGTGTTCCATGACAGTGCAAGTGCAGCCACCCCAAAACAATGTCTGATGCATTTCCAGTGGGGCTCACAGGGCACCTGGTGAAGCGATGTGTCCTGACAGCCAATGGCTGATTTAAATACAGGTGTCTATGGTTTGGGCATCTAAGAGCCAATCGATGGTCCTTACGTGGTAGCTCAACCCATCCTAAGTAAAACCCCTACATTTGAGCAGATCAGTCAGTCCCTCACCTCCCTCGGTCACATCTCCAGAGCTTACAGAAAGGAGCTGAAGGTAACAAGCACAACTATAAGTACCTGCCTGGTAGACACTAAAAGCTGAGCCTCATCACACTTCCTGAGCTTGATGACAACCTTGAAAGTGGAGAGGGAGGCCACCAGTCTAGCACAGCTGTATTACACAGTGATTATTCACTATTATTTGTGTTATGAGCTAAGGAACAACCCAAACTGGACTTTGCGCTAAACAGGACACACAGCATGGCCAAAGCACGCAGAGGGCTGTGTGGGTTTCCTCTTGCTGGCTGTGCAGACCCAGTGTTGAAGTACAAGCCATCCCAGGTGGTAGCACCAAGCTCTGAATGGGTATTTGCCAAGTCTCAATGTCACATGGGCCTCAAAGCCACCATCCATCCCATGACATAGCAGCAGAAAAGCTGTCCAAGAAGCATTTAAATATACATGGTAAGCTGTAAAAGGAAATGTAATAACCCTGTTTTCTTGTGAGTGCCAGTGCTGGACCTGGGGGACCACACAGAGTCTCCAGAAGGCCAGAGGGAAGAGATGACAAAGCTTAATTACAATCACCTTGGCAGAAGGAAGGTCAAAGGAAGGCGTTACCTACCTTGATACCATTTGCTTCAAAAAGTCTCTCCAGATCCTGCAAGAGGAAAGAAGGTTCAGAACTTCTCCTCCTCTCTCCTCCAGCCCAGGAAGCTGGTCCTGCATGTGGCAGTGGCTAAGCCTGGGGGCACCCATCGGGTCCCCTCTGCCATCTCAACCCCAGGCAGAGAGGGAGGTCTTTCCAACATTAATATGCTCTATAATTTTTATTTTATTTACCTCCATTTCCACTCCTTTGCCTGGTGGACCGGGTTCTCCCTTCAAATGAACAAGAACGACTCATTAATTAAGTTATTATTCTGATGACCAGCAAGAAGAGGAGCTCTGAGGAGGGACAAGAGTCACATATCTCTGGCCCTTACTCTGCTACCAGCCTGCTCAGTGACCCCAGACAAATCCTCGTCGGCTCAGAGAGAGGGGCTGAATCCCACCCTGCTCAATGGGCTCCTTCACTCCTCCATTGGACACAGCTGCTGGCTGCATTTTGTAGGGCAGGCCTGGACCAGAGCCAGACATGAACATCATCAAAGCAGGATTTGGACCAGAGCTTTGCATCATCCCCTTCTCCATTTCTTGGCAACGCACAGTGTGTGAAGAAGCAAAGGTTTCTGAGGCCCCCTCAATGCTACCGATGCTGTCACTGCTGTGGCAGCTGTGCAGAGGTAGCAGCAGGGAGGAGGACGGCCAAGGTGCCCCCATGGTTGGTGGTCCCTTCTGGAGGTGGCTGTGGTCCCGGTGGCCCTCCGTACTGCCACACGCAGTCCAGGTCAAATATCTCCAATAGGTTGGACTGCCAACAACAAGTCCCATGCAGGGGCTGTCCGTCTCTTCTTGCCCACCATGGTGTGGTTTTCCAGGTGAGTGATCCTGGGCCACCGTTGCGAATGAAACGGTGGATGAGCTGCAACGGCTTGGGAAGTCCAGTGGTGGGGTGAGGAACATCTGCTGAGGTGGGGACTGACCTGCCTCTCTGACGGGCTTCATTTCACTGAAATCCGGTTTCTGTATCGACAGATTCCGGTGGAATGAAGGGCGCCAGGAAGGCCCTGACAGTGCTGCATCTCCATGCCAAGGTGTGCTTTGGGGGTGCACTAGCTGAACTGGGTACATCTGAGGCACAGCCCATGCATGTCACCTGGATGAGTCCTTGCCTTTGCAAAGCCCTGGATCGTGTGCTGATCAGGAGATCCACCTGTACTCGCTGATGCTGCCTTCTGCGGCATTTTCCTCTCCATTACGTGAAGGAGTTGGTCCTACCTCTAAAAATCTCCAGATGTGTGTGGTATCAGAAACCTTTTCTCCTTCCATCACTTTCTGATATGCTCTTCAACTTGCAGGGGGAAAAGAAAGGAAGAAGACATCCCTGAACATTTTAGAAATTTAACCTGTCTGGCTCCTGAACTTCTTCCTGCCTAAATGTTGTGTATCTGCTTAATCAAGTTGTAGGACTACAGCATCACTGTGACCACAAGTTTACGAGCCCAGCTCAGAAACTCTGCTTCGAAAACCCAATCTTTTTGGGGGGTCAGAAGAGATCTGAGATGGGTGCTCTTCCCCCCTGGCCAGCCCAACACAATAGCACCAACACAAAGATGCCGCCACATATTTGGGACATACCTTTGGGCCTGGAGGACCTCTTTCACCTTTCAAGCCATCCTTTCCACGATCCCCCTGTAAGCCAGCAGGAACACATTAGTTCTTCATCCCCTTTAAAATTCCCAGTGGAGATGCTGGTTTCATCATGCACTGTGATATTTCTTGCACACTGGCCCCAGACTAACATCATCTTTTCCACATGGACCAACCAGCCTTTTCTTGTAACTACCTCACTGATTCACAAAATTAGGTTAAATTTGGAGCAACTCTGCTCTTCACTTGAAACATGCTGCTTAAATAATCACATATTCAGCTTCAACACACATCTTCTCCAGCAAGGAGGAGATCTTACCTTGTCGCCTTTCAGGGTGATGGTGTTCTCCAGAGAAGACATCTGCAAAAAAAATGGAAGAAACCTTGCTCACAACGTGAATGATGATGCCTTTGATACAAGCTCTCACCTTCATGCGTCTTTTATTCCCATTAGCCCTTATCCATGGGCACAGAGCCAGCTGCTTTCTCCCAGATCAGCCAGCAACCTAAACCTGCTATGTTTGGACTCAAACTAAGAGGGAGCTGGCGCAGCATCTTTGCTTTCACAGGTAAGAGATTCAGCGTGGCTGTGATGTTGGTGTCAACATCTGCATTTCAATGAAGTCCCTCTCAAAGGGAACTGGGGTCACACAGACACCACTTCCCTGCTGCTCAGGACATTGCTTGGGTCCCTCTCTCACAGGGGCATTTAGTGGGATATTTGAGTAGCCAGTTGGGTAACTGCATGAGTGAGAACAAGCCTTTTGAACCCTAAGACCACCTGGCTGGCTGATGGAGCGAGATGGTTATGCATTAGCAGAGGAGAGTCTTGCCATACCCTGGAGAAATAAGGCTCTTCCCAGTTTTGAAGGGAAGAGGGGGTGCTTGATATCCCCAAGTCCCACTCCCAAACATACCAGAGGCCAAGTAGTGCAGAACACATGAGAGACAAGTGAACAGGAGCCCCAGTAGATAACAACATCTGAAAATGGGGCTGGAACCACAAAATGGGGTGGTTTCAAACAGCATGTTGGTAGGGTTGGGAGCGGAGAGCTGAGATATATGGAGAGAGGCATCCATCACCACAAGGCAATGACTCCTTGCTCCTGGCTTGTCCTGAGTTCTGAAGTGGGCAGAAACCACTGTTTTGTACAGGAATAACACTGCTGAAGGTGGTTGGTAGCATTTTGCCCACTTTGAAGCAGCCTCTTACTCAGATCCTGCCAATTCCTCATCCTTAGGGATGTAAGATAAAGTCTAGCATAGCTCTTCCAAGAGGCTGTGGCTCCCAGTCCTAAGGCAGTGGTTTGGTTTTGCACTGGAGTGGCTTTACCTTCACTGAAGCCAATGGGGTGAAAAAATGCCTCCTTGCACATTCATGTACTGAAACACCTTCCTGATCTCCTAAATGACCTTTCAAAATCTCTTCCAGCCTTATTTTTGATGAACCTGGGTTGAGTTGCTCGCTCTTCATCTGACCCAACTTGATGTGAGGCCTCTTATCCAAAGGAAAACTCCGTGCAAAGGCACAGGAGAGTCCTGAGCATGAGTCACCCCATCTGCCTAAGCCACCTTTCCTAGGAGGCATCCATCTGTCTGCCTTGACTATAGAAGGAGCCCAGATGCCTTGATTACACAACAGGTAGTGATTAAAGGTATCAGATGGGTTCATAGCTAGCTTTTAGTCTCTTCTGTGTCACAGTCTTCTTGCAGCATCAATAACAAGCCATTTGGGGTGGGATTCATATATATACCTGTAGAGGAGCTAGCTGCACTACTTTGTACCTTTGATAAGGCTAGGAGGGAAATCCACTCCACAACATGCACTGTTGAAAGCAGTAAGTTCTGGCAATGTGTCCTCCATGGTACCCAGGATTCATGATAAATCTCAATATATCCCTTCCCTGAACAAACGTGTAAGTCAACAGAAGTAGGCATTACTCACAATGCTTCCAGGAGTCCCAGGCAGCCCAGGCTCACCCTATGAAGACACAACACCACCATACCCCACCCCCCAAAAAATAGTGAGTGGTGCAATTCAACACTTTAGTCCCCAAACAGACTCCCTCTCATGCAAGGTTATAAATGGGAATGTGCAAACCTACAGATTCGCCCTTGTCTCCCTTCTCTCCAGTGATTCCCTAGGAGGTGGAGAGAGAGGCAGGATGAGAACAAGCCATGGTAGGGGAGGAGGCCTCAGCAGTCTCCCCTCTTCTTCCCAGCTCAACATCCGACAGACTAACAAGCCCATCTTCGAGCAGCTGAGCTAATGAAATCCAGATTTCAACATCTCTCCTGTGGAGGAGTTCTCTGGTATTTAATAAGGGGTGAGATTATTAGCCTCTTCCACAGTGGGTAGGCTCATTAAGGACTTTCCCCTAGTCAGC
The DNA here is from genome assembly GCF_034638445.1 of Ciconia boyciana. Classification (NCBI taxonomy): domain Eukaryota; kingdom Metazoa; phylum Chordata; class Aves; order Ciconiiformes; family Ciconiidae; genus Ciconia; species Ciconia boyciana. The sequence goes on from NC_132934.1 coordinate 2,435,477, forward strand.
TGCTCAGTTGCACAAAGTTTGTAGAAACACCATGTCTTTGAGACCTCTGACAATGTAGCTGATCTCAGCCAGTGTTTTCCAAAGCTATTAGAGGAAGATCAGAAAGACAGAGCCTAAGTGCATCATTCCCCTTCCTCACCAGACTGAGACAGTGTTAAGCGTTTTGTTTCCAGCAGCGTGGGGCTGGGCAAGTTTTTGCACTCAGAAACCCCCAGTGCACAGTCCTGCTATTTAACTTGTGCTCTAGCTAATCAAATAAGAAGGGAGAAACAGCCCTAATCTTCCCTTTGAAGAGGAGACCCCCTCCTCAGGAAAGAGGGAGGGAGCTTTCTATGCCTCACAGACTGTAAGGCAGAAAAAAATACGGTTGTTTCTTTGATTTGCATTGCACTATCCCAAGTCCTCCCTCTCTCAACTGCTCCTTTAGGGATTGCCTTACATCCTTTCCAGGTTGTCCTGTATCGCCTTTCATCCCTTGCTCTCCAGGCCGTCCTGGGAGTCCAGGCGGACCCTGCAAGAAAGGATTCGGAGAAGCAATCAGAAATCATTTTTGAGCACATCCAGCAGGTCAAAAAAGTAAAACAAGCAAGGAAAATGCTACCCCTCTATGATTTTTCCACTCAGGAAAGAAATATTTGCATGTGGACGTTTTTAAGTGGGGACTGTCATTGGGCTGCAGAAGGAAGTTGTCCCCTCCTGCACAGACCAGGCATGCCTGGGCAGCAGCAGAGCAGCCTCCCCTGATGCCCCACCACTCACCTGGCAGAAAATTATAATAACAACAATTATTACCCTGATTCCTCTCTCTCCTGGTTCTCCAGGGACACCAGCTTCTCCCTAAAAGAGAGGAGTAGGAGCTTCTAAAAGCTTTTTTGGCCTTTCTTTTGCAGCCTTTAGCTTTGGAAGATGAAACCAAAGCTAAAATAAGAGAAAGAAAAACCAAGGGCGAGATGAAGAGAATTCTTCATAGTCTCGTTCAACCTAAGAACAAGTAAACAGGAAATAAATTGAGCAGGGGTCAGCTTCAAAACAAATCAAAGGGTGTCATTTTCCAGCTGCTGCTTAACTAACCCATGCAATGTCTTGCCCAGAGGGTTTGAAGGTGTTAAAGATTTATGTGGGGTGACTAAATTAATGGAAGCAAAGTCTACCAAGACCTATCAAACCCACGAGACATAATCTCTCACACAGGGCATCCTGCTTTTGCATTGTTCCCAGGACCTCCAGGGAAGTTGGTCACTCTTGGAAGTGAGATGCTGGGATGGATAGACCTCCACTCTAACTCAGTGCAGCCCTTCTCCTACGCTGCTGTACCCAGAGCTCCAGCTGTGAGTGAGCCTGCTGTGTTTGGTACCTATGTAACTCTGGAAGGTGTGGGCTCCCCGTTGATTACCTTGGTCCCAGAGGTGCCTTTCTTCCCTGGTTCTCCCTACAACACAATGCAAAAAGTGCTAGGTTACAACCTGTGACCAAGTTTTTTACTCTAATTTCCTACTTGGGTGAAAAGCTCTTATTTTGAAATCACTGGTGACTCTCAAGTCAGGGGTGTTGGGCAGCAGTGCCTCAGGATGAGAAACACGGCCGTTTCTTTTTTTTCAGGCCTTCCCTTGGTGATTCTATTCCACTTGATGTTCAGGGATTGACTCAGCCCTTTGAACTGAAGTCTTTACTGACTGTGGTTAGAAGAAGCTTCCCTGAAGCCAGTTATGATGCTTTTCTGAGGGACCGCCTTGTTTGATTGTAAGAGGGAACTATTATGCCCTAAAAACAAAAGCAAGCCCTTCAGGGCTGGTGTGACTGCACACCGTGCTAGTTCCCTGTACGTCAGACAGATGAGACTCAATGATGAAAGAGTATGATGTTGAATAAAAAGTAAGAAATGCTGTGTCCAGGCAGTGTAACGCAAACACCATGGTGCCACACACTTGTTCCACCTGGACTAAGGGTAAAGAGTACTGCCCCGAAACATAGCCTAAAGCATGCCCTAATGACAACCTGCAAAGGATCTACCTCTTCACTTGCAATGAAAGAGTGGGCAGAGCAAATGAGAAGTTAGATCCCTTGATGAGCAAACCATCATGCCTAATTAAAGGTAGTTTGTCCAGTCTCATTTGTTGACCACTGTTGTGCTGAGACCTGTCTCTTCCCCAGCTAGGCTTGTATAACATGCATGTTTCTGACTGGTCCCATCTTGTCATTTGTTCCTACTTGCTACTGCAAGGGCATAACCTGGAGTTGTTAGCTTGGTACAGAGTGGCGTACCAAGGGGTTCAGCATGACCATCTGACTGGATTGTTAGCTTCTGCTTACATCTTTACCTCTTAGACCAGTCTCGCCTGGTTTCCCAGGTAATCCTGGTTCACCTTTCTCTCCCTTCAGACCTATATCTCCCTAAAGATAACAAGACTGTTGTTACATTCCTCTTCTGCATTTCATAGTCCTCACATTTTAGACATTGCGGGGCATGTTCAGACAGCATGCCAGGCCCCATGGCCATGCAATTGCTTCCACACTCCTGGCTGAAGCTTGGGCTCAGAGCATCTATCCTGTGCTAGGAAGGGCTGTGCTTATAGCATTTGCTTAGCAGGCTAGGCTGGAAAGCATCTGTCTCTAATGTAGTCCATCCAGACTCCACGATCAGCCTTGGCAGACACTACAGGAGAGACTCTTCTGAAGTTCTCCACCTCCAGGAAGTTTTGCAGCTCAAATGAAGTGGCCCATTAGCAGAGACCCAGGAGACAGGTCCGCTCTTGAGACCGTGGCGTGGACACAGGGTCAGTTCCTGTTTTAACTTCTATTCCCATGTAAAATCAGTTGAGCTCTCATGGATGGGTACTTATGCATCTGCTCTGCTTGAAGTTTGTACAACAGAGACCTTCCTCATCACTCAACCACCTCACCATGCCTTCTCCCAACCCAAAATACCTCTTTCTGCCTTCTCCACTTTGCAACTGCATTAACACATCTTGTTAACACATCCTGTCTTGGATGCATCTCATTTATCTCTTTTGACATCCAATTTCTCCATGCTCATGAAGCTGATCCAGCCTAAATATTCTGTTCACTGGGCTATGTATCATGCTGTAACATTTCCCAAATCCATACACTCCTTCAGCCAAGCCTGGGGAGCAATGCTGTTTAAGAAATGTACCGGCGAGACAGATTCACTGAACAAACACCACATTTGGGATGTTTTCCAGACCTCTCTTGACCAGTTTTGAACCTTTGCTAGGAGGACTCCTACAAGCCAGGATTTGCAGAATTTTTTAAAGCCTCATTAAAGATGCAAGAGCAATTTTTCATTGTTTTTCTATGCAGGGCTCTGCGTGTCATATGGAGACTCCAGCAAAGCAGAATTTGTTCAGACCTTTCAGCTTTTGAACACTCCCCATATTTTGACACTAGCCCCATGGCAAAGATAAAACCCCACTGACTCCAGATGCTTTGGGTTACACAGACATCAGTCATGAGACAATGCTTTATGTGTTGCAATGGCTGCGTAGACTCACCTTCTGACCTGGTTTGCCAGACAAACCTACATTTCCCTGCAGAAATACAGACCGTTAATCACATGGCAAGAATGATATAGGTAGAATAATTTCAAGTGAGGGTCTTCTGTTGTATCTAAAGGGTGTAAACCCCAGACTCAGTGCTGCAAAGCTGCTCTTTGATTGCAGGTATTAGCAGCTGAAACAGTGTAGTAAAATGCAGAGAAGGGGAAAACAGATGGTGTCCTAAGAGAAGTGGGGTTGCTGTAAGCACACACTGTCTAGATGTATCTGTCTTCCCCACTTTTGAAGCCAGTAAAAATTTGGTGACTAGCTTTGACAGAGGGCTGGGGACTGCAAAGATGTTAGGTTTTGCAAGTTTTTGTTGGTTTAAAATGAAAGGGACTATTAATATCTGCATAGGAGGGAACGCTGAGGCATTAACCCAACCCTTACTAGACATCAGTGAACTCATGTGGGAGTCATCAGAAGCTTGCACCTTCTTAGACACAAAAATCAGGAAGATAAAGGTCAAGTTCACTTTCAGGACACAAAGCCATTGGAAATGGGGCTTCCTTGGATTTGTAGAACTACCAGTTGAGCATTGACTGTCTGTGCTTTCTTCCAGAGTCATGAGCAATCCTCTCTCTGCATTTTGGAGGAGCCCCCCTTTGCACCTGACTGTGGAAGACAATGCTAACTACCCCATCACACAAGACCACCACAGGATCACCAACCACAGGGTGACAGCCCAGCTCCTTGTCACCACCCCAGTATTAATTTCCTCTGGGGTGAAGGCCAGCAAGTTCACATGCATGGAGACAACAGAGAGATTTTGTCTCTGAATCTCCTGATTTACCTCCTTAGCCCTCCCCTTTCCACATCCAGTGTATTGCCCCACTCACCCTATCACCTGGGTCTCCCTTTAGCCCAGGTTGACCAGGAATGCCGAAACCTGGACTTCCCTGCAAAAAATCAATGATGATGCATGTCTCAGTGTTATGCTTGGGGAGCTTTTCCTCTCTGCAACTCTGTGTATGACAGAGACACAGCTAGGGCTAAACCCTGTGCTGGTACTACCTCCCAGTTTGTCCTTATGGCCGCCACACGGTCCCTCTCCCGTCCTAACAACACTCCTTGTCACCTCTGAGAGATGCTATCGTGGAGAGCCAACTTTCACTAGAGTTGTTATTTGGGGAACCCAGGATGTGCGTTGGTTTCCCCATCCCAATCATGCAGATCTTGGCTGCAATTCTTCCATTGCAATGCACAAGCTGTGGTGGCATGACCCTGCTCCACTCATCTTGCTCTTGGGAACGTGTCCTGTGCCGTGCTCACTGTTAGCAGCCTCCACCCCACCACCATTTTGCAGCCCCCTCAAGGGTCAGCCTGCTTCCCATCCTTGCTATAACTGCTGGGAGTTAGTTGCCAATGCTGTGTTTGGTGCTAAGCAAGATGGAGAGGGAGATACAGTCTCTTGCCAGAGCATCTTCCAAGCTCAGGACATAAAGCTTCACATCTGCAGCTAGCAGGAAAGGACAGAGCAGATCCTAGGCATTTTCATTAACCATGGGCGGCCGGGTGAGCTGAGCATTGGTAACTCTGTCTCTCTCACTGACTTTCTTTCAAGGAGCTTTTGACTTCTCCACGTGACAAGTCTCCCCTTGGCTTACAGCACATGGGTGCTCCTTGTTAGCACGAGGAATTCCATCTGCCTCAGAGCTTCCTTTGTGGACACAAACAAAATAAACCCTCCTACCCATAAAGGTAGCACCAAGAAAAGCAAGTGCGTTACCTTCTCTCCTTTGTCTCCTTGTATTCCTTTGTCTCCTTGTGGTCCCAGGGCCCCTGTTGGTCCAATATCTCCCTGTGAATAAAGACATCCCCAAAACTAATAATATCATGCAGGAAAACAAGCCCTGTTCATGTGGCTCCCTAGAGCTGCACTTTGCACTTTCAACACACTCCGAAAACCATTCCCTTGCCAAATCCACCCATCCATCCATCTCTGGATTTACACTTGAGCTTTCTCTGTGGTACCTGGTCTTCTGCCATACAAACCCCACCACAGTAGCTACACCCTCGCCAGCCACGCAACTTGTATACTGTAAAGCACCATGTGTGTATTTATAGTGGTATAAGCAGGATAAAATTCAGGTCCCAGGTCACTACTTAAATGCAGCCAGCCTAAAAGAAGAGAGACATCTTACTAACTGATGTTAAGCACTCTGGACAGTAAGACCAATGAAGGAGTTGGCTCCAAAATCCAAGCCCAGCAAAAAGGACAAACCTCATTGTCTCTAAGGGGTGAGGGAGGTATGAAGCACTGTAAGGTATTTTATGAATGCCAGCAGTCAAAAAGCCAAGAGAAGTTACCCCTGCAGTAAATACTCCTTACAAGGATAAGGGAGATCTTTTATTTCTCTGTAGACTGGCAATAAGCTATCAAGAATAAAAAAAATTAAGATATTCCAGACCACATTCTACCACGAGTCCTCTGCAAGAGTGAACTATATCCACCTTCCTATAAAGCAGATGTACAATATGGACAACATAGTCAGGGAACAGCCCTGTCTCAGAGATCTCCCTGGTTTCAGAAATTCAATTTCCTCCAGTCACAGGGAGGACAAACACTGGGTCAGGGGCCCAGAGAGGTGGGGAAATCTCCATCTGTGGAGATGCTCAGCACACAAGGTCCTGAGCAACCTGACCCAGCTTTGAAGTTGGCTCTGTTTTGAGAAGGAGGTAAGACTAGAGACCTCCAGAAGTCCCTATCAGCCTCAGCTGTGCTTTGATTTTATGTCAATGCCTCCCTTGGCTGGAAAGTAGCTTCTGTGAGTGGTTGGATCTGTGCTTCAGTGACCTCTAACTTCTAAAACCAGCACATGGAAATCCCAAATTTCCCCACGGACTGGGGCTAGAATGAGAATGACAGGCACAAAATGTTAATAAAAGCAAAAGAAATATCAGCAAGGCAAGACTGTTGCTACTTTTCCAACCTCTCCTCTCCAGTCAATCACAAGGAAGATATGATTCAGATGGTGAAACATGGTCCAGCCCTCTCTTTTTCAGGTGAAGATCTCATCTAAGTTTCAAGCAGTGCTAATTAATGGACTTACCCTGACACCTTTCTTGCCTGGAGGTCCCAAAACCTGAGGATAAAAAGAAATCACAGAAATGGTCTCTTATTTGTGGAAAAAGATCTCCCTCTCAAAGGAGGGTCTTTTCATGTTACTTTTTCCAAAGCAAGAGAATCTCAGCCTTGTTATGGGATAGGAAACCCATCACCTGCACTGGATCATAAAATGCCAGAAAGGGCTACAAGCCAAATCCCAAACCCAGTGAAGCTTGTGAAGGAATCCCACCAACTTCAGTAGGTTTTAGCTCCAGGGATGGGACTGAATGATCACTCACATGCAAGGGGTAACTGGCAGATAGCTGCTCTAGCCTTTGCTAACACACACCAAGGACCAACCTTCAGACAGCCATGAACCTTAATGACCACACTACGACCCTGCGGAGCAGCCCTGAGCTGGGTTTAGGGCCTACAGAGCTGTCTTCCTACCTTGTGTTTCCAACACAATTCTGTCAGCATTGCTAGGAAAGAAACCTAAAGGTACCCTGCTCATTCAAGCATCCTCCAGGACACATCAGTCTGTCCTGGTGGTGGGTCTCAGTCCTTAATGCAACCTCCAACTGCTCCCACAGCCCTTGCAGCAATGCTGTGGGGCATGCAGAGATGGCCACCACCAAGGTTTCTCCTTAAAGCTGCCCTAGCATTTGGAGGGACATGATGTAGGAGCCCTGTTTCCACATGGGAATGAAGCAAATGAGAACCATCAGCAGCTCCTCTTCAGCAGGGACCAGTACAACCCCACTGAGAATGGGGAGCTTGAGTGGGGGACAGGCCTGGAGCATAGGGCTTCAGTGGTGGGAAGGCTTTATCCTTATGTTTCCTGCACAGCAGTGAAGCTTCTCTGAGGAGTTGGCAACTGTGGTGCAGGGCTGGGAATACAAGAAGTGGAGCAAGGGAGCAGAAGATATAGTTGTCTGGAGGGTCAAGGAAAAGGTCCATTAGTTCTTCCTGCGGTTCAGTGGGACGCATGTCTTTTGGTCCTTAGTCTACTGGCAGCACTGGTGGTGATGCTGCATAGCTATAGCAGAAGAAGGGCTGTAATCCACTCATAGTTACCCCCATTGCTGGAGCACCTGGAAATCCTGGGTTCCCCTGCAAAGCAAGAGGGCATAAAATGAACAGTCTGGGGTGATGAAAAATTTATTCTCATTGCTCTTCCCATCCATTCCTTAAATCAGCTCAAAACTCATTTCAGAAGCACAAGAGCAAAACAGAGAGGAGACGCTGAGCTCAAGTGCATCCCTGCTGGCTTCATCTCTGCATAAGCCCCCCACAAACACACTCAACTGCGCTTGCAAGAGCTGCACACATAGAACAAGCTGGGGAAAGTCAGGAAACCTTCACCTGAGCTAGTCAAACGTGTTGTTCTCTTACTGTTTGACTTACTTGGTCTCCCTTCTGCCCTGGAGGTCCTGGGAGTCCCTGTAAGACATCAAAAGAGAATTGCCACCAGATTGAAAACAGATTCAGCACTTTTGGTCCCTGCTGTAGTGAGAAGCTCACAGCCAGAAGGAGGAAGCTCTTCAGCCCAGTTTTTCACTAACTATAAGACAGCTCTGTGGGCTCTTGGGTGAGAGATGGAAATCCCCATGCCTATCTCTAGCACACCTGGTTGCCATCTACCAGGAGGCCAAGCGCAGAGCGGCAAGCTCTCATCCCAGGTAAAGCTATCAAAGATGGGCCTTTGCAAGCAAGAAAAGGTACGAAGACAGCCATGAGATGCATGGGAGCTACCAGACCAGGTCAGCGTTTTGCCTCACCCAGTCCCAGAACTCTGCTCAGAGCTAGAAGCTGCAAGTACACATACCCGCTGTGCTTGCAGGCCTTGCTCCTACAAGGTGCACTGGTTCAAAGAAGACTGACAGACTGACAGCTTATTTCCATTTTTCATTACCGTAGCTATTCTTAGGAAAAAAATGCTGTCGTCTCTTTTGATCTTTGAGGTTATAATAAAATGTATGTGCAGAACAAGTGCAGCTGGGGGAGCTGTAAAACCAGCAAACCTGAAATACGGCTCAATAAAAGCAACCTGTGAATACTCAGTATGGACTGGTAAAGAGTATTCAAGGTTTGTTTGTCAGTGTTTGCTAGCTGCAGACTGTCCTGTGGATTTAACATTGGTGCAAGGTCTATCCCATGCACGAGAGCTCCTTCAGCAGCAGTGGGCTCCTGAGCTTTGTGGCTACGTGGTGCGTAGCTATGTGGCCCAGTAACATCTGACAAGACTGGGAGAAGTCTTTGGGGGTGACTTCAGATTCCCTCCCTCTGGATCTTCAACCAGATACCTCAGCTGCTCTGTCCTGAGCCTGAAAACAGAGCCAGCGCTTCTTCCTCTCCTACTCTGTGCTCCAGTGCTGGCCAGTCTCACCTTTTCCCCTTTAACACCACCTTGCCCTTTGTTACCCTGGAAAACAGAAGATGCTTTAGTTAAGACAAAGCTCCACTGGCAGAGCAGGATGAGCCTGGAGGCTCACACACCGCAGAAGAGCGTGTTCCCTCCACTGGAGATTATGAAAGCAGGGGGAAAAGCAAATAAAAAGATAAAGAAAAAAAAGCATTTTTACATATATGCCATATATATAGTATATAGCATATGTTATATATATACACCATGCATTTATAAATTGTATATTGCATATTAATTACCTGTATAGTTTCTATAATATATTAAGATATCTTGTGTAATCAAACATACTACTAGATATACTTTATATATAATACCTAACATCAAATTGCATGCATATTATAATATATAGTTACTATATAGTTATATCATAGTAATCTACTATATAATATAATATACATATATTACTATATGTGTATATGGACTATCCTGAGCTTGATCAGACTGTTTCCTCCCAAGGAGCTTGAGAGCTGAAGATGAGACAGTCTCTTGGAACATTTGAGAGTTTACAGCATAGATAATGTGCAGGTCTGGGGCTGCAGGGTGGGTGAGCATAACCAAGAGGAGCAAGGTGAGATATTGGTCCAGGGCCCAGTTACTGTGGGTTCTATATTTACATAATGTTTTTTTATCTTAATCTTTAAAACTTCATTCTGATTTGATTAATTTAGAGGCACACCCTTGGCCTAATTGGTTCTTCTTCCCCAGGTGATCCTGGTTCACCCTAAACAAAAATGAGCAGCTGTGATTGCCTCCTGCACCTTCTGCTGTCAACTCAGAAAGAGCTCATGAGCAACGTCAACAGTTACCTCACCAGCGAGCACGCTGCCAAATCTTGCTCTTTCTCCCCATTGCTTTGCATGGGCAGTCCATGAAACGCCAAGCCACAGACCCATATTTGTGTGGATGAGGAGTGGGCAATTCAAGGAGGTCTTTGCTCTTGCGAAGAGCAAGACATGAGCAGCAAACTGGCCGTCAGACCTTGCAAAGACTTTACAGATTTAAGATCCTTTTCTATTTTATGAAATAAAAAAGCACCACTGTAAAGGGAAGAAAACCACTTTGTTTCAGGCTGAATGAAACATTTCCTTGGATATTGCTTTTTCCTTCATTTTCCACCTCTCTTGGAAGTATGAAAATAATTTATTTTGGGGTCAACATGGACATCTTTTGAGCTTAACGGATGTGAAATAAATTGGTGACTCAGATCCATTTGGCCATCAGCAGTAACTCAAAGCGTATAGCCTGAGTTACCTGGAGAAGGGGGCGTGCAGAGAGCCATATAACCCACTCCTAAGTGGTTGCTCCTCCAAGAGCCGTAACAACCTGGGACAATGCTGAGTTGCCTTACGTACCACCTAAACCCACGCCTGGCACTCCCCATACCAGGAAAAATTCAGGCTTCCTGAGTCTTTCTCTGGTGTCAAACTTCAACACGAGCTCAAGCCAGGTGCTTCAGGAAGAGGCAAACATCCACTCAAACCTGAATTGAGAGGCATTTCTCCTGGCTCAGGAGAAAGTCTCCTTCCTCCTACAGCAATCATCCCTGTACATGCCAAGATCAGCTGATTCCTCCTGCACCCGCAGCTTTCCAGGTATTTTGTCACATGGGGAAGCCCTGGAGTTGAACTCCCACATCTCCATGAGTAGTGAGAGCTGGGAGACAGGCAGCACTCTGCAAGAAAATCTTCCTGCCTGCCATGAGTCCCTTCCTGACCAGTCCTTGCCATGCATCATCTTCCCTGGGTTCATGGCAGAGTTGCCAGGTTTGGACTGGAGCTACATTTGTCCAGTCCCTTTCCTCTGGCAGCACCAGGACACCAAAATCTTTCCTCCTCATGACCCCAGGCTCTTAAGCAAGGTGAGAGAATTGGTCATCAAGGTTTCCTTTTCCCCCAGCAGTTGGAAAATGATGGGCACTTCCAGAAGAAAACTCAAACTTCAGGATGGGCTGTATCACCTCTCACAGGGCTGGTCTTTCTCCACTGGAAATGTGGGAATGAATCTGGGCCTGGATGATTCAAGAGGAAGGTGTCCAAAATGCAGATGTGAGAAAATTTGCTCCTTACATTTTCCTCCCAAAACACATTTAAAGAGAACTACTACAGTTCTGCAGAGTCTCACTGGCCACAAAAGTGCCATTTATTATTTTATTAAAATATCGCATCTCGCTACTATTCCAGGTCTCTGCAGCACCCTGCAGCAATGACTTCCACAGGTCAGTGACAGCTGATATGTAAAATTATTCCCTTTCATTGCTTTTGAGTAAGGAGTCAACATTCCCACAGCTGATGATGATGCTTAGAGCTAGATGCTTTCCTTGGCACCTGAGTACCAGGCACAGGGACTCAGGTTCAGCATTTCAGCACCCACCTTTGGTCCTGGTACTCCTGGAGGTCCCATCACCCCCTGAAAAAACAAGAAACAGTGAAAGCTCAGACTTTAAAACCCAATGTCTTCCCTTCTCTGACCCTTTCCATTTGTAACTACAGGATGCGTCCTCCAAGGAAAACCTAGAAAAGAGGTATTGGAGGAGACTTTAGAGACACTGAGCCCTCCAAGGGGTCTTTAGCTGCAAATCTCACTGCAAAATTGCCAACCCACCTGCTCTCCTTCTTCTCCCTTTGGGCCAACAGTGCCAGGAATGCCAGTTCCTGCCATCCCCTGCAAGGTAAGCACAGCATTGCACTCAAGAAAGTCGATCCCAGAAATTGCAGAGCATGGTACGTCCTACCCACATATCTGCTTCAGAGCTCTGCTCTTAGCCATCCTGCAAAGCAGGAGGGGAAAAGTTTACTCTGTAACCCTTCGGCTAAGACATATGTCTAGCCAGCAACCTTCAGGCAAGGTGCAAACAACGACTTGGAGGAGAGAATTAAAAATAGGGGTCTATGGGTGTTTTAAGTGACCACTTGAAGCAGGGTGGGGGATTCGGTGAAGCAGCCCCATCCAGGGCTGGGGCTGCGTTTGGGAGAAAACGCTGCTCCTGACAGCAGGAACTGCAGAGATCTTCCACTGGGTGGAAACACAAGGACTGTGACAAAAAACAAGGGCTTGGATGGAGATGGAGCATCTATTCTACCATGCACAAAGTCAAACCTGTACAAGCAGGGAGTGGAGGGGAATGGGGGAAAATCCCAACATGCCTCCACTTTATTTGCACTGTCAACCCTGCTATTACTTTGTCTCAGCTATTCTCAGCTCCCCCTTGGGCTGATGGATCCTGCAAGCATCTGATATGAGTAGTGACCTTGTCTCCCCTTGGTCCAGGCAGTCCAGGAACACCATCTAGCCCTACAGGGCCTGGCAAGCCAGGTTTCCCCTGAAAAGGAAGATACATCATCAAATCTTTTTCTTCTAAACTGTTTGTTACCAATCATGCTAAAGAAAAGGTTCATTTTTAAGTCTGCAGAAACACAAACAGAGAAATGTATATCCTGATGTGCCCAGTTCCTTTGCAACTGTGGATTTCTAGAGATGTTTATGTATTCCCAAATTTCCTTTTTCCCTACAAATAAGCTATGGATCACTGACTTTACTCACTAAGGGAAAATAAACATGTATTTGCTTGTTACATGGGAAGACAGAGGCTGGGTACCCATGTTGATTTGGCAGTGGCTGCCTTCTCCAGTGGCTCTTCATGGCTGTGTTGCTGTAAGTGTGACCATAGTAATGCTGCTGGTGTAGAAATGGTGAAGACTGACATATGGAAACAGTTGGCCTATGGAATATAGCTCTGCAGTATGGCAAAGGTAACAAAAAAAGCACCCATATATAATGAGGGACAGTAATAGGCACCTTGGGAAGGATGCAAGAACAGGACATACATGTAGTCCCTGAGTAATCTTTCAGGTTTGAGTCATTTGTAACGCAGGGACTTCCCAAACCAACCATGGTTTCTTTTATTCCTCGTAGTCCTCCATGGACTTTTTTCCTTCTCTTATCTCCCCTTGAACTCAAACTTCCTACACCCCAAACATCCTTGTAGGACTTCTGTGAAGAACCACCTCCTTTTGTTTGTCTCGAATCTGCTGCCATTTGCTGTCCCACACTTTTGATCCACCTTCTTGCCCTCCTCTGTACCTGCCCCAGTTCTTCTCCATCCTCCTGAGACCAGGGGGTAGGATGTAGGAAGGAGCAGGGTTACACTCAGCTGCTCCATGGGTGCTGGAGACAGTGGGGGCTCAAAGGTGAATCACTGTCCCTTTGGAGTAGCCTTCATCAGGCGACATTTGTTATCATCTACCAACGTGATTGACTACACCACAGAGGTTATCATCATAGTGAGCACAGTGATGGATGCACTTCTCACAGCTTTGCTCTGTGCCATGAGGAAGAGCATGTCCTTGCTTTTGGCACAATGAAAGGCTGTTATCTCATGTCTTTACTGGGTTTCTAACATTTCCCTTTTGGCAGCTCCTGAGCGATGGGTCAACAGGATGAAGCTGACAAAGTAAGAAATGCTTAACTGGCCCTGCTTAATCTGCCAGCCCTCATCAGTGGAATGAAGCATCCCAAAGTGGCAACTGATGAGAACTGGCAATAGACACTGTCCCTCTACAACCACCCCAGGTGGCAGAGGGCAACCCAAGGCCAACAGCTCTTTCCCACCGTGGCTGGCAGCTCTTCCTTAGCAACTGGCCATCGGTGGACCACTCACCGGCTCTCCCACGCCTCCTCTGTCACCCTTGAGGCCGTTCCTCCCACGAGGGCCCTGCATGAAGCACAGGACAGTCTTACTGTGTGTCCTAGCAGTCCTTTTGGGTCTTGATGGACATCTGGTAAGTATGGAAACCAGAGCCTATTGGGCAGCTTAGAAATAATTTAAAAAAAAAAAAAAAAAGCTTCTCATCTCATGCAAAAGTGAAAGCCAATCTCGGGTACTTACCCTGATACCTGAATCCCCTGGTTCACCCTGAAACACAAAAGACAAGGAGAATTACCATGGGGTGGTAATTTAGAGAGGGCGTCCTCTCTAAACTTAGTCCCAGCAAAAAGCTCCTGCAGGCTGACAAGCCCAGAGACCAAAACTCCCACCCCTAAGAGAACAGAGAGCTTTAGTAGAGGTGTCTGCTATCTTGCATGCTCCAGACACCTCAACCTGCAAAATCTGATGACAACCCTCCCTTAGGTTAGAAGGAGGGGAGTTTAGGTTTCTTGATCTCTGCTGAGACTTTTTGAGCCACCCTCAGTGCAAGGAGACATTTGGTGACAACCATCAGTCCAGTTTTGGCTGTGCACAGCACAAGTGATCCTGGGTATTTCACTCCAGCCACCAAACAACCTTCCTAGGGACCTGGAGCTGGAAAAGTCTTGGTGGCCACTGAATCTGGTCCCATGTCAGACATGGCTGACCGTAACCTTTTCAAGCTCCATCATCGATTCCCACTGTGTTGAACAGCAGGGCCCTGATGATGGAAACATTTTGCAGCATTCCTCCTTTTATGCCTCAATGGGAGAATCCCATGATGGACAGAAGAAATGTGTGTACCCAGGGCCCCTGAAAGAACAGAGTCTCCAGGGACCCTGAACTATGCTGGGTCTCTTTCTGTGGTACAACATCACAGAACCGTGCTTCAAATAACCATGCTCACCTTGATGGAAATCCCTGGTGGCCCCTGTGGCCCTGGTAAACCTGGTGGTCCTGCTACCCCAGGAACCCCCGGCTGCCCTTTCTGCCCCTGCAACAACGAAAACCAGGAGAGGGAGGGATGTGGGCTCTCTCCCAACTCCCTTCGCTTCTCTGCCAGCCCTTGAGAGGCTGAAGGATCCACCACACCTGAGGTATGATACTCACGGGGCGGCCAGGCTGCCCATTTCGGCCAGGAATCACCTCCACTCCTCCCAGGACGTAGCCTGGTTCGCCCTGCACACAAGGGGAGGAAGACACGTGCTTAGCTGGATTGGGAGGTCCAGGTGCAATCAGGCAGTTTCATAATTTAGGGGCAATTTCGTGATCAGTGTAAGTGACTTTAAAACCAAACAGCCCCTCCGTGTGCTGCAAACCCAAACCACCTGCTTGCAGCAACTCTTTTGCAGAGGTACCTGAAACCACATGGCCATGACATAAGCTCTGCTTACTGGCATGGCAGAAAATTAATCCCAGGGGAAGAAAAGGAGGTTGGCTTTCAGCAGGATCCACTCCACAGACAGCTCGGGTGGATGCAAGGAAGGAGGAGGAATGTGCATTAAGGGAAGGGGGAAGGACAGGACAACTGCTCCTGGGATCTACTCACAATTGATCTTGAAGCCTTACTTTTTTGTGTCCTAAATGTATGCAAACAGGCTTGTTCATAGTTCATAGCTTGGGCAGAATGACCCAACCAAGCAATACCTCCTTCTGCAAATAATCAACTTAAATGTGCCAAGGGCCTGTGATAAGGACTGAGCACTTTTCTCCATAAAGACTTAGATTCCTCCTAGCAAAGCTGAAGGACAACTCCCCACGCTGAAGACTAGCAGTGTAGGGCCAGTTACATATAGCTCCAAAGTTCATATTCACCAAAGGTCACTGTACAAATGCTTAGAAATTAGAGATCAGAGCAATACAATAGCTTTTGCCCACTGAAACCCAGGAATGAAACTCACTCTGTCTCCTTTTGGCCCCACTGGTCCAGGATAGCCAGGAGATCCCTGGAATTAAAAATAAATCCTGCAGCATTAAACAGCACAGCACCCAGCAAGACCATCATTGTGGGATGTTCAACTTGCAGACCTGTCTCTAACAGAATTTCATTTACTTTTAAAGTGGTCATGAAAATAGGCTCCTAGAAGTGGATTTTGGTCCCAACATTGATGAGAAATATATATGTGTCACCCATGGGTGTGTTATATGTCCCTCTCTAGTGATGGGTGCATGCAGGATGGACACCTGATGCAGTGACAGTGTAGTACATTCAAGCACTGTAAGGAATGTACAAGAGGCTGTAAGGAATGAGGGGTTGCTGCTTATTTAATCCACCAGGAGAAGGTAAACGAGTCAGAAGGGGCATTCAGTGGCTGCAGTGGTTTGGGTCAGACCCTTGTGATCCATGCAAACTACGGCTCACAAACGTCACAACCCTTGTTATAGGTGCTACCTCATCACAGACACTGGCAGTTTGATTCAGATGCTCAAAAATGGTGTCCTGGGATAGCTGAGATATCCGCAGGTACCAGGTATCCTGAGATATCCGCAGGTACCCAAGGCACAGGGCTGGCAGACATGAGGCAGGATTTATGGGAGACCTGTGTCCTTCTGGAGCATCAGCTGGAGGATGGGTGGGATAACAGGGCATCTCAAATGACATGAGAGGACTCTTTAAGCAACTGAATTGAGCCCAAAAGATGGAGTTAAGTTCAAGATGGTGCCACTGAAACGTTGTTTCCGCACAGGAGCTGGCTGTTCACACCCCATTGCAACCAACGGAGGTCAGGGGCTCAGTTGCATTACACATGCACTGGTGTCTTGTGCCATTCGTGATGCTCTCTGATGCCTGCCTGGCCTTCAGCTCTCACTTCAGAAATGTCCATCAAGTCCCATATTTTATCAGCCCTGCATGGTTGCCTTGGAAATCCTAGGGCATCTCAAATGACCTGGGCAACCTGGTACCAGCCCCTTGTCAATATAGCCCTCGGAGCCAAGGGTTATTTAGCTGCTCAAACACAGTTGTCTACTAATAGAGCCCTGGTAAAAGCAGGGGAGAGACATTTGTGACTGCTGATCTAGTGTGCAAAGCTGTGCCGTCATCAATTACATCAACAGCATGGAGCAATTTGTACAGCAAAACAAGGACACATGAGGTTTGGCTGGTCTAGCTAGATGCATGTTTTCCAAGCAATACTATGAACTGTTGCATGAACAATTTGTGTATGGGAAGTCTGTGAGCAAATGATGCTGCTGGTGATTATGCAGTAGGACTGATATATCATAGAATAGAATAATAGAATTGTTTAGGTTGGAAAAGACCTTTAAGATCAAGTCCAACTGTTAACTTAGCACTGCCAAGTCCACCGCTAAACCATGTCCCCAAGCACCTCATCCAAATGTCTTTTAAATACCTCCAGGGATGGTGACTCCACCACTTCCCTGGGCAGCCTGTTCCAATGCTTGACAACCCTTTCGGTGAAGAAATTTTTCCTAATATCCAATCTAACCCCCCCGGCACAACTTGAGGCGGTTTCCTCTTGTCCTATCGCTTGTTACTTGGGAGAAGAGACCGACCCCCACCTCTCTACACCCTCCTTTCAGGCAGCTGTAGAGAGCGATGAGGTCTCCCCTCAGCCTCCTTTTCTCCAGGCTGAACAACCCCAGGTCCCTCAGCTGCTCCCCATCAGCCTTGTGCTCCAGACCCTTCCCCAGCTTCGTTGCCCTTCTCTGGACACGCTCCAGCCCCTCAATGTCTCTCTTGTAGTGGGGGGCCCAAAACTGAACACAGGATTCGAGGTGCGGCCTCACCAGTGCCAAGTACAGGGGGATGATCACTGCCCTAGTCCTGCTGGCCACGCTATTTCTGATACAAGCCAGGACGCTGTTGGCCTTCTTGGCCACCTGGGCACACTGCTGGCTCATACTCAGCTGGCTGTTGACCAATAACCCCAGGTCCTTTTCTGAATATATATATATATAGTTATATATATAACTGAAGGCAGAGTTCATAGTCCTTGGCCTTTTTCTGGACAGCTCTGGTTCATTGAGGGCTACTTGGCTAGAAATGTGCCCATGTTGTGTTGCATTATTTGCCATATCTCTGAACAGAAGGAAACCTATTCGGAGCTATTTGGTGGCAGCAATAGCCCCTCATATGGGCAAAATGGGTCACTTGGTTCTCCTGTCCTGCTCAGCGCAACTGGCCTTTGAAAGGCTTGAAAAACAAAGCTTTAGGGTCCCACTGTATTGATGATCTTTGCTGCATTCAAAATACTTACAATATCACCTTGGATGCCAGGGAGACCCTGCAAAACAGGGGAGAGAGAGAGATTTGAGAGCCATGCTCACTTTTCCCTTAAATGGCACTTTGACAAGGTTTTTTAAAACAAATACTTACCATGACTCCCGGGGGACCAGGAGGACCTGTCCGCCCTGGCCTGCCTGGCAGCCCAGGAATGCCATCCTTCCCAGGCAGACCCTAAACATATGGAAAGTAACAGCATGCAGGTCATGGCCCCAGACCTGCAAACCCAAACAGCTTCATGCAGCACTACCCTTCTCTACCACTTGAGGGAATCCCCAGTTGCCAGCACACACACACACACATGCGTCAGTTCCTTTTTGCCTGATTTTCAAAGGCAGCGTGGAGCAGGGTATATCAAAACACCAACATAAAAGATCTGAAGATGATTCTTTGCTAGATCTCTTCCTTGGTTCTAATTATTTAGTTGCATATTAATTAACTGAGTGGATGGTTCTTACTGGTGGACTCACCCTCTCTCCTTTCTCTCCCTTTGTAGTAAAGCCGTATGGGTCATAGCCTCCATGAGCTGGTGGACCCCTGAAGCTCTTGAAAGGAAAAGGAAACCAGAAAAAATGATAATGAAATTATTATCTGCCAAAGGATGGCAAATAAACCCAAACCAGAGTGACCATGAAACGCAGCCTAGCACACCTCTTGGCTTATGCAACAGAAGAAAGAAGCAATGCTGACCATCCAGGAGACCTGTTCATATCCTCAGACTATTTAAAGCCCCTTGGAGGTCATGCATTATTTATTGTGTCTCTGGCTTGTGTCTTGAAACTGGGAGAACACGATGGAGAACACAGAACTGAGCAAGGACAAAATGCAGTCAGGAAGTGTATCGATGCCTCCTAAGTGTTGGCCCATGTTACACCTACAGTTGAGGATCTTCTTTTTGGCTCCGAGACACTCTAAATATTCTTGGTTACATATCTGCAAGACTTCAGGGTAGTCTCAATGCAATTCTTCTCCCCCATGGGAGAAACTGTGGAAAGGAGTTTGGCAGAGATGAAATAAAGACCCTGATTCAACCATCCATGGACAAAATTCATCTCACCTAATTTTAGACTGCCATAGCATAAACATCACCATCTGAGATATTCTGCCAGTGTGGACACCTACCTATGAACTGAAGCATGACCAGACTTTGCTGACCACACTGACTAGCTGTCCACCAGCTACTATGGAGACCCTTATTTTCTCCAGTGAAGCTAACATAGATTGTTCAGACTTGCTGGCTACAGCCACATCAGTAAACTCACTAGACCAGCACATGGGCTCTGGGGCTGTCCTACTGTTCTTCATGTCCTCTGGCTTTCTGCTTGGCAGAAGGAGTGGGTAGATTTGCCTCCCGACATTTTTATTTCTGAAGTAAGGAGCAGTGGCAGCTTGGTGGTCTGTTCAGTGGCTCACATGGAGTCTGGAGCTATCTGAGATGCCACAGAACACCTGGGACATCTGCATGGGTCTGGCAGATATGAAGCAGGATCTATGGAAGACCTACACTTCATTGGTTTGCTGGGAAGGAGCACAGGAGGCTGCTGCATTTCCCATGCTGAAATGGCAGCTTCTAGGATGACCTCCCCAAACATGGACATGGTTTCCAAAGTTAAAGGTCTTGACACTTATATAACTCCACTGCACACCACACAGGTATGAGAAGTGACCTGATTGGAGCAGTGATCAATGTGTTTCTTTGAAATATAATCCCCTGAACAGACACCAGTGAACTAATTCTCACCTTTAAACACCAGGGACCACAAGCCTCCTCTTCTTTTTGGATATGTGGTTCAGCTGATGATGGATCAGGGACGTGTGGCTTGCTCTCTGTGTCACCAAATGGCAATTGCTTGTCAGCTTCATGTCTGACAACCTACAGCATGGAGTTTGGCTTAGATTAGTGATCCTCCAGGTTTTGGAACCAGACATCAAACACCAACCTTCAACAGGTCTCAAGAGGTCACTGCACTTTTATATCACCAACCTTTTCATTGAAACAGCCATAAAGTATCATTATTGGAGATACTCTGCAGATGAGCTCATATCTGTACCAATGACCCATCGTCCAGAGTTAGAAAAGGGCAATGAATTTATAATACATCCAAGTGCTCTGCCCCTGCAGTGGCCTTATGCAACAAAACTTTCAAAGCTGTATTCTGGCTTCCCCAGTTCTACTCCCTTGATTTAAAAGATTTTGTTCCTTATCTCTAGGGCTGGACAGTAAGTGAGGTCAGGATTGGACCCAGTGCCCTCAATCTGTTCTGACTTCGCTTTGAAACTTTGCTCAGGGAAGAAGATTGTCCTTGTGCATGACCTGTGCCAAGCAAGCTGGCTTATATTCAAAGGGCTGTGAAGCAGCTCACCTCCCCAGATGGTAGCTGGGTCCCTGAAGGCTGAGGGTCAGAACAAATGACTTCTATCAGCTCTCGGAGGATCTGGGGAAAGTCATCGAACGTGCTGACGTAGAAAACGTTCTGGAGGTTCTGCTGCAGCAAGATGCTGTTGAGCTCAATGGGGTCAGCTCCTGAGACACCCACAGCAATGATGCGGATTCCTGAAACACATCGCTCACTCAATGGAAGCAAAAATGTTTGAGATCAGAGTTTCCAAACCCCTCATCACAATCTTCCTGTTAATAACCTCTGCTGGGATTAGGTACCCCAGTAGCCACATGAGAACTCACTTGGAGCAGCATGCGTGAGTTATAGCAAACCAAGACACTCAAGCTAGGAACAGAAAGAAGAAAGGATGAAGGAGTGAAGAAAGCCAACTCAAAGTGCACACATCACATAACATACTACCCTCAGCCCCATGGGAATTCATGGAGAACCAAGGCCTCAGGGAAATGCAATAGGGCAACTCTTACCCAAAGCATGGGCTACTCTGGCTGGTGGCAACACATCGTCCTGGGATCGCCCATCAGTCAGTAGGACCAGGACATGAGAGAAATCTGGTCTCATTCCTCTGGAGGACTGAAATATCTCCTTTAGCATGTAGGCTAAACCACGACCTGGTCAAACATGGAGAGGGATGGTGTAAATCTGCCTGTTAGGTCTGCGGGTGGGGACTGTGGGTCTCCTTCCACAGATAGAGAAAAAAGGGCACTCAGTGTGGCCCCATAACTGGATGGTATCCCCTAGCATGGGGCAACATCTTTTGATGGAAGACAGCAGTAAATCAGATTGGCTGAAATGGTTCAGGCTGAATTGAGCAGATAGTTTTGGAAAGGAAAAAAAAAAATACTTCCAGGAGATTTGAAGCATTTTCCTTGCATTTTAGGAAAAAAAACCCACAGAATTCTCATTTCCAAATTTCTTTAGAAAGACCATGAAAGTTTCACAAAGAACAATGGTTAAGAAGCCCCAAAACAGTATGGAAAGACTCCTATGAGGAGTAAAATGCCTCTATTGACACAACCTCTGTAAAAAGAAAGATTAGAGGCAAGGTTACCTAGAAATTTGCAGTCTGACCAGTTTCATACCTGCTTTCCCTAACCAGTCCCATCAAAATTCTTGTATTTTGATCAGCCCCATTTTTCTGTGTTCCTGACCAATACCACTGAGCCAGGACGAGGCATATAAGCCTTCAATTAACATACATGCGTGCCTCAAGGCTTCCCTTTATATTGGCTGACGGGAATACATTTAGGTGGGCCATTTAAAAAGGGCGAAGTTAAAACTAACTACCTTCAATTTAATATTACTGCTCATGTACCTTCAGGGAACCAGGTACATGTCCTGCTGGGAGTGAGTAGGTGGAAAGTGCTGTCTGTCTCTGAGCTTTTTAACTACATAAGAAGTGTCTGAATTTCCAAGATGCTGAGCTAATGAAGAGCTGTGTTATTTGTACAACAGAGGTGAACAAAGGACATTTACATGATGACACAGCATAAAAATAGGACAGGGCACATTGTTTTGTTGTTAGGGTAACAAGGCAATAATTGCTGTGGAATTGTTGGAATTTGCTGATTAAAATGTGCATACAGTGGGCAATAAGGATGCTTCAGCATCAGCTATCTTTACCTAATGTTTATGGGCTTTGTCTCCAAGCCAGGTATAAAAACCTCCCCTGAGTGCAGGCAAGGTTATAAAATAATGAAGAGAAACCCAGCAGTAAAACTAGGACATGGATAAAGGACACCAGACTAGTTGGAAAGGCCAACCATGGAAATAAAACTAAATTCAAACCTCCGTTCTCCAATTTTGAAGAACTTTGGGCCATAACTTTCTAACCAGGTAAATAGGTTCAAAACACTCAGACAAATGCTGTCCCTCATCTCCAGCCTCCGTCTTGGTCCAGAAGGTCTACCCCATGTGTGCAGCTCACCCATACACACCTGTTTTTGTGTTGCCTCCAGCATAGCCCAGTCCCTTGACGGCTTTCAGGGCGCTGTTGCGGTCCCGGTGCTGGTTGAAGTGGAAGGCTGCCCTGGGCTCCTCGCTGTATTGAGCAACAGCAACCTGCCAAAGAAAAGGGGGTTAAAAAACGTGGAGGGCTCAGGCACACAGCAAACGTGCCATTCAATAAACTGCCTTGAGTTCGATAATACAACTAGTTGTGGTGCAACAGGAGTGGAAAGAGGTTGTGTTTCTTGCAGAATGAAAAAAGGCACAAAAATGGCTCTCAGGTTGGCAGGCAGATAGGGCGCAATCCATATGCTTAAGCAGGGGCAAGGTACTGTTTCAGAATTTCTAGGGCATCAGAGATTTCTGCAGAGGCTGGTGGATACAGCACAGGACTGACGGGAGACCTGCGCACTTCAGGCAGCTCATGGTTGGGTGGGAGCTGCTGCGCAGCTCCCATGGCAGCACCCATCCCTCCTGAATTAAACCCTTGATCTCCATTGAGTGCAAAATGAGGCCAGCTACTGAACTCATACTATAGCCATCTAAATCAAAATGTCTTTGTTTCCCCGGGATTATTTGTTACCCCAGGGTAACTTCATCATGTGCCTACACCTTCAAGACTACTTGTAAGTAAAGAGTGTAAGAAGCTTCCCATTTCCTGATCAACTGAAAGTAAACTATGCAGGTCTCCCTTTCAAAGGGCTAGTTCACGTATTATATCAATTAAACACAAATGACCCAAAATAAATTATGTATTGAGTCTTCCAATTGGCTTTGCTGAGTTGTTGCTTTAATGCTGTAGGCTTCATTTGCCTTTGAGGTGTTTCACTGCATGGCCTGGGGATTCGGTCCTCTGCTTGTCTGGAGGATGCAGCTGTTGGAGTGTGCTGCATCTCCCATCTGGGCCCTCACCTGGATCTCCACCCATTATCAGTCTGCACGTGGGCAGAAATGGGGTCCTAGACGGGGACCCCGCACCTGACACATCCTGGGGTTCCATAACCTAGACTGCATTTCAGTAGGTGTGGGATTTACTTTATTCCTGATGACTTGCTCTTGGAAAAATAATCAAGAAATGGAAATATATCCAAATGAGTAGGCTGAGATTTAGGAGACTTTTATTCATGTCTTTGTTGGACACACACGTCTTTAGGCAAAGCACTTAGCCCTTCTGAGCCACAACATGTGAATGAGCAGACTGCTGTCATCACAGGGGTGAGCAAAGGTGAACACTTGGAAGGAAAACATCTTTAGGAAATAGAATAACATAATCTTGCCTGCGTCCCTTCAGGTCCAATCTTAGGGAAATAGGAAATGATCCGGAAGAGAAAATCCTTCACTTTATTGAAATTGCTTTGGCCAATACTTGAGGACTCATCCACCAGGAACCCAATGTCTGCTTTGAACTTGCCACAGACTGCAGAGGGAAGAGAGGATCTCCATAAGCTGGGGGATCCTAAAGCAGAAGCACGTTTCTTTGTGTTCAGAGCAACAAAACAAACCCAAGCGCAAATACCTCTTGCGATGCCAAGTGTCGGTGAGTGAGCTGGCAGCACCTTCACCCCACAGGGTAGTGCTGAGAGCTTCACTGCATTTTATGGGGTTTGTGTCTTCCCTTTCCCTGACATTGTCCACTCTCACTACTCAATGAATAAAGACTAGTTTTGGCTCCTCAGATCAGAGAAGACCATGGTCCCTGGTGGTTTTGACCTACTAGCAGTCATTGTCATCAAATCACACATGGATACATACTCACTTGGCCCAGGGAGAGTTGTCAGCAGTGCAGACACTACAGTGGTCAATAGTGGGGTCTCTGGGGTTGGTGATAGCTCTGTGGTGGTGGCCAGTGGAAGAGGAGTGGTGCCCACATTGCTAGGAGATACGGATGGGGATCTCATCATATCCAATTTTGCAGAAGTCACCGAAGAGATTGGCGCAGGTGAATCTCTGTGAGGTCCCACTGTAACAGGCAAACAAAAAAAGGTGTTTATCAAACCTCGTTTAGCTATGATTCCTCTACCTAGCAAAGCATCAGAAGGGTAGAGAAGCCAAGAAATTAGCCCCAGTAGCAGTTACCTAGGTAAAACTGCAACATAAGACTCCAGCCTTCATACCTGTTTGCCCAAGGAGTGTTGTCTCTGGTCCCTCTGTATCTCCAAAGACTGGTCTTATAGAAAACAAATACATTTCTTTGGCACTTAGTCCTGTCACTCGATATGATCTAGAAGCTGCTGATAACAGTTCCTGGGAAAGATCAGAAGCTGTGAAAAAGAAACATGTATTGACTGGGAGCCAGAGAAACTCAAAATAACTCGATGTCTGAAGCATCCCATCTTCTAATGACACCACCTTTGGCAAACAGGAGCTTGGGATGAGACGAGTCCTGGGCTTCGGAGCGGAGGCTCTTGGTAAGACGTGTTTGCAAACTGCAATGGTCAGGTCCTAAACCAGATGAAATAAGGTTGTTTGCATCTGACAAGGGAGTTCTTGAGTACACAAACAGGAAAAGAAAATGGGAATTTGTACAAGTGTTTAGAGAGGGCATTTGGTCCAGGTGGTGTCCAAGGCTGAGCTCTGTGACAGACCAGTGGTTTGCAGTGGTTAGCATGTATAGAAACAGGACTATTTTTTGATAATTAATGGAAAGTTTGCTGAAGAGTAGAATCAAATTTACTTGAGAAATTTGGTTGCATATGATAGATAGTTTCAATCTAAAATAATGATAAGAAAAACCTGTGAAAACTTCATAATAATGTTTTGACATTTTATAAGTGTCTTATTTTGGAAATACTGAATGATGAGTTTTGACACTGTTCAAAATGAAACTCACACCTTTTCATTCTGAAATAGCATTTTCCCTTTAATAAAAATAAAAAAGCTTAGTTTCTATGTAAAGAAATTAAATCGGTGTAAATAATCTGTTTAATTTTCATTAGATGTTCTAAATTACCCGCAAAAAATTTTGGAAGGGAGGTTTTGCTCCTTTAAAAAAAAAAAAAAATCCCTCTTGCAGTTTGACTCAAACTCTTCTACTCCCCTTCCTTTAGGTAGGCAAGTCAAAATAATAATAATTGGTTTAGATGCCATGCTACCTTCTCTGAAGAGATCTGCTGTAGGAAACACAAGCTGACAGCTCTGCTGAAACACAGATCTATGGCAGCCCACCTCCCACCCTGCCTGCCTAGACCCCCAAATGGGCAAGTTTAGCTACTTTTCCTTTTGCAGCTATGCCGTTGTGTGGCACTAAATCCCTTTGTTTCACATAATGGGTCTTTCACATGATGGGAAATAGTGTATGGTTACCACACTCCTACTCTGGGACAGAAAGAAGACTTTGATGGTGGACTGAGGTAGGAGGTACCTGGATCATACCCAGGGAGGGATGCCCAGCACAAGACTGGCAAGCACATGCAGGAAGAAATCTGCAACCTTTGGAGAAGGAAGATGGTCTTTGCTGGGGACAATTTTCTACAAAGAATGAAGCTGATGTTTTGCAAGGGACAAGAGACTGTGAGGCTCAAAGTGCAAATGCAAGATTAGACGAGCTTCTATTGATTAGGTGGATAAGAAAACCATGACTTTGGTGCTCCAAGAACAGTAAAGAGAAACTAGAAAGAAGAGAAAGGTGGGCAACATCCAGGTGAACTTCTCCAAGGTCCTTCCTGTCGCATGGGGGAGGAAGGCTGGCTCTGGATGGAGACCCATTGACATACATGGGTTTCGTTTTGTGTAACCAACTGGACAGAGGAGGTCTACAGCTGGGATGACCTCAAGCTGCGTAGAAGGGGACCTAATATTTTATAGGGCAGGCTGGCTAGAGTCAGCAGGCAGGGAGGAGGGCATCAAATAAGCTTAAGAGCGGGGCAAGGGAAATGGGTAATGAATGAGTACTCATTTAGAAAAAAATCTGGTTGTGGAGAAGAAAATTAATCAAGGCACAAGGGACAAAAAAAAAGGACAAAATTCTTAATTGCCTTTATAAACTAATGCTGGCAGCCTGGATAATTAAACAAGAGAAATTGGAATTACTCACTTATGAGCATAAATTGGATCTTGTTGGTACTATTGAAATGTGGTGGCAAGATTCATCTGACTGGAATGTTAAATCAATAGTTATAAACCTATTTTAGAAGGATCGATCGAGTGAGGGCACAGGGGGACTGTCAGACATGGTATTATCCATTTCTGAGCCCCTGACAACTCTGAAACCAATGATTTTTGAATACTTATGGATCGATATTTTAACAGCATGGCACGGGAGGGGAACAGTTGCATTAGATCACTTAAATCACCCTAGAGAACCAAATGTTCTGCTCCCTGATCACTTATCCATAATACGTAGAGCAAAAAAATGATGCCACCACAGGAGACTTCATCCTGAGTGACATATGCTGCAAGTCTTAAGCTGCCAATACCAAAATGTCCTTGGAATTAAAAAAAAATAAAGCTGACGACCTGGTAACTCAAAAAGCACTGCCAGGAGCGCAGGGGAATTGTATCAGATTCGCTTTCTTTATTGACTTGTGAAGATGAACTGATCCCTAGCAAAAAGTTAGTGGTTGAAGCAACAATGACAGGAGACTTGCTATATTCAAAGAGGTTTAAGCCCACTGCAGGAAAAAATAATATAGCTGGTGCTTTAAAAGGGCAAACCCCATAAGGCCAAATCAATTGGAAAAAGAAATACACACTAGAAATTGTGAGCAATTATTAAGAAAGTTTTAAAAGCTATTTACTATATAGCGAA
Source organism: Ciconia boyciana (assembly GCF_034638445.1). NCBI lineage: Eukaryota > Metazoa > Chordata > Aves > Ciconiiformes > Ciconiidae > Ciconia > Ciconia boyciana. The sequence continues at coordinate 2,462,531 of NC_132934.1, forward strand.
GCTTTTAAACAGGTAAGAATTAAGGTTGTATGGATGACAAAAAACAACCTTTTTTTGGTTCACTGCAACTATCCCTGATGGACAGGTTGTGACTCTAGAGGAAGAGACATTGATAATGCCAACCAGGAGGCCTTTTTCTAAGCAATTTTCACATCTCCTTTTTCTTCCCCTAAGGATTTTGCACTGGCCAAATGGGTCATCTTGTGAGCTTCTTCAGTGGGCCATCTTCCATTTTTTCCCCTCTTTTTCACCCAAATGAAGGGGCTGAGATGAAGGGACATGATGTATAGAAGCCCCCAGGGTCAACCCTCTGTTCTCCTGCTAAACAGGGTCCAGATGGGTTCAAAACAAGGAATAGTGTTGGTGCCATCCGTGACGGCATCATTTATACCAGGTCAAACTGGGCAGCATTTGGAGACACAAGTCATGACACTGGAAGGAAACAGCAGCCACTTAAGGCTGGTGGTGGGAAGAAGTTTCCCCTTTAATACCTGCCACTTGCATCTTCTGCAGCACCAGCTGGCTCTAAGACCAGGTACCAAATCAAAGAGACCACAGGACAAGCCAGACATGTCCATGGTCCATCCTCAAATCCTCTTGGGTGACAGGGCAGCTCACACAGGAGGAGACCAAATTACAAACCATCCTTCCTTCCCCCACCAAAAAAACATTACCTGAGGACAAGCGCCATGTTAATAGGTACGTGGACGCCCCAGAAACAGCCATCCAAGACAGCAAAATGCTGGTCTCTGCAGCCTCCTGCACTGTGAACTCAGTCACTTTGGGTAAATCCACTGTTAGAGAAGAAAGAAACAAAGCTTAGGGTGCGTAGAAGCTACCACTGAGAGCTTGCCCAAGCTGAAAGGAAGCTGATACATCCTTTGGGAGGCTCAGATCGTGGCCCCACTGAAATCAAAGGCAAAAAGTCCAGATAGAAATGATGAGCATGAAGCACATCTCTGCTACACTTGTCCACAGCTCCAGCTGCTGGTGAATCTCTCAGCTGATACCTACCCCAGGGTGCAAAGGTGTGTGTGCGCCAGAAAACACACTTTAACCTGCAAACAGCTTTGGAGACCTTCTGCCTCCTTAAATATCCTGTTTCTGGTGAGAGGAAGGAGTCCCTGCAGCACTTTAGGGGTTTTTCAGAAAGCTGAATCAGATCAGATCCTCAGCTGGTGGGAATTGGTGGAGTAAACAACTGTTGGCAGATCTTCAGCCTGGACTGCCGGGTGTTTCTCTAAACTAATAGTGAAATTTGAGCTGTTGAGATGGGCCATAAAAGTTTTGCCTGCTCACTTGTGCCAGATGGTAGTGCTCCCTGAAACCACAGTGCTGGCTCCACACCCCCGATCTTCTCCACCACTTGATCTCCAAATCTGCCTATTCTGCAGCGTCAATCAAGTTGCTTGATGTGACAGCATCATGAGTGATGTTTGCCTTTATGTACTGGAAATGGTCAAGATATTGTAACTAAAGAGGTAATTCCAAGATAACGTGCCACAAAAATAGCATCTCACGGTGATTATTGGCAGGGAAAGACAGACAAAGTCCCAACGTTTCTCAGTAATAAGAAGAAAGGACCAATGTATGTTTGCTGGCATGCTGGCTGGTGGGACCTGAGAAGTAGTAAGGTGTCTAACAGCCAATATTGCTCTTTTTCCATCCTCACCTCCCATCAGAGCCCTTAGGAAGAGACAGCCCCCAGCACTAATGTGGAGATGCTCTTGCCCTAACCCAGTGGTTCTGTACTCACAAGTTTTGGCTGTGAGGAGTGTGGGGCTTCCCTCCTGTCCCCTGATCATTGCAGACATGCAGATGGTGTAGGTGGTGCTCTCCTTCAGTTTGGGGATTGTGAAGGAGACTGTCTCTGCTGCAACCACCTGGGAGGTTTCCAAGCCACCTAAGAGGAGCCATTCAAAAAAACCCACTGTTACATAGAAAGGGCAGGGTAATTGCTATTAACAATTATTGTTACAGCAGTTTCTGCCCACATATCTTATGGGATCTCACCAGGGAGGAGTGTTATGTGCTCATTTTGCATATGGGGAAACTGAGGCATAGGCAGGTGAGAGATCTGGTCACAAAGGCATCACATACACTGCTGGAAGGGAACGACTTCTCTGACTTCCCAAATCCCAACTATGCCTATATCTAATGGATATCTTTGTTAGTGACTAAAACCTGGCTCAGTTACAGGGCTTCAACCTGCTCCCGTAGACATTATAGTCCCCATCTACCCCAATCATCTGTGGGAAAAGGAATGAGCTGAGCTAAGCTCCTATTTTCTGGGATTCCTTGTGCTCTGTCCTCATACCACACCTCACTAAGAGAGCAGGATGCTTACCATTGAATGGCATCCAGGATATCTTATAATGAGTTACCCCAGGAAGCCTCCTCCAAGACAGCTTCAAACTATTTACGCCAGTGTCAGTAATCCTCAGATCTTGAACAGTCTGGATGGGGTTGGAGTCTGCAAGAGATGCTGCAAAAATTAACCAGCATGAGATGTCTGAAGTAACAGCCCAAGTTACACAGAGGTCATGGCTCTAAGCTATGGCACTGAAGAAAGATTTGGGTATTTATGCAGTATCTACTTTCCAGATATTATCCAGGGATGCCAGGCTGCATCTCCTAATGAATCCATGGAGAGGAGCACTGTGCAGCTGAGGGATCTCATCCACATCTCTTAGGGCCTGCACTAAACTCTGGTGACATGACAGAGGGACATGAGGAGGGGGCCAAGAGAGATCATCTAGATGCACCTTCAAACACCGTGGGGAGCTGTGGTTCAGATGAACTCATGTGAAAAAGACACTGAAAGGACCCAGGATCCCAAGTTTGAAGAGGCAGAGCCACAAAACAAGGAATGGCAAACCTCAAGAGTGCATGCTGGTGAGTTGACCCTGAGCAGTGCCTGCAGAGAGGCTCCTACCTTCCTGAGATGGCTGTGGATAAATAAGACTGGGGAGCGTGTTGCCTCGTCAAGGGTTGCCTACCTGTGCCAAGCCTGTTTAACATGCCAGAAGGACATGTCCACTTCTACCCATGGGAACAGCCGTGGATTACTGCTACCAGCTACGAGGGCTACTCATGTCACTCCACCATCAACGTGCAATGCACAGAACCATGAATCCAGCCTTTGCTTCCCAACACAGAGTTGTTCCACCAGGACATACCTGTGCGGTGAGTCAGAGTCACCTCTGGCCCCTCGGTCTTGCTGAAGACAGCCCGAACACTGACTTTATACAGGGTGTCAGGCAGCAAGTGGTCAATCCGGTAAGCCAACACTCTACTGCCCAGGTACTGAGTCTTAGCAACTTGTTTTTCTGTAAAAAAAAGGGATTCTTCAGAGCCTGTAGCTCACCAGTGAGTGGTGACATTCCCTCCAAAGGAAATAGCCATTCCTTGCTGTACTACTGTTTCAGAACTTTGAGGGTTATCTTCATAAATAGGAGTGCACGAATACAAACAGGGAAGGAGCCATCACCAACAGACGCAGGCTGAGGACCATGTTTCTCAACAGTGAGAACTCATTCCTACCCCAGGCAGTCGATCAGAAGTTTGGAAAAGTGGCTGCCATGGCATGGGCCTGTGCCAGGAACAAGTATGTGCACCCTTTCTCTCCTCACCTTTTCCTGCTCCCACAGGGCTCCAGGTGACTTTGAATTTGGTGGCAGCTGCGGTGGCACTCCACGCCAGAGACAGGCTTGTGCTGGTGTAGGACATCACCTTGAAATTGGAGACGTAGCCAAGAGGAGCTGCAAGGTGAAGACAGCATTAGACTACTGTCCAACAGGGCTCCTTGTCAGTATAATGAGGCCAAAATTATGTAAAAGAGTTAAAAGTGGTATCTCTGCTTATCCTCAGTGTCTGATCTTCCTCACCTTGTGAGACACGGGTTTGCACTGCTTGAGGTCTGGGCCACATGTGTACATCCTACCTCCCTTAGCACCGAGGAGTGTATTCTGCACTAGATCCAGGCGGGAGCATCTCTGCAAGCCTAAGACAGGCAGTACAGGGATCCAGGGAGTTGTGAAATCCAGATCCCAGTGCTCTCACACTGCCTGCAGGGTGAAACATCCACCCAGAGCTCCCATGGGTGCTGAACACCAGTGTTTGCCTGTGCCCAGTCTTCACGAGGGTCAGCCCGTTATCTCCATGCTGTATTCCAGGGTCACCTTCTGCCACTTTTAAACCTCTTTGAGGATACATCTAGTACTGTACAAATCTCGCCTCTGCTTTCTGATCACCGCGCTCAGCCTTGCTGCCTTCCCCTCCCCAGGATGCAGCAACCTCGAAGTTTGCCATGGGAGGACAAGCTCTGGCTGTCAACTAGACCACCGTATTTCCCCATTTTACATGAAGAATTTGCATCTGCTGCCTCTTGTCCAGGCAGCCTGATCTTCCAGCACAGCCCTTTGGAGTGCCCCCTTCTTTGAGGCAGGGGACAGCCCTTGTCACCAGGCAGAAAGGACCACATGAGGATGTTCCTCTCTCTTTATCTCCCTATGGCTCCCTATGGCACAATTTACCCAGGTCTCATCTCTTTTCCAGCTGGACTCTTTGACAGTGTTGAAGGCTTTGGCCATTGGCCTGAATTTCGGGATGCCTGGACGCTCAGTATGCACAGATTGGGCAGTTCATGTCTGAACCTCTGCCCAAGCCCATGGGACATGAACAGATCTGCTGCAGAGCACATTGGCTCCAGTTTGCATCTGAAGACTCCCAGGCAGAAAACCCAGAGCCTTTGGGATTCATGGTCTCAGCTACCAGGCACATCAGGTCAGCAGGGCAAAGGACCACCACCACGGTGCCCCCGACATGAGGTGATGGGAGTGGGGTGCAGGAAGCACGGCATAAGGACTTTGTAGGGATACACAAGGTTGAACCAGCCACGCAAGGGTTGTGTGCTGTGGTAGCTACTTGAATGTCCTGCCTGTACTCACATGTCCTGGCTGAGGTTGTGATCCCCGGTCCCTCCACCAAGCCAAAGAGCACATAGAGGGAAATCACATACTCGGTGTCATGGGCCAGGTTGCGAAGCTGGTAGGCTGTGACTGACTTGTTGAGGGCCAGCTGGCGAGGACGGTCTTTGCCAAAGAACTCTTTGGGAGAGAGAAAATAAAATAGAAGAGGATAAAGACTGAAAAGTCTGGAGAGCAGCTCTATTGCATACTGGGAAAGACACCATGTTTTCTCCGGCAGTCCATCTCCGACCCAGCTGAACCTCTGTTGTAGGACACCCATATGTGCACTGGGGCAAGAGAGAGTATTCCTATGGTTATTTATTTGGGAATTTGAATCACTAGAGGATCCAAACCAGCTGAGAGGAACCAAAGGAACCAAACCGCCTCTCACATCCAGGGCCCACAGTAACGTGGTACAGTCCGCAGTGGCTCCAACGTGTGCTCTGCCCCTCCCCAGCATCTCCAGGGAGCTGCAAAGCCCCTGTGCTGGATGACCAGGCAAGGTGGTGTAGGACTCTTGCACCCACTGGGATATGAGTTGGGCTGGGGTCAGGCTGAACATAGTTGCTGCAGGGACCCTGCCTGCTGGCATTGCGGGTCAGGTCCAGGAATAAATTCTGGTTTCAGTGCATGCCCTGAAGTTGTGGGAGAGGCTGCTCAGACCAGTTAATGAGCTGGACCTGCCCCTACGCCCACCATGCCTGAGGCTCCCAGTGCCTTATCTCCCATGCTACAGCAGGAGGTGGAGGTGTTGCAGGATGGAGGAGAGTGGGATCTTACCTGGTGTAGGACCCCAAGCCACTCGGTACCCGGTGGCCCCAGCAACCGAGTCCCAGGAGACCAGAGCGCTGTTGATGGATATCTCACTCACTTTCAGCATCTGGACAGTGCTCGATGCCACTGCAAGAGAGCAAAGTTGACCAATTGCATCAAGGTCCCAATAGCTTCTGAGTGGCCCCCGAAAGCTGTGATGAACCAGACTTTCTGCACCAGATGACAGACAGGCGGTGACTACAAACGACACCAGCTCTGTGCTGCCAGCACAGCCTGACCCCCATCTGTGTCTGCTTGGGTTGGCTCCCACCCCTGCTGCAGGGCACTCACCCGTCATTGCTTTTCCTCTCACCACCGGCCCCTCAACATCCCCAAAGATGGGATTGATGGTGATGGTGTACTCTGCGCCAGGCTGCAGCCCCTGGATCATGTAGTAGCTGTAGGTATTGCTGAGGTTCACGTCTTGGATGCTGCCCTCTGCAAAGGGAAATGATGTCTGGGCTCCCTTGGGTCAGAGCAAGGAGGACCACCCTCCTTGGGTCTCCTTGTCTGGGAGGGCGGCGGGCAATCCTGCAACCAACCACTTGAGAACTACACAGTTGCGTGAGATTGAATGGCATTTCATCCTCCTGGCTTGCACATGCACTGCCAAGGTCCTCAAGCCAAAGATAGTAGGGATAGGGCTTAGCGCATCAAGCACAAATCTTGGTTGAGGAGCTAATGTATATGCAGGTAGAAATAACGCACAGCTGCTCGGGCAGACCTCAGCGATCACCAACAGATCAAGGCAGCTCAGGGCTTTGCAGGCCAAAGAAAATAAATCAGGTAGCAACACACAAATGGCCATGTATGGGTCTGCGAGCAGTCCCGTAAGAGGGTCCACACTCTGCCCAGCCCTGGGTGACTTGGTGCTGGAGTCATCTTGCCTTCCCTGCAGGACACTGGAGCCAACTAATGCCACAAAAGACATTTCTCTCATTTCTGTATCCTTGTTGAGGACTAGAAACCACTCAGCTAAACCCCTCGGCATTGCTCTAGAGGGAGGCACGGCAGGAGAAGAGTTAAAACCTAATCCCTGGGGATCGAACCCCGTTTTCAGGGGGGCAGAGAGGTGCAGGCAGCAGCAGGTTGGGGTTTGGAGGGGGGGAGGCTGCCATTTGCAGTTTGGTCACTGGAGGGTGCCATCTCCCCATCTTCTGCTCCACCAGCACCCTGATCCCCATCCCCCTTCTCCCACCCCACGCCATGGACCTTCTCTCCACATCAGCCGCTCGTTTATGTTTATTTATTCGCTGTCTTAGAAGCCAGAGAAGAAAAATCAAACCCCTCCAGTGCCTGGGACAGCTGCACGGGGATGGGCAGAAGATGTCTTGATCCGAGCGCCACTGCACCCATAACGTGTGGCCCTGGCATGGGATGGAGCATGGGAGAAGGACCCCGCAGGGCCCAGAGGTGAGGGTGGGCTGCCCCTTGGGATTTTTGCCACCCTTGGATTTGGGGTGAACCAGTATCAGGTTAAAGAGCTGCTCGGAAAGAGCAAACCTGGAGCAGAGGTGATGTGCCCTTGCCGCTTCATCTGAGGATGTCCCTCACTGTCACGTCAAGAAGGACTGTCCCCACTCCAAAGATATGGCAAGCTGAGGATGTGCATGCTCCCTTTCTAGCTGGGGTATAGAGCAAGGACTGGGTAAACAGCTGAGTTTTGGGGTGTGCCGTGATTTTTTCCAGAGAACCATTCATTACAAAGCAATAAAAACAGTTTTATGTCTTCCCTGTAAAGAATTTTCCCTTCTGATGACCTTCAGAGCTGTTCTCCAACTAACCCCCCTCCCCTGGTGGGAGATGTCTCCTTATTTCATAACAGGGGAACTGAGCCAGAGGAGAGTGCTATTTATTCAAAGCCTGTGATGGAGCCCAGGTGTCCTGACATCCCATCTCGTCTTTGAACCACAGAAACATCCATCTCCCAAGGCCAAAATATGCTTTCAAACCTGAATTTCTAACTTTTGCTCCCCCACACCAGCAATGAAAATATGTTTGGGTTCAGGGCAGGGGAAAGGCTCCAGCTGCAAATGCAGATCTGTCTTCGAACACCAAAGTTTGTCTGAGAATGAGGATGCCTTATGGGATGCTGGGGGACAAAGCCAGGTCTTAGCGCTGCAGAGAGAAAAGCAACAAGCACAGGCGCTTCCAGTCTGTAATGGGGTACCTGTCACCCCAAAAAGGGGGAAACCTCAGATGCTCAGGGGCTGGGGGACGTACAGCTCTGCATTCAGTACTTTACCAGCTTCTCTCCAGCTATTAATCCTTTCCAGAGCTACTCAGGTCCAGTAAATCGGGCACCAATGCCATGTTAACAACGCTGGATGCCTGTTAGCCTGCTTTATGCAGAGCCAGAGCAGGTGTTTTTGCATCCATGGCAGAGTTTACCATCAACACCCACAGTGTGGCTCTCTGTTGCAAGCTGCTGATTTATCCCCATGTGCAGAAAACTCCACTCCACAGACCCAAAAAACCTGTTTTCCTCCAGCTTCCTCGATAAGGAATTGATTCCTGCAATACTTCCTCGCAGTATTGCACCTTGAATACTGCGTTCAGTTTTGGGCCCCTCACTCCCAGAAAGACATTGAGGGGCTGGACCGTGTCCAGAGAAGGGCAACGAAGCTGGGGAAGGGTCTGGAGCACAAGGCTGATGGGGAGCGGCTGAGGGACCTGGGGTTGTTCAGCCTGGAGAAAAGGAGGCTGAGGGGAGACCTCATCGCTCTCTACAGCTGCCTGAAAGGAGGGTGTAGAGAGGTGGGGGTTGGTCTCTTCTCCCAGGTAACAAGCCATAGGACGAGAGGAAATGGCCTCAGGTTGCGCCAGGGGAGGTTTAAACTGGATATTAGGAAATTTTACTTCACTGAAAGGGTTGTCAAGCACTGGAACAGGCTGCCCAGGGAAGGGGTTGAGTCACCATCCCTGGAAGCATTTAAAAGCCGTTTGGATGAGGTGCGTAGGGACATGGTGTAGTGGTGGTCTTGGTAGTGTTATGTTTACGGTTGGACTTGGTGATCTTAAAGGTCTTTTCCAACCTATACAATTCTGTGATTTTGTGATTCCTGTTGCATGTCTGGACACAGAAGGTGTCAGTGCACCCAATACCTTGGTGACCTCACAGCTCCTGTCTCTCCATGTCCCTGCTCACTGATGCATGCACCCCATTCCTGAGTCTCTACCTGCTGATGTCCAGGTGAGTCTGTACCCTGTTGCTCCCCGGACGGGGCTCCACCTTGCCTGGAGTGTGTTGGTGGTCTCATTCTGCAGCAAGATGCTTTTCACAGGCAGGAGCTTCACTGGAAGGAGGACAGGGAACAAACCTTTCAGAGCACCTACTTGCCAGTGGAGGACTTTGCTGGCTGCCCTCCCTGCATTGCTGTTCCTCCAGCCTGCCTGCCAGCAGGAGAGGGTTTTACAAGGGCTCCTGCCCTCCCTGACAGGCTGAAGACACCTCATAAAAGCAATGGTGAAAACAACCATATTTTGACCATTACTTTCCAGGACCAATGCCTCTAATGCACTACCTCACTTGCTTTATGCAGTGTGGGTGCAAAACAGGAGGGCAAACGAGGCTCTGGCAGGTTTCCCACCCTTCCTCCCAAGCAGCGTGATGGGGTTCAAGGGTGTCCATGTCCATGCATGTGATGGGGGAAGAGCACGGCTCAAGGCTGGACCTAGGAAGGACCTGTTGAACGCTGCTCCTTTGATGCACGTGTAGCTGCAGCACCCACCAGCTGTGAGGTGCTTAACAGCAAATGGTGTGAACACAGCGCTCAGGGCAAGAAGGGACCAGGCACAGAGTCAAACCTCTTACATGTTCTCCCCACAGCAGCCACAGGCTGGCTTGGCCCCTGGGGGTACACTGCATAGATGCTGATGCTGTATTCTCTATCCTCCTGCAAGTTATCCAGCACGTGGGAAGAGACGTCGCCCCGCAGAACCTGCTCGTACATCATTCCTGGTCTATTGGCTGCAAAATCAAGAAGAGTGATGGTGAAGCCTTCCCACTGCCTGAGGTCTACATTCCATGGTGAAGTCTTCACAACACAGTGAAGAGCATGCACAGGAGCTGGTTCAAGTGCATGGTTGAAGTCTCCCAACCCATGTGATGTTGCTGAGGGTTACATCTGTAGCTAAGGCTTGACATATCCATGCTGTCCCCAGCCCTCCAGATCACACAGAGTGTGAGTCATACTTAAGGCTTGAACTCACCCCACATCCACACCAAAGCAGGCACTTGAGTATGAAAAACATCCAGGGCGCGTCTGGATGTGACAGGGCAAATGGGTACAAGGCATCCACAGCATCATCCCCATCTTGTCCTTCAAAAGCAAATCCTTCACACGAATCTCCTCCTCCATCCTGGAGGAACCACACTGTCTGGAAGAGGCTAACCTGGCCTCCTTCCAGAGTAATGCCAGGAGCTCTGTGGTTCGTTGTTCCCTGGACAAAATGGCACCTTTCTTGTCCTTGGGTCACTGCTACTTTTAAAGCAAACTCCAAGAAAAATTAATAAAATCTGAACTCACCTCTGGGGATGTAGATCTTGTAGCCTTCCAGCTTGCCCAGTGGAGGTGTCCAAGCCACCTTCAAGCTAAAAAGTCCTTCTTCTATCACACGGAAATTAGTGACTGGAGGCACAGGTGCTTTGGGGTACAAAAATATTGCAGAAATTGATGTGACAGTGCTGTAATAAAGTGCCATGGCAGAGACCCTTGGAAAATCTTTTGCTTTCAAGGACAAAGAGACACAAAGGTGAGCAGCATCAATTCTCCCTATTCTCTCAGCTGAATACTCAAAAGCAACCATCCCCCCTCTACCAAACCCCTGTCTGCTTGAAAAGTGAGCAGAAAACCCTCAAGGCAGAGTACTTGCGGGCTTCCTCTTTGAATGGTGTGGGGAACTGTGAAATATCTACCCACAAGGCATTTCCTCCTGAACCGAGAAAACTCTGCAGTGGTTTCATGCAGACTGAGCAAGGACAGATGAATCAAACGCTACTTGCGCGTATGGATGCAACTCTTACAAAGAGGAGCCCATTTTGATCCAGCCAGCCATGGCAGACTGATTTATACCTTCTGCCTCTGGCTTCATGTTTGGGGATAATAAGAAAAGAGATCAAATGACTTTATTTCCACCCATAAAGACATTCCATCTTATTCCTGGCAAGTACATATGAGTCAACCTCATTGAGGCGCTTTATTTATTCATCCTGTCGGAGATCTTCCCTCAAGAAGACAAACAATTTAAGACATTGTGAGAGGTGGGGAAAGAAGCAAAAGACAAGGAAGAAAGGAATAATTCTTTTCAAAACCTCTCAGGCAAAGCAGACTTGGCACTTCATCCAAAACAGGGAGGGAAGTGGAATTAGTGCACCCCTTAAACTCTTAAAACCCCTTAAAGTAGTGCAGAGACTTCTGGGACAAAACGTGCTCCATCCATCACATCTCACCCAGTATCTTGCACTTCACGGTTTGGCCAAGAGTGAATTTGCTCCTTTGTTTCCAAGATCCTTGTCATTACAGCCAGCCATATGACAGCAAAGGAATTTGGCATGGCAGATTGCAATCCAGAGGAAGCCTAGATCATTTCATGGGACCAGAGATCACTACTTGGGGCATTTCCTAAAGGCCATGATCATACCACCTTGGTGTTCACCTTGAGTGAAACGAAGCCCTAAGCAAATGCATAATGCCAATCCAAACCTTTTGGACCATCCACTTCTGAAACAAGGTGTTTAGAATACACTTCTCTCCATAAAACTCATGTCTGTGTTTCTCAACCCGTGGTCTCCAAAAGCTTTCTCATCCCCGGTACATGGGTGTTACATTAACTGAATCCCAGCCTGGATTAGTTAAATCCTGCCGGTTGCTAAATGAGATGGCGTGAGCTATCCAGCAGGCTGTACCCTCTGCTTTGAAGCGGGTTAACCACATGGGTTAACCACATCTGCACCCACTCACAACCCTGCACCCCACACCATGGACATTCGCACAGATGTTCCTCCTACCCATTCCTACCCATCCATCACTCACTCCTCGCACGTATGGTTTTGGGGTGCATTTTTTCCTGTGCCCACACAGGCAAGGAACACACAGGGATGACTGCAGAAGAGACACTCACTTGTTTTCCCCTTGACAGCTGCTGGCTCCCCAAGGGCATCTGCATAGATGGCCCTCACTGTGAAGACATACTTGGTGTTGGGTTTCAGATCAGTCACCAGCAAAGTACTTTTGTCACCATCCACCACAATCTGTCACACAGGGGGACAAAGGATATCATTACACCTCCATGACAGCACAAGACCCCCATGTTTGCAACAGGTTCGGAGCACGAGGCTTCACATCTGATGCAAGGCGACTTCCATGAGCAGAAGCCTCTTCAAATGCACTCAGAACACTGTGATCCTCAAATGACATCTGGGTTCACATTGGTCACAGCACTAACGCAGGACAGTGCCAAGGGTGAGTTTCATGAGTTAGCCCAGAAAAAACTCCATGAAAACAAGAGCGTGCATAAGGGTGGTGAGGGTGGTCCCCAATCCCCTTAAAAAAATGGAGGAAAAGCAACCACCTTTGGGAAAGAAAGTTTCTTTTAAGCCCATAGAGGGAGATTTCAACGCAACCTAAGGGCAAGAGAGGTGGAGACAACTTCTGTGTTTTCACCATGTTCTTATGAGATTCTGAAGCAGCCAAGGATGATCATTCTTATTAAATAAAATCTTAATAATTAATACAATTAATAATCTTAACCTTAATAATTTATGCTTTCATAGATTTGTTCTATTATTAGAAATCAAAGCTTTTAGGCATACATCTTCTACCCTTCAATCTTGCTCTCAAACTTTGTGCAGTGACCAAGCTGAACCTTAGCAAGCTGGCACACGTGGCAGCATCCCTCACACAAGGACACAGCCAATCCAAAACCTAAATACGCGGACATCTTACCAAGATGAACAATCTTGGCAGCAAGAGGAACAAGGGATGCTGCTAGGGAAGCTGGATGGCCTTATTTCAGAGGTGGTATCACAGAGGTAAGGAGAGAAAGAGTGCTTCCCATTGACCTGTTCTTATCATCCCAACAGAGTTTGTGCTAGTTCATGTCACATCCTTCTCCCACCCTACCTTCCTGCCCCCATCACCCCCAGAAACTCCATCTCACCCCAACAGCAGTGCCAAAATCAGCACGAGCAACCAAAACACCTGCAAATCTGATGGTCTATCCATAGACCTTCACTTCAAGCTTCAGGAATTTATGTCAATGCGCTGGGCTGTGACTGGGATGGCTGAGGGACATGGTGCCATCTCCTAACCAGGCTGTGCTATTGGCAGCCTCAGCAGAGGACTAACCCCTAACACCGAGACCTGCAACTGGTGCTCTGCAAAATGGGAATGCAACTCTACCTGCCGCTGGTCCTCTGAAACCGGCTGCCCTGAAGGCAGCAAGGGATGCAGATGGACACGGTACCCCGTCACCCTCCCTGTGGCTGGCATCCACGTGAGTCGCAGCGAGCTGTGGCTGTGCTCACTGACATACAGATCCCGGGGGCCGATGATCTTCTCAGCTGCAAAAAGAGAAAGGAAAGGCCTTTGGTTTGGATTGTGATGGCACCAGTGCTGGACATGTGCAGGCTGTTCATTGATGGAGTCAACATATTAAATGCAGAGAGAGCCTTGGGTATAGATAGCACTGACTTAGACTGAGAGTGCAGGAGCAGCTGGGATCTGTTTCCAGGCCAGAGCCAGACAAGCAGGTTTTCTTTTGGCAAATTGCTTGACAGCACAAGAAAGGAAAACAAAACTGGTTCTGGCTACATTTTCCCTGTGAACACCTGCTTAATGCATAGGGCATCAGCTCCCTCCTGCCCTTCTGCTTACTACCACCAGAGAATATTCAGCCAAAAAGCTTGAACTCTCCATGAAACATCACGGGAAGCCCTGAAGTGCTACAGAACCACAGAGAAAGCAAAAAAACCCCCCCTCTAATGACTTGGACGAAGTTCCCCCAAGCTCTGCCCCAAGCTTTTAACTCATCTTTTCATGAGTTTGTGTGCCAAGAGGGGGGCAGGAATTCATTGCCAACACCTCTGGATTTGCTGCAACATCAGTATCTGTTTGGGGAGAGATCTAGATATCTTTGGAAATCTCTTTGGCTGCTCTTAGCATCTTCTGCAAGGAATGAAGTTCTTCCAGAGACCCTGAGCTGTGCTGCCAGAGTTCACCATGAGAGGGTCTATCATGAAAACCCTCAAGGGACAGCAATGCTGCCACAGCCCATTGCTGCTCCTTTTGTTTGAACTGGCAGCAAGACTTTCAGGATCTGGTATCACCAGACAAACCATGGAGATGCAGACACAAGCAAAATACACAGGACCACTGCCCCCAAGCAACAGATGCTCTATGAGCTGGCTGCTCCTCTAGGGTCATCCAACCCCTAAAGCTCCCTTGTGATGAACAGAGGGGATGCGGGAGGTCCATCTCTGTGGTGTGGCTGGCGCATCCAGGGACTGGGAAGGGGCTGGTTTGAGCAGTTGAAAAGCAGGATAAAGCCCTGACGCACCTTGCACAGTCTGTTTTACGGGTCGTGGCGGCTCTGAGGCAGTGAAACAGAGCCTTCGAGAGAGTTTGGGGGCCACATTGTGGAGCAGGTGGAAATCTTCAATGTAAAGCACATGCTCTGCAGTGGGCTCAGAAGCGATTTTGTTCAGTTCATTCTTGTCAGCATCCTTAATTCCTAGAAGAAGAAAAGAAGAGGAAAGGAGGAAAACAAACACCATCCCTGGGGGCACGCCAGGCATTGGCAAGGGCTGTCAAGAGTAAGCGTGAGCAATGTGCTGGCCTTTGAGTTTTACACCAACTTTGCAATCATGCTGCCCATGGTGAAGGATGAAACAAGGAATGGAGGCTCAAGCTGGATGGGCAGTGGTGAAGCAGATGAAGCCATCAAAGAAAAGAGGTCAAGGTTTTCTCCAGAGGCATGTTAGAGATTGACTCAGGGGATTCAACTGCTAATGGGTCGAGAGGTAGAAAGCTCTCTTGGGGTGGAGAGTGAAAAGGAGCAGGGCAGGATCTGGCCTCATCCTTCCCATTGGATACAGAGACATTTCTGCCCTTCTGGTGGATGAGCAGACAATGGGACTTTGGGAGGCTGTGTGAAAATTGCAGGGTTTTCCTGTGGTTGAATTAAAAAAAGGGGGGGAAAAACCCCCAACAAACCAACCCTCCCCTAATTTTCACTTCACATTGGTCCAAATCAACCTGGTTGCTCTCTATAATGAAACACCACCACCATCCCCTTCTCCCCTGAAATGTTTGGTGAAGGGAAGGATTTAACTTGCAATAAACAGCTGTATTTAGCTCTTGGGGGTGGGGTGGGGCTGAAACTTTTCCTTGCCCATGGAATTATTCTGATGGACATTTTTAACATAGCTGAAGTCAGTCTCTGAACCCCATTAAGAGAAAGCTTCAAAAGTAAAAACATTTCATTTCTGAAAATGTCACATCAAAACATTTTGACTTTTATGGAACTATTTATTGAACTGCTCCTGAATTCACAAGTAGTTTTGACAGATGCAAAACTGCAGATTTCCACTGACTAAATCAGCTATTGACAACAACAAAAAATACCCAAGCACAGCACAGATGTGATTTTCCTCTACTTGCGGTAGTTGCTAGTGGCTGAGCCTGGGGATGGGTGCGGTTTTTAGAGGAGGGGGGTGTCGTGCAACAGGAATCTTCCCCAGTGCGCAGACTACATGTTGGTGCACACACAGTATTTGGTGGCAACGCTCCATGTAACTTAGCATGTCCGTACGTACCTACAGCAAACACCGTCACCCCCCCGTCCTGCAGGACTCGGGCTTCATCTTCAACTGAGTCGCTGGATTTCCCATCTGTGATCAAAACTACTACCTACAAGAATTGGCATAAGAGCCAGAGAATGGAAGAGCACAGCATGAGGAGGTCACAGAGACAGTTGCAGGATTTTCACACTGACAAGCCAGATCTTGGATGAAGTCCCTCTCTCTAAAGGGATGGACACTTGAAAATAAATCCTTTGATAACCCACACCTCTGGGCTAACTCGCATGAAATCAGCTTTCATGAGCATGAGCTGGGAAGGAGCAAATGCTGCTGCCCATGACAGCATCTTCTCTGCATGTCTCCTCCTGCTCGGTTGTGTCTCGCCTCTGCTTGGGGCAGTAACTCTGGCTCCAGAAGGAGATTAGTGCCAGCACAGAGAGAGGATTCACCTCTACAAGTCTGGAAGACCAGCTCTTAAAGGAGGACTCAGCTGCACCCTGGACAACACACTTGGCCAATGGCACCTGGATGGTGCTATCAGGTGGTAAGAAACTCTCTCAACCACAGCCTAGGTTTAAACTACAACTGACTCAGCAACCCCAGACCTTTCAAGCTTTTTGGGCAGTCCCGTGTCAGATCACGTAGCAGGAGATATGGCTGGCGCATGGGATGCTGTAATGAAGACACATCCTGCTGCAACACCTTTAAGCAGGTGGTTGAGGTGGGTAACATCCCACCTGTAGCATCATGTTCTCCCTCCTGCTCTGCGACTCAAAATAAGCCTCATTGACCACACTGATCGCATGGATCACACAGACCACATTTGGCATGCAGGATCTCAGAGCAAAGGAGAAGGTGCAGCACCAAGCTAGAAATGTGGGAGGCCCATGGGAGGCAAAAGCTGGCTGTGACAGTTTCAGACTCAATTCATGGGGTGTATCCACTCCCCATGTGGCTGTCCCCTTCTTGATTTCAAGACTGTCTACCATTGGAGCAGAGCAGAGAGAACTGTTTCATGCAGCCTGCACAGCAAACCAGAATGCAGCACCTTCTCTTTAGCATCCTCAGCATCCTCAGAGCCCCTTAGTAATTATGAACAAAATAATTTTTTAAAAAATGATCTGAAGAAACCAATGACCCAGAACTGATGTCTGAAAGCTAAAGACACTGCAACGTGTCTGCTTTTCGAGTAAGATGCTAACTGTACTGCCGCTCTCTGTAACCGGAGTGGATGTGTGCAGACTATTAGCAACAGCTACCTGCACCAACACCACAACTTGTCTCCTTGTCTTAATCCTGTCTTGAGCCTGCTCAGTTAGCTTATGCAGTAAGTGCCCCAAATTTGGGTACTCATCTGGAGGCATTTAAGACTAGAACACCGGGTCCCTCTGCAATCCCTAGGGAAATATGAACATTTTTAAAAAGTGAGTCAGTCCTTTGAAAATCTGGAGGTGCCTGTCTCCTTCTATCACCAATAAAGTGACCTGAAGCTGAATAAGCTCCTAAATGAGGCACCTTAATTGCAAGCCAAAAATAAGATGGGATGAATAAAAACTAACCGGCTCATTCATGTCTTCAGGTAAACAAGTTAGAGGTCTGATCCCTACCAAGTATGACACCAGGGAAGTCATCACAGAAGGTCGTTTACCTTTGCCGCATCCTCTCGCAGCATGTCCACGCGAGACATGGCGTGAGCTGCAAACGCCAGAGCTGACCCTGTTTTTAAGCTGCCACCTTTGAGGGAGAGATCCTGGATTGCCACCAGCATTTCTTTGATGGTCACATAATCCGTGAGCTCAATACTCATCCTGGGAATGAGAAATGGGGGAATACGGGTGAATAAGGAGCAAGAAAATACTGTTTTTACAGCGAGAATGCATTGCTAATAGTAAGGAGTCCTCTTCATAGTCGTGAAGGGAGTCCAGGGTATGAGCCCCAGAACCCCGTTACCATAAAACGCTAGCTAAAATCGGATGGCGGGGAATTTCTTGTGGCTGCATTAAATGCCAGCCTCCCTGCCCTGAAAGAGTTCCCCATGGCTGAGCACCTCTAGACTCTGGTGACACTGCTGGGGGTTGAACTCTTGCTCTGCTCTTGTAATGGTTCAGCAGAGCAGCAAGAGCTCTTTAACCTTGGGGACATGGTTGCCCACCAAGAGCTATAGGGTTATAGAAACCTGGGTGCTGGTGGTAGAGGATGGACTGACCCACCTTGGTTTCTCCCCATAGAGTGCCACTGCCAGCCGGATGCCTCCTTTGCCCATCACCACATTCTCAAAGGAACGCGCCATGCTGCTGATGAAGTTCTTGACCAGCTGGGAGCTCTCCTTCCCTGTGTCCTGTGACTGCCCCACGAGGAACAAAATGTCGGCCACCTCCGCCATCCTGCATGCTGAGGGAGAAGAAGGGCAGGAAGGCTCATCCCACACCATGCAATGAGCCAGCTAGGAGATAAACCCCTCTGAGTCATGTGAACCCCCAAGATATTGCAGCTATGGAAGAGAGGCCATGCTTAGGCCCAATGAAGCGGGTAATCATGGGCTTCCCAGAGCAACAGGCTGCTTTGTTCTCTTTAGTTTCCTCCTAATTCTCCATTTTTCTGTTCTCACCCAGGGAAGTTTCTCATTTGAAGCACAAACACTGAGACCTATATCCATCAAGGCACGCAGGTCTGTAGGACATGCTAGAAGCAAGGGGATGCCTGGGGGTTTCATATGCCCAGAGGCAGACATCAACACCTGAGCCACGCACAACTGAATTTTGGGAATGTGGCAGCTGTAAAACCCCACCAACCATCCTGGGCTTCTTGCATCAGGGTCTCCAGAGCCAATGTGAGACACCATTGCAGACATGAGGCCACCTGGCCATCCATGCTTTGCCAGACCTAAAACAACCAAGTCTTCCAGTCTTGCATGGAGAGAGCTTGGGACGCTCCGTGCATTCAGCTCTGCAATGCTCCCCTCTTGCCAAGCTGCCAGCAGCACTGAGCATGAAAAGTATTTTGTGCAAAGAATGAACAATTTGAGTGTTTTTTCTGTACAAGCCAGAGCTATCTAATGACAGCTGGCAGGGAAAGGACAGGTGTACAGGGAAATTTGTTTAACGAACATCAAGGCATATTTCCCTTTACAGTGTTCAGACTCAATTGAATTTAATTTTCTTTAGGCATCCAATAAATATATTCCATGAACAGAAATCTGATGACTTTTAGGGACACTTAAATTAATGAAGGTTCTACAAGGGAAGTTCAAACTTTATATTTTCTTTGGTGTTTCTCTGCCTTGCAGATAGGTGCTGAGTTATTACTGTAGGTCTGCTAAAAAGCAGACTGCACTGACTGCTGGAGGAGGGCTTTTTGTATTGCAGACTTGCTCACCAGGACTGGGTTCAACCTCTTCGCTTTTTTTTTTTTCATTTTGTGTCACTACTGCTTTGGACATCACCCAGTCACTGCCTTGACTTTCAGCTGCAGGTCTGGAAATCAACTCGCACCCAACCATACTGCAGCAATTGTTCCAGTTTGCTGGGGAGATGTGCTAGGTGGGTTTCTCATGCTTCTGCTGCAATGGAAACCCTGTTTTAGCTTGACCTCTTCAATTTACCTGACTTTTACCCCATTTCTATAAGCAGGCTCCCCAAAGGGCTTGGAAAGATGCAGGTTTTGTGCTCTCCTTCATTGCTGTGTCCCTGATCAATCCCCTTTGGCTGCACAGCAGGACAGAGGATCATTTGCCAGCTGTGGATGGATGGCAGTCCAAGGGTCTTCGTTACCCAAGGCTTTTGGTTTCTTCATCTTTCTTTGTGCCTCCTGACACTGAGCTCTTCATGACTTAACAGTTCTGTTTACTGCAGAAAAGTAATGACTGTCTCTTTTTGGTTTAACTCGTACCCAGCTGGGAATATAAAGCACTTTCCCTTCACAAAAATGGAAGACTATTATTTCAATTTCCTTCCCAGAGCTCTCTGTTGAGATCTCCCTTCCCTTTTCAATCCTCTATAAGTGCTTTTCAGCTGAGATGTCTGGGGCATCTTGGAGGCAGCTCAGCTGCTAACAGCAGATCACCATAAGCTCTTTTCCCAGCTGCCGCTTCTATTTTGGATCTACCCCTTTTCCCTAGCTTTGACCTTGATGCCCCTGTTCCCCCAGAAGGACTTGGAGGGAAGGCAACGCCAGTCCTTGGCTCCGACTTCAGAATGGGTGGAAATCGTTCAACAGCTTCCCAGAGTAACCACAACCCATATTACCACAAGAAAATCCCAACAAAGGTTCAACAAGATTCACCAGCCCTCCCAAAATCACCCACCTCTTGGAGCTACTCAAGGCAGTGCAGACAGCTTTTCCCAGGAGACCTGCATTTTTGGCCCTGATCTGGAAAACGTGCTCAAAATACCATTGGTATCAGAGGGACCTTTGCTACCTACCTCTCCACATCCCAAATCCCCAGAGAGCCTCCTCCATCCATGCCTGGCCCCTGGGAGTCTTGCTCCCCCTGCACAATACTCCTGCCCTCATTTGCATCCAGGGATAATGAGGAGAAAGGCAACAAGCAAGAGCTCCATGGGATTAAAAAGGGAAGGATGGTGCCCCTTTCTCTATAAAGGGGCAACCAGAGCCCATTCTGTGAGATGCTGAGCCAGGAGCTCAGCACCTTTCCAGAGGGGCCCAGCTTGGCAATGAAACCCAAGAGTGTTTGCTGCTTGGATCAGGTACCTGAAGCTGTCATTGGAAACATGTGATGTTAAGCATATTTGGATTGGTACCTTCTGGAGAAAATACCAACATAGACAGCTATATTAATCACAGGAGGATATGATTTTATTTGAAATTTTCCATGCACCTCCAAAATTACCACGTTTCATCAATCACAGGTTTGCCAGAGACATCTGTAAATGTTGATTTATTGCACTGTTCCCAGCTTTGAATTAAATAGCATTATAGTCAAGTATATTGGCTTAATTGACGGACAGGAACTTAATCAAGTTAATTTTGTAGCTGATGCCAAAGCTTCCATTAACTCCTTGTTGAATTTACTGAATTCAGTCCAGGTGGATTTATACCTTCAAAGCCTGGGGACTTGCTGCTGCAGAACAATTTGAAGAGGGACGACCCACTGGCTCCCACCCAGCCCCATGACAGTCCGGGGAGCTCTGGATTAGCTCTATAGGATGCTCACAAGGAGGCTCCCCCTCCTGTAGGACCCTGAGGCTAGAGACATGCTGTGGATCATGCTGTAGCTGCATGACACTTTTCTCTGGGGTCCTTTTGTCTCCTGACTTTTGGCTCCCGCCCCTCCTCCCCAAAAGCTCTTTGTGGGCTTTCACAGGCAACAGGGAGCCAGGGAGGAGGTGAGCCCTTGTGCCATCTCGATTCTCTAAATAGTAGCAGGAGGCTTCAAGGCTTCCTTGAGGTCTCTTCTCTCATATCCTCTGTGTGGTGGCTTGTACCAGGTCTTGGAGATCAGAAGAGGAATCAGGAGGGAACATGTTTTCCCTTTCTCCCCGCCTGCCTCTGGAGAAGCTGAGGTGGAATAGTATTAGAGGCAAGACACTGAGCAAAGCCCTGATTTCCCCATAAACCCTAGCGCAGCAAGTCAGGTCCTGCCTGCCTCTTGGGGCCAGCTGAGATGCCCTGTTAGCCAGATGGTCCCAGCCTAAAAGGACCCTCTGCAGAAGTTAAAGGCATCAGCATTACAGCTCCACCATGACAGCATCTGTGTGTGTATCCATAACATTAGCAGAAACAACTGCTTGGAAAAGGTCTTTTTCTCCCTGATGTGTCTCAGCATCACCCCCAGCTGCTGCATTCATGGTAGCCCACTTGTCACATACCTTCATGAACGGCCACGGCTCTGTACTGCACCACAGCCACTGCCAGGGCAAGGATCTGGGCATACAACATTTTCCTTTTCCTTGGGAAGAAGCTCCTTCTTGGTTCCTGGAGTCAGCACACAGCCTGGAGAGTCATTCATCTGCAGGAGAAAAGAGGCTTTAACACATGCCATCTGAGTATGATGCTCCCACCTGCCTGCAGTGGCAAGGGAAGCTTTTCTCCAGCTACAAAAGCTCATCTTGGCTTAGGAAATTGGCATTAAAGTCCATAAATGCACTAATTCCTTCATCTCTTTGCTGATGCTGGCTACAGGGAAGAGCTCAGCTTTGCTCCCCCAGCACCTTTCCCTAACAGCACCCTTCTTCAGACAACAACAACCTTAGGCAATTAAGCCTAAATGTGAATATTAGTGGTGTGATGAAAGAGGGAAGCATCTGCTGCATCAATTATGCAGGGAGGAAAGATCACCAGAAGATCACTGCAGACAGCAATCACCTGCACTCCAGTCTTTATTAGCCTGTTTTGTGACTAACCTTCAGGTTCCTAAATCCAGGATTAACTGCCTTGCACTTGCTACTCTTGGAGATCCATCTCACCATTGTGGAACAGCCAAAGGGGGCTGAAAGCTCTGGTTACTGCCTACGGACGGTTTAGCAACTCCCCAAAATTGCTACAGAAGTCTCCCTCTGTGAAGCAGGGACTTCTCTCTACGAAGCAACAACTGCAGCAGAAGTGGCATTGTCAGAAGGGTTTTTATTCTTTTGTAATGGGCAATAAAAAGTTCTTCTCCTGTTCTGAGCCTCACCTGCTCATCTTGGGCTGAGCAGATTTCACAGGGAGACATGGACTACTTCCAGGGTGGAAATTACAGACGCGGGGAAAGGACGAGCTCGATGACTTCATCCAGCCTAGCTCTTTGCCAGGGCTCGATGGTTCCTTCCAGTTAACAACGTGCAACCTCAAAATTACATTGCGTTATAGATTAGGTCCCTTTTGGAAAACAAGGCTGAGTTCCTGTGCGCAGTCTGGAATAACCCCACCTAAATGAATTCCCAAACAAGCAAGATGAAGGTCAAGTGCCTGGAGCAGCCTGGTGTGCGTCTAGACTGCAGAGACACCAGGGCTGTGGTCACCTTGCCCACCATGTAGCTACACCCATCTCTGAGACCCTCAGGACTTAAGTCCCCCTAATGTGCTTTTTGCGTCTTACTTTCCCTCTCTCTTCTAATTGCTGGGTTTACCTGGATGTAATCAAGATCTCTGCTGTGCAGCAGTTAACCTGTGCTGCGTCCTTCCTTCGTAACTCCTGTCAAAACCTCTGTGCGGTGCTGCCATTAGTTGCTGTGGAGATGGTTTCAACGGAAAAACACCAAAAAAACCCCCAAACCAAAAAAACCAAACCAAGCAAATGTAGGCTTTTTAACAACAGGAGTAAACAAGCTTCTAGAAAATCAAGTAATGGAGAAATGCAGAGCTCAGACCCAAGAAAACTAGGTTTTACCTCTTTTGCAAGAGTTGCGTTACGAGTTTTGGCAAGATCACCCCATCGCCCCTCAGATTCCAGCACCCTTTTTTGCAATGCCAACCTGGCAGCATCCCCTCTTCCCTTCCTGTTTAATCCTCAGCTCTGTAGAGCAGGGTCTGTCCTGGACTATACCAAACCCTTCATGGAGCAGGAAGGCAGCAAAACCTTTGACTGGGTTTCTGAGCTCTGTGTCAATGTTATTAAAAACATATGTCCCTCCAGAAATGTTCCTGCAGAGACCTTTATTTCAATGTTTTTCAAAAAGTGCCTCCTTCCATTCTTTCTCCTCCTCTTCCTCCCATCATTCACACCTCTACACTTCCTCCTGCCCAAAATACAATCCAAGTTAAGGATAATTTAGCCTGTAAATACAATGCACTGTTCTGAGAATTTCCATATCTAAAATAACACCAGAAATGCAATATAATATGTACTGAGATAGCTAATGTAGATGCTTCGAGAGCACATGTCCATCACAACAGCTGGCACTGAAGCCTGCCCTAATGGTCTTACTGGTCTGTACAGAGAAGGCTCCCCAGTTCCTGCAAATGGCACCGTGACCAGCTCACCCAATCCTGCCCCCAAAATACCAGCTACCACATTGAGACAGAAGAAGATTCTCCAAAATGCTGATTTTCCTAAGTGCCTTGTGGATCCTTGGTGCCGTACCTGGGCCAGAGGAACCTGCATGTGTTAGCATGTCCACTGCCACGTGTCACCCCATGGGGTCCTGCCTGGCATCAAGGTCCTCTAGCACACACATCATCCCTGGAGTCTAACAGTGCTCATGGCCCTCGTTGCCTTTAGCACCGTCACTAATCCATCCCATCTAATTAAGAGAAGATAGGCAGTAAATTAACAACCTTGAAACTCAGTGCCTTCAGAGCAGGTTTTTAAGTACCCTCTACCTTCAGACATGAGGCTTGATGTTGGACTCAAGCTAAATCATACCTCCTGCCTTTCCAAATGTGATATTTTCTCCTCTCCCACCTCATCCTCTCCATTCCCACCTTAAATCAAGGATGACATTTCCATGCTGCTTGAATCTTTGGGATAGACTGAGCCCGAAACGCATGGAAAAAAATCATTCAGAAAAAGCTTAAATGCTAACAGAAATCTCCACTCCTCTTTGTAATTCCAAGGAAATACTGGTTTATTCTAAAAGGAGAATAAGCAAGTCCCTCTATGACAAGGCATGTGCCAATGTCATCCTACAGCAGGTCTACTCCAGAGCATTGGCTTCCTTGCCCCACTGGCCAGAGTGCTGACCCACGGGGCAGGGGTATGTACTGCTGTGGTGATGCCCTGAGAGCGATATGGAGCCAGCAAGGGACAAAGGACAGAAGAAAAAGCACCTCTGAATTTTCAGCATTTGTTGCCCAAGTTCACACATATGCAGGAAATAAAAAAAGGCCTAAGCAACAAAAACTAAGTCACTTCAGGCAGCTAAGCCAAAGCACACTTTTTGCAGATAAATATTTGATATGTGATTCTTTTTTTTTCCAGCTCTGATATTGTTTAATGCTTCAGCATGGAACAAATCCAGTAAAAAATGCACATTAACATAGCAATAGAAAAACAGTCATATAAGGAATAAATCCTAGAAGACTCTGCAGAGGCAAAGAAAAAGCACAGTGAGCCCCAGGCCTCCAGTGAGTAAATGTTAACATCCGCAAATGCAAAGACCCTGCAGGTGTAGAAAGGCTCGAGCTCAGAACAGTCACACCTTGAATTCACATTGTAAAGGTGAGGAAAAGGATGCAAAAGGGTTTCATAATCTGAGTGCCACAAACTAAAGACATTTCCTGGCAGACATTAATTCATATATGCACGTGTGCATACACGTTGAACATTTACACGTTAAATTTTTGAACATGTTGAATATTTCTAATTTTTATGACACGTATTTTTAAAATTTTAGTTAAAGGTATGCTCTGCCTTCTAGCAGTGAGCTGCAGATGCTCACCCGGGGTGAAAACCCACCCAACTCCTACTGCTGCGTTGCCAGCATGGGTCCTTGATGGGTGACTGCAGCACATCCAGATTACAGATGATCCCCAATTCAAGGGTGCTATTCTCTGATTTTGAAAGGAAAATCAGTCGTTTTCTCTCTTGTTGCTCCCCTTCCTGATTCCTTCCAAAATCCCACTGCATTTAAGAGTTCACCTGGGTATGAAATACCAGCCCTAGGTGAGAAAAGGCAGTGTGGGCCATTTATATCAGGGTGAAGAGTTGCTCTGCAGCTTCTAGACACTCACTCAACACCTCCTTCCATCCACAGCCCACCAGTGGGCCAAGATCACACCCGGGTTTGTTCCTTCCATGTGCTCCATCTTTCAGGATATGGTATTTTGGGTAATAAGGCTGATGGAGCACTGCCATCTGCTCTACCATCATCCAGCTCAGGGCAGCTCAGTTCACTCAGAGCCACCAGCTCACGTAGGTGCCACCACAATGCTCATTATATACATTACATATTAGAAAACTTAATCCAGCAAGTCTTAGCTGATCTTTGCAGACACTGGCTGCCATCAGTCCCTGTCAAAGACCTCCTAAACCGCTACAGAGAGCTTTAGAGAAACCTGGTAGAGGCAGGGAAACAAACCCATAAACTTCAGGGTTTTTCAAGGAATCCCAGCAATTTCCTTGATCTTTTACTGCTCCCCGGTAAATAATTTATAGGGGCAACTTCTCCGGGTTTTACAGTTCCTTGAACAAATTGCCTCCAAATCCCATAAAGTTGATGGACCAGGTTCTCCCTTTACCTCACCTGGATCAGATGACAGAGCTGTGGGAAGCCTGTCAAGATGCAAGAGAGTAAGAGAGGAAAAAAAGCAGGTCTCACATACTTGCAGTAGTGCCAGAGGCTGGGCTGTTCCCCTCCATTTATTCTTCTTGTGTATATGTTTGCAATAAACTCTTCTTCCTTTTTTTTCCCCAACAAATTTTGGGATAAATAAATAATCCCTGTGAGCAAGGTCTGTCTAAAAGGGATGAGACCCAGTGGATTTGCAGTCTCATCTGGCTGGTGCCTGCCTCCCATTTGCCTGTGGCTCCAGCTGGAGCTCACACATCTCGTGCCCCAGGATCACCCATGCCAGATGCTGCTACCTCCATCCACCAAATAACTATTCCTGTCGCATACAGACACAAAAACTACATTACAGAGCTGCCTCTGGGCATGCATGGCCTTCCCAGGGGACCTGTGCAGATCCACGTCCCAACACCCACCACTGTACCACAGCACACATCACACAAGCAGACAGACCCTCTGCCTCACGACCTAGCAAAATCTTGAGAATTTCAGCCAAATCTGACCGAGGGAAGCAGGTCTCAAATGTTTTCATACAAGTCTCCTGACAACAGCCATCTGGACAGAGGAAAGATATCCTATTTGCAGCTAATTTTGCACGATATTTGGATGGGGAAAAACAAAGCACAGACTGCACCGACTAAAGCAAAGGACAGATTCAAACCATTGAATTTTGGTGGCAAGATGAAAAATAAAAACAAGGGCTTGAGGCTTAAGACACCAGCAAAGAGGCAAAGGATGGAGTAAATCCTAACAGCTCACAGAGGTGGAGAGGAAAGGTCACAACCACTGTCAGCTCCAAAAAGGTACCGACAGCTCATCCAAAGGCAGCATGTTGTCACCAATGTAAGGAAAACTCAGGATACAGGATACTCAGAAAAACTCAGGATATGAAGATGCAATAGCTGGTGTCAATTAGAGGGTCTGTCCATTTTGCAAGCAAATGTGTTCATAATTTGCTGCCAGGGAAATGCCGGTTCTCTCCTTCGGCTTTGAAATGTTCACATGGAAAAGCCTGGTCGGGGCATTTCTGCAGCTCCACTCCTGTGATTAGGCACCATTTGCTGCAGGGGAGTTAAAGACATGTTCAAACCTCAAGGGAAATGGTAGATTTGGATAGCAGAAAAAATCTGGTTAAACACGGGTTGTTCCTCGCTTGACAGAAGTAAGCCTCAG
This sequence comes from Ciconia boyciana, assembly GCF_034638445.1. NCBI lineage: Eukaryota > Metazoa > Chordata > Aves > Ciconiiformes > Ciconiidae > Ciconia > Ciconia boyciana. The sequence goes on from NC_132934.1 coordinate 2,489,458, forward strand.
GGGGTCAAAAGTTTACAGTCTCTTTTTTAATGGAGTTAATAGATTTTTATGGTAATTGATTTCTCTCTAAATCCCTTGAATACAGAATTTAAGCTGTTTTTGTAAAGAAATATAAACGCATTGACTTGTTGGTAGCTGGAGGCACACTCCTGAAACGCGTGCGACTCTCCAGGAGCAGCCAGAGGGGCCGATCCACAGGGAGGAGATGCTCCCTTTGCAAGCAGAGGTGCAAAACGGTACCAAAAACCAGAGTTCCATCAAGTCCAAAGGGGCTGGGATTGTCCCCGGTCTTTTTGAAAGCGCCTTGGACACCTTCTCTCAGGCTAAACTAGGATTATGCTAAAACAGTCCAAACCGTTCAGAATTAATTACATGGATCAGGAGCACTAACTCCAGCTGAACATGCTCAGGTCCTTCAGCTGGTGTGAGCTGGGAATGGCCATGTCCACCCATTTCATGCCATTGCCCTTGTGTGGGTGTTCACACCCCTTTGGGGCCATTTTCATATAGGATTTTCCATTTTCCGGAAGATCCCTTTCACTACAGTGACAGTGAAGTTTTGGTCATGTGACTAGGAAAGGAAAAATGGGATTTCCTAAATTCTTAAAAATACCAATAACTGATATCAAAACAACAAGACAGTACATCCAAACAAGGCTCCAACCAGCAGTCTTCTGGTCAGCAGAGATTTTGGTAGCTCCTAGGTGGTGCATGAATGTGTTTTGTCCTTCCTGCCCACCTGCTGATGCTTTGGGGTCTACATCCCCATCATTGAGTCAGTTGACTCAGCCCAGCACTCATAAGCAACTTTACAACACCATGAAAGCAAGCTAACATCTCCTGCAACTCTTATATGAACAGATAGCTGAAAAATCAGTGGGCCTTTGGTTCATCTGTCTCAGCATGACACTTACCCAGCTAATTCCCATCTCAAGTTTCTCCTCCATACCATGCAACTCTCCTGCTCCAAGATCTTGAGTGCCAGATGCCATGTGTGCCTTGATCCCAGCACTGGGCTGGGGGCACTGGGCTCTCCAGGGAGTCCGGGCAGGGTGCATTGCTGGGTGGCTCTGGTTCCCGAGATCCCTAACATCAGACCGTCTAGTAGAAGGGGCTACCAAGAAGTGATCTGATTTTTGTTTGTCCCCAAAAGCAACCTGCAAGCCCTGCAGCAATAGGTGTTCCCTACCTAAGGCACCTCTGTCCCCCAGGACCATTCGCATCCCTGCCCAGGACATGCCGCATGGACCACTCAGGAGAGGAAAGAGCAGCAGGCTTGGGCTCAGAGCCAGGAGGTCCCTCGCTGGCACATGACGGTGCTAGCACCATGGAGCACACTATTGCAGCTGGACTCTCACTCTGGTTGCTGAGAGCAGGGACCAGGGCAGATGAATCCTCCAGAAACCCCCCTCCAGTCTCAGAGTTGCCATATGGCTTTCCAGACCCTATGTAGATAACACTTTGGATAATTTAAGCTCCATCTCCAGGACATGTTTGTATCTACACCTTCACCAGCTCTCCTGGAACGACACAGTGATGCAGGTTGGATCCAAGAACCTACTTCATTTCAGCTAAGAGAGGGACACAGGGATCCTCAGTGCACTAAGGAGAGCATTTTGCATAGCCCCCATGTTTTCCCTCCCCATGTCCCCTACTGCCGTAACATCTGGGCAACGCACAGCCCAATTCTGCCCGTTACCAGCTTGCCCAGGGCTAATAGGTTGGGCAGAAGAGGGGAAGGAAGCTGAGCTCCCCAAAGAGCCATGCTGGGTCCCTGGCATTCAGCCATTGTGCAGATTTGGTGGAGAAAGTGCGATGGTCCCTGCATGGCAAAGATGACCACAAACCCCCATAGGCTTCTGGCTGCAGTTCTCTCCATGAGGGGCTAATTCTGATTTCGCCCACATGACAACCATCTCTTGATGCCCCAGGTGGCTGCATTTGGCCGCATGTTCTTTTTAGACCAAAGACTGAATTCTGATCCAGCACCATCCTGGGTCAAGGTGTGCCTAAAATGAACATCCCAGAAGGAAGCCAGAAGAGCCAGGAAGAAGCTAGAGGAGCATGGGTTAGGGTATCCCTCATGTGGGCGCCCACACAGCAGAAGGTGTTGGCGGTGGTGTGGTGACGGTGTTGGAGGCAAGGGGTGGACAGCAAGGCGTGGCTAACAGACCTCCTTGGAGGCCCAGCAGACATCACATCCTCAGAGCTGCAGCTTCTCTCTGCTCCTGAAGATGCATTGATTCACCTTGTTCTCCTGGAAGACCTCCCTCTCAGCTCCAGGCAATTCTGCCATGAAATGGAAGGATTTTAAAGCAAGGAAACCTTTTCCAAGGAGCATTTTTACATGCATGCTGCAGCGTAGAGCCTGTTTAAACAGCAGTGTCAGCAATCATGAGAAACTGCTGCTCCTTGCAGAATGGGTAATGGCTTCCCTCCCTCTCTCAGAGCAAGAGCTTTGAGAAAGTGTTTTGTTGGGTCTTTTTTTTTTTTTTATAAATACCATTGATTTCCTGATTTAAAGGGGTTGCACTGCGTAGTAATGTTTAACAGAGATGATGGGGAAAGAAGGGGGGTAAATCTTGTGAGGCTGCTCAATAAAAGAAGATGAAGTGAGAGCTGGAGGAAGCCTATTTTCTGCTTCGGCACCCAGCTGAACATGCTTGGTTTGTTCAAAGGCAGTGACCCACAAGGGCTGCTGGCCTCCCAGTCCCACCAACTCGAGGTTTAGACCCCAGAGCTGTTGTTTCCCCAGGAAACGTGGTGGGGAGACGGGGACATGTATAAAAGCAGCTGGATTAACATCTCAATAGGTTTCCTGAGAGCATGGCAAGGGCTGGCTATGACTCTCCTCCTGGGTGGGAGATGTGGCCTGGGGAGGTTTCTGCCCCATCCTTTCCCCATCCATCAGGCTCCAGCACAGCTCCAATATCCTCCTCTGCAACTCCTGCAGTTGTTCACATCGGGGTCATACAACATGGAGAAAAGCACGGGTTAGGATTTGCTCAGATCTGATGGAAACAACCAGTTAAGGGCAAAACTTCATGGAGGAGAGACCTCCTTGGGTTTTTGGCCATTCCCCACTGGGGAGAGGGCAGCAAGGCCAATGAAAAGGTGACAAGTAGCTGGAGATAACTGGCAGGTGACACCTCTTCCCATGGTATGGGACAACTTGCAAAGTCATGTCCAGCTGGGGCTTGTTTTGCCATTTTCCACTTCCTGCAGAAACTATCCAAGTGGCATCTGGGAGCACTGGATGGAGCATTTCAGCTTAGAAGCACCAAGGAGAAAAGCAGAAAAATACCTTATGAGTCCTGGAAATGAAAGCTAGACCCTCCTCTCCTTTCCTCCACACCATGGTGACTCCCCACACATCAGGTTTTCACATTAACAATAGTAAAAATACCTTCTTAGCTAAACTTAGAAACCTTTCCAAGCAGAAAGTTACAGTCAGATTGTGGTTGTGAAGACTGCCTCCAGCCAAGCTCTTTCTTCCTCTCCAAGAGACCCAGCTTGGGGAGGATTGACGTTTTTGCTTGTGTAGCTGTTGCAAACAGCAAAGGAGGGTTTGCTGCCCACCCCTAATCTCTCCTTCTTGCAAGAAGTGCCAAGAGCACAGTGAAGGTTTGGGGTGGATAACTGTGAAGGAGAGTTTTGCTGGAGATCACTGCTCATCAGAGGTCTATGTGAAACAAATGGCTCTGCTTCGACCCCAGCGGCCTCCCCATCTGGCTTCTGATCCTAATACAGCCTTTGATAGCATCACCTGGGTGTGCACCAGCTGAGAAGCATCACAATGTGAATCCTACTTAAAAAATGAATAATACACTTGAAAGTGAAAAAGCTAGAAGAGAGGCAAGTAATAACGGTCAAACAGTCATTGGGTACATTCCCAGAAACAGGCAACACCTCAAAACCAACTTCAACTTCTTTCTGCCGCCTCCGTCCAGTTTAACGCTCACTTTGACCCAAACCACCCTGCTTCTGGCTGCGAGGCGAGGGGGGAATCCCTCGCCATGTATGGCATGGAGACACGACCTGCCCACTGAACAGGTCTCACACCTTTAAGGATATTTGCAGTTTCTTCACCCTACTGCCACCTGGGGCATTCATGAGACGGTGCTCATTAATCTGTCTTCCCATAATGAAGGTGAATGGTCTGCCCTGCGGGATTATGTATCGACAGAGTCAAAGGCGATATTTCCAGGTGGGCAGGCGGATGTTACAGACAAGGAGATCAATAGATTGGGGGGCGGGGGGTGTGTGTGGAAAAAAAGGGTTAGGAAGTCAATTGATCAACGGATTGACTGCTTGGCTGGCAGCCAGGTCTGCATTTCTCAGGTTACTCACACTCAGGCTGGATGTTTTCCAGGAGGTTATTCACATTGCAAAGTGCTCCTTAGCGTGACTGAGGGAACTGGGAGCCAGGACAAAGACAACAAAGATCCCAGCCCGAGGGGACGCCGGGAGGGGTCCCGCATCCCCTGGGAGCCTCTTGGTTTTGTGGCAGGATAAATTCTCCAAGCTGATCCTCGTTGCTGCTGGGCTGATGCCATTTTACTGCCTCCAGCCGATTTGCTTCGCTCTTGGCGGAACAAGGACCACGGCTGAGCATGGCAGAAGTGAGCAAGGGAAGAAGGGCTTGTGCATGGGACTTGCATGCCCCTGTCTCCTGCTCAGGACCCCCTGCAGGCAGCCTGACCCTGTCAATCTGCTCCTGCAACCCCATGCAACCCCACAGAGACCCCCCCAGGACCTACAGCCCAAGTCTATGCCCCCTGCTCTGGTTAGGAGTCAACCTCAATGGGGTACAACAAGCCCACCATAAAAGATGACCCTTGGGAGCTACGCTTGTACAAAGCCTCCTATGATGAGGATGGGCCCTGAATCTCCCCTGTAGTCTCTTGACATGATCGTGATGCAAATACCAGTTGCCCTCTTGTGTTGACAGTCCCCGCTGAAAGGGATGGAGCCACCATAAATCTCAGCCTCAGTTTCTACTGAGCAAGTGAAACCCTTCCCAATGCACCTTCCCATATTTCCCTGGCATTTTCATGCTGCTGAGATGGTGCAACTAGATAGGCATCTTGGACTATTTTTGTCTCCCAGGTCTCATGTGCAGCACTGGCTGAGTTGCTGGGGAATTGAAGCAAGTGTGTTGTGACAGACAGACATCTCCCTAAACAGATAGTACTAGCATAATTTGCCATTTTACTATATGCCATTTTTTTTACCTCTCTACAAACTTGCCGTCTGGTGCAATCATATTTTATACCCACCATAAACTGGTGTTAATGGTTAAGGAAGAGAGAATTGGCTCCCCGTATCCACCTAGACAGGTTAGGCTTTTATGGACCGACTGTACAAGCCAAATCAGTTGATGAGGGGCTGAGGTGTACGCTGATGGGCAAGTTGTACAAACAGGAGGGATCAGGCCATGGCAGCAGTGAAACCTTCCCAGAAAGCACTTATCTGTGGCACAAAGTCACAACTTGGCCCCTGCCCCAGGATGTCTTGGTGACTCTGGCCCCTTTGCACCATTCACTCCTCTAGGGCACTGCAGGATGCTCCCACTGAAGCTCCCGTGGATGCAGCTAAACCCATTTTGGATGTTTCTCTCTGTTCCTTGCACTATCCCAGAAGCTGCTGCTGTGTCTGTACTCCCTCAAGACACAGGGGAAAGAGCATCTATGGACAAAGAATTGGAAAGGCTGAGCCAGAGGCATCCACTCCCCAGCCAGGGCAAGAGCATCTTCCCCCAGGTGGGGCAAGAGCACCCAGTCCACAGGCTGGAGCCCTCAGCAACCAACCAACGGGATCCATGGGAGGATTATTTGAACCCAAATCTCTCACTTTTTACATGAATTTCTTTATTGCCTTCCTTCCACTCAAAGGTGAGGCCCAGGATGAACACATCACCCACTTTTCACCGCCACCTGCACCACCTCCCGGGCGCTGCAGCAAGCTCGAAACATCACTCATCCCAGCAAACAGTCACACTCTGCAGCTACACTCATCCATCCTTTCCCTGCTTGCCTGATGGGCTTTCCCATTTACGCAGACCTGCACTGCCTGTTTGAGCAGCCGTGGTCCCTGCCAGCTATGAAGTGGTCTCCCCAGGGGAAGTCCTTTTCCAAAGCACAGACCTGAAATGTCCCTAAATTATCTTTGCTCTGGCTCCCTCGGGCAGTGGTTGCAGGTCTGCTCCCCACCATGGCTGCAAAACCTTGGGTGGTGACAGGGTGACCTTTCTTATAGGCAGGGGGACATCATGCCTGCATCATTGCCTGGGGCAGGGGTCCACGTGGCCAGACAAGGGAGTCGGAGATGTCCTGCTGCATTTCTCCTCTTTCCTTTGTCCTCTATCTGGAATGAGCAGGGTCAGAGGAACAAATCTGGCAGGGAGGCACTATTTGGGGCAGGAAGATCTGAGAACAGCTGAAACATGAGACAAGCCATGCTTGGGAAAGCTAGGTGGAAAAAGCAGACAAGCTTTCATGCACATAAACCCTCATTCAGTCGTGAGCCCCACTGCACCAATATTTAAGACCAGGGAGAGCTGACAGAGCTGCTCCAGTGAGAAATCACTGAGCAGCTGCCATTCAAACAGCCTCCAGAGAGGAAATATCAGCCCAACAATTCCCAGTCCTGCACTGTATAAACATCACACCCTCAGCCAGGCTGAGAAAAATGCCAGGACCTGCAGGTGAGGACATGTCCCCATATTCATGTGCCAACCCTTAAAACACAAGCTCAAGCACCTCCTGACCCAACACATCTCCCCATGCACAACCTGACCTGATGCTGCCTGGGGCACTGGAGAAGAGATGTCTGCAGAAGGGGCCACATTGCGGAAGCATTGGGGAGCCCAAACAGCATCATCCGTCCCCTTTCTGCTCCTCCTGACGCATGCAATAACGCGATGCACGGAGCAATTTCTGCAGACTCCATCCTACAAACCAACCTCTTTTTGTTAGAGCCACAAAGACTTTTCAGACACTCCATGAATCATCTGCCTAGTGGCTAATTTTCTTCACTCCCCAGAAGAAAGGCACTTTCTTGTAATTTGTGATTGCAAGCAGAAATTACATTATTTTGGGCCTACGATGGATAGCAGCCAAACGAAATTGTTAATCACCGCTGTTCCCTGCGAGACATCATTTCAGCATCTACAGGGGGAGGCGGGAATGGGTGGACCGATGCTGAAAGATCTCAGTCACTGTAACCACTGGTGCTACTGAGGAGTTGTGTGACTTGTTGCTGGGCTGGGAAAGGAGCAGGTCCGGAATTCAGGGCTGCACGCACGTGGTTTGCATCTGAGCAGTCACTGCATTCACTGCAATGCTACAACCTTTGCAGACCCAGTCTGGCCCAGCTGTAGGAAAGCAGAATCCCACCCTGAAGTATGTAACTTCTCCCCTTGAAATCATCCAACTTCCCCAGCCAGGAATGGCCCCAGACCAACCCTTTCTGCTGCTTCTCCCATAACCCGCTGAAATATTATTATCTGGAGTTATAACCTGTCCCAGAGGGGTCTGCTCCATTGTTGTTATAGCTTTGATCCAGGACTTGCTTTCAGCACTTGCTATTTTATCAGCATCCACCTCGCACAATCCAACTGAACAAGATTAGAAGAAAAATATAGCTCCTTATTCTGCTGGTGGGAAGTTTACTAGGGCTAGATTCTGCCCATTGCAATGCTCAGACCTCCTAGGTGCATCAAAGGAGGCAACAGAAACTTGCTTCCTCCCAGAAAGCTTCAAAAAAACCCCAAAACAACCCACCATGTGCTGCACACGACAGCACTTCTTCACAACCTCTCCCTGCCTCCGAGACCAGCTGATGCCCCTGAGCCACCTCCCATCATGGGAAGTGCAAAGCCACCCCAAAATTCAGATTTCAGACAGGTTTGGGGCATCTCAGACACTTCTGAGACAGTGGCAAGGGCTTTGCTTGTGCGATGCACTGGGAAGCTGGGAGGCAATTTGCAGCGCTGGGGGCTGCTGCCTCCTCGTCCTCCCCATCGCCCCCGGCCTGCTCTCAAGCCTTTCACGCCATGGTTCATTTAACTGCAACCCGAGAATAGGAAAAGAGAAAAAAAACCACAACGGAGCATACAAAACCCGATACCTGGGCAGATGGACAGACAGACAGCTAGCTACAGGCAGCTGGTGCTGCTTACCTGGACAAAGCTGCCGCGTGTTGGCTTCTCTCCGCAGGCGAGAGGGTCCAACAGCCCCAGAAACGGGCGTCCACGTCGGCTGGGCTGCAGTGAAACTCCCCGCACGCTTGGAAGAAGTTATGAGGCAGGAGGAGGGGCCGCTCCAGGCATCCCCCCCTCCACCTCCGACTCCTTCTCTGCGGGCCAGCAGCTGGGACTGGGACGGCGGAAGGGAGGCTGGGACAGGGGATGCCACCCCGCACAATTTCGGCAGGAATGTGGGAGTGAAGAGGGGGGAGAAAGGGAGGGGAGAAAAAAAATCTTCATCTCGTCGGCACAAAATAATAATAAAATAACTAGGATGTTTGCAAAGGAAGGGGCTGGCTGGGGGAAAGGGTTGGGAAGGGGAGAGAAAGTCTCTGTTTCCAGGGGGCCAAAGGGTCTAGGCTGCTTATCAGCCCCTGGAGAGGATGTGAAACACCAGAAGTGGGGTGTAAAAATAATTTATAGTTCAAATACAGGGGGTCTGACACTGCTGTGTGGGTGCTGGGATGGTATGGAGGGGCATGCGTCAAGACATCTCAAACGAAATCGTGATTGCATTTTATTTGTCTCATCTCACAACACCACAGAGCTTTCTAAGAGATGGTCTCCTAGATGGAGGACATCAGCATTGATATTAACAGGCATCAGGAAACTGAGGCACAGGGCAGTGAAGGGAACACAGGTGTGTTTGGTGTCCAATTCCCAGGTTTGAACATCTGGGAAATGACCCCAAAAGGGACACAAGTGCCACACTTGCCTCCTTGGTGTGGGGACGGTAGCATGACCATGAAGCTCTGGGTGAGATGGGCAGACCCTCTTTGTGGGGCTGGGAACTGGTGAGACACTGGAGGATGAGGGAGGGAGATCAGCCCCAAACGGGGTCGCAGGAGCACATCTGAGATCCCACCCTCACAGGAGCACAGGGACCCCCAGCTCCAACCACCTCCTGCACCCATCAAAGCCAGAGGAGCTGCACCCTACAGCAGCCCAGCAGCAGGGTGAAACCCTCCTCCAGCCACCCCTAGAGCTTACACCACACAAATAGAGGATATTTCAGCTCAGAAGAAACTCAGAGGAAGAACCAGGGACCCCACATCCCAAACAATAAGCAGTTTTGAGGCTCAAAGTAGGGGATCACCTGGGTCTTCTCCCCAGGCCACCGGTTATTTTGCAGTGCCTGGGGTCCTGGGAACTCCAGACCTGATGAAGAGCAGGTCTCACCGCAGTAGGTCCTAACCATCCCTGCAGCTAGCAGTCCTCTGGCCAAGAGATAAACAGGACAAAAAGGTCAAAGACAGAAAGGAAGAGTGAAAGACAGGAGGCCCCAGGGTGAACAGGAGCACACTGGCTTGAGATGCAAAGTGCAAGTGAATCCTAGCCCCATCCTGACCCTGGAGGTCCAGGTGAAGCCAAAAGGGATGGGGGAAGTGAACAGGACATACAAAGTGTCCTCAAGGCTCCACATTTTATTACTGCTTATGGGACCATCACAGCCCCATTAATAAATAAGAGTAGTCTCAAACGGCTGCTAAAAGATATTCAAATTATTAATCATCCCCTGCTTCCAGGTGTTTAGGCACAGGTTTAAAAGTAAGGATAGGTGCAGTGCAGCTCTTCCCATCCCTCCGCACCAGCTTGAGCCCGCAGGGAAAACACTTAGGCTGACGTTTCCCCACTCCAGCAAAACATCCCAGGAATTAACTGCTTCCTGTCCATATATACTCAGAATTTTTTCCCCTCACTCAGACCATTCCTGCCTGAAAACATCACTCAAAATTCTCCAGGATCACGCCGCAGTTTTAAGCAGTAGGATTGCCTGCAGATCGCAGACTTCAGAGGAGCACTCCATAAGGCTCAGGCTTAACAATTGAATCTAATTGAACCATATAAAACTCCTAAATCCCTGAATGCCTCATTATCGGGCTGAATAGGCTTAATTGCAATTGTATCTGCATTCAGCAATTAAATCTATTCACAACCATGGAGTGGGGCAATCAGGAGATGTTTGTGCCACACAGCTCAAATGCATTTCCAGCACAAGCAGGGCTCTGATTGCTATTTAGAGGTGCCCAAAGTGATGGCAGGCCACCGAGTTGCGGTTTTAATCTAGGTCCATTGGAGTTTCTCCTGGGCATATCTGGCTTCTTGCTGTTCAGCAGAAATGCAAGCAGCAACCCAACTGGTTCTCTTGCCCTTTGTTGTCTCCAGGATCACTAACGATAAGGCAGTTTGCAGCATGATGGAGGTCAGTCTCATCTACAACCTGCAACAAGAGTCACGGTGCTGATGAGGCTGGCTGTCCTACGTGTCCAGACCTCATGGTCAGCTTCTCAGTTGTCTAGTAAAGAGTGAACACACTGTGCAATGTCATATTGCACCATTTGCAGGAGATTCCTTTTCAATATGCAAAGTGTTGAGCTTTCTCTCAGTTACAGGATTTTCTCCTCAAACTCAGCCAATTTATTCTCTCAAAGTCATGCAAGTATGACGTTTCTTAAACAGAGATATCCCCACACCACCACACCAACTTGATTGGATAGACCTTGTTCCTTCAGGCAGCCAGAGACCTCCTAGCCTAAATAACCCACCAGGCTATGACAGCAGGGATCAAGGGGGATGACAATTAAGTGTCATATTTAAACTCATATTTAATTATGACACCTCAAAAGAGACCTAGTTAAATGCTTTGGATATACAAGTCTGCACTCAACACAGGAGCAGAGCCGTAACATTCACATGCCTTACCCTGGCTTTAATTAGTGTGTTTGGTGTTCAAGCATGGCAAGGCTAAGGAAGGAGAGCAGCCCTGTGGAGAAGGGCTTGGGGGTACTGGTGGATGAAAAGCTGGACATGAGCCGGCAACGTGCGCTCAGAGCCCAAAAGGCCAACCATATCCTGGGCTGCATCAAAAGAAGGGTGGCCAGCAGGTCAAGGGAGGTGATTCTGCCCCTCTACTCCGCTCTGGTGAGACCCCACCTGCAGTGCTGCCTCCAGCTCTGGGGTCCTCAGCACAGGAAAGACATGGACCTGTTGGAGTGGGTCCAGAGGAGGCCACATAAATGGTCAGAGGGCTGGAACACCTCTGCTATGAGGACAGGCTGGGACAGCTGGGGTTGTTCAGCCTGGAGAAGAGAAGGCTCCAGGGAGACCTTATTGCGGCCTTTCAGTACTTAAAGGGGGCTTATAAGAAAGATGGGGACAGACTTTTTAGTAGGGCCTGTTGTGATAAGACAAGGGGTAATGGCTTTAAACTAAAAGAGGGTAGATTCAGACCAGATATAAGGAATAAATTTTTTATGATGAGGGTGGTGAAACACCGGAGCAGGTTGCCCAGAGAGGTGGTAGATGCCCCATCCCTGGAAAAACTCAAGGTCAGGTTGGCCGGGGCTCTGAGCAACCTGATCTAGTTGAAGATGTCCCTGCTCATTGCAGGGGGTTGGGACTAGATGGCCTTTAAAGGTCCCTTCCAGCCCAAACCATTCTGTAATAAACCTGTAACATCTGGTTGCTCTATGTGGTACATATAGGTGCTGGCTGAGTTGGCAGAGCAGCACTGCTGAGTTAATAACCCCAGCACAGCACTGCACAAGGACAGCTGAAATTTCCTGTTCTCAAGCCTAATTTGCTTGCACTAGCTCAGGGATCTCTGCAGGCACCTGCATCATGTCCACATTCAGGTCCTCTGTCCTAATCCACAAAGATGACCACCCTGAGCAATGAGAAGAAACCAACGGTGTCCAGCATCTCCAGCTCAGTGTTGGGGCTGTTGAGATGAGGCCCATTTAGCCCATAATCTGCTTGTGTGATGGACCGCCTTTCCCCAAGGAACTGGTCTTGGGCCACATGGTAGTTTCATGTTAGGGTGTTGAGCAGTAGATGTGAACACCTGGAGCTGTATGCTGTTACCAAACCCTAGAGTCAAACAGCCTCCATCAAAAGAATAGGGCAGGGGTGAAGAATGAAATTGGTTCTTTAATTGTCAAAAAAAAAAAGGGGGGGGGGGATATCAAGCCCAGGCCAAATGCAAATCATAAAAATAAACTGTGCTGAAGCATATTTGGTAGATATCCAAGAGAGGCTTCTCAGCTACTCAAGCAATCAGCAATATTTTAAAGCAATCAAGTGAGAGTAAGGGAAGGCAAACAAAGAGGATCATTCATGTGCAATCGTCACTTGCCTTAATGCCAACCTCTCTGGAGAGGAAAGACTTTCCATTTTCTAAAGTTCAGGCTTAATATTTAGCAAAATGCCTCGGCACCCACACATAATTCATTAGATAAAAGCCGGGAAAGGTTCAGCAGTGTTTTCTGATCCCTAACCACCTCTGCCTTGAAAAACCTATAGAAAGGAAACCAGACCTTCTTTCTCATGCCCTTGTCCTTCGTTACCCTGAGGCCTAGAAAGCAGCAATGGGGCCAGTGCAGACACAGCAGTGCCCTCATGGGGCTGAGAGCCTGGACATGGTCCCTGGAGGCAAACAAGACCTTGAATAAAGATGCTACGTTAGGTCTCATTCAGACCAGTTGTGCCTTGAGGATTTACAGCTCCCAGGATGGTTCTTATCACTCCCACTTCAAGATAAATGTTCTCGTTTGATAAACCCAGCCCCAAAATCACTGGAGTAGCTTTTCCTCTTGACCAAAATTAGCCTCCCAGTTGTTTTCCTTGCTGAGCTTTCCCACTTTTCCACCACCCCTTGCAGATCTCTCCCCTCCATTCCTGTTTATCCACCACTTCACTCTTCTTGCATGACAGTCCTTAACAGCTTCATTTCTTTGGCCTCTCCTTCCCCTTCTCTAACTGCCTTTCCCCAGCTTCCTAGGGCACCTTGACATCTCCATCCAACTGCACGGTCCTCCAGAAAGGCCCACCATAGTTTAACCTGATCCTGTGTTCATTGAACTCAGCAGAAATAGTTCCTCAGGACAAGGACACTGATGGCGTATCATAGCTCCACATGAGGAGAAAACCAGCTGCAAACATTGGGACTCATCTCCACTGACTTCCTCTGTTTGAGAGTCATGCATGCTGAACTTGATTCAAGTGAAAGCACACTGGCATCTAATGACACCTGAGATGCCTTTAGCTATCTGGGACATTGACTTGGTCACTTCTTTCATGCCACTTCTGCACAGCTAGACTTTTTAAGAAGCACCTAGACAGAAATAAACCTTTTTCTTATTTCATCCTCAACTCCTCTCTCTAGAAGGACCAACAAAAACTAGGTAAAGAAGAGGGACACAGAAATGGAGAAAAATCTGACCCTGCAGACAACAAGTCTGCTCCTTTCTGGATGAAGCCTTGTGGGATCACCTTCAAAGCATGAGGTGGCACTGAGACATGAGGTGACACAGGGCTTCTGCAAGAGAGGCACTAAATACCCCACAGACACTCAATACCCTCAGCAAAGCTGGCAGGAGGGTTATGGCCCTTTTATAGTGACCATGCCCAGGGTAGCTGCATCTCAGCTCCCATCCTCTTCCACCAGCACCTGGGAGAGCTGTTACCTTGATCCCCTTCCAGCTGCTCTCTCCAGTCCTGTTTGTCCCCAGCCTCTCAGAGGAGCTACTATATGAGTAAATTTTAACCCTTTTCAATCAAAACCAGTCTATTATTTAAGCTTACTAGAAGTGATAATCTCACTAGCCAGCATAACACAGCCAGCAGAGGCAGATGGCCACAGCTGAGCAGATGTGGGTGGTGAAGATGGGGCAGCTCTACAGATCTTTGACAAATTATGATTGTGGTGGCTTTCCTAAACCCATGTGCTTTTGGAAATGACCAAAGTGTTAATGCTGGAGTTTGTACCAAGGCTGAAAAAAGTGTGTATGGAAAGCCTGGGGAGCTGCCTGACCTCACTGCAACCACACAGTGACCACACAGTGAGCTCACAGTGACGTCACCAGGAGATGACACTGCCTGCACCCTGTCCCACAACCTCTTGCAGATTCTGAGAGCTGCTGGCAGGGGCTCAAGGGCAAAAAATGTGAGATGCTATGGGAAGTGGGATAGGGGTTAGACTGACTTTCAGTGTGGGGTGAAGGAGTTGCTGGGTGGAGAGGAAGGAAAGCACCAGCTCCTCTCCGTGCCCATCTCCTGCCGGGTCACAACAGCCATGGGTTTTGCAGCCAGTTTGGTGCCTGCTCTACTGGTATGCAGCACAGGGATGGAGGGAAAGCGCTAGGAAACAGCAGAGCCTGCCTTTACCTCCCTGCCCTGTCTCAGCTTGGGCAAACCATCTCGTTTTGCTGCACCTTGATTTCTCCAGGGGTGGAACAAAGATGATTTAGCTTCCTTTGGATGCACACCAAGGTCTCTTAATGAAAAACACGGGGGTGAAACATGGAGCGTTGCTCAGAGAGGACAAAACACACACACATACAGGTGTAAACGGGATTACAGGAGGTGGGTCCTCCCGACCACTGCAGTTTTAACTGGTTCTCCCTGTAGACACATTTCACCCTTTCATTTATTTACTGCCACACTAAGATTTGCTCATTTTGCAAAGAAAAATGCCAGTAGCAACACGAAAGATTGAACCAGTACCCAAGGAGACAAGAGCAGCCACCCTTAAAGGAGTGATGTGGTTTTGGAGGAGAAGGGGATTGTTTCAATTCTTTGGAAAAGTAATTAAAGAACAAGAAGATATGACCAAATCTACTTCCCTGCACAGTCGGCAGCAATGAGCCGCATTTGATCTCCAGCGTGAAACCAAGCGCAGCCACTCACCACTGGATATCAGGGCAAGCGTGCACAGACAGATTAGTTAAAGGAGGCAGAGCTTTGGTATGTGACACCGGTACTTATCAAAGCGTGACCCTCATTCTGTGCCCTGTACAGGATATATTGCAAACAACTTTAAATGTTCCCACTCTGTATTATTCATCAACTTAAAAAAAAAAAAAGAAGAAGAAGAAAAATCATGCAAACGATCTCCTTTTGACCATTAGTACCTTTTAGGTTTTCTAAATTTAGGATGACATAAATCTCACAGGAAAAGTGGTTTTTCTTTTTAAAACCCAGAAATAGCTGTTACAGTACTTCGCTGGGGACCTTTAAACATGTGTGTCCAGGAAAATAAAGGCAAATCTATATCACCATGCAGAACTGGAGGGCAAATCGCCTGGTAGCTCTGAACCAGTGGATACATCACAGTGTAGCATCCAGAGACACTGACTCCAGAAACAAGAGCAGCACATCTGCATCACTAATTGCCAGATTGGGCTGTGTTGCTGCCAGTCCCAGAACTAACTGGGGATACTGGTGCAGAGCTGCATTGCAATTCAGAGATACGGTCCAAGTAGGCATGGTGGGCAGGTGGCAAAAATATTGCCAGGGATTAAAAAGTGACCTCATTTTGGTAGCTGAGTACAGAAGCAGACTGAGCTCCAAATTTCCAGCCCAACAGTCATGCCCTCTTCTCTCAACTATGCAATGCTTTTTAGACCAAGAGGTCCTGGCCTCAGTCCTGATGCACACTCCCAGTGGAGTCCTCCTAGCAAAGACGGCTCCTATGGGAAGCAAAATGCCAAAAAAGAGACGTTCAAGAGAATTTGTGCTCTTGAGACAGCTATGCGTTGTGGTTGCAGAAACCATTGATCCTGCCAGACTGTGGCAGCGCGGTCTGGGCTCACCCCCATTTCAATGAGCGGTCCAGTTCAGGAGCCTAGTTGCTGCCAGGACTGCTGTTCAGTTTGGGTCACTCCATCATGGGAGCAGGACAAATCTGGGCAAAATTCTGCCGTTAAAAAAATGTAACTTCAGCTGGAGAAAAAATCAGAAGAGTTGAAATATTTAAAGTTTTATCCATGTGATACCTTTCCACTTGCCATTTCAAAGCACATTTTTGAGTCCAGGACAGGGAAATCTATCATTCGTAAATGTTCCCATCCTGAAACCAACGGGATACCAGTCCCTGAAAACATCCTCCAGCAGCACAGCAACACCCAGCAGAGAAGCTGTTAATACAGCACTATTTGCAAGTGGTACCTTTGCTCCTTGCTGTTGTACAAAGGTCTTCCTTGCAGAGTTAAGGAACTGAGGCTGATTACTTTCCCACTCAGGTTGGAGATTAAGACCATTTTCCCATCTCTTCTGAAAGCTGTTTTCTCAGGCTGCTTTGCTCTATGAGCTCATTTTAGTCTGGCACGCAGAGCCAGATAGTATTACGCTCCAGGAACGGATATGATTTGCAATTCAGTGCATTAGGGACCATGGTAATTGCAGAGCAGGGTGACCCTTTGCTTACAATTCAGCAGCAATTTTGCCCGTCCTGCTTTTGTAATAGAATAAAGTCACGTGCAGCCGTTTATTTCAAGCCATTTGCCGTTAGTCAAAAACGTGTTCAAAATTTGCTTCTTCCCTTTTTACCATTTACTACATAAAAGAGGAAATAAACCAAAGAAAAGCCTTCAAAGAACTCAACTGTGGTTAAGCCTGTAAATACCTGTAAGTTAAGCCTATAAGGACCAGTCAGACGATGAAGTGCGGAGACCCAGCCAAAAACTTCCCCTTGACTCTGCCCATGTTTATGCAAGCACTGCAATATTATCTGCTTTAAATATGCAGAAATGTTATGTATTTTAAGCAAAATAACATTAAATAGATATATGTTGTACAGATGGGGAGATTAAGGGCTTAGCTCCAAGAGCAAATTACCATGGTTTAACAAAACACAATGCACAAGCAGAGAGGAAGCGTTTCACTAAGAAAATGCTCCTAGGCCAGTATATATGCAAGGGGAAAAATGTTATTTTTTAGGCACAGAGGAAGAGGTATGAGCTCATCTGCTTTAAATCATACTGGCCATGGGCAGCGCAGGATCATGCACGCAGGAATACACACAGAGTTATTTAGGCTCGGCTGATGCTTAACAACTTGTTAAAACACAGTGGGTTTGGTGCCTTTGCCTAAAAACAGGCATTTAGTGCCGTAAGAGGTGCCACCGGGCAGCTGAGACATGCATGCTGCTTGCAGTTATGTCTCAGGAATTAGGGGAGACCTCCACCCTCCTGCAGAGGCTTTTGGAGGCTTGGAGAAATAATCCAGAACCTGAAAATACAGTAAATATTTACGTGTTCAGGCCAATGAACCCATCCCCATGTCTGACCCCTGCGGCGCTGGGATCACTGACAGTAATCCTCCAGTCTGGCATGTCCTACGTCACCGCCCCAGGACGGACCACAGGCATCTGTCATCTTGCTGTGGGCACTATTTCTCTTTAATGCATTAAAATAAAAACAGAGAAGCCTGTGTTTCCAAAAAATCCTTACCATCGGATGCTGAATGTGAATGACTGAGCAGCAGCCACAAGGACGGTCCATGGAGATGCGGCTGCTGCGACACGCGACAGCTCCTGCAGAAAGCAGCAAGGTATCAGTGGACCACTGCTGTCCCCAGACGTGTACATGTGTCATGCAGGAGCAGTGTCCGCAGCCTCTTTATCTAGTGGTATCCCACCCTGTTCCTTGGGAGGATTTCAAATTTTGAGCCATTTCAAAATTTCCCTGCCTGCTAACCAGAGTTTCCCAAAAGAAACGAGTACAGAGCCCAGCTTGAAACATTTCAGTTTTTCTTAAAGAACACCATCCAGCAAATTCTCCTATCTGATAAAATCTTCAAACTTAAATAATTTTAAGGCAAATAAATGAAAACGGTCTTTTCAGAAAGCAGCCACACAGCACTCTCTCACTTTTCCCTTTGCAGCATCTAAACTCCTGAGCCTAATGCTCTGAGGTGTTACAGAGCCACTTTCATTTCTAAAAAAGCATGATTTTAAAGATAACCTTATCATCTCTGGTGGCCTGAGTTACAATTTTGGATGCCTGGGAGCTGGTAAGAGACTCAGTTATAGGGCAAAGAAGGATGGCTCTTGCCCAGGGCACTGGATATGCTGGGGGTCCTGTTAGGCTCCATTAGCACAACAAGAAGTTGGTGGGAGAGGAGACAGACATGCAGCTTGTCTTCTGCATGGAGCCCTGCGAGCTCAGTGCTTGCTCTGATGGGCAACACAGCACAGCCGAAGGACGGATCAGATGTTACTGAATTGTAAAAATCACAGTTCAGGTTGGGAAAGGAGCCCCAGAGGACTGTCTGATCCCTTCTCCAAGCTGAACAGACCCAAATCTCCAAGCATGTCCTCGTACATCATGCTCTCCAGCCCACAACCATTTCGGTGGCCTCCACTGGACTCACTCCAGTATATCAATAACCTTCATGTACTGGGGAGCCTGAAATTGGACATTGCACTCCAAATGCCATCTCACAAGTGCCAGACAGAGGGAAGGATCAGTTCCCTGGCCCTGCTGGCTTCACTCTTTACTAATGCAGCCCAAGATGCAATTAGCCTTATTTGCTTCGAGGACACACTGCTAAGCACAGCATCCACCCCTCCTCGCTCATTCTGCAGGGTGTTTTTTTTTAACCTTTTAATGTGTATTTCTTGGAAAGGAGGCATGTGTGTTATAAGATAACACACCAGCACATGCCTTAGCCCAGGGCTCCCCATTCACAGAGATCACATTTTACATCAGCTCCTTCCCCCTCGAGCAGCAGATGCTGCCCGTACTTGACAACTTTTCCATCCATACCTGTCCCACGCCAGCTTAAAATTACAGCTTTGAAACTCAATTTGGAGATGTGGGAAGAAACAGAGGAGCTCCTGGGCTTTTTTATATTTTATGTGTCTCAGCAAGTCCATTTATCTTCCCTGTCAAACCGCACATTTCAGCAGCACGCAGCCCCTGCCATTCCTACACCCAAAAGGAAAGTATTAAACACCTGATCACTCCAAGACCTCAGAGCCTCCTTGTGTTCTCAGACATATGGATGGAAGTGGTGGGAAGGGTCATACATTTCACTGTCTTCACTTATACCCTGGAGAAGGGCTGGGAGGTGACTCACCAAGAAGCCAGTCCCTGTGGGATGGGGAGGGCAGCTGTGTTTGCCCTCAAATTCATGCAATGAACGCATACTCAATCCAGCACCCACAGCCTGGTGCATCCTGATTGCAACCAACAGATGTTCAGGTTTCACCAGCTGAGGCCATGGTCCCCACTGGAAGCATCTGAGCAACCCCCCCTCAGCAACTTACACCAGGTTCAACTGCTCATGTCCCACTTTGCTCATCATTCACACCAAAAAGTCTACCATTCCTCTGCCAGGTTTCATGGTAATCCCTGCCCAGAGTAATCCCTACCCAGGTAATCCCTGCTTTTGAGGAAGAGAGGGCTAGAGGCACCAAATCTTTGAAATCACAGCCAGTCCCACCTCAGGGCAACGCACCACATCTTCCAGACCACAGCAAAACTGCACAGCAAGGGAGGTGAGTCAAGACGACAGCTGAACGCAGAAGGACAAAACACAGCAAAAATCTAAGGTTCAACATTTTAATATCTCACATCTTCCCCGTGCATTGTTTGGAGCACATGAACCAAATCAACCACTTCCAGTCTGTGCCAGGTCACAGGCTAGCTGAGATGTTTTCAACAAGCAGTGATCAAAACACAGCCTGTACATACTTTCTTCTCGTAACCTTTCTGCTTGGGCTTAGGCTATTAAAGCAACTGTAGCGTGGCTTTGGAGGCTGCCAAGGGGTTATGAAATATCTCCACTCTGGATTTCCAGTTAATCTCTGCTCAAAACTGAAATCCATTAGCATCTATCAGCTATTTGATGCTCCATGCAAGGGGAATCCAGTGGCCAAGATAACCTCCTGCACATATGTAATGGACCAAGGAGGAATGGTCCCCCAATATCTGATAGAAAGGCCACTCAAAAGGAAAGAGAGCTCACCCTGCTGTTCCCTCTGAATGCTGTCTGGACCCAGGCGGGCTGTGCAGCACCTTGTGAAGAGCCAAAAGCATTATCACATCAGTAGAGCGCATGCTGGGTCAAACCAGACCCTCGTGAAACATCAGCGACTCTCATGGACTGTCACCTCTGGATCCAGGCTAACACCACACAGCACATTTTTTTTTCTGTCTAAAACACAGCATTTTGGGGTTTTGTGGGTAGGCTTCACATGCAAACTTTCTCTCCTTAGTGCGTATCAGGTTCATCAGTTACCCAGCTAAAGAAACTTTCTGCTCAGTGTCAGACCTGCAGAGTGCCAGACTTGCTCTATGCAGATATCAAGGGCCACACCTTTGGGCACTGATGTTCCCCTGTCTGGTATTCCATGGTACCAACCCAGCAAGCACTGACCACCAAGAATGACCAAAGCAGATCCTGAGAGTCATATATGAAATACATGGAAATGGTTTCTGCCTTCAAACCAGTGTCACCACAAGCACTCCCATTACTGGAAAGGTAAGAAATGACAAGTGTGAAGGGCCACTGGCCTGAAAGGGCCTCCAGCGAATGACCTGGAGTGACAATGTGGAGCATCTCTTGGTGCTGTTGAGTTTACTGTGGGGAAGAAGAGGACATTTATCTCTTGTGATGCTAAACCAGACCTCCAGATTGGCATATGGCTCTCTCTGGAGGTACCCACATGCTGCCTGGAAGCCATTAGGATGCTCTATAGCTCCTATCCCAGCATGATCCCCCTCTTCCCACAGGCACTTTTGCATGTCCCTCCCCACCCCAGCCTTGCTGTCTCAACCTCTGCCCTTCCCTTGCAGTGTCACCTGGAGCTGAAGGGACCGTCCCTTTGCTTTCAGTTAGACACCTGCAAAGACATCTTCATATCTCTCACTCATCCCTTTCCGCTGTTGCTAAAGGGCTCCAAGTTCTTCCTCGGTACCACAATCTTTGAAAACACTCTCAGCATGATTTGCCTGTGGGAACAAAGCAAATATGGTCAGTCTAGCTGTACATCTATATCTTTGGGCTTTTGCCATCTTCCCTACAAAATTCCAAGCCTGATTTCACAGAAATCAACAGCCAGGGAGAGTCTGTAAGTGTCCCAGCCCCAAATCCCAACTACAGGAAAAATCAGCATGTAGGTCCCAGAGAAACCAGAGAGAAGGGAAAACTCAACGGTGAAGGCAATATCACTTGGGACACCATGGAAGGGAAATACCCCTTATTAAATTCCTGATGAATTAGGAACCACTTGTTCAGTTAAATCCCACAATGTGGAAGGCACATGTGGCTATGCTGGCCAGAGAAAATGCCTTGAGATTAAAAAAAAACAAATCCCCGAAACAAGAATTTACTAAATAAATGAAATTAAGCCCAATCAGAAAGAACAGAGACCTCCCCCGTGCCTACCCCTTGGAAATAATACAGAACACATTTCACTGACTGTAGCCGAACGCTCTGCAGGAGATACAGGGAAATACCCTGCTGGGATATATTCCCTTGCCATCGGGATACCACAGCAAGATGGGACTGGGAAAGCTGGGCTGGAGTCTCTGTTGTACTGGTCACACATCCCATTTCAATTACTGGCACTGTTTGGTAGCCCGGTTGACTCTCACGTCAGGCAATCGGACAGACGGCAGATGTTAGAAATTGGAAACACGGCAGTGAAGAGGTGGTAAGTCCCAAGACTACACAGGGACAGCTATGCAGGGAGCATAACACGATGTTTCCTCATGTGATGGCAGCATTTTGTGCTTGCTGGTGGTGTGCTCTCTGTTAGGGACATCTAATCTAAAGCAGTCGGGCAGTTTTCACCAGATGAGGATGTGGTTATGGTATGCACCTACTCTGTTCATCCAGCCTTTAGCAAGGCAACACGGACACACTTGGTAGAAGCAGAAGTAAGACCTTCTCTAACTCAGATACAAATGCTTGTCCCAGTCTTGCAAGATGCTTCAAGTCCAGAAAATCACTGTCTTTCAATTCCCAGCAGTCACCACCCACGAAGCTCCATGGGTCTTAAAAATGACAGCAAGTGGCAGATCAGAAGAGTAGGGTGTAAACTATGCAGTAGATCATGGCTTGCCTGGGAAGTACTTTCATGAGTTCATTGAACACAAAGAAACAACTTCTAAACATCTCCAGCCAGATATGGACCAATTACCAAGATCACCAAATTTGCCCCATATTTTAGTGAGAGCTCTGATGGTTTGACCTTATCCATCAAGATGTCAAAATGAATGGTGGCTGAAGGAAACCCTGTTTCCATCATGAGCAGATGTTGAAATGAATGTAGCATGCCTGGTCACTCAAAAATGGACCTGTTAGCTTAAAATTAACTATCAGCAGTCCAAGCCTGGAAGGCAGCAGGATACCCTGCCAAGTTGCCTCAGATACAAGCCATGTGTAATTTGATCATATTTTTCATTATTTAGAGCAGACTTTTAAAAAATTCTGTATCTCAGCTGAATTTTAAGTAAGTTCCAGAAGTTAATGCAATTTTGAGAACCGGCGTAGAAGAAACGAGCATCTTTTTCATCTGAAGTGGGGCAGGGAACAGAACCCTCCACCCTTCAGAGTTGTTGCGTCGGGAGTTACTGGGCTAAATCCAATCCCACAAATTGGTAATTAGCATCCTTGCAATTAGTATCCTTGCTGTCATGGACAATACCCATTGAACTTCACTCAGTCACAGATTTACTTGGAAAGCCCTGGAGCGGGCTTTACCCCAACCACTCCTGATGGCCAGCATGGCAAACACATCACGCGACACAGTCGCACCACTGTCCAGCTGTCCTGTTCCTGCTCCCTCTGGGCTTTTACTGACCACAGGCTTATGTTGCAGTAGGAAGCATCAAGTCCCTTCCACTAAAGCTGCTTAGGGTGGGTTAGGCTAGACTAAACCACCCATGAATCGTCAGTATGACATCTTGCTTAGAAATGTCTAACCTGGTGGCAATGACAAGAAAGCAGGATAAAACGCTACACTTTTGGGCTATGGAGCATCATTCCCAGACCATTAGGCACTTCGGTACTAACACCTTTTGTAGGCTAAGAGCTAACAAAGGATTTTCTTTCCATAGCGTAACGAAGGCAGATTTCATGTCTTCAGAAGGAAGCTCCTTGCTCTTGTTGTGGGAGTGTTCAAGAGCTGTGTCTGCAGGACAGAATTTTCCACGTGGTGTCATGAGACTGGAAGCACAAATGGTTGTGGGATCGCAAACCTAGAAGTGGGATCACAGAGGGAAGTGTGCACAGCAGGAGTGTGCAAGGGCCTTGCAGGAGTAAGTGAGTGTACAGGGCAGTGCTGTGCATTTGAAGTCCCTTGTATTCTAGAAAGCAAGCAAAGACCTACCTAAAAATCATCATAATTTTTTCTCAGATAAGAGTACCTACAATTTACAAGGCAAGAAAAGAAAAAGCTTTTAGTGCATCCCAAGAGCAACTCCAATACTCTTACCTCTGCAAAGTAAGCAAAGAGGAGCCTTCAGTGCTCAGCCCTCTGAGGTGTAACTAGTGAAAGGATGCCCAAGTGGTCGGATAACCAGGTTGGGTAGCTCTGCTCAGCACCATTCATGTCTTCCAGGACCAAAAGGGAGCCCCAAAGCACAGCAGATTCCTGCCATAGCTGCATTCACTCGAGATGTCTCTCAGAAGGAGCAAATCCTCACCTTTCACCTGGGCTGGCATTTCTATTTCACACTTGCACATACACACCTGCAACCCGACGACCCTGTGGAAACACTTGAAGGTAACAGTAAACTCAAAGTGATTGATCTACAGATGATTTACCTTGGCAAGGAGGGCTACAAGTCAGCTACCAAGTGGACTGACAGACGCTGCACTCCCATACACAGGAGTGAAAAGCTTCCCAGGATACTGGCATGTCTACAGCATCAAGAAACTAAATTATTAGGAGCAAAAGTAGTGGTGCCTTAACATAGAGACTGGTGAGGACGTGCTCTAAAAGGACCTCAAAACCCTTCGGCCAAACTAATGTTCCCTCCAACCTGCACGTGGTCAAATGCCACTTTATTCGGGATCATATTGTCAGAATTAAAAGAAGTTGAGAGGGAAAAGAATAAATGGCTTCTTGCCTTCTTGTCTATGTTTCTTGAACAGAGAAAGGGTGTCCTCTGTTATCAAGCCTTCCTGGGGTCACTGGTGTTGCTCTACCACATGAAGAAGAGGTTGTGGCTGCGCTACAGGGAATTAAATGGACAGCAGAGGTGAAAAGAGGGATAAAAGCCATTTATGTCACGAAACACCATCAGGCTGAGACTGCTGCTTCGGAAGAGAAAGAAATGGGGACAGGATAAAACCGGGTGCCACACATCAAACTCGTCACATGATCAAGAGCCATTTGGCCACGTAACTTGCATGGCTGAAGGGTGGGAGATGGCACCGTTCCTGGCCTCCCACCACTCCTCAATAGGGCACAGGCAGACGGGGCATGCCAAACAGCTCCAGGGCAGACTGGTGGGTTTGGCTTGCTCCTCCCCACATCTGGGGACCCAGCTTACTTGCCAGCCCCTGTGCTATCACAGCCTTGATGACAGTCACCTAACAACGCTGGTACAGGACCCCAACCGCAAGCCAGGTGCAGCTGAGAGCTGCATATAGATTGCAATTCTGAGTTACGCAAAGAGAAAGAATAGCCAGCAATCATTAAAAATAATTAAAGCCACTTTTATACATGAGATTTTAAGCCTCCACTTCAGATTTTATCTACCCTGTAAGTATCAGGGTGCAGGATTAGATCTAATGCAGGAGGGCAAATTATCCCTAAATGTGCATCATACCCAGCACACATCTCCTGAATCCAAGCTTCCCAAAGAATATTTAAGGGACCTCACATCTCTCCTCTTTTTTGCCCTTTTCCAAATATGTTTTGCTGAAAGTAGGATTTACCGAACTGAAAATCCATTAGAAAGTCACAGTATAGAACTCCAGCACAGAGAAAATAACAAGATACAGAATAGCTCTCACTTTCCCCCTTCGCAATATTTTTTGCAGTAGTCTGAATCACAATGAGAGTCACATTATCTCATCTCCTCACTTTGGACTGTGACCTGCAGTGACTACAATATAGCTCTTCAATTTTCACTTACCTTCTCCCTAAGAGACAAAATGAAAGGGGAGCATCTGAAATTCAGCAACCCACGCACCTGTAACGCATTTCGGACTGCTTCTTCCTCTGAAGCCTCGCCAAAGACTAAGACGGAGCTTGAAAAGAGAAGATGAAAACTCCAGCCTCTCTGGAGGACACACTGAAAATCCTGCAGACTCTGGGAAAACTAAGATAGCTGAGAGTCAACCCTGCTGACTCTCATTCTGCCAGAGAGCTGCAGCTGGTGCCAGTGAAATATTTATGCAAAGACAGCAGATGTTGCGAGCAAAGTATGAAGAAAGACATGAGAGCTGCAGTATTAGGTCGGGGCATCCAGCGCAGTGTTTCCTTCCTACAATGGCCAACATCAGATGGTTAACCAGAGTGTAAGAGCATGACAAGCACATGGAGACACCTCCATCTTTCCAGCCTCCAGTGACCTATAGCTCAGGGACCTTCCGAGGGACGAACTGCATCTTGGAAATGTCTTTGCATTCAATACCCTGTAGGAACTTTTCTTCTATGAATCCTCTTATTTTGGAAACCATTTAAATTTTTAGCACTCCCAATGTCCCAATGAGTTCCACAGGTTTACTGCATGCTGCATGAAAATGTTACGTCCTTTCATTAGTTTTCAACCTCCATCCTGCTTGTTTCCTTTGTTGCCACTCAATTCTTGCATAAGAAGAAACACTAAAAGTTTTTAAAATCTGGGAGAAATGTTGACTATTTCTTCCATATCCCCGCTGCCATCTCTAAGGCTTGGGAACATTTGTCTGTACATCAACAGCAAGATCAGAAATAACATTTAAGCACCAACAGTGCAACCTGGATAGTACTGAAGTGCCTGTGCTCATGGAGAGACTGAAGAAACCTGGAAGATCCACACGAGCACCTCTTAACACAGAGAGCAGCTCAGTTCAACCCAGACCCTGGCCCAGCAATAAATGCAAATGAAATGTTGGCCCAGCAATAAATGCAAATACTTAGAGCCCCTGGAAATCTCCAGTGTCTGTCTGGCATCAGCCCCTTCTCAGAGCTTGCAGCTAAGCAAAGTCCAGACGAGCCCAGCGTGGCTGGTGCCCCAAGAGATCCAAGCTTAGCTCCCTCCCATATGGGTCAGAGATGATGGCTGGGGCTTGAGTCTTCAGATGGTCAGCAAATAGGTTTGCCTTGGGGTTGAACAGCAGGGAAGCTTTACCATGAGTCCAGGAGACAAGGGGCAGACTGTAATTCATGTACAGCTGGAGAAGAGACTAAGTACCCTGTGCTAGGAGCAAGCACAACCCTGCTGAGAAACCCCCACCAGCCTTCCCATTGCCTTCAAACCATTCTCCCAATTCTCCACCCCCCATCTCGAGGCAAACAAAGATCATCCATAATCCATGCGCCCTCACCAGTGCAAAAGCACGCCATAACTGCCGTGTACGAAAGAGGAAATAAATCTCAAATTGTTCGTTTCAGTAAAAAAAGGTATGAGGGAGCTGCTGTACTGCTAGCTGAAGGGTTAAATGTGGTGCTACCCAGAGATAGCTCCTTTCCTAGCTCATCTCCCAGCTGCTGGGCTCTGGCTTGTTTAATGAAGATTGATTGCCTTCAGGAGGCCACCTCTGTCTAGACTGCCTATGGCCCATTTTTATTACCCCCACCCACGCAAGGGAACCCAGGACCCAGGCACGGAAAAATTCCAGGCAATGGAGCAGCAAGAGAATAAACTGAGTTTTCTTAGACCGAATAGTGCCAGGTCTTTCCTGGCCCTTTCTCTTGGGCACGGATTCTCTTGGGTCTAATAACAGCTGAGACACCGACACCGTTTCAACAATGGGAGCCCAGAGAACATTTCATTTTTCTACCCTGACTTGTATTCATACAGTTTGCAGTAATCTACTGCCTCCAAGGCCTCTTGACTTTAGGTTACGACAGCACTAGGAAACTTGTGTCCTCGCTGCAGCAGCCTTGCCGAGCTATTACAGCCCCAGACCCGCAGCCTGTGCACACCAGTCTGCAGAAAGGCTAAACGTATGCTGGGTCTGCCGCAGAGAGCTCCCTGGAGTGCAGGACATCTGCTTTACAGCCTCACCATGAGCCAGTGGGATCCCCACAGAGACAAGGAGGACATGAGATTATTGATGACCTGGCCAACTAAAGTCCTCAGACCATGCCTATGCCCTTCAATAAGTGGACCAAGGAAATGTCTTCTAGCCCCGAGGCCAACAGATAAAATACAGTTTCTGTCCACAGAGCTAAATTATGTTTATACCCGCATCCCCAAATAGGAGTGGTATCTACACTGCCTGGTCCTTGGTCCATGCTCGCCCCAGACTGGACCTGTGCATTATTTGGGAGTGTGATAGTTTGTTTGGGCTAAAGCCACGCCAGGGACTGTGCTAATAGTGGAACAAATTTTCCATCCACTAATCTAGGAGCCCCAGTCCTGTGGCATGATATGTCATCGATCTCCATAACAGGCACGAATGAAAGTCACGAGCGAAACAATAAATGAGGTGGAGCTAGATACCATGTCTGTTCTCTGAATACACTCTTGAAGACAGTAAAAGCAAAGAAGAGGACAAAAGAGCACTGCACAGGAAAAGATGGATGAGAACCAGACATGGGTATATTTTATGTGGGAAAATAAAGTTTAGGGTAGTAGAAGATTTCTAGCCCTCTCAGAAGGGATCTTGGAGCAACTTCCTAAAACCTTGTTGGAGCCCATGTGAAGTCATGTCAAGTTACTCAGGGAGTGCTGTGGTTTCGAAGGTCTTTGACCATGAGACTTCTTCTGAATAGACAGGTAGGTCCAATTTTCAAAATCCCACATGTCCCGCAGTGCACTGAAACTACAGCTCGGTGCCATGAGGTCAGGAAGAACTCTAATTCCCATGATGTGGGAGCCAGATGCAACTTGGGTTGGAGAAACATTAATAATGGACACAAGACCTAGATAAAAAACCACCACTATGTTAGTGGTGGTTTTCCTGGCTTTCACTGAAGGAAAAGTGAACTTGGGTCCAAAATTTACAATACACTGAATCAAAACCCCAGTGTTGAACACAGGGAGCTCTGGGAGGCAGACTGCAATGCTGCAGCTTCCAAAATTCTTTAATACCTAAAGATGTATTCCCTTTCAATTTCCTTGTCACCAAAGGCTTTTAAAGCAACAAGCTCTACCGGGGATGAACGCACAGTTTAGATGTTTAATGATAATGATTCTCTGATGCCTTGACGGTATAGTGAATTAGTGCATTAGTTCTTCATCTGAAGGCACGAGGGAGGCCAAACCCAGTCTTAAATCATAGAAAATATGAAAAGATTTGCAAGGAGGGAGTGCTGGCATGGCTTAGCAGGGAGGACAAGCTGAACTCACCAGCGTGTCGCTTTCCAGGGGCAAGGTGGATCAGGACTGAGCGTACGGAGGGAAGCCAGTTAAATGTTAGGCTCCAAAGGAGAAGAAAACATGTCCATGTTTTGATACAGATAACTCTGATTCACCTTCTGGACAAGAGTAAAAACAGTAAAATAAATAAATAAATCTCTTTTCCTCCTCTTTGCATGTGTTTAGGTTATTTTAATTGAAAGAACATTTCTATGAGAACCCATCAATCACCTCTGGAAAGTTATGCTCACTCGCCTAAAGCATGGAGAGACATATCAAATGCGGGGAGACTCTCAAAAGGGAAAAGCGCTTCAGGTTGAAGTTCTTCCAGCTCATTTAAAGAGATGTCAACTTTAACGATCTTAAGGAATGAGGAGGAGGAAGGGGGAGAGGGCTAAAAAAATATGAAGCTATTTCCCATTTTCCCTCTATCTCCCCCCAAAAATATGCCTGGAGTTTTTAGCCTTTACCATTTTTGACAAGTAGCAACACACATAGGCAGTTCTAGCACCAGTACTGCTTGATCAAGGAGTTCTGCTTTGGAAATCACCCAAATAAAACTTGGCAGAGAAAAACAAAAGGAAACAAAAAGGGGGGGGTTTAAAAAGTGACAAAGAGGAGAAAGAAGGCCAGATCCTCAGCAGAGCAGTTTCTTGCATCTCCTCCTTGTCACGGGAGCCCGGCTGCTTTACACTAGTAAGGGACAGGCTCTGAACATGTCAGAGAAACATTTGTAGGTGAGAAAACCAGCTCATGTACCTCACACAAAATGAAATGTTTGAGACAGCAGGAATGTCTCCTGCTCCATCCAGAGAAACAGTGATCATTTCTGAAATGCTAAGCTGAGAATATGCAAGGTGTTAAAATGCAATGCATTTAGCAAATAACTGAAATTGCTGAGAAAATATCTACCGAGGAGGGAGTGGGAGGAATATCTGGGGGACCTGGAAGTTTTTGATGGAACACGTAATCGCAAGAATGTGACAATTTAAGGAGAGGAGAGAGACTTACCCCTTCTAACACACCTAAAAATACATCAGAGATTTATTTTAGTTATTTTTAAAGTGATGTGATATCATAAAAGAAATGGAAATTTAGCCACAAAAGGCCACAAAAGCCACAAAAGGCTTCCCAACAGAGAAGCAAAAGACTCCTGCCCCCAGCCCAAGCTTTAAAAGTCCAGGCGTTGGGGGCATTTCAAACAAAGCTGGTGAAAGTGGAGTAGCACTTCTTGAATTTCTATTGCTGCACATTCCCAAAACAAAGGTGAAAGAATTGAGATGGAAAGTTTTGGAGAGCTGCACAGCAACAAGATGGCTGCTGGCAGAGCAGACTGTTTTAGGACATGAGTTGTCTCTCCCAACAGTACTCGTTGACACCTGGGTTAGATGAGTTTAGGTTTCAGGCATACAAAAAGGACCTATTCCTTACCATTGCTCTCCCACAAATATACACCTACCATGGAGATACATAATATTGGAGAGGAGAAATGGAAATCCCAGGATCTGTTCCCTTCCTTTGCCCTGACTGATGTGACCTAATCTCTGCCTGTGTCTGCAGCTTTACTGTCCCCACTATAAAAGGAGATTAACAATACTAATAATCTGTTGAGGAAAAGTGCTGTCAGGCCTGAGGACTGTGAATGAGGAGTTCATGTTGGAAAAGCTAGGGCAGGTGAGAAGTCCCCATCTTCAGCTGTGTGTTTTCACCACCACAGTCTGAACGTTCCTAGTTCATATCAGCGGGGATCCAGCTAAACCTCACCTACGGTGGGTTAAGCTACAAGGGTCTGCACTTTGGGAGGTGCTCAGATGAACAGTAATGGTATCTTGGCCATGGGATGACAATATTTGCTCACGGGTGCTGAAGAGATAAGGGCGATAATTCCCCTAACAGTAAAAGCCTAACTCTCAGTATTTCAAGTCCCACAACTGGTTGCTATGCCACTAAAATCCAGTGTGCTCTTTCCTCTTTTGCCCACACACTATTTCACAGAACAGGCTTTTGGTAAAAACAGTGGAAATAAACCCAAGAGTTCACCCTCTGCATATCCCTCCCCAACTTGTCAGAACTGTAATTGGTTCAAAATCTCTTCTTTACCTTGCAGGGAATTCAGTTACAGGGAACAATTGCCTGGAAGAGAAAACGAGTCCAGTCTTGTCTGCACAGCCACATACCGCAGGAGCTCTTAATCTTTTAGCAGGAGAACCAGCAGGATTGGATTCAGACAGGAGCAGGGTCACAAATGGAAAGGAGAGGAGCCAGATGAGGTATCTCACCTCAGAACGAACCTTGCAGGGTCTTCAGGGAAATCATTTATAGGTGTCTGAGTGTCTTTTTTAACTGCTATGTATTGAGTTATTCAACCCCTCTACAACCAAAGCCTTAAACCTGGCATGTGCCTTCCACCCTGTGGATCTTCAGCGTGCTCAAAACCTTATAAACCATCAGGAGTCATCTTCTCACATCTCTCAAGAAAACTGCAGAGAGAGAAAACAGTAAAGTCCAGGCCATGTCAGATGCCAGTTAAAAGGCAGTGAGTCCATCACCATCACCCAACACCTAACAGTCTGTCACTTCAGCAATTTTCCCATTCTTTGGAAATGCCCTGAACACAGAAACGCAAGCCCATGTAGACTGGAGAGTCCAACTTGCCTGTTCTGAATCCCTTCTCTGCAACGTCCACCATGAAAAATATCATTATCATTGTCATAATGACATTGTTATTGGAGATGACACATCACACTCCATTTCAGCAGAGACACCATTGCTGGTCAGAAGAGGAGAGGTTTGAATGAACAGTAAAATATACAGATAGACCAAAGATGCTGTTAAACAAAGGAAGGTCAAGGTGGAGCTCAGATGTACTAAAACCTGTTAATGTCTCCACTTGCAGTAACTCTGTATAATAAATGGCTTCTCTTTACCTGTGGCATCTCCATCTGACCACAGACTCAGAGGTAAAGTAGTCTAAGGTGAAGCCAAAGATGAAATCTAAGGTGAAATAATTACATATTTGTAAGTTGTAGTTTATGTAGTTAGGAATCATGCATTTCATTAGCTTGCTCTGTTGGCATCTTTCAAAATCTGCCAGGACTGCAGAATTCACCGTCTCAGAGATGCTTAAATTAAACATGCTACCTTGGCAGATCGACTTCAGAGATAGTCACACAATACCTGTGTGACAGCTCTGCCACCACTGATACCCTGCGGTTTGAATAGGCATTTGCAGCACTAAAAGTACAAGCAGTTTCGGGCTGAGCCAAAGGTCAATAACTGCTCTGTGACAGATTCACATCCTTCGTGGACCAGGCACAGCAGAAGCCCTATAGCCTCTGCACATCAGTGTTTACGTTAGAATTACCTGCCTTTTCCTGGCATGCCTCATATACATATTGATCATGAAAACAGGCCAGATTGGTTTGATTGATTTGCTTCCCATGCATTAAGAACACGATTGGTTTACTTCTCAGGAAAAGCCGTGCTTTAGAAAACAAGAGAGCAAGAAAGCCTTTCCAGGAAAGCTCAACTTTGAGAAACAAGATTTTGCCCGTGTCAAAATGTCAAAGTCCCTGGTGTTTTGTCAGATTTTGCCACACCTAACAGGCTCAAAAAATGTTTTTCTGGAAATGAAACAAAAGAACTTTTCATGCAGGAGCTCACAGCTCTGTCTGGTTTCACCTGTCATCGTATTTGTTCCCAAAGCAAAGACCAAAAATCTATGATCCTTTGGGGAATCAAGGCCTGACTGTCTGCATATCGGGGCTGGGAAAATTGGCAAACTACTAAACAAATCTGGTTTCCTAAATTCCCTGTTCTTGTTTCCTCGCTGGCAGGTGGAAGATCACTCGCAATGCGGTTCTCAGGCAGAGCTGAAGGAACGATTTCTGAGGCACTCAGTAAGTCAACACAAACCCCTTCACCCAGCATACTAAGAGTCTACAATTTTCCTTTGTACTGCATTTCAGAAGACAGGAACTCAAAATGCTGCCAGGGCTTATTCAAACCTTGAAGCGCTACAGATTTGTACTAGAGAAGACACCACCACCACCACCCCCCCAGCCTGAATTTCAGGCAGAAACAGAATCCCCAGTGTTTCCATGATGTGAAAACATGTTTTGTTTTATTTCAGCCATCTCTGAAGAAAGTCAAAATAACACTAGAAGAAGCAAGACGATGTTTGTAGGTAGAAGTAATATCTTTTATTAGAGCATCTGCTGTTGTTGGAAAAAACAGGTAAGCCCTGGGCAGTAAAGAGAAGCTTTTGTTCTATCGGTGAAAGCTTATTTAATTTTCCAGCTATATTATTTCAACCTACAAACCTCATCTTGTCTGTGTCCTTAGACCATCCTGACTGCAAGAACATGGCCTCAAGAGCATTGCTGTCCATTCACAGTATGCAAGACAACTTGGCTGCATTGCCAAGTGTTAGTATTCACTCCTGGTAGAGAGACAGGGCTGAGAAATCGCTCTTGCTCATCAGATGCTTACACTGACATCACTGGGTGTCCGCCTTTCGATACACTGAGGGTGAACTGATTTTTAAATTACTTTTGAAACGGTATTTTTTAATATTGATATGATTATTTTTTATATTTTCTGTCATTATTTTGTCATTCATTTTGATATCATAGAATTGATGTGAACTGAATTTTGAATGGATTTAATTTTTATTTTAATAGGAGTGAATTATATTATTAGATCTTAGATCTGAGATGGGGATCCCTTGTGAAGAATACATCAACCTGTAAACAAGGAGCTCGGCATGTTGGTCCAGCATCACAGCTGGGATGAACCAACCCCACTCCATGCAAAGCGAAAAAGACAAGTCCAGCAACTACATCTCTAGCCTCATATTGGGGTGACCTGGAAGTTTTTGCAGTGATATGAGCCCCCATCCCTTAAGAATTAGACCATGAACTCAACAGACTCAGAACTTCCCTCAGCCAGACAATTCGTCCCAGAACCAACCTCATATTTATAACATTAGAAAGGATGTTAAGTACTCACTAGCCCAGACAAGACTGCCCTCCCAGAGGTGCCAGGCTACAATGAACAGCTCAAAATGCTTTATGAGCTGACATTTTGGTTTTACTGTTACACTGGAGCAGTTCAAAAGAAGCAATTTGTTCTGTGGCTTAATGCATTTAGGAACCAAGGTGCGGCACATTTATTGTGGCAGAAAAACAACCTCAGCCTTCCCCCCCCCCCGGCCTTTGAAGCACAAAGAAAGCGAATGAAAGGCGAAGAAGTGAGCACCCAAGGTAGCTAAAGCTTATTAGTGAAGGGAACAGAAAAAATCGATCATTCTGACCTGTGCAGCAGCTGAGGATGTGGAAGCAGGAAACCCTGGAGACGTTACAAAGTGCCAGCAAGCTTGAGCAATCATCTTTGTTGCTAATGAGCCATGGTGCTTTTTTATAATATATAAACCATTTAAAAGGACTTGATGGGAAGACCAAGGAAGTCAGTCAAAGTGTTTCTACCTAGAGCGAGGTCAGAAAACACTGAAACGTTTTGTGAAATGGGGGAAAAATGAACTTCTGCCAACTACAGAGCAAGAGCTCAGCAAAACTTCTGGGGTTTCCAGAGGGTCACCCAGATGTTTGGGCCCCCAAAGCATTATTTTCTGGCTGACCATCCTCCTAGAGGGCACATCCCAAGCCAAAACTTCTGGAAACATCACAACGGAGGCCCCAGATCCCTTGGGTCTGTGATGCTTTTATCAAGAAACTGCGGGGTTTCTATCTGCAGGCAAAGCCCACAAGGTACCCGAGGATTCCTGGGTGTCATTGCTGTTTCCAGGTTTTCAGCCATAGCTCATGTAAGCCCTGAGGACACATGCTTCAACCACCCTGGGTTTCCAGCCCCCAGGTAAGGAGCCTGGAACCCTGGGATCTCCAGCTTGGAGTCAAAGAGCCTAGAAACTCTCGCAGTGAGCAAAAGAAATGGGCAATCCTGGCAGTTTTGCCCCTGTCATTAGCTGCTTTTAGCAGCAGAGAAGCTGCCAAGGCTGTCACATTCCCTGAAGAGCTGGAAATCATAAAAAAGAAGTGCTTCATTTTTGGACTGACCATAGTTCTTTGCAATGCGTTCATGGGATTTCACACTTCCTGTATTTAAAGGGAAAAAAAAAAAAAGATTTGGGTCTGATTCAGATCAAAACTTTAGTAAAAACCAAATGAAACATCTACAGCATGAAAATCCCACTTTTTGATCGATATGGCTTCTACTGATCACAGACGGCTTTGACAGACGCTCAGCAGGACTCTCCATGTAACTTTAGAAAAGAAGACGCTTCACCCCTGAGTATCAGCCACATTAGCGGCAGAGAACATAAATTGCTCCAGCTGCAAGAATGCAAAAACACGCTCTAGGACACAGGGATAAGGAGTAACAGGGCAACAACACAATCTAATAGGGACAAAATAAAACTGAAACTGCCATAGACACTGTATTAAGCCCTATGGAAAGTCCACGCCAGACTGGAGAGTCCACATCTCGGGGCTAGATCCTTGGAGTGGTTGCGCTGTTTTAATTCATGTTTTTACCGTGACTGACATGACATTGTCTTCATCCTGACAAGAGAAGCCAAAGCACCCTGTCATGCAGGCAAATTAATAAATCCATCATTGCAGTCAGTGTAGGTGCAGCACCTCTGGGTGCAGCTTGTCCCCACACCAACAACCCTCTCACCCAAACCCTCCGTCTCCAGCACCACAGTGCCTTTCTCTCCCACCTTGATGTGTGCAGGGTTGTGGCCAGAAATACCACCCTGCCCATCATTCTAAACGGGTTATTTTTTCCTCCGTCTCCCCCTGTGAAGCCGTGGGCGGCTGCTGGTGCTGTTGGACCCACGTGGTCCCCAAACCACCCCAACACCACCGTTTGTGCACCTTTTCCTCCCTTCTCCCCTTCCCGGACCCTCCTTGTAGCCCTCATCTCCTTCCAAGCACACAATTGCTTTTCAGACTCAGTTTTGCTGCCTCAGTATCCAGTGCTTCCAACACCAACCATGGTGACATTGACACGGGCCGCAGTGGGGCTTGCCTGTGGCCCCCAAGAGCGTGGGAGGGCCTCCCAGGAGGCTCCCCCACAGGCCTCAGGCAAGCTCGATTTCATATCGAAGAGATAATTTCATTATCTAAACCCAAACCGGCAAGTAGCGGCTGTTCCTCTGCAGGGAACCAGAGTTTGAGCTGTTCCCCCCCGCCCCTTCTCCTCACGCCACCTCAGCGCCGGGCCCCGCGCCGCCATTACCACCAGCCCTCACCAAGGAACTACAACCCCCATCATGCCCCGCGGGGCGGCACAGCCTGAAGCAGGAGGCGGGGAGGCGTCGCGGGGGCTGCCGGGAGTTGTAGTCCCTGCCGTAGAGCCGCAGCGGTGTCGGTGAACGGGCGGCGGGCGGGGAGCGAACTACCGGCGGCCGGGAGGAAGCGAGGGCGGCGAGGCCGAGGCCGGGAGCGGGATGCGGTGGCGGCCCGGGACGCCGCCTCGCTGCTTGGGGCGACACTATGCACCCGGCCGTGGCGGTGGGGCTGGTATTCGGCGGCTGCTGCAGCAACGTGGTGTTCCTGGAGCTGCTGGTCAGGTGCGGGGCCGGGGAGAGGCTTTGGGGGCAGAAGGAGGGGTTAGGGGCAGGGGTAGGGGTAGGAATGGGATCGGGGTCTCCCCACCGGCTTCAGGACTTGTGAGGGGAGGAAGGGGCAGCGGTGCCCGGGGCTTTCCAGGAGATCGGGGCGGGGGGAGGGGTAGTGGTGGTGTGAGAGGATTTGGGGGGGGGGGTGGGGCTGCCGGGGGGCACCCGGGGCTGGCACTCACCCTGGGGCTGGCCCTGAGGGGGTCTGCGGCCTCGGCGGGGTGGCCGGCTCCCCTCACAGCTTGGGGGGCAGGCCCAGGCCCAGGGGCTCCTCATCAAGGTGCCAAGAGGAGCCCGGGTGTGGATCGCCGGGCCCTCGCCTTGTTGTGTCACCGTCTGATGGGTTTTGTGGGTTTTTTGCGGGGGCTGTTACCCTTGGCTTGAGCCTAGTCTGGTCCTATGATGGGCCGCTTCGGTATCCTGCCCAGGCACCAGGGATCTCCCATCTCTGCTGACACATGGACCACCGCATCAGTCTGGCCCTAAAGCATCCCCACCACCCCTGCTCTCTGATCCCAGCACCTCATACAAGTAACAGCTGAAGTCCCAAGGAGAAGACACGCAGGAACTGGCTAGGGGTCCCCTGGGACGGCAGGCAGGGCCGCGGTAACGTCGTCCATCTGGAAATGTGATCTTCGGTGGCGTCATGTGGCTGCAAAATCAATGTGATGAGGGCGAGGAGTCCTTTGTGGCACTCGGAGCGAAGGCAAATTGTCAGGTTGCAGAGAGAGGAGGGCTGAGCGCTGTGTCACCTTCCTCACCCTGATGGGGGAAGGCTGGCGTGGCTTGGAAAAGGGGACGGTCTGTTGGATTTGTTTTCAAGGCTGGTCAGCAAGCTGTGAAGGCAAAAGCGCTAGACCTGGTTGGAAAAAAGTAATGATTGAACTGGTTCTGCATCTACAATCATAGTAAGTCAGTGTGGAGCTGCATCCCCTGACCATTCAGTACTATGTTCACTTCAGTCATGCCCAGGCTTTTGAAACTAGTAGTTAAAACCTGCCCTTACTTCCTTCCCACCCATCATCCTAGACTGTTAAGAGAAAAAGGGAGTGCAAAAGAGAGCCTGACGCTGTAAGCCAGCAGTGGGATATTTGCTTCGAAGTGGGAGGCCAGGACGCAGGTACCTTAACACAAGGTTGCACAGTCACTCAGCAATCGCGGGATAAATCAAGAAGCAGTTCCTGGAGGAAGAGACCTTGTGTGGCAAGTTGTCTTTCCTCTTGGGGATTGCTCTAACCTCTGCTTTTCCTGCCTGGCTTGTGCTGCAACGTCAGTGAGGGAGGAGGAAAGGGCGCCTTCGAGGTGAGGAAAGCTTCGGATCTGGCTCCTTGCATTTGCATGCAAGATGCTTGCAAGACACACTAGGCTTGTGTGTCCTTCAGCCAGACCTTAAAATAAAAGTGAGCCATTTGGCCCTACTCAAAAGCTGCATCAGGTGTCTAAACCCCAGAAGGGATTTTGAGCAGCAAATCCTGGAAGTCCAATTGCAGATATCTAATTGCAGAAAAGCTGCTTTTTACACACAAGCCTCTCTTAAGCATTGCCTCCCATCCACTTGAGAAATTCCCCTGTTCCTGACAGCTCAGTTCCTTTGCCCCTCTCTTGCCCTGTTCACCTTTGGTCCCTGAACTGGGGCAACACTGGTTATTTCTTTGGGTCTTGGTGTTGTCTAGAGGGAAAAAAGTCCCTCTTGAAGATGAATCTTCCCATAACAAGCAAAGTCCTGGAGCAAGGTCACAGGAAGAGGCAGCAACCAGACTGACAGTCTAGTGGGCAATAACAAAGGTGAATGGAAGAAATTTCCTTGGGATTTATGAAGAAAGAGTAAAGGAATGAGAACTGTTTAGTCTAGAGATGCCTGAGGACAGACAAAAGACTTTAAATGTGTGGAGAATGGCTGCAGAGAAGAGGAGATAAATCTTTCTGCTGGGCTCTGGAGGCAGAACAAGAAATAAGGGGCTTAAATTGCTGTGAAAGGGATGTAAAGCAGGCCAAAACCCCAGGTTTGCTCCCTCTCAATGTAGCGAAGTGGGTTTGTAGGAGAGAGAGAGCAGGGAAACTCCTCGTTGGAGATTTTCAAAAGCAAGTTAAACAAGCCCCTGTCTGAATAACAGAAGGAGGCTGTCCTGCTTTCAGCTGGGATAGAGTTAATTTTCTTCCTAGTAGCTGGTATAGTGCTGTGTTTTGGATTTAGGATGAGAATAATGTTGATAACACACTGATGTTTTAGTTGTTGCCAAGTAATGCTTACACTGGTCAAGGACTTTTCAGCTTCCCATGCTCTGCCAGGCGCACAAGAAGCTGGGAGGGGGCACAGCCAAACTGGCCCAAGGGCTATTCCATACCATATGGCATCATGCTCAGTATAGAAACTGGGGGGAGTTGGCTGGGGGGCAGTGATCGCTGCTTGGGGACTGGCTGGGCATCGGTCAGTGGGTGGTGAGCGGTTGTATCACTTGGGTGTTTTTTTCCCCTTGGGTTTTGTTCCTTTTTCTCTTTCTCTCTCTCGTTGTTTTCCTTTTCATTACAATTTATTACTATTTTTATTTTATTTATTTTATTTTATTTCAGTTATTAAACTGTTCTTATCTCAACCCACGAGTTTTCTTACTTTTGCTCTTCAGATTCTCTCCCCCATCCCACCAGGGAGGGAGGGTGAGCAAGCCGCTGTGTAGTGCTTCGTTGCCGACTGAGGCTAAACCACAACAGAGGCCTGGACAGGGCAAGAAACGCCATCCAGTTCATCCCATTTCCCCTGTCTGGATCAACCCAACTTGTTCTGCTAGTGTCCTTTACTAGTTGTCCTGGGGGGGTCTGTCTTTGAGCCGTGATGCCAAAGCTCTGCGTGGGATGTACATACAGGCCTGGTTAGAAAGCCCATGATCTGCTCTTCGCCTTCTGAAGCTGTGTCCTTGTGAAGTGCCTTCTCTGTAAAAATGGTTGAGGCTCTGCGTGGTAGATCTCAACGGGGTTTCTTCCCTTTATGGTGCAAATGGGGGGTGTTCTTCTGCAGGGGCTGTTGAAGGAATTCTCTATGAAATGTGGAGTCTTCTGAAGTGATGGACAGAAATCTGCTTTGGAGAAGTGATTTGGTTGTGTTGAACTCTGAATGAGAGTACTTTGCATCAATATGCTCCAAACTGGTGTGCAGAAATTGGGCTAGTCTGTGCTCTGCTGACATGACCGAGAGCCCCACTCCGGCTGTTTCATCCCACCATCTGCCAGGGCTGCTAGACACTAGCAGCCCAGGCAATTCCGTCCTAGGAGGCAGGGTGACAATTGCATCACAGAGCTTCTACATTGCTTCTGGAGGACTCTCTATCAGTTGGCTACAGCTAAAGCAGATCTTTGGTTGATACATCCAGACTTCTTGTCACTTCTTTTAGGTCTATCAGTGTGTTAGGATTGTGAGTCAAAGACATGGGCAGATACGGGCTGGGGGTTTTTTGGTTTGTTTGTCTTTTTATTATCAGTCAACAAATAACCCTGTGTCAAGACTTTACTGATAATGTGAGGTCATATGTATAGCAAGTGACTGAATGCAAGGATCTGTGAATTGGGAGGAAACAGTGTAGTGCGTGGAAACAGTCTTGGTTTATTCCAAGTTTACACTTGCTTTCTGTTGTCCTATAGAGGTAAGGTTTACAATCCTGGAGCCTGGCCTCTGCATCCAGGTCAGTATCTCTTCTCTTCCCCCAAGTAACTTTTGAACCTTTTAACCTCATTGCAGAGCAGGGATTGAAGTCTCATGGACAGTTAAGCTCTGAAAAATGTGAAAATCGGCAGGTGGGTAGCGGGGAGGGTGTCAGGCTAGTGCCTACCCTGTGGAAAATGCAAGAGAGAAGATGGCCTTTCCAGGTGCTGTTTGGTGGCAGCTCTGCTTTAACCAGAGCACTGCTGCTTTTTCTGAGATGCCTGGGGGGTGACAGAGCAGATTTGGAGGAGACCAGACCTTCAGCTCAGCTATCCAGGAGACGGCTTGGTTATTCCTGTTCTCCAGTGCATCTCTCAGCTTGCATTCTGCAAAACTGTGTCTGGATCCAGCTTCTAAATACTCGTGATGGCATGTTGCGTGAGCAAGCTGCGTGCTTGTGCAGCAGGGTGGGGACTGGGACTCAGCGGCGTGCAGCTTCTCCATCAAGTCCTTGGCTTTGTTTTCTGTCTTGCACTGGAGAAAAGGGAAGTACTTGCTCAAATTCCTCTGTCTCCCGCTGCAAATAACAGTGAGCTTTCTGATTATCTGACATGTCACAGCCTCCTCTGAGCCCACAGCTGACTGTGTGCCTCCCAGGAAATCCTCTCTTGTTCCCTGTAAGCTTCCTAGGAAGGAGGCAGAGTCTGCAGCAGGCATGTCTGCTAGGAATGGGTAAGCGACATGCAGGGAGTGTTTGTTTAATGTCAGCCTGTTATGGGCTGTCTTGCTCTTGTGTGTAATTCCTCTTCCCTCAGAATAAACACACAAGGTTGATTTGCTGAAAGGTGGTGTCATTTCTGCTGCAAAGGTAGTGATAACTGAGGTGCTTGGGCCTCTCTGGGAGGACAAAGATGCTCAGCTAAGAGGGTCTCTTTCGAGGTCAGACACTGTTTCGTGTCTTTCTATACCTTGTGGGGTTTGAAAACTTCAGTGCAAAGGAAGGCCGTGTCACGTTAGCAAGCTCCCTGGCTTGCCTGACTATCATGTGGCATTTAATGCCACAACCTTTTTGGGCTCCCATGATGAGCTGTTGTAGGATCATTCTTGAACTTACAACCTTGAACATACTTTTGGTATCCAGCAAACGCAGGAGGGCAGAGAGCTAAAGCTTGCTGGGTAAAATGAAAGCAGGTCTGAGCTCATGTTCAGCTCATGTTCATGGGGATGAGGTACAAGCAGAACCACGGGCACTACGCCTTGCTTTGCAGACATGGACCTGACCTTGGCCCTTCCCTCGTGTAGTGGAAATAAGGGCTATTGGAAATCATGCTGCCTTCTTCCTGGGCAGAATCATCGTTTCACCTGGCCTCTAACAAACACAGCAGCTTATAGGTAGGGAGAGAGCCCTATCAAAACCACTTCCCCATGAGAAAGAGGGAAATCCAGCTTCAGTATGGTTATGCTGGTGCTTGAGGTTGCTCATTCAGATCCTATACCCTGGCAGGATGTTATACAGACCTGTGAGATGTGACCAGTTTCCTCTTTCACTTCCTGACCCAATTCACAACGTGCCCCATGACGGGGCTGGCTGTTCGCTTCTTCTTTGGAAATGTTTGAGGAAGGGATAGCTGCACATGTATCTACAAGTACAGGTGAATAAATACCTACAGGGAAGTGTTTAACAAAGGCAACGTGAGAACCTGGACAGATAAAGCAGTAAAGCCCCTCCAGGTTGATGCTCACTCTGGGATTATGAGCTGTTAGCCTCTTTTTATTGGAGCCCAATGCAGTGTTTGTTCTCCATGGCATTGCTCTTATGCTTGGCTTTCTTCTTCATGCCTGCAGGCAGTTTCCAGGATGTGGGAACATAGTGACATTCTCCCAGTTCCTATTTATTGCGGTGGAAGGCTTTGTCTTCGAAGCCAACTTTGGGAGGAAGACGCCGGCCATACCAATAAGGTACAGTTGATCTGAACACTTTTGCTAGGCACAAATTGACTGGCTATCTATTATCTCAAGAAGTGTTTAATAAAATGGCTTATCCGTTTATCCTGTCTAAATCCCATCCATTCTGCAGCATTTCCGAAGCCTCATTGAGAACCTGTCATGCCTGATAAAATATGAACTCCTTGTTTATCGAGAATTCTTAATAGGAAATTGCCATCAGATACTTTCCTGTCCAAGAAACAGGGCAGTATTTTGCACAATTAAGGGTTTCCTGTGTTTGAAGAGCTTACTGTCTCTCTGGGGCTTGGTGCAACGGGCATGGGAGGGAGAGGTTTACTGGAAAGCCAGCCAAATTCACTTTTGCGTTTCTCCATCAGGGCTGATCTTGTCCTGGCAATAGCCTGGCATGTTCATGCTCTGCTCCCTGGCACTCAGTGGCTGAAGTGAAGCAAAGAGGTTTTGTGGGGCTCCTTAGCAGACTGCCTAGCCCGTGGCAAAACAGAGCTGAGTGCTCGGGACAGAGATCCTCATGACAGAAAGTTGAGGACAAGTTTAGTGCCATTCATGGCTGTGTCACAGTGAGCAACTTCAATTTGTGGAGGCTCTCTAGCTTAGGTATAGAACCATGGAGGTGTTCAGCCTGGATTTGAATAGTTTCTCATTCCACTCAGGGTAGTGATGCCTGCTGGCAGAAATTGAATCCCCTCAAATCAAGACTTGTCTTATGCCACTGTCCTTAGGAAAGAGGTGTCCAGAGGAGGTCCATGCTAAAAGATCCCAGCTGGGGTATCCTCAGTTCCCCTTTGCTTCTGGGATTAGCACAAGCTGAGCCAGTGCAGGTCAGCCTGCTTCCTGTTCTAAG
Source organism: Ciconia boyciana (assembly GCF_034638445.1). Classification (NCBI taxonomy): domain Eukaryota; kingdom Metazoa; phylum Chordata; class Aves; order Ciconiiformes; family Ciconiidae; genus Ciconia; species Ciconia boyciana. The sequence goes on from NC_132934.1 coordinate 2,532,043, forward strand.
GATTTCCCTGCTACATCCAAAGTGGATTGATCTCCTTCTTAGTCCTTGTCACAGAGCCAAGAGCTAGGTGGGCTCCTGCTCAGCTCCAGACCTTTTCTTGCAACCCGTAATCTGTTCTCAAGGTGTCTCCCAGCATCCCAGGGAGGTACCTGCACAGCCATCAGCTGTTTTTTTTGTGTTTGTGTTTCAGGTACTATTTCATCATGGTGGCCATGTTCTTCACTGTCAGTGTGGTGAATAACTATGCCCTGAACTTAAATATTGCCATGCCACTGCACATGATCTTCAGATCAGTGAGTACTGTCATACCATCCTTTTCCTCCTCATGTGACATGTCTTCCCATCATCTCTGCAAGCACTGTCCCTGGTGCATGTGTTCTGCCACCCTCTCTTTCCCTGAGGGCACCAAACCCCTGTACAAATACTGAACTCCAGCTAACTTGTGGGGAGAGCAACCTTGCTCTGAAGGCTCAGCTCTGGTTCTCACTTTCACAGTGTTGATCATTAAATTTCAACTTAATGGACAGACAAGGAAACTGAGGCTCAAACAGGCTTCGTATTTCCAAAGGTGATGGGGAAGTAACAATGACAAAACCAAGCCCAGACTCTGGCTGTCAGCCCTGGATGGACTGAATTGCTGGCCAAAGGGGCCCAGCTTTCCCTTCCACTGCACAGCTACACTAAGTGGTTCATGTCCTAGTGTAGGTGTCTTGGTTAAACACCCCGTGTCAGAGAGCATGTATTTGGCCTAGTTCCACCTGCACTGTTACTGCATAGGTCTTTGCTTTGGAAAATGCTATTAAAATGCATTTTCACTTAAGTGTAGATGAGTGTCAGGCTAAAACATCTGTTAAAACCAAAGAAAATGGAGCTCCAGCTGCTGGGAATAACAAAATCTGCTGCGCAGATCTGCTGCGGGGGAGCTGTTCTCCCACAACATGTCATGGGGTTGAGATACCTGGAGTCAGGAGAGGTTAAAAAGAAGAAAAACAGACAACACTCTAGGAGACCTGTCCCGCATTAACCGTGAGGGATGGTTCTTGTATTGCAGCCCTGCAGTCAATCTATGGAGCCATACTCCTGTTCCCAATTAAAAACACAGCAATTTGGCCATGTTCTGGTCTGTAGCACACACAGAGTGTCATGAGTGGCCTAAAAAAGGGGGAGGCCCGCTGGCCAGAAGTTCCTAGTAGCCTCTTTGCCCCAGCATCCTTGTTCCCAAGCCACCCAGCTCAACTTCTCCCCTCCCCCTAGCTGAAGTGAGACTCATAGAATCATTTAGGTTGGAAAAGACCTTTAAGATTGTCGAGTCCAACTGCAGACCTAGCACTGCCAAGTCCACCACTACACCATGTCCCTAAGCACCACATCTACATGGCTTTTAAATACCTCCAGGGATGGTGACTCCACCACTTTCCTGAGTAGCCTGTTCCAATGCTTGATAACCCTTTCAGCGAAGAAATTTTTCCTAATATCCAGTCTAAACCCCCCTGGCACAACTTGAGGCTGTTTCCTCTCATCCTCACCCTGTCAGTCTCCCTGATCCTGTTCTGGCATTTCTGTTGGTGTTTTGGCATTAGTTGTATTGAGTTTGCGGTGTCTCTCTGGGGCAGGCATCCCAGTCCAGGGAAGTTTGTCATGCTGACATTCTCTTTTGGTTTTCTCCTCTCTCTCTTCTTTCCCAGGGTTCTCTCATAGCAAGCATGGCTCTAGGTATCATCATTTTGAAGAAAAGGTAAATCACAAGCCTCTTTCTTATATCATCAGGGAATGCTCTGCCACTGACTTAATCCTGACTGGTGTTTAGTGCCCTCCCCTTTCCTGTTAAATATTCTTGTTTTACTGATGGGGAAACTGGGACACGCAGGTGTGCGTGGACTAGAGGCTGGAATAGTTCCCTCTTCTGCATTTCCATCACCCCTCACTCCTTCATTTAAAGCAAGCACAGACTGAAAAGAGAGATTTTACATATGACTGCAGCCTTCTATATTAGCTCTTTTCTTTCCTGTTCTTCCGTGAGGCCGGTACTGCTCCTGATGGATGGCTGTACTGGGTCTGGCTGGGATGGAGTTAACTTTCTTCATAGCAGCCCATATGGTATTGTGTTTGGGATTTGTGGCCAAAACAGTGTTGATAGCACACTGATGTTTTGGCTGTTGCTGAACAGTGATTACTCAGTGCCAAGGCTCTCTGTTTTTCCCACTCTGCCCCTCACCGAGTAGGCTGGGGGTGGACAAGAAGTTCAGAGAGGATACAGCTGGGACAACTGACCCAAAATGGCCAAAGGGATATTCCATCCCATATAATGTCATGCGCTGCCATAGAAACTAGGGTAGAGGAAGAAGGGGGTTGGCGGGAGTTGGCTTCCAAGATGGCCATGCTTATGGGAGGAGATGAGTGATTGCTTTTGCATTGTTTTTCTTCTCCCCCCTCTCCCCCCCATTAAACTCTTTAGCTCAACCCATGAGTTTTCTCGTTCTTGCTCTTCTAGTTCTCTCCCCCATCCCATGAGGTTGGGGGAATGAGCGAGTGGCTGTGTAGGTGCTTGGCTGCTGGCTGGGTCAACGCACCACTGTGGGCAAAGACATCAGGACAGGAGCTGCCTGGGGTCTGGCTGTGGGACCAATGTGGGGACATCCCCTGTCACTCCATCACTATGCAGAGATCTGTGCTGGCTTTGATCTGAGAGGGGTCCTTTGCCATGGGCAAAGAGATCTTGGTCCAAATGCTTCTTTTTTGTTGCAGTTGGAGTAAGTTGGCCTTCTCTCCCGGCAATGTCCAACATTAAGTAATGGGTATGTGCCCATTACCCCAAGTTCATACTGGTGTAATGGAGCAAAATGCAATGCAAGGGAGCAGTAGATGAACAACGTGAGGCTGGGCTGGATCACTGACATCTGTCTTCTCCCCTGTGCAGATACAGCGTATCTAAATACATGTCCATAGCCCTGGTGTCCCTGGGGATCTTCACCTGCACTTTCATGTCTGCAAAGCAAGTGGTAAGGATTGGAAAGGGCCTGAGGTCATAGCTGTGAACGTTATTGACAGAAGGAGCTGCTGTCAGCACCTTCATCAGTAATTCCCTTTGCCTGACTATTAATGGAGAGACAAGATGTCTCCTAGCTCTAGGTCTACTCCCTGAAAGCTCTTGTTCCTGGTCTCATTTTCCTGTGGTTTGGAGGGAAGGGATGCACACACATGCATGTGATTTAACCTAATTACAGATGCCTTTTATCCTGTGTTGTTCAGGTTGCTTTTTGCTGAGAATACACCGTTATTTTTTTGCCACAGCTAGGAGCTGTTTTCTCTTGCCCTTACTGCAATGTGTTGCAGTTAGGAGCAGGTGAATCTTAAACAAAACTCAGCCATCTTAAATCTTTGCTCTTTTTATGCCAGAAGAGATTGTCAGCTTTCAGGCTAGATTTTTCCAGACCTGTTGTCATCCAACGTGACTCTCTGTGACCCCTGAAATAAAGTGTATGTATTTGGAGAACAGGAGGGAGTGAAGAAAACCCATGTGTAATACCACTTTGGGCTTTTCCTGGGTCAGCACCCACAGCCTGATCTTGTCAGCTCAAGACAGAAAAATGGCATAAAGTGGTGGTCAAGTGAACATTGGTTGCACTTAATCCAGCTCTGAGAGATTGGAAAGAAACAGGGCTGTCAAACCTCCAAGTCCCCCATCATTTAATAGCTATTTATACTCTTAGGGTTTCTGAGGAAGGTCTGTGCTATGAGGCCTTGCTCTGTATTAATCCAGATTAACTCTCAGCAGACATGGGGTTTTGGTATAGTATGGGCAGTTGTGGCAAAGATGAGTAATCTAATTTGCCGTAAACCACAGAGGAAGAGAGTTAAGCCAAATCATGCTACTTAGAGTTTTACCCTCGGCTAACAGCATCTACAGGCTAGGTTTCCTCAATGTCTTGACTGCAAGCCAGAGCCCTGGTTTTAGTACCTGACAGGGGCTTGGCCAGAGCCCTTGTTCTTTCCTACACACCCACCTCAGATGGAGACAGAGAAGCCTCCCAGTGGGCCATCTGTGGGAACTTTCTAAGTGGCACGGATTATTTTTGTGGTTGAAGAGTTCGGTCTCTGGCCAAGCCAGGGTATTTCTTTCAAAAAAGCTACCTATTTGATCAGACCTTTACACTTTGGCTGGAATCTGGTGCATTCCCTGAAGCAGAGTGGAAAGCAAAGTGTGCTGTAGTTGCTACCACCTCTGTTCAGCCAGGGAAGCAACTCTGCAGAGTGTGAGACCTTGGACGGTCTTTGCTTTATGGGCTTGCTTGGAACACAACACACAAACCAAGAGTGAGGTACAGGCAGGTCCAAATGAGCTACAGGGACATGGTAGCTCATGGTGACTGTCTTGTGTCTCCCTCCACCAGGCGTCTGACTCCAGCTTAAAGGAAGAGGATGGACTCCAGGTTTTCTTGTGGTGGCTGCTAGGTATGTGAGTGCCACATCTCCAGCCGACCTTGCTGGGATACTGGCAAGACTCAGCTCTCTGATGTCCTTGGCCATGTGAGTTGTGCAAAGCAGACTGTGGTGGGAGTCCCCACGCTGAGGTTAAGTTGTGCTGAGTATCTGGTAGATGTTGATTTGCAAAGAATTGGGTTTTGTGGCACTCATTAGAAGCTTTGTACAAGTAGATACTCTTCATTTGGCCAACAGGTTAAATACGGCACCTCAGGGGTTTCTGCAAGCTACTGGCTTAGTGACAGAATGAGACTACAGTCATGCACATTTGCAGATACCTTCTTGATTTCTCTCTGCAAAAGCAGCCCTACCTGATGTATCTGATGCTGTGAGCTATGCTGCAGAGAGGTAGAGGAGCTGTAGCTAGTTCAAGTGTTCATTCAGCACAGTATTTCATGGAGGAGTCTCTATAGTCTGGCACTTGAGTCTATTTTTATACCTCCAACCTAGATTTATTGGTGGCTTTTCAGGGAAACTGGGATTGATGTATTGTCAATAGTGGCAAACAGCTGTATCCCTGGTATCCCACCAGCTCTGCTTACCAGGGCTGAGTCTCTTTTTAAAGAGATGATCTTTTCAGAAGTCTCTTGGCATCTCAGCTTTTGTAATAAGATACCTCTGTCCTCAAGACCATTATCAATTTTCTGCCTGTCTTACCAAGTCTGGATGCTTTGCCTTTTTTCACTGAAAGCCAAATCAAGGGAGTTGTCATGCTGTTTGACTTGAGCTTTGCCATCCCTTAGCAGTGTTGCAAGGCTGTGCTTCTGTTGCAGGTATTGCTGCACTCACCTTCGCCCTCCTCATGTCTGCCAGGATGGGGATTTTTCAGGAGACGCTGTACAAGCAGTTTGGGAAGCACTCCAAAGAGGCCCTTTTTTACAATGTAAGTCACCATGTCTTTTCTGTTGCTTTTACTGGGCAGATGGAGCTGCTAAGAGAGTCCCTTCCCCTCCCACCGCGTAGTCGGCACAAATCCAAAGAATCACACGCTGCAAGGCTGGAGCAGTGAAGAGCGTGCTCTCATCCAGATGTGTGAGGCTGGTTTCCCAGGATGAGAAGTGGGGTGGGTTCACATAATCTAACTTCACACCTTTACTTTTCTCTCCAGCACGCGTTACCACTCCCTGGCTTTCTCCTCCTTGCCCCGAACATCTATCACCATGCAGTCCTCTTCAGCCAGTCTGGTGAGTGTTGCACAGATGGATCCTTGCTCTCGTAGCTTTCTGTCCTCTGGAAAATGCTGTAGGAAGCTTTCAGTCCAGCAGTTGTGCACTGTTGTTTCTGGATATTCAAGCTCTTTGAATTTGCAGGTTTGATAGAAAGCCAAAAGCCAAAAAAAACCCCACACTGTCTTGGGGACATTGTCCAGCCTCTTCCTCATGTTAGGCCAGATGCCAGCATGCTTGGACAAGTGGTGATTGCTGACTGCTGAGAGCCTGGCCATGGGCAGCTGACCGTTCAGCTGGTGCCACAGCAGCTTGCAAAGCTAAGCCGTGAGTTACTGTTTGGATCACTGTGGTTAAAACCCAAGCTTCGCACTAATGCACGCGCGTACACCAGCCAGGTCGCCCATCCATCCACCTTGAGCTATACATCTGCTTAAGTTTAATAGTAAAATTCACCAGGCTTTTCAGTGCCAGCAAGCTTCCTATATTTTGATCCCAATTTTGTGAAACTGGAGGGATCTTTGCTGAGTAGGTTTGCTGGTTCTTTAATTCCCTCTGGGTACAGGGGATATTTGCAAGCATAGATCACTTTATATCTGTCCATTAATATCATTGCAAGGTATTTCTAGCATGCTACACCCTCTCAAGAAAAGCATGAGATAGGTGACCCCTGGGGAAAGGAATGTGGTAGTTCAAAAATGGGATTAACAGGACCAAATCCTCAACCACAGGTGTAAACACAGACCCATTGGCTTTTGTTTTGCCGGTGCTATGCAGGCTTTCACATGCTACCGCTGTCAGCCTCTCAGAGCCACGCAGTTGATTCAGTTTTAACGGTAGGGCAGCCCTGACACAAGGAAGCAAGACAGAGCTTTTCTTCTGATGTCTTTTTTCCTTAGCCTACTTCTTCCTCTATCTTCCTTTCTCCCCTATGGAAGTCCAAGCATAAATATCTGCAAACTCTCTTGTATTTGTACTTTATCACAGTAGGAACAAGATAACTCTCCGTTTGGAGCAAAATCAAAATGTGCCCCATGCCTCAGTCTGCCTAATGCAGCAAGGGCCTCCTGAAGCTGCAGAATGTCCTGGATCATGGTCAATCCTGGACAGGAGAGAGACACCTCTCCTTGCATCTTCTTTAAGCATTTGCAGGACAGTGACCTTGCTCCATCCTTTCTGCCCGCAGAGCTGTTCCAGGTCCCAGTGATCGGACTGACCCTGCCAATCATGTGGTTCTACCTCCTCATGAACGTCATCACTCAGTATCCTTTCAAAGCTCAGCTTGAGACACGCCGTGGAGATGGCAGTGGGGTGGGAGAGGAGGAATGGGGTGGGGGTGCTGAGTCCTTGGACTCTTCCCTGCATTTGGGAGCTGATGTTTGTGTAACTTGGAAAAATATAGAGTGGAATATAACCCGGGGCTTACATTTTTTCCAGGTTGGCTGAAATCTGCCACCACCTCCCCAGGGACAGGCTGACTGGTATAAACTCATCGCAGTTTTGCTAGCCAGCTCTCGGTAGAAGGGACAGATCAGGAACTATTTGTAATATATCAGTGTGTAGAGTCTTCCAGGCAGAGAGGAGAGGTCTGCAAGTCTGATGAAGCTGAGATGCCCTTGAGAAAGGAACATTTCACTCCAAGGCCCTCTTACCATTTTCCTCTCACTCTTGAGACAGCACTGTGCCTTATTGCTGCTTATGCTCCTCCATGAAACCCCCTTGTTTAATTTGCCTTTCCCATGCCCCCCTCAGGGGGGAAAGGAGACTTCTGCTGTGTATAAACAGGGAAGTCTGATTTTAGCTTCCCTTGGCTCTATGGCAGGGACTGTAAACCCTGCGCGCTATTAACCTTTTGCCAACACGTCAGCCCCAGCTGCTCTGTTGGGGTAGTTTTGCTGTCCCAGAGCAGGGTCAGGGGGAGGCTGGGAGATGTGGGGTGTCCCTGGGGTTTGTAGTGAAGCTGTTCATAGCTGATCTGAAGAGAAGGGAATTTTATTCCCTTTATTCCCTCTATAACCAGACTGGGGCTATCCATTGCCCAGTCCTTTTCATTCCCAAAGGCCTGCCCAGGTGTCCTCCCTCTTCAGCCCCAATATCCCCTTACCTCCGCCCACCCAGATACGTCTGCATCCGAGGCGTCTTCATCCTCACCACAGAGTGCACCTCCCTCACCGTCACGCTGGTGGTAACGCTGCGCAAGTTCGTCAGCCTCATCTTCTCCATCCTCTACTTTCGCAACCCCTTTACGGCCTGGCACTGGCTGGGCACCACCTTCGTTTTCGTGGGGACTCTCATGTACACGGAGGTTTGGAACAGCCTTGGGCCCTTCCTGGCTCGCTGGAGGAAGAGGCCAAAGGAGGAGTAACAGCCGGGGACTCTCTGCAGGGACCTTTTTATTGTTTTATAGAGCAGAGCAGCAGGGAATCCCCCAGAGGGGGGTTGTTTTTATAACACGAGGGAGGTGTTGGCTGTGCCAAGCTCCTGGGAAACGCGGAGCCTCTGCTGGGAACCTACCTGAAATGGATCATGGAGAGACGATACGGTTATTTTTGCAAGGTTGCATTTTTTTATGCAACCCCTTTTGCTTCCAACCTCTCCCCCTGTTTTTTTTGTTTGAATATCCCTTTTTAAGTAATGTAAAAGCTGACCCAGTTCTCTGTTAGGAGCCCAAGCTTGTTGTGGTGCTGTTGTTCACTCCTTCCGCCTTTGATAAGCCGGACCCTGAGCCTGTTTGGTGCCGTCCTTTAATGTCCAGGCAGCTGTAGCGGATGGCTGAGCCCCAGGAAACTGCTGTTTGTGCAGCAGGTTGTTAGTTACACTGGAAATGCCAGGCCTGGATGTTAACCTGAGTCCTTGTTGCCTGATCCTACCACCTGTGCTGGGAGGATGTCAGATACACCCGTAGCTAGAGCCTTCCAGTCTGCCCAGTAGATCCTCCACTGGGGAATGGCTCAGGGGGGCTGATTCCCAAGCCACTGAGCCCCCATCACTAGTAGCAGGGCCTAGTTGGGAGCCTGAGGAAACCAAAAAGGGGACAGAAAGTGCCACTGTGTCACCTTTGCAGTCTTCTCAGGGAGATGGTGAAGGGCTGTTGAGGCTTCGCTGAGTCCTCAGATGTTGCCCTGATACTTCACCAGCCGGAGGGTATCATGGCAGACACACACAAGTCTATGGGGCCGGATGGGATCCACCCAAGGGTACTGAGAGAGCTGGTGGAAGTGCTCACCAAGCCACCTTCAATCCTTCATCAGCAGTCCTGGCTAACCAGGGAGGTCCCAGCTGACTGGAGGTTAGCAAATGTGATGCCCATCTACAAGAAGGGCCAGGAGGATCTGGGGAACTACAGGCCTGTCAGTCTGACCTCGGTGCCAGGGAAGGTTATGGAGCAGATCATCTTGAGTGCCATCACACGGCACGTACAGGACAACCAGGTGATCAGGCCCAGCCAGCGTGGGTTTATGAAAGGCAAGTCCTGCTTGACTAACCTGATCTCCTTCTATGACAAGGTGACCCACCTAGTGGATGAGGGAAAGGCTGTGGATGTTGTCTACCTAGACTTTAGTAAAGCCTTTGACAGCGTTTCCCACAGCATTCTCCTGGAGAAACTGGCTGCTCATGGCTTGGACGGGTGTACTCTTTGCTGGGTAAAAAACTGGCTGGATGGCCGGGCCCAAAGGGTTGTGGTGAATGGAGTTAAATCCGGCTGGCGGCTGGTCACAAGCGGTGTTCCCCAGGGCTCAGTATTGGGGCCAGTTCTGTTTAATGTCTTTATCAATGATCTGGACGAGGGGATCGAGTGCACCCTCAGTAAGTTTGCAGGTGACACCAAATTGGGCAGGAGTGTTGATCTGCTGGAGGGTAGGAAGGCTCTGCAGAGGGATCTGGACAGGCTGGATCGATGGGCCAAGGCCAATTGTATGAGGTTCAACAAGGCTCAGTGCCGGGTCCTGCACTTGGGTCACAACAACCCCATGCAACGCTACAGGCTTGGGGAAGAGTGGCTGGAAAGCTGCCTGGTGGAAAAGGACCTGGGGGTGTTGGTTGACAGCTGGCTGAATATGAGCCAGCAGTGTGCCCAGGTGGCCAAGAAAGCCAACGGCATCCTGGCTTGTATCAGAATTAGTGTGGCCAGCAGGAGCAGGGCAGTGATCGTGCCCCTGTACTCAGCACTGGTGAGGCCGCACCTCAAATCCTGTGTTCAGTTTTGGGCCCCTCACCACAAGACAGACATTGAGGGGCTGGAGCATGTCCAGAGAAGGGCAACGGAGCTGGGGAAGGGTCTGGAGCACAAGGCTGATGGGGAGCGGCTGAGGGACCTGGGGTTGTTCAGCCTGGAGAAAAGGAGGCTGAGGGGAGACCTCATCGCTCTCTACAACTGCCTGAAAGGAGGTTGCAGTGAGGTGAGTGTCCATCTCTTCTCCCAGGTAATAAGCCATAGGACAAGAGGAAATGGCCTCAAGTTGTGCCAGGGAAGGTTTAGATTGGATATTAGGAAAAATGTCTTCACCGAAAGGGTTGTAAGCATTGGAACAGGCTGCCCAGGGAAGTGGTGGAGTCACCATCCCTGGGGGTATTTAAAAGCCCTGTAGATGTGGCGCTTAGGGACATGGTGTAGTGGTGGACTTGGCAGTGCTGGGTTTATGGTTGGACTTGATGATCTTAAAGGTCTTTTCCAACCTAAACAATTGTATGATTCTGGGGGTTCCTCCTGCTTTGGTTAGGTCCTCAGTGCAGGTCGCTTTTCAGTTGCTTCCTACTTTTTCCCTCATTACAAGCGTGTTCAGTCGTCTTCGTTACCAGCAGTCAGCTGCAACGAACTGTGCTGAGCCCCCAACGTGCCTGTGGTCCCCCCAGATCCAGCCCAACCTCAGGGCTCAAATGATGCCAAGAAACTTAAGAAGGACCAGTACAGCTGAGCTTATTTCTGCTGCTGTGGGGGGCTGGTTTTACTGTCCCTTCACCCAGTTCTCCTCTTTTCTTCTCTTCTCCCACCCCTTGGGCATCAGCTTTGCTTGTGGCATTTCTGTGCATCATAGCAGCGTCCACCTGGCGCAGGACCAGCGTCCCTTAGCGTCACCCCTCAGCTGGGGCCAAGAGCTTTGAGTGTGTGTCCCCGTGCATGCAGGCAATGCGTGTCTCCCAGCAAGGTGAGGAGCAACAGCCACAGCTCTTCTAGGAGCTGCTCAGCGTTGGGCAGAGCAAGGGTTAGCGCGCAGCCTTGTCTTGGTCTCGGAGCAGTGGGGAGCACTGTTTTGTGCTGCCTCAGTTTTCCTGGAGCACCTCGTCCTCGTCATCATGATACTGTCCCCGCTCAGCTGTGATATTAAGGCATCCAGCGATGTCAACCTGATTCACATCACGCTTGGCCAAGTAAGGACTATACTCCATTATTCCTCCACCCAACGTCCCGATGGCTTCCAGCCTTGGTGTTTACAACCCCTCCGAGGTTAAACCTGTGCTTGTGGTGGGTTAACCCCAGCTGTCAGCGAGGCACCACACGGCTGCTCGCTCACTGTCCCCCACAGTGGGACCGGGCCGGGGAGGGATAGGAAGAGCAAAACCAAGAAAATTTGTGAGTAAAGATGGTTTAATAGCAAAGGAAAGAGGAAGGGAAAAAAAAAAACAAAACCCAAGTGATGCAGAGGCAACCACTCAACATCTCCCACCATTAGAGCTATGCCCAGCCAGTCCCCAAGCAATGGCCACCTTTCCAAAACCTCCTCCCCGCTGTTTTTATTGCTGATTTTTATCTGTATCAGCTGTCTTGGATATATCCCTTCCCAGCTTCTTGCCCACCCATCGCCTCATCATTGGTGGGGGGGAAGAGTAGGGGAAAAAAGGGAAGGCCTTGGTGCTGTGCAAGCCCTGAAGCATGGGTGTGTTGTCAACGCTGTTTTAGCCATGAGTCCAAAGCCCAGCACCAAGTTAACTCCATCCCAACCAGAGCCCGTACGATGCTGCCGGGACCCGCAGCTCGCTCCTTCCTGAGATGCTGAAGGGTTTTCTCTTCTGGTTTTGATTTTTCCTGAGCCTGAAAATCCTCTTGTATTTTGAGTGTCAGACATGGGATGTTTCCGAGGAGTTTGTAGATGGGGAGACTGTTTCCCAACAGCTGCCCCAGCACCTAGTGCAGGTCAGCTCTCACTTCCAGCTGTTTGCGCAGGCTCCAGGAAGGACCCAGAGAGAGGCAAAACCTTTATCCCTCAGCTTGATCTTCCAACTTATTTGCACGGAGCTTCAGCTGAGCCAAGGAGGTAGGGGAAGGCAACACAACTTCAGCGTGAAAGCATTGCCAACACTGAGTAACTGTGGGGTTCAGCAAAGCTTGAAACACACCGGTGTAGCACCAGGCTGAAGGCAGAAGCCGCATTCACGGTTGGGCAGCAGGAGCTGTAACTGCTGTCAGGCGGCCGTGGCGGTGGTTGCGGTAGCCTGGGCTGGGGATTTGGCAAAGCAATAGCTGAGCAGGTGCCTGAGTGAGTGTAACGTACTGTACATAGACTACACGGGTCGTGGTTTAACCCCAGCCGGCAGCTAAGCCCCACACAGCCGCTTGCTCACCCTCTCCCCTGGTGAGATGGGGGAGAGAATCGGGGGGGCGGAGGGGAATAAAACCCGGGGGTTGAGATAAAGGCAGTTCAATAGGACAGCAGAGGAAAGAGAAAAAAAAAAGATGATAAAAGAATGTACAAAACAAGCGATGCACAATGCAACCGCTCACCACCCACTGACCGATGCGCAGCCAGTCCCCGAGCAGCGATCGCTGCCCCCCGGCCAACTCCCCCCAGTTTCTATACTGAGCATGATGCCATATGGTATGGAATAGCCCTTGGGCCAGTTTGGCTGCGCCCCCTCCCAGCTTCTTGTGCGCCTGGCAGAGCATGGGAAGCTGAAAAGTCCTTGACCAGTGTAAGCATTACTTGGCAACAACTAAAACATCAGTGTGTTATCAACATTATTCTCATCCTAAATCCAAAACACAGCACTATACCAGCTACTAGGAAGAAAATTAACTCTATCCCAGCCGAGGACAACTCCCTAGGTTGCTCTTTGTATCAAGGAAATTGCATGTTGTCTCCAATTTCTGCGTGATGCTGGCAGGTTTGGGGATGTTTGGGTTTCTCTTTTTTTAACCGTGTGCTGTACTTGGTCTTCACTCGACCCAGGGTTGTTATTTGTTGTTGTCAGGGGTATTTTTTAACTTTACAGTGCAATCTGTGTGTTTCTGAATATTTTTAATTGTTTCAGCGTCGCAGAAGTGGCAGCGATTCCCTTCCTGCTGTAGAACGGTGCGTGAGCTTGCCCAGTTGTGAAATGGAGGAAAGGTCCATGCAGAAGGGCCCCGTTAGCCAAAACTAGTATTTGAATCCAGCCCCCCCGCCCCAAATGGAGCTGCTGATTTGTTCGGTTTTAACGTTTGCTGTAGAGATAATAGCACATATTTTTTAGCAAAGGCTGGAAAAGTGGGTGAGACAAAATACTTTTTGATCAGTATTCTGGATTTGCAGAGCTTTTGGGTTGGCTGGTTGGGTTTAGGGTGGTATTTTTGTTGTTGTTTTTTTAAAAACAAAATAAATATGTATCCTCTTCAAAGGATGTTGGTCTTTTCGTTTCTCCTTTCACGCTTTGCTACTGGAATCAGCTGCTGGTGATTGGAAAATTAATGGGGCTCTGAAACCAACACACAATTTCTCCTGCCTTTAATAGGAGAGAAGGTAGGAAAGACTCAGCCCTTGCTGGGGTTTGAGGGAAAGACCCAACCATCTCCCTCCACTGAAACACGGAGCAGCGTTGCGGAGTCCTGCACCCAAGGCAGCACCCGCAGTCCTCCCCCACCACGGTGGCTGGCGTAGCCAGAGGGCTGGAGCCACAGCTCCCCAGATGTGTCCTCCAGGGCTTGGCGATACTGCTGAGCAAAGCCGGGCTCTCCTCCCCAGAAAGCACGTGCCCATCTGCTGTGCTCCAGCCCAACGTTCTCCTCCAGCTGCTGCCACGAGGTGAGAAGCTGCTTTCCTCAAATCCCACGTGCCCCTCTCCTCCTCCTCGGTCACAGCGGCTGACGGCGAACGCACACGGCAAATGCAGCTAAACCGATAATGAGCTGCAGGGCTGCGCTGCCAGCAGACTCTCTGGGGTGGCTGTTTGTTTCCCTCCTTCTCTGCAGCCCTAAGCCAGGACCACCAGCCTCATCCAGCCCTTTCAGCTGTGGTTCCTCCTAAAGGGGTGTTGACCCAAGATCGGGAGGGGATGTGGGAGGTGTAGGAAGGCAAGAGAAGCGAAGGGTGGCCTGGGGCGGGCTCCTCTTTAATTGCACTTATAATAAACAGTATCCATTAACTTGCTGCCGACGGTCTGCACCCAGGTGGGTGAGTTGGGCAGCCGAGGTGCCCGGCAGCACCCACAGGGGTTGGGGGACCTGGCTCAGGGCAGCAGTTTGTACTGAGGAAACCATCAGGATTTGAGGTTCCCCAAGCAAGGCTCAACAGTTGTTTTAAGCTCCCAGTTTCTGGGAATCCCATCCATGCAGCACAGAGCGCCGCTTCGCTTGCCGTGGTGTTATCCCAGGAGAAGTCAAAACGGGGAAGGAAGCCTCCTGGTGTCAGTGCTTACCCATGAACTCGGAGCTGAGTGGTCCAGATGGGACCTGGGGTAAAAAAAAAAAAAAGAAATGAAGTGATTACTGTGGTCTTTCCAGACCCCGGTGACGTCTCCGTCACTGCAAAAACAGCGACGTGACGTTAAAATCCTGCCCATCACTTCGCGTTTAACACACCTGTAAACCTTCCCCATCTCAGAGCTTTAATGGGCACGCTTAATTCTCCAGCAGTTACCAAGTATATATATTTCTAATTTAACAAATCATCTTTCCCCAGACCCTGGCAGCCGTTCGTTTAATAAATCCTCATGGGCCAGGCTCTGCTTTCATCAGCTCAGAGATTTCTGTTCAAAATTTTTTGCCTTTCATTAAATCTGGGCTGGTGTTTATTAATGCTTTCAATCTTTCCTCGGCATGTCGCAGCCTGGCTTGTCATGGTTGGTCAGAAAGAAACAAGGGATATTTTTTTATTAAAGCGAGAGGGAAAGCCTTGAACTCCTTTGGGAAACGCGATGAAATTCTTGTCACTTCCAAGGTGTAAAAAACTTGCTCCTGCCACTAAATTAAACGAGAGGGGTAGGCGAGGGGATAAAGATGTCTCTGTAAATCACTTGGAGCCACACAGTTCATTTCTGTTCAGCGTCTTTCATTACAGCAATCATAAATCAGCGGTTGGAGCCCAAGAGGGCAAGAAGGTGAGATTTATTGACGGGGGGAATTTGGGAGGGGAAGAGCTCAGAGGATACGGAACCATTTTTTTTACCTCCAGCACAGCCCAGGCTCACAGATCTCTGCTGGCACCCTTCCTTCTTCGAAAGCTCTCCAAAATTTGCTGGAAATTTTTAGTATTTATTATTATTTTTCCACTTCCATACAGTTATAACCAGCTGGTTTTCACCCTTTGCTCCCCCCTCTCCCCCTGAGCAGCTGGAAAATGGATGCACCAACCCTGCCTTGACCAAAGGACCTCAGCACAGGGCAAGGGGACCGTTCATTTACTCCTTTCCAGCTTGAGAGGGAGGAGGCAAAGCAGGAGCACCATGGCCCCGTTTCCCATGGAGGAGGTGCTGGGCACCGGGCAGAGAAGAGGCAGGTGACACCAGGGAAGAGGCAGGTGACACCATCTCTGTTGGGAAGATGCCTGTGGTCACGCATGCCAAGACAAGGGGCTAAACCTGCTTTGGGCCACCAGAAAGACCCTGGGTGGTAAAAATTGTCATGGGGGGGTATAACCCCTGGGCTGGTAGTTTGGTCCCCTCTTTAGAGGGCAAAAAGCAGATGCTGCCCAAAGCGTGACACAGCGGTGACGCCTGAAGTGCTGCAGAGAAAGTGGGCATTGCAAAGGGACCTAAAAAAAAGCAGAGGTGTCTTCCATCACGACAGGAGGGGAGGAAGCAGTCCCTGGAGCATCATTCCTGCTGTGCTGGCGGCTGCTTCGACCCTTGAGAAGAGCAAGAAATAATACCCCAACCCCCTCCATCAGCCAAGACTGCTGGCTTGTTGGTAGATCTCCATTCTGAGCGCCTGGAAGACACCATGGCTCATTGAGCCCGCTCTGTCATGAAGGTGTGCAGCCACTTACCAGCCGTGTTTCAGACGGCCTGAGGTCATATCGGCTGGGTGCAATCCCACAGAACGCAAGCACTCGGGGTGGGGAGTTCTGCATCGTGCCCTGCCTCGGAGGAAGGTGGAGTGCAACGCTCGGAGTCAACTAAATGTCACGTGAGATAACGGGAGGAGAGGAACATGGTCCTTCATAGTCCCCACAGTTGACTAGTGGAAGCTCCAAAGCATGGGATTAGTGCAAGGAATACCACTCCTGACTGCTTTTGAACCCCACATAGTCTCCCACATATGGGAAACCATCCTTTTCCTGCTGGAGGATTTATGATGCCATCCCATCTCCGCTCCAGATAGGGGCAACATTCTGTGAGCCTCTGTGCTGTTACCAGCCAGGAAAGCACTGGGGAATGGAGATGTGGGTCTCAAGAGCAGATCTCTTCGGTGGAAGGATGCTCAGCATGGGGGATTTTTCACTGTGGAGCCTTCATGCCTCTGTGATGGACATTGATTTACACCTTCATGCTTCTACTTGCTCTGAGGTATGAGCAGGGAAAAGCACGAATGATAAAAATGTAGGAGCCACCTCCTCCTCCTCCTCCTCCTCCTCCTCCTCCCCGCAGGAAAATGAAATTCAGCCTCAGCTACAAGGGTTCCTCTCCCTCCGCCTTACAGGAGGCAGAAAAAAAAATAATCTCAGAAGCTTGAAATATTTTGTGAAGGTTACTGAAAGGGTATGTCCAAGAAGCAAGACTTCACGCAGAGCTTACGCAGGGTCTGCAGTGCTGAGCACCCCAGGGGCTGAGCGCCAGGGCCGCGGGGCTGACTGTCCCAAGGGGCGCTTGCTTGAGCTCCAACCCCGGAGACCATGAGGAGATGCCATGAGAGTATGCGACTCCAGGTGGGCTGGCAAACGCAGCCGGCGTTGGACGTAACAACTGGTAAATGAACGGGGGACCCAAAGTGGTTTGCAGGGCTGGAGCTGTTGAAGCAACACCATAGAAGTGCAGGGTGAGACCGGGGAAAGCCCTGATGGGTCTCCTTCAAGCCCTTCACTGGCTCTCCCTTGAGTTGGGGATGCAAAGAGAAACACGGGCAGTTGGTGTAATCACACCGAGCGGTAACTCTCCTCACCCCCACCGCGGTACTGTTAAAAAAAAAAAATTATAATTCATTTTGACAGCTGCCAAATTAGCAGCATATTATGCAGCATATTCAATTAGACAAGCTCCCGAGGGAGCAGGCAGAGGTAGAGGGCAGCCAGCTGCTGCTGGAACATGACATGGTGCTTCAAGAAGGTATTTTTAGAAATGTATGTGTGTGCTCTGCAGAGAAATAAACAGCCCTTTGGTCAATACTGGCAACTATTCGCCATCTGTTTCCAGAACATGCTTAAAAAAATAAAATAAAAAGGTGTAGATGCTGGACTCGCAGTGGTGTCACCAGCAAGTCAAGCCTGTTCCGGTGGTTTCTAGCTTCTAGGCTTTCCAGGGCCCCTAGCAATGGGTTTAGTGGAGGAGGGATGCAGGGAGATGAAGGTCAGAGCACCAAATCAAACCATTTTGCATGCATTTTTTTAAAATACAGCTGCTAATTTGGGGAGCGGGTGCTGGAGAATCCGAGCTGCCACGTGTCTCCTGCTCTTGTCTTCTGCCAAGCCCGCAGCAGGTTGCCTTGGCTGCCTCCGCACTCTGTGATTGTCCGTGGAGCAGCTTGGCCTCCAGCACTCAATATGCTCAGCAGATTTCCAGGAGCAGCTCGTTACGGACCTATTCTGCAGCCCCTGGAAGTCTTCACTGAGCTATGCATCAAACTTTTAGCTAGCAAACTTCATATCCTCTCCTTCAGACGCAGGTCTGTATTAAAACTTGTCCCCTTATGTCTAGCAAACCTGCTATTCCTTAATTCAGCAGCTCCCTGTCCTACAGCATCTGTGTTGTAACTCCTACCACCTTGCTACTGGCCTGAGGGAGGAATCAGGATAAAACAGCTACCCTTGACGTCCCAAAACACTTTTGCATAAGCACGGTCTCCTCTGCTTCACCTCAAAGACCCGGCATTTGAGCAGAGACGCAGGACTCCTGGGTTCTGAGGCAATTCCTGTAAAAAAAACCTCACGAGATAACACCAATCAGTGGAATTTCTCCCTGCCTTGATTTACTGATGTGTAACACAGGGCTACGACACAGCACGTGTGATAAGCGCGTGGCTACATCCTCCGGCTGGTAAAGCCATTTGCATTCACGAGGCAGCAACCACAGTTACTGATTTTATTGAATGTTGAATGTTTAATTTAAAAAAGGGAAATTAAACAGCTTGTTATACTCCCCTCTGTAAAATTCAAGACTCAGAGACTTGTTTGACTATGACTAACTTAAGGTGTTACTCTGCTGTAATCCAAACACGCTTCCTGCCAATAAAAACAGAGTTCCCTGAAACAGCCCCGCTTTTATCTGCCAGTCTATAAATATATAGGCACCAAGTTACAAGTTCTGTACTTTCAGCCAAAAATAAACGCTCTAAACTAAAACCGACAAACTGCAAAGCTTCACAATCTGCTAAATGAAATGTAAATATTACATATCGGCAATCCAACGGCACTTCTGCCGTCAAACGCGGCCAGATGTTCCACGCTTCAGGGTGCAGTAGACAAAGGGCAGGTCAGCAGGTTTTTTTGGGGAACCTCGTAAATTGGGTTAGCAAGTCGATCTGTGGTCTGCTGGGGAGTGGGAAGAGAGCAAGTGAGAGTGTGTGGCAGTAAAAGCTTAGGGAGGGAAGAAACGGAATATTTTGCTGAATTGACTTCAGCACGTTTCTAACCTAAGCTCCTCCCTGGTATTTTTAAAATCCCACGTCCTATTTCTACGAAAGGTCCGCAGCCCCTGGACCCCATGAATGTGCCACATTTGGACATATTTGACAGCTCAGGGCCTGAGAATGGATTGCAAAATAGGAGATTCTCTTCAAACATTATTGTGCGATACAAATGCAAGTAAGCTAACCAATACCCTGATCACAGAAGAACAAATGATTTCTTTTTCCAACTGGGAAATAAGAGTAACATATTTATACTCCACCTGTATGCTCAGCTCTATATAATCAAAATAGAGATACAATTCCTGCACTGGGGAGCTTAACATTTAAGACTGTTCCTGTAAATATGAGTAGTTTGAATCGCTGTGCTCTCTCGCTGAAGATGTACAAGGCTTTTGCAAGGATTGCCGACTTCAAGGAGAGGAAATGCAGCACAATTCAGGGATAAGTTGTCATGTTTGTTTTACACAGAAGGGAGTAACCGCTCCAAGGGAAGCGTGGAGAGCTGGGGCTGAATGCAGAAGTGATCTTGGCTTGGAGAACTGCGCAGGAATGGAAGCAAAAGGAAAGAGACACTGCTAACACCCGCTGCCCTTATTGTCCAGACATACGCATGTACCCAGACTGCAATGCAGAGCAGTCCAGGTACATGGGTTCCTGCAGGAGCGTCCAGGAGAAAACTAATTTATGTGCACTGACTGTACGACCTTCCTAATTTAAGCGAGGAGGTGTGATCACCCCTGGCCGTGCCGTGTATGAACCACAAGGGACCTTGTACGTATTCATTAACCACGACACTGGCAAAACTGCTATCACCTGTAAAACAGCAAAAATCTGATACGCTCATCAGCACCCATCTCCATCAACCGTGCAGGCAGCCGTAACAGCCAGGCCAACTTCTGCAAAGGTATTTACAGAGGCAAAGCAGCCGTGAAGAGCCCCGTGGGATTTGCTGAAGAAACCGGGGAGGTTCGGTAGTTACTCAGCGGCAGTCAGGTACCCACCTCGCTGAACTGCTTTGGCAAAAAACCCACTAAGGCTGAAGCTGCAGCTTTGGCTGCCTGAACTCCTTCTGAACCCAGGCCACGGAGCAGCCTTGCTTTTTGTTCTGCCAAAATCAATGATAAAAAATTGGTGCCTCAGAAGAGCTGTTGTTCTTCAGCTCGAGGATACAGCCAGCTGCTCTATGGAAAGGAAACTACTTAATAAAAAGCTGAGTTGTTTTATAGGCTTCACCGGAATTTAAGGTCAGGCTATCTGAATCTATCCATTACTTACCATGAGCTGTGTTGCTTCATTCAGTTCATCCTATTTAATCAACAAAAACCCTCGGCCACATCGTGAACATGCACGGTGAGGTAAACCAGAGCTCCTTCACGGACATGACCCCACACTGTGGCAACGAGTGATATCTTCTGTGCACGCAAAGACCTCCGAGGACCCACGCCGTAATGTGAATAGCAAACGCCCCTCCTCAGGGGAAGCTGCTGGGGCAAAGGGGCCCCGCTATCAGTTCTGCAAGTAGATGGTAATGAAAATTAATCAGGACAAACATTAACTCAAGAGTTTTATTTACTTGCCAGAGCTCTGCTTCACATGCAGAAGAAAAACAATTCCTCACATACTACTTACAGCTTCAGCTAGTTCTCAATAATTCTAATAATTTTTTCTGATGACGCCTTACTAGGTTGTTGAAATACACTCGCAAATCAAAGAATTATGTCTCATCCCTTCAAAAACCACCCCGTTTTATTAAAAAAAGACTTGGAACTAGTTTTGACTCCCAACTTAACTCTGAACATTTCACAAAATCCCTCTTCAAAATAATTCACTAGTACTACAATATAGACAATATTATCAGAGGCCCTGATGCTTCCACACCTCAATTAAGTCTATAATATAGGAGGGGGAGGAAAGACAGAAATAATGGAAGATATGGTCATGTGGCTGTTAGGAAAAAAAAACTACGCCATTTCCCAGCTGAGAGTGCCTGGGGAAATAATTTCTAGCTTTGGGAAACACAGAAATTACTTTTTAATAAAGTTATAAATGAATAAATTTTTTTGGGAGAGTTAATCAGAAATGGATTTAGAAATAATATTTGATAGACTTTGCTTTGTTGAAGAGAAATATATCAAAATCAGTGTTCCTGTTAGAAAGATTCGGTGTAGAATCAAGATTCAAGGCAAAGACTTGGCTAGTAGTGGCTATCAAGGGTTGGTCCTCTTCCGCCCAGACGGGATTGGAGGTAGGACAGGTTTGGAGTGGGAGCCTGGCCAGATGATGAGCTGAGGCACATGAGAAGAACCAGTCTTGGACTTGCTGTATTTTCTCTGAAGATTGTCACTAGGGAGTTCAGTCTCTGCAGAAATTATAAATAAGTAAAGAAGCACTAAGAGGGTATTTATTTCAATGAAAAGTCAAAATTTACCACAAAGCATACCTCCAGCTGAAACGCCAGTGTTTTGGGGGGTGGGGGAAGAGTAATATCTTCAGGTAGTCTAGTGACTGCTCTACCTCATACCTATGGGAGTAACTTTATGCATAAGCAGTCACTGTTTTTAATTTCTCCAACAGTTCATTGCACGAAAGCTGCCGTATTGAGTACGTTGCATTCACACCGTGACGATTCTGCCACGTCGTAACACTGCTGCTTATAAGAGTGTCATTACCGTGAAGAAGCTGCCTTGTCACCCAAATAAAGCTACTGTCATTATGGTAAGATACACAGCCTGACTAAAACTGTTACTTTGGAATACAGTTCAAACCTTTCAATCTGTCCACTCCATTTTTAGCTCCTCTTGGATCTTGATGCTCAGCTTTGGCTTCTTCGGTGAGACAAGCATGGGGAACAGGGGTTCGAACCGACAGACCTTCAGCAGCAGGTGCACCAGCTGAGATTAGAAATAGTTCACGAGCAGGACCAGATTCTCTGCAGCTGAGAGGGAGAAATGATTCATGCTTTAAAATAGCAGTAAAAAAAGCATATGCACCAGGTCTGACAGTATTACTGGTGTTGCAGTCACACAACTCAATCAAAAGTCAGAAGTAAATCCCAGTACTTATCAGTTACACAAAGCTTTTTCACACATTACAATGCTCCCAAAATTTCTATTGCTAGCAAACACAACTACTACCTCTCTCGATTTTCATTTATTGGTTTAATTCATTGCACAGACAGGTACAATAAAGAGGTTCATGCCACACAGTGAACCAGCTTGAGATCTGGGATCAGAACTCAGAGCTCCTTGTTTCCAAATCTGTGGTTCAGCACTGCAGATGACGCTCTCTCTTGGTGAGTAAAAGAAAATAGGAATTGCCTTGAAAAGAAGTGTTTCTGTAGCATCCCAGTGACGACACGGACCATGAGTAGCCATTTACCAGTGAGTAGTACCCAAGGCACCTCTGACCTCTTATGTCTCTTGCAGAAAAATCTAGTCAAAGCCAAAGCCTGGGTGGTCTGAGACCCTGACAATAACCACCATGTTGTAGGTTGTTCTGATAAAGGCTTTCCATTTCCATCTATATACTATCAATTTACTTCAAGAAAAGTACAGAAAAGACCTTGACTGATATGGAGAGATCAATAACTGCCTATTTAATGCAAAACTGTAATATATGTATCTGGAGCAATGCTTAAGACATTTCGGAAAAGGATTGTTCACCACATACAGAAAGGATTGTTCTGGTCTAGGTGAGAGAAATACATTCATAGATTTATGAATCTGGGAGGACAAAGATTATCCACCCTGACCTTATCCATGGTGCAGGCCAAAAGAATTTCATCCTGTAATTCTTGCAAGGAGCATTTTAGCTTGTGAGAATACTGTGATTACAGTGTTCTGGGGAATAGAAAGAAAGTATTTCAGTGGTATTTTAATAAATCCATACAATAAGAAGAAGGGATCATGAATAATGAGATAAAACAGTGTGGTACTCCCATAAGAAACAGGTAATTATCTTCTCACTAGATGTACTGTGGAAGTCTATGAGAATTTTGCCATTGCCTTCAAGGTAAAGGAATATTATATCCTGTAATGTACTGAGTGCTTGCGTCTTCCTCTGAGGTCCACTGCATCGAAGGATGCTCATCAAACACTGAATGCTCTAGCCAAGTGCTTAACCCTAGTTGTAATCTCATTTTAGCTGCCTGTAATACGCATCAGACATAACCGTGGTAGGGATAAGAAATTACTAGGAGTAGTAAATCCAGGCTCAGTATAAACAGCAGCTTGGACTCTTCAACAACATCTATTCCAATTTCTAAAAGGCTGACTACTTCTGCTTTTGCTTCAGAGAACATAGTCACACATTCGCCTACAAATAAAGGCTAAAAATAGATATCATATAGTTAGAATTAACCCCCTGTGGATCTCTAGCCGCAACTGCATGAATGCACTATGTTAAAATCCAGCATCCTAAGGTGTTCAACAAAAAAATCTTCATTGGCTTTCTCCCCAGCTGTCCCTTTCTTAAAGGGCAGAAGACAAGGTAAACTGTGGGAAACAATTTACCTACCGCTTGGCAGGGTGTAAAGGGAAGGCAGGTACCCAGGCTTTTCTAGTACAAGTGTCATAGGAAACATTTAATTTAATTAAGGTTTCTTGTAAAGCTACTCAGTGAGAATAACATCAAAAATAAGGGGGAAAACTAGAGCTTATAAGGTCTCTGCCATCGAGATGTCCAAAGTATTTGGGAGGGGTGGGGCAGAGAAGCTGAGAACCTACCTCTCCTTTGTGCTTTTGCCAGGTGACCTGTAAACGAGTTTGGATAACCTATCTTTAGTCCTTCCCTGACAGCCTCAGCACAGACGAGACAACTATTATAGGTGAAGCAGACATGTGTTCCCTCTAGTAAAATTTCCCAGTCAGCTAAATGGAAAAGAAATTTAAAATAGGAAGGTTAAAAAACCCCAGTATTACCCCATGGAGTAATGAGATAAATGGATTCTGTGTGCACTAAATACAAAATATGTTAGTAATGAGTTGAGGAGTAAAGCACTGGACTGCTAGAGATTCTATTTAGATTATGGTTGCACTGGACTGCCAAACCCTAACATGTATCATTGCACATGATGTCATAATATTTCAATTGATGGATATTTTTCATTTGATTGTGTTTGGCAGGAATGGGGACGTGCAATTAAATATTTGAGACAGTTCCTTGTTAAATGCACTGGTCGATGGTAGGTGAGGTTCTGACTCCACCCTCAATCTTGCAAATAACGAGGGTATGGTAACAGATAAAGAAATTAAATTTCTACTCTCCAACTCACTATATTTTGCCCCTCCTCTCTTCTCCTCTCCTTGTTACGCTGTAACCAGATCGTTTCAATATCCTTACAAACACCTCTACTGGTAAAAGCGAATAATGAAATACAGCAGACAGGGACCTAAAGAATTTATCATTGTCAGTGGTGAGTAGCAGTCCTTTAAAGTACAGTTGTAAGATATATTGCCCTGAAGGACTGCTACTCACCAAAGGCCATGATAAATTGTTTAAGCCCATGAGTGAGAACAAATGGAACCTCAGGCAAAAAAAAAAATCCACACTTTCATGTGTGGGAGAGTTCAGCCTCCAGCAGAGGACTTAAAAAAATCCCTGGAAACTGGCACGGTGTTTTCTTTTGTGAAATCAGGAAAGACTAGGTCATCATAGTTTACTTCCAAGGAGAAGACCATAGCTATGATCTTAGCAATGAAAAAAAACCATGGGTGTAATTAGAAACTGTCCTGCTGAAAACTGCAGGTCAGTGGGCAGATATCCAAACAAAACCTTTAATTTTCGCTCTTGAGTAAATGCCTTCAGGATCATCTATTTTACGTGTAGACACGAAGTAACAGAACAACTGCAGGACTTGAATCCAACAAGTGTTAGTGACCTGAAGAATAATGATGCTGTTTCCACCACAGCTCAAGCTTAAATAAAAACTGCCAGATTTGAGAAATAATGCAAAAAACCTGGGACCTGGGCACAGTGTTGCCCAGTGAGATACCAGACTAATCTGTAGTCCCTGATCTTGGAAAACAATATTTCCTTCATTGGCTGTGCCTGGAGGTCAACACATTGTGCTCTTACCCCTTGATGGCTTTTTTTAGTTTACTCTTTCTTCCATTCCAAACGTTGAAAGCATAAAATTGAAGAGAAAGAAGAAGAAAATATTAAACCACCTCAATATTCAAACAAAATCACTACAGGCTTTACTACAATACTTCAGAAATGTGGGATTTCTCTCACTAATATTTCAAATACATCTACAACAGCATTTCCATCAATCAGGCCAATAAGCAAATTTCTTCCAAACTTTCCATATTTTCCTTGCAAAAGGATTTGACAACATGACTCTATACAATTTTGCTGTAGGCCATGATGCATGCACAGAAAATGAATCAGATTAGCAGTTTGCTTTTTCTCTCCTCACAGTTGTTTTTCCACTGTGTTATTAACAGTGCTAAATGAAAACACTGCTAAAGTCAAAACACCAAAATGTGGTTCAGTGGAAAGACATATTTATTCCCATATGTGAAGGGTAAGACCTTTACAACTCATCATAGCTTCACACTCGTTTGAGTTATAGGTCTTGCCTCTTACTGGTAAGGACAGATGATGCATAATCCCTCTGCAACCTATTACGCACTCAGTTTCTCTCATATGCTCACTCTGTTCCCCTTCAGCACACTCCACTGTGGCACAAATACTCAGGACAAATGAATCTGCAGAGGCCTAGGGTTTCAACCTTTTTACAGCATGCTAATTAACTACTTGTAATTACAGTGGCAGGTAGTACATCACATAGAGGGAACTGGCAGTCTCTCTAGGATATAAAAGGAACACTGAGATTTTTTTCAACAGCAAGTTTAGCTAAGAATTCTGCTTAACAGATGAAGAATAAAGTGAACGGGTTGAAATCTTATAAAGATGCTCAGCATTTCTCATCGGTCTGACTTAATGTGAAAAGCTGCCTAATGTGTGTTTAGGAGGTTATTTAACAGGGATTTTTAAAAGATGTGAAAACAGGTGAAAAATACATAGTATGGTATGTTTAAATATAGCAGGAAAGGTACCTTGGTTTGTACGGAATGAGAACAAGATATCAGACATGGGATCGAACCCACGATTAAATTCAAGTTTACCAACAGCCATATGGCATAGACATCAGCTCACTCTAAGTTGCAGCTTTCAGATGAGCTTTGGGGTAGGTTCCGAAGAGTGAGCAGAGCATGGCTACAAGCACACACCTATTTCCTAGTGTGGATGGGGGATCTGGCACGTTATGCTTCACTAGGTCATGCTGTGTGGCATCCG
Source organism: Ciconia boyciana (assembly GCF_034638445.1). Classification (NCBI taxonomy): domain Eukaryota; kingdom Metazoa; phylum Chordata; class Aves; order Ciconiiformes; family Ciconiidae; genus Ciconia; species Ciconia boyciana. Next base: position 2,557,966 of record NC_132934.1, read on the forward strand.
GCTGCTTCTGTGTATCCCATCTGGGCATGAGATTACAACAGATGGCCAGAAGAGGGGAAAAAAAAAAAGCTTATCCAGGATGCTGCATAGAAAGGCCGCAGTGTCACTTGCCACAACAGCTTGTTGGCAGCCAGAGCTCAGATGTACTTATGAAACAGGATCATTAGAGTAAGTCACAGCCATCTTGTAAGAGGCAACGTGGACCCGCAAGAGTAAGTCAGGAAAATATAGCCTGCTTCGTAGCTGAAGGCCTAAAAGACACTGAAGATGTAGCCTCTTCAAATCTTCTTCTATCCTCACCTGTCTACAAGCTTTAAATGAGATAGAAGTTGTCTCCCTCCCACACCTCAGAGCCTGTTCAGCTGTGGTACAAATAAATTAGGATGTTCATCACTCATGAGCAGAGATGCTGGACAAGATATGAAGCATAGAAGCAATGGCTGAGATAGTGAGAGAAGGTAAAGGTACTACAGAGCTCAGTATCCTGATGGGGTGTGCTGTTATCAGGGATGAGATCTGAATTTGAAGATCACGGTATCACCCAGAGCCTCCCAAATGGTATTCAACAGTAACTATGGAATCCTCTAAAGAGAGAATGAGTAATAATCCTGATAGCAATATCTGGTAAATTTGTTTAAAAATCATATTTATCACTCAAGTTCTGTTTTTCTATACCTGGACCAAGTTTCTTTCAGCATCTTTTTCCCTTCAAACATCCTCTTGATAGAAAGCTCTTTAAATTCCCTTTCTGCGTATGTGAATTATGGTGTCTAAATGAAACCATTCCCATGAATGACAAGACTTTGTTTTATGCTGCAGCGACACATGTTTAATAAGGCTGTTGATGTAACAGATGAGACAACTGCATTAGCTTGGGAAATGGTTTTAGATCTTGCACATTGCAGCATTAACCTTCATTCCACCCAGCGATGATCTGCTGTCTCAGAAACTGAACTCACCGGCTCTCTGGGTTAGTCAGGGGGAAGCTCTGGTCTTGGGTGACATTCCTTCCATCTGAGAGCTGAGAAGCATGTATTGTTGGTTCCAGCAACTGTTGACGAGAGCTACTCAGTGCAGGAGTGACTGCCGTGTCCCTAAAATGAAACAAAAAGAAAATAAAGTGCTTGTTACATGCATTTATATACTGTGATAGCATAATTAGTGCTCCGTGAGTTCACAAGACCTGTTCAGAAGGAGAGGAGCGCTATCTCCAGTGAGAGAGAAGCAGCAATAAGCAGTTGGGGGTAGTAATCCAGGCTCAGTTTATAGCCAATAGAGAGGAACAGTCACAGCTACAGTATGAATAAACTCAAGCTTAAGTAGATAGCTAGAGCAGGTTGGATGAATCACTCTCCACTGAGACAGAGCAATGTAGAGCAACTTGTTCAGACAGAGACATTTTTATAAAAGACACCCAAAATGGGGTGAAATTAATCCCACCCCTTGTGACTAACCCACAAGGTCAGAAGTTTCATCTTCACTGCCATGCATAACACCTAAAAAAAAGCATTCCTGGTAATTGCAGACTCGAACCACAGAGCTAACATCAAAGAGATGCAGCACTGAAGACTGCCAAAGAGGAGAGGTCCTTAATGAAATGCTGAACTTAAAATTATAACACTTGGAAGATTCCATACATCTACCCCCTGTACCAGAGCCATCCCACCAACACACCTCAACTGAACTCTGAAGGAATATTTTTATTTTTAAGGGCAATGAGCCTATGTAACTTTTGCGTGCACCATTTTCTAGTTTCCCTGGGAAGCTTGTCAAGGACATTTTCAACTGCAGTAGCGGCTTCTGAATGCTTGCTCCATGGGAGAAGCTAGGTTTTTAAGGAGGGTTAATATCTTTTCTGAAGATTCATTGCTACAGTTTGGGAAAAAAACCCAAACTATTAAGTTCTTCATCAAGCCCTCAATCACGTCCAGAAGCCATTAAGGCAACAAGTATACTACTGCCACTTTCCCACAGGAAACAGAGGCTGGAATCTCAAACTGTCTTTTCATGCCTCCTCATCTTGCCAAAGCAGGACTGTTCCCCGCTGTGGGTCTTCTGGTGCTTCAGTGATGAGGCTTTCCCCACTCCTCCTCAGAAATCAGTCCCTAGCCCAATACACTCTGCATTGCAAGCAGGGTTTTTCTACTCTTCATCTTTAAATTTCCCTTTCATTAGTTTCTTCTTATTATTAATACCTATAAGTAAAGCTTCCCTAGTGTAAGGCCTCAAGCTGTTATTGTTTCACTGCCAAGCAACTGCCGGCTGGTAATGGTGTTTATTTGTTATCGGCTCAGATCAAAACCTGAACCAATTACATAGGAGAAAGGGCCTGATTCCATTAATGGCCCCCAGAGCTGAGTGCTCTCAGAAATAATTTCTTGTAAATCCATATCATGGAAAGGAAAAAAAAAAAAAGAAGAAAAGAAAATCTCGCAGCAAAGAACTCTGTTCAATATATAGCACAGAAATACACAGCCTGACAATGGAGGTTATAAGAGTCAAAGCAGAAATCAGAAGACAGGATTGAAGGCCACCCCTCTATGGACTGGGTCACAACAGGAAAATGAACTCTACTTCCTGGAGCAAAGATTTGGATTCAGAGCTCGTGACACACTCTCAGAAGCTACATCTCAGTTGATAAATAAACTTAAAACAACACGCCCGAGAGCTAAGAAAAATATGCATATTTAAAGGTGTTATAGGGATGTTTTTCACCTTCTGTCTCTGCATTAAATGTCTTCTTTACATTGCCTCTCAAGTTTTGTAATGTCATTATAGGTGTTTAGGCTCAGAGTGTAATTCAAATTGCACCAGTATGCCTCATCTGGAAAAAAAAAAAAAAACAAACCACCACCACAAACAGGCTGGAGAAGTTAAATAGCACCCTGTGAAAAGGCATATCCATGTAGTTCAGAACAATGTCCTAGTTTTGTCATTAAGAGGGGCATAGAAATAAAACTGAAAAGCAAAATTACATTGAAGTCAGAGGTTGACTAGACAAGAGGGTCTGCAAGAAATGTGTGCAACCACATGCATGCAAATCTTATGTTCACAGCAAGAAAATCCAACCTGAAGAGAGTATCTCAACCACAGGTAGACCACGGACCTTCTCTCTTCCCAGTTCTGGCAAGGAGCTCCAGTGAAACTGTAAAGTGTACGAATTTCTTCCAATTCAGAAGAGCAAGATTGCATGTTATAAATTCTCTTGGTGATGCCTGCTCTTGCTTATTCCAGTTCTTTCAGCAACATTTAGATGAAATCAAGAAGTTAATCATTAGCTAAAGGCCTGATCTGAATGAGACTTCAACCCAACCCCTTATTTATTACCCTCAAACACACAGAGAACTAGTGAAATTATTCAGAGCAAAGCACTGAACGTTGCCCGTACATTATATTAGGCAATGAGACATCAAAATGACTTTAATTACACCTGCACATAGCCACAGGCAAAAAATAAAGAGGCCAGGTTTTCAGTAATTTGGATTTAAGAATCTAAATTTATGTAGATAACCCTGCGGTGTTGCAATAAATAAAATAGGTTAGATTCTTGTGTGACACCACTTTTAAAATTTTCTAACACCTACTCAGGAAAATTGAGCAATATATTTCAGTTTGGATTAAAATGTGTAACGATGAGATTAAGCATTAAAGAATCTTTTAATAGTTACAGATACACAAGAAATGCAAAACATCTAGTACCTTAGGAACTTTTTTTGCATATATCATTTTTGGCATCAGTTTCATATATTTCATAGAATTTAGATTCACTCCTAACTGAAGTAGGGTTCTCATTCTCTGCAGCAGCGCTGCTCAAAAGCAACCTGAGCTGCCTCTGCCCTCTACCATTTCTGGTCCACAGCCACCTATTTACACTCCCAGTCCTTTCTCAGCACGATGCCAGCACAAGTGGTTCTTCAGAGAGTGAGGGAAATTGATCTGGATGAAAAAAACAACCTTTTTGTTTGGCAAAACCTGATCTTTACTTTTATCCAATTCATCACTAAGCTGTATGGGAGCCAGTGGCAGCACAGAGTGGGCAGTGGAAGAAAAGGAAGGGGCAGGTGTGTATGAGCCAGCACTGCCGCTGAAGAAATACTAAAGTTACTGAATTCTTCCTCATTGTGTGACAAAAAATGTGCGGACACAAAAAAGTCTACTTTGTACCGATAGCCCTTTTCAACCACAGAAATCAGGATACAAATCCTGAAATAAAACACTGCTTTAATGGAGCTACTCATATAGTTTATACACTTAAAATCTAGTCCAACAGCTAAAAAAAAAATCTTCAGTTCAAGCAAGACATTGTAGAAACTTCTATCTAATCATATTGGTATTTCTGTGTTCTAAAAATATACATAATCAATTACCTGCATATTTTACAAATTTGTTCTTTTTAAATTTTAATCACCTTCTTTTTAAAGTACTTGTCTTATTTTGCTTCAGGTTACCTGCAATGCCCTCAGAACGAAGTTTCATTCTATACCAACTCCATCCAGCATGGCAAGCATGGACCTTCCTCTTGTATTTCCCAATACAATTTGGAATTAATCCGCTTCAATGAACTTCCTTCTCTCCATCTGCCCCACTTTGCTCCAAGATGTCATGTCCCCAGGGGTAGAACAGACAGAACAAAATACATGCTTGCTTCTCCCAGTCACAAGCCCATACCTTCAGTCAATTCAAACTCCACTGGAAGGTCAGGGTAAAAATGAAGCTTTACATTGGAGTAACTGAAGCAGGGGTGCATATTCTTTTCTCTTTGCTCCTCTAGAGAAGCAGTATTCACCAGCGAGGAGTGCTATGGCAGCAAGCTTACTACATCAAGATTCATCAGCTGAAACCCTCTATAAGGCCGGATGCATTACCAGTGAAAGAAATCTTATTTTTACATAAACAGCAGACTGATTAAGTGGACAAAGTACATTTATGCACTGCTGCTGACAACGAAAATAAAGAAAAGGTGTATCATGTTCTAAATAAAAATTCATCAGGACAAAGCTGATAAGATTAAAGCAAGAACAGACAGCAAGAGTTTTTTAAAACTGGATTTTAAACAGGCGTGACCTATCCTATTTATGTAGCCAAGTAAAGAGAGAAATAAAAACCTCCAAATAAAATACAGCTTGAAAGGAAATCACTTAGAACATGGATATTCCATAGGAAAGAGAACTCTGGGAAGCACTAAAGCCAAGACGGATCTAGACATAACAATGAGATGAGATGTCGAACCTGGGTATCTAATGCAATAATGGCTGCACAAAAAGATCAGTGTAATTTTTGAGCAACATATGCAGAGACGATGAAGTATGGTGCCTCAGATGCAGGCTATAGTGTCTCCTTTGCCAGCACTTGTTGTAAGGACACTTGAAATACTCTGGACTGATCAATTTTGAGAGTTAAGGAACAAATTAGAGAGGCTTTATAGTAACCCTACTGAATTTACTAAGCATAGACTTACAGAGAAAGATGAAAAGACATTACAATATATATAGTTTAAGTAAGAACCATGGAGAGGTATAAAAGAAGATAACAGTCTAACTACGCCAAAATTATTTGGCTGCTGCTGCTAATATTACTACGAATAATGACATAGTGAATTACCTTGCGTCATCTCAGTCGCACAATCTACGTATAAATTCCTTACTTAGCCCTTGATAAAAGCTAAAGAAAGCCACATCACCTCACATTTCTTATAGGCTAAGAGTGTGCACAAAGACGGTTACCGCAGCTAAGATGACATGCAATAACCTTTTAAGCTACTCATGACCCAGGTCCGTAGTTATATATTGAAAGAAAGATCCATCAAACCCTAGGTGAGCTCTTCCAAGGTGAAAGCCCCTCTCTTATGCGTATTTAAAACTTGATTCAATTCTGTATAGACAACCCTGCTCCATAGAACAACCATACACTTGCTGCTGGACTGGACTGCATGACCTACCGGGTTCTCTGCTATCTAATTGCTACATTCCAGGATTCAGATTCTCTCTCAGAATTTCAACCATTTTATAGCATTCATATTTATGGCACCTCTTGACTTAACCTCTTCCATGGAATGGGGTGTTTTCTACTCTTGCCTCCAATTCTGCTGAGCGCATCTATCCCTTGAGGCCTGGTAATTGCAAATGCTGATTGGGGGTGACAGGATTTTCTCTCACCTGCCTGACAGCTCTGCCAAAGCAGTCTGATACTTAACTCCAAAATCAGCTTCCAGCAAATGAGTATTGTGGAATAAAGGGAGCAAAGCGCAACAAACTAAGGTGGATGAACAGTTCACACCGCAACACTAAATCAAACCCAAAACATCTAGCAAAAGAAAACACTGATTTCCATTTTTCTTCTCATTTCAACATAATTTAAAATGAATGAATCAGCTACTTAAAAAAACCTTTTCTCTAAGTAAAGATTTGGAAAATGCATCATAATGATGCATCTCTGCCTGTAAGCTTCTGCCATTGGTTTTCTAGAGACAGTTTAATTCAGTAGGGTTTTTTTTTCCTTCTTTCTTTTTTTTTTTTTAAAAACAGTCAATCTCCAGACTTAGTCATTGGAATGATTTTCATCAACACATTTGGTATGTACAATTGGTGACTGCATTTGTACAGGCCCGAAATGAGCTGAAAGGTGTGAACTTTTCTATTCGTTCTGATGATTGCTGATTTAGAGGCCTATGTGATACTTTAAATGTCAACACTGTGAGCTTTTTCATGGCAGGTAGGAAAAGCAAGCAAAGAAGGATTCAGATTAGGAAGATTTACACCAGGGGAAGGCAGGAGTGCCACAAAAGATCAATCAAAGAAGGTACATTGAGATTTATAGACTTCTAATACCATTTTTGCAGGGCTGTGACTCTGAGGAAAAAGGAGGAGAGACAGTCAAGACAGAATCCATTTTCTAAAAAAAAAAAAAATAAAATAAAATAAAAAATAAAATTAGGAAGCGGAGTCAGCTTTCAGAAATTCTGCTTTAAACAGTAAGACCCACAGAAGATGTACTGCAGCAAACAACCTCACGCTGAGCACGGCTGTGACTTTCCAACACTAATTACTAGTAGTGCTAAAAAACATGCCGGACACTGTGAGCTGACAGAAAAATAATCCTTTTCTGCTCTCTCAGAGAAGAAGTATATAATAATTTCATAGTTTTAGACAAGTTACTTGTGGATGGTTCTGCCTCATACATTTTCAGTATACATTTTGGGACTGCTGCACTCCCAAGTCAAAAGGCAGGCGGTATGTGATATATTTGTAGGCCTAGATTTAAAAAGTGATAGAAAGGAGAGTTGTTTGTGAGATTTGCAATCCCTGACAGCTTCTAATCATTCATCCTTAAAAGCAGTGGAGAAGAAATCTTAAACAGGCATTTTTCACTTTATTGCAAAGGACTTGGCTGAAACCACTCTATGTTACCTTTGAAACAGCTGGACATACGCACTAGGTGCCTTCCCTGACAGAGCCTGACGTGCTGCAGAACGCCGCCTTTGGAGAGAAGCTTCTTCCTGATAAAGAAATAGGACCAACTTTATACAGCAACTTAAAAGTATATATGATAACTTAACTGGCTGTGATATTCCTCTCTTTTGCTAAGACTCTAGAGTGTATGTGTTTATATATTCTGGGAAAATAGCAGAGCTATATTCTAACTAACAAGGCGCTAAATATGATTCACCAGTCTACACAAACCAAATTTTGGTCTGAAATCTTGCTGGCTTTGAAAAATGAAGATCTTCATCTCCAGCGAAGCTCCGTTTCTTCACAGTAGCCAAAACGTGCCAGGATGTAGCAGGAAGGACTATCTGCAGAACCGCTTTTGATGCATCCCAACCTCCCAATATGTTAGAGCAGGGATAATTCTAGCTATGCTGTTGTCTTAAGTTTCTTTTCACCAGCAAGGGGCTGAATACAGAAGAATTTGCCTCTGCTACATCTTAAATACACTGTCTCCTTGCTCCAGCAATGCAGAAAACCGGCCTTACTAACTCTGTATCAACCAATATTCCCCCCTCAGGGTAGGAATTACCTTTTGCAAATTTCAGTTAGTTAAAATGACTTTGTACAATGAACACATTATGATCTCAGCAGACTGGAAAATGTGGTCCAGAGTTTTAAGGGCATGTTAATTAACATGTGCTGTAGGACAATGTAATTTCTCAGGTCAGACAAATGCAGCACGACAGTGTGCTTAAAAAAATAAAATGTAAATCACAGAGCAAAGTTATTAAATCCTGCTTTGTTATCAACTGATAGCCATTGATAATTATCAATTTAATAGCTAAATCACATGTCTGTAATGGAGGTGTTTTGTCATGGTATGAGCAATGAAAGAGAATACAGTTTATCTGCTGAATGCTCACATTATGACTATTGTGAATTCCTTCACTTTCCTTCACTATTTATGCTAAGTAAAGCTCTGCTTAGATGCTCACTGAGCCTGCGTTTTATTTTGCTTTCTTTTGGTAAAGATATAATTCTGACCCTTTTTTCTGTGTGGATTACAGGTATAGATACCTTTCTGTTATACCTTGTGTAGTTAATTACAGCCATACAAAATTAGTGCAGGGTTGGCACGCTCACAAGGGATAAGGCTGCAAGGAATCAGATCTACTGTCTTTCCCTGAGTAGCAGATCCTGCTTCTTATTTTGCTTGTGGATAATTCACATTAATTTCTTCATCTTTTTTATTTTCCAGTTCTACATGAATGTGGTTACTGCAGTGACAGCACATTATTTGGGTGCCAAAAGCATAAAAAACATTTGCAGTCCCAAATGTAACAGTTTAGACAAAATTTTACTTTAAGGCCACAGACATATTTATATTCTTCTCATTAAATATGGTCTAAGAGACACCTGTGTTTCACCTTGAACGTTTTACTATGTTGACACTTCAGCTGATGCTGTAAAGCTTCCTCTGCATGCAAAAATATATTGGAAACTTAGTGTAGTAAATAAAGAAAAGGTGTTACCAGCACTGAACAAGGAGACTAATAAGAAAAAGAGCCTTGCAGCCACTAAGTTAAACCCAAGGTAAATGACAACCTCCTTCATCATAAACCACTTCTCCCTGACTTGACAAAATGTAAACTTTCAAAATAAAAATAAAAAAGATGAAATAAAAAGTGAGAAAAATAAGTTGCTGGGGTAGGAGTGATGGCAGAGTGCCACCAAGGTAAGAAATATTCTGGCTTTTTTCTCCCATTAAACTAACAAACCTTTGGATGAAAGCAACATGAAAATAAACAAGACTTGTGACATTTTTTTTAATTCTGCAGGGCTTGAAAAGAGGTATTTAATGTCAGAAGACTGAAAGATGGGAGGTTCCCTATTTATGTCAGCCATTTGACAGTCGTACCTTTCTCCACACCTAAGAGAGCCTTTTTCAAAGCCTGGGAAACGGGGGCAGGGGGATCTGTTACTTTGTTCCATCTACAGCACTAATTCTAAACATCAGAGGTAGTTATAAATACAGAGACAGTGGCAAAATTGTACAGCAAGTCATGCCTGCCAAGCCATCATTCATCATAATGACATCATCACCCTGGAATGGAACAAAGTTTAAAGCTTTCATTTTTCTTTTTCTCTTTCTCCTGTCATTGTTGTATAAAAAGAGCATTAGACACATCTGCTTCATAGCCCCAGTTCCTCCACTGCCTGCAAGGAGAATGAATGCCTTTAGGGAAAGCACTATTAAGGAGAAGTAAAAAAAGAAAGAGAGATGAAGCTGAAGTTGCAAAAGGTTATTTGAAATCCAAGCACATTGTTGCATCTGTTGATTGAAAAAGTAAAAGCAGGTGAAAAATGTGCTTAAATTTGATCTCTGGCAGTTATCCCTAGCATACACTCTGAAAGGCTCGGCTGAAAGAGTTTTTCCACTGCCACAGGATGGCGTTCATAAGTAACCTTCATTGTTCTATTAACTGCATCTAACTATTTCCTCTGAATAGGACAGTTTCATATCTTGTTGTAGAACTGAGAGATGTTATTCAGCTCCCTTACACCAGTACACAATTGGATGAAATCAGTTATGATCAACAGATTTATTCTGGTGTAAAATTGAGGAGGAACAACAGCTTGTCCTCTCATCTGAGTTTATCTGCCTCATTCTCATCAATCTGCCTTTAACTCTGGGGAACAGGTTAAATATTGTTGAAATGAAAGATGGCCAGAGAGCAGGTGTCAATTTTCTCTGGAGAAAGAAAGGCCTGACTAACATGTGTTTTTTGCATACAACTTATCATTTCTGTCTAAGGTTAGAGTAGATGCTGCTTACCACAAAGCCCAGTTGTGCAGCAAGTTTGTCCGAGATGCCTCCTGGATAGTTTTTGGCAGAAGAGTCCAAGAACTCATTGACAGATGAAGACCGAGTAGTTCCAGTAATTACTCCACCAGGTGACAATCTTTGCTCTTGTAAGAGCCGTATTCTTGAACCTAGTATGGAAAAGAGACTTCTCAACAAAAATATTCTGAACACCACTTTGCTTACAGCAAGCAGAAAGAAACTAGTAATTTGCAACTATCATCAGCCGGCTTTTGGCACAATTCTGGATTCGCGAAAGATAACTGTGAAAGTTATACAGGATATAAACTACGCAGCTCCCAAAAAGCTTTTAAACCTTCCAAGTACTTCACAGATATTTATCCCCCCTGAATAGTTAGGCAAATGAAAGTTATGAAAAATCTAAAAAAACCCACCCCTACCTCAATGGACTAGGAAGACCTGCTTAGCCGTGTGTAAATGAGCTCATTTTGTTATGGATGCTCTGATATGCACCCCTGTTACGACCTCTAAGCTAATTACAGTCTACCTACTGAGACGTTTTAACCTTCTCAGAGCTCTGAGAATGTGATGGGGAGTTGGAGCAGGGCACCTTTTCTTCTGTTATTTATCTGAATTTCTGTGAACAGAAATCCAAAGACTTGCACCACTGCTGTACTGCAAGGAATCAAACATGACTGTAAGCCAGACAGCTGAAGACACAACTAACTTGCTTTTTCCAAAAACATTGTTTTCAGATTTGAAAAATCTGTAAACTGGGATTTATCCTGTCTATAAAATGGTATATAAATATGAAATTGAGTCACAGAAAAATTCTTATAAATATTGGTACATGGCAGTCTTTGCAGAAATCCAATCGTAAGAAAAGTTTAATTGTGTTGTGTGTCATATCAAAGCACAAGAGCTCACGACCTAAGAAGTCACATACAAAGGAGGTGGATGAAAGGCAAAGCGACATCCCATCCATATGCATGTTCATACATGCATACTAAATATGGTTAGTTTTCTTAGTATATTCCTTTATAAAAAAGTTTCAACAGTCATCAGATGACTCTCAGCGTAGCCATTATATACTGCTGGTTTGTAGCTGCCAGAAGATCTGGTGTTAAGAACAGAGGAGATGAGACTCGAGATTGGTGGGTTCTGTTTCAGGCACAGTAAACTACTCACTTCGACACTGAGTAAGTATAGAGCCTAACCTTCAGAGGTGCAGAGCTTCACACTGCCAAAACTTCAGTGGGATTTCTGGTGCCCGCCATCACAAATAATCAGTCTTTGACATAAATGTCCCTTTCCTCATTTGTAGAATACAAATAGTAACACATACTCCACAGGACTGCTGTGAGATATAATTAATAGTTGTAAAGTACTGAGTTCCGTGGATGAAAGCTGCTAATGCAAGTACAAAGCATTATCAGCTCTGAAATGTATTATACTTCTGCTATAAAAAGTTTTTAAAAAGAAGAACTTATCTATTTTCTCCCAGTATTTTTACTCTATACAGGAGCAAAAGATCTTGCACAGCACTTCATTAAAAAAAGAATTAACAACCTATCATAATCTCACACAACCAATCTTCCCTCTACTACTATCTTACTAAAAATGTCCATATTAAAGACAACCTCGGGGCAAGTTTTTTAAAATAAATTATTTCACACAGTCCATAAGAAGAGCTGATCTCTAGAAATAGGATAGTTAAATTTATTTAAACACCTATAAATGAAGCTCTAAATGAATGTAATGGTGCATAGTAAATTTAAAAGTTACTTTATGGACAGCAGAATTACCAAAACCTAGTACTATTAATGAAGTTTCTGTAACTAGCGACAAGTCACTACTGGAAGAACTCAGAACTGCTGAGGAATACCAAGTCCTTTAAAGGAACTTCAGATACATACGTATATATCCTCAAAAATACCATGATTATATAAAAATCTTTTATCTTTAATCCTCTCCCTTTTTCTTCTTTCCTGATAATCTAGTTAGGGTTTGGTGGGTTTTGTTGCCTCTCAGGACAAAACATCTCCAGTGTTTTTAAGACAAATAAGTAACAATATTATAGTAAATAAGGCAAGGAACTCTTCTTTCTCACTTCAACCAAGCATGGAAGCTCTGGAAATGAAAATAAAATCTACACAGTTTAAGATTAAATAAGATTCTTCAGAAAGGTCCCCACTGCTGCAGCACTGAGATGCCACAATATGTGTAGAAGCTTTTTTCTTGTCCACTGGGAAATCAGTATTTATTAATTCTTTCAGGATACAAAATTACTTGAAATGATGAACTGATGAATTTTACACTATCCTTCATTAACATTTCAGACATTTTTGCCCTCCCTTCAGCTACTTTTATTTGCAGCCTCCTGAGCCACACAGAAGGTCATGAATATTGGCTCTGTGTTACTTCGGAAACTCATTAACCCTTCTGTTGCACTGGATCTAAGACAGCCATAAACCATGGAGGCTCTTGGAGTTAGCAGGAAGAGTTCACATAAATAAGCTTCTTGTTAGTCCATGTTCTTGCACATGTTAGTCCATGTGCAAGACCTTACTACCATAATGTCTGCTTCCTATTTCCTTTTCTCCAGTATTTTAGAGATCATCATCTGCTTTTATCCCAGCTGGTAACCTGCCCTGTCTGGAATAAATTCAGGCATTACAGCTGAGTTCTCGCAATGTGTTAAGCTAATCTTAGTTATGCTGCCTCTGACAAGTGTAAGCTGCCTGTGAAGGAAGAAAGGACGACATGAAGCTTTTCTTCCCTGCCCTTTCCTCCTTGAGCCAATTCTATAGCTGCATGATGAGTTTGATCAAGGAATCGATCTGTCTGAAAGTTGGTGGGTTTTTTCCTAGGTTGGTTTTTGGATGGAACCGTTCCCTGATCCAGATTACAAATGACTGCACAATCAGAAGAATAAGTGCAACGAGCAGACTAGAAATGCACTGGCAGGAGAGGTAAGTCGGGCATGACCACTTTTTGCAGCAGCATGCACTTGGATTAGCTGGAAGTGATCATGAGGCCTTAGTCATTCAAGGGCTAAAAGGCTTCTGTTAAACACAGTACCAATCATTTGGGTTTACCCTGCAGTGGGTAGCCCCAAAAGCACTTGGAGTGAATTTATAGGTTGCCTTCACTCATCTTACTGTCCTGGTTTCCATATACCTCTTCGTGCTTCTGGCTATCCTGGGAAAGAGAGTAAAGTAAGGTCTCAGTGCCAAGCCATTTTCTTGTTGGTCAACAGTTTGATAGGCACAAAGCTCTCAGCCACGGACACATTATCTCTCTTGTGATTCATCTGGAATGAATGGGAGATCCTTAGCCCAAAAGCATCCTCAGAAGAATCAGGCAACTCACTGTCTGCATGTTATTGCCTCAGGGCACACAGTGATGTAAAGTACCTGGAAAGATCTCCATTAAAGATTCAGATCCCAGGGAGGAATCAGCCCAGGAGACCCGTTACAGAGCAGCACGCGGAGTTTTCAGAGACAAGCAGTCTCACAGATTGCATCATTCCCAGACTTCAATTCTTGTAACAAATAAGTAGGAATACTCTACTGATAAAAACAGTAGTAGCATGTGCCCAGGCACAGTACCTGCTGCTGCTTTACTACTCAAGTCCTGAATGCTATCAAAAACTGCAGGTTGCTCCAAACCCAGGTATGCCTTTACGAGGAAACTCAGCTCTGTGAATGCCTCATCCAATTCATCTGCAGAAAGGGATATGCATTTCATGGTGGTGAGAAAGGATACATAATGAAAAAACAAAGCTTTCATCAGTACGAAGTTACAAATCACAGAAGTTTGACGCAGAAATGCATTCTTAACTCATTCAGCTCATGTCTTTGGGAGAAAAATCTTCAGCTTCAGAAACAGCACATTCAAGAAAATAATCTGAAATTCATCTCAGTTTCTGCACTCACCTAAATATTCTCCTTCTGCAATTTGGTTTACTGTGTTTTATTTCTTTAATACTATATTTAAATTGTAAGCTCCATATGCCCTTGACAATAACCACAAATACAACATTTCATATCACAATGATATTTTTCACCATCACTGTGGTGAACCACAAAAATCACCTCCACAAAAGGACAGGCACAGAACGAACTAGAAAAGGATTCTTCTCTACCACCTGCTATCCTCAATTCCTATATACCAAGAAGCAAACATTTGTTTTAATGAAATATCTACTACCCTCACATTCCTTGTTTCAGGCTGGGGCACTTGAGCAAGTTACTAAGCAGAAGAGTCCTACAGGGAAAAGCTTTGCAGCAGCCTCTTCTTTACAGTGAGACGTTGCCAGACTGCACATCAGCTGTCATTTCAACACTTGAAAAAAGCCTATCCTGCCCAGAGATAATTAGGTCTCTTAGATCAAAAGCACCTCCGAACTCTGCCCAGAAACCAACAGACAATTAGCACAGATCAGTTTAATATTCTCACAGGAGACAACAGTTAACAAGTGTGCTGCTGAGTTCAATAGTTGGTTCGCTTTCTAGATGGGCTTAAAGCACAACTTGGACATAGCAGAGTAATGCAGTCCTGACAGATCTCCAGAGCTTTTGGATTCCTGGGACGAGAATTAACTGGGAAAATCAATTAAGGGATAGTTTCAACTGTTATGCTGAACATCAAACCATTTGTCATCCTTACTTTAATATTTACTAGTGGCTTTGTTTGCATAGCAGTTTCAGTCCATCTATTGGTGTGACATTAAAAGTCAGATTTATAGTATGAAAGAGATTAACTTACCTGTGTTGACTACTGCATCAAAGTATTCTGGAAAATCCTGACTTATTTTGATGTACATGTCCACTCTGGAGACTGCCTCTTCAATCTCTGGCCTGCTGAATAATCCTTTCCTCCGCAGATGTCCCTCATATTTTTCTTTGTTCATTGGTACTAACAGGATATATCTGGGTTTAAAGTAGGTATTTTTCAAGCTACGCACACCCTTTAAAATTAAGCAGAGAAATGCAACGTTTTGCTCCTGAAACTGAGTGCCTGTTGAACTTGTAGCTGAGTTTAGGACAACTCTGTATTTATCACAAACTACCGTGAAAGCAGTACTGGAAACCTGTATCCAATCTACAGGTCTCAAGGTCTAGCATCCAACTTTACAAAATCGGCGAGTTCAAGGTGAAGTGCCCTAAAGCTACATGTGGAAAGCGTTGTAAGAATAGTATAACTTTATTCCAAACACACTTTTGAAAGAATCCTTTTAGTCAAATTCCACAGTGATTTGAAGCATCATACTTCTCATAACCACCAGTTAATGGGTTTCCTTCTTTTCCATCCTTTCTATTCCATCAGGACCTAGTTATTCTAAATGTGCGTATCACTGACACACACTATTGTACTGACACACAGCACAAGCTATCTGCATCACCACCTTGGCCCTTAGCTTTCCACTATGAACAAACTGACAATTTTCTCCTCAGTTGGTATATTTTTCTAAGAGAAAGTGTGCAACTTCATCGAGATACAGGCATATTTATTTTGCTGGAGCAGCTTGCAATGTTACCTCCTCCCAAAACTGGATATAACCACAACTCCTCAGCAGAGATACAGCGTGCACATTCTTCATCTGTCACACTGTAGTCAGCCGTCTCAACTTGAACCATTTTTATCAGCAATAAACTATCTTGAATAGGACTTTTAGTATAGCAGACTGGGAAACATTTACACGTGCCTTGCATCAACTCTGCTGTAAGGACAATGGCTTTGGTTGGCACTAATTAACAGCTGAGGACTGCAAACACCTACAATCATTTCAGCTAGATCTGAAAAAGGAGACCTGTCTGCATGCTAGGACTTAAAGACAAGGTCTTATTAAATGATGCAGGTAACGGTACCAATCCTGAATTTCCAATAGCTCTCCTTTGCACCAACTCATACTTGGAAGAATCTTTTCTCTCTCCCTCTCACTCTATCTACATATAAAACAGAATATTGTAATGATGTAGCCCTGCAATATGGTATTGCCATTGCCGTAAGATTTGGACTGAGTTTTCCAAACCTGAGGACTGAGGCTTGTCCTGCTCACTCTGAACTTTTCTTGACTGGGCTATAACTTTGTTTTACTTCATTCAGCTGTGACAGCAATTTCTCTTGTTGATCAGGTGTCTGTATCTAATTGTTTTACTTTTGTTTATCTTTGTGTGGTGCAACCAGAGTTTTATATGGATAGCAGTAACAAGCAGTTGTTCCAGGTAGAATGAGATGTTTATGACTCAACTTAATAACGTAATGAAGATAAATACAGACCTGGCATGACAGCAGACCTTGAGAAGAAGAAACACAGGACACAACGTAGAGGACTACAGGCATGGGAGATGGGGCACAGTCTTGACACTAGACACCTCACAACTATAAGCATCTCAATAATGGTCAGTTAATAAACGAAGGCCAGGAGCTGGACAAAGCTGGTTTTAGCGGCAACAAGAAGAAATAGTATGTAAAATATATAAAGGGCACCATATATAATGAATTCTTCTATCAGAAATAGTGTGGCCAGCAGGACTAGGGCAGTGATCGTCCCCCTGTATTCGGCACTGGTGAGGCCGCGCCTCGAATCCTGTGTTCAGTTTTGGGCCCCTCACTCCAAGAAAGACATTGAGGGGCTGGAGCGTGTCCAGAGAAGGGCAACGAAGCTGGGGAAGGGTCTGGAGCACAAGGCTGATGGGGAGCGGCTGAGGGAACCGGGGTTGTTTAGTCTGGAGAAAAGGAGGCTGAGGGGAGGCCTTATCGCTCTCTACAACTGCCTGAAAGGAGGGTGTAGAGAGGTGGAGGTCGGTCTCTTCTCCCAAGTAACAAGCCATAGGACGAGAGGAAATGGCCTCAGGTTGTGCCAGGGGAGGTTTAGACTGGATATTAGGAAATTTTACTTCACCGAAAGGGTTGTCAAGCATTGGAACAGGCTGCCCAGGGAAGTGGTGGAGTCACCATCCCTGAAGATGTTTAAAAGACATGCAGACACGGCGCTTAGGGACATGGTGTAGTGGTGGACTTGGCAGGGTTAGGTCTGCAGTTGGACTTGATGATCTTAAAGGTCTTTTCCAACCTAAATTATTCTATGTTTCTGTGAATTCATATGTAACCTGGAGCTGCAGACTAACAAAGAAAGAGAAAAGTGTAAATATGTGTTAGCAAACATATACAAATGACCCCAAGAGGATCCTGGGAGGAGAAAGAAGAAACTATCAACATGAATATCCCCCCAGCAAAGGGCTCAAAAGTTGACAACTTGCTGTAACATCCCTCCCCAACAACAACACCAGAGGGAAGCCACTGACCTTAGAACCCGAAGGAGCAGTGAAAGGGTGAGCATAACACCAGCAAAACAGATAGAAACCAAGCAGCCATGTGTTACAATTTTAATTGTAGTAGTATTATTATTGTTGGGAATTTTTCGGTATAGAAGTACTCTAAATGCATTATTATTCTTCCTTTTTCTGTAATAATTAGACCTAGACTAATGATGATTCTTAAATTAGACAGTTAAAATTTCCATCATACTAACAATAAATTATTGGCTTTACTTTTATATATATGAGTGTTTAATGATCATTGTGGAAAAAACCAAAACAGGCCAACAACCATTGTAGTGTCTGGTGATGAACAAATTATCCAAAGTTAAGTCAGACCATGCACATTATTGCACTGGAGTAAATGTAGGGAAGCTTACTTCATTTTCATTGAGGCATGATGCACCTTCTTCACTAAAGTGGGTAGGAACAGAGAGGGACTAATATGTCAAATCTGAGCACTGTTCATTACTTCATCAGAACTGACCATCACATCCTTAAAGCTGGGGTTCTCCAGAATAATTCTAAAGTATAGTCAAATACAAGCAAAATCATGCAAAAACCAATAACGGGCTGAACATTTACTAGATTTTTTTTTTCCTGGTTGCAGTGTTCTCAGTATGGAACAGTACTTTGATCCATTCTAAAAATTTCAAGGAGTGATTCTAGGGAAAATTCTATTCTTTTTGGTGAAAACTAAAGGGGAGAATTTGGGGCACAGAAATCTTTGCATCCAGCTATGTGACCACCTACTTTCAACTAGGCCTGTAATTATTCAGAGATCGGAAAACCAGCAGAAAGCAGACCCACATTCCAGCTTAGTAACACCCTTCTCATCTGAAGTTGCACCATGAATGAGTTCTCTTTCTGATCAAGAAATAATGTAACAAATGATCCCTATGTCCCAGAACTATGTAGGAATAGGAAGGCAGCCCATCAATAGTCTGGGATGAGCGGGGAGGAGAAAAAGGGAAGAGATACAGAAAGCTCCTGGTGTGCCCAATAAATTTGTTGTACAGAGACCGCAGGATGAGTGACTGTTTAATATGAAATAAAGAGTGTATAAGGAAAGCGACCTTAAAATAAAGAATGGGAGAATACAGGAGTTGACAGTTTGAAACCAAAGATATATTTGGAAAATAAAAAAAGGAGTATGATTTGAGTTTCCTGAATTTGCATAGGAGGTCAAGAAAGATCAAAGGACTACCTGAGTTGAAGACGTCCATTCATTTAACATAGCTAAAGCACCTCAAATTTTAGTTTCAGTTTTCAGCATGGTGTTATAGAAAAGATGTGCCTAGTATTATATCTACTTCTTTTAACTCCCCAGCCTGAATGACTGGATAACCAGCAACAAATGCAATAGAGAGTAGTCTTTGGCAGGAGACAAAGTGTACTTATATTTCTGGAAGGATAATAAGACACATCAGCCACTCTGCCACTACACCCTTGGTTGGAATGTGCAGCTCTTTTCAATTGCTCTGCAGGTATTGGTGGCTACGCAAGCAAAGGGAAAGCACTGCAAACATGCTTACTCCAACATATAACTGTGTGTCAGAATTGCAGCAGCTTCACTAACTGGAAGTGTAGACTCAGCAAGATTTAACTTTTAAATTTTGTGTCAGTCTCCTTTATCAGTGAAAGATATACTCTAGATTAAAGGGAATGAACAGTTCTAAATTTTTAGTCTCAGCCCACAGACCATAATTAAAATTTCTTTTAATAGTGCTAAATCACTTTTGTTATGAGCCTCGCAGAAGATAATGGACTTCAATAACTTCTATTCAGATACATAACTCACCATTATTGTTTCTCATCTGCTAGCAGAGTCCACAGTGATACAAGACTATGCATAATTACTACATGATCTTGAAACTTCAGTGTCAAAGGAGTTTCTTAGCTGTCTGTCCATAACCGTAGCTTCGGTAATACCCAGTAAAAGTTACGGTCACTGCCTATGTCGCTGGGCTAACCTCCTTATGCATAAACATGACATTCCATTAAGTTCTTTCTCCTAAATTATTTGATAATACTTCTACTTTGTGAAGAATTGACAGCTTTAAAAGGCACCCCATTCCATCATGTTTAATCTTCTCCTATTTTTCTTCCTTTGTAAATTTAGGGTCTGTCTGGCAAGACAGCAAACACACTCTGCCTATTGCAATCAGCGGAGACTGAGGGTGATTCACAGTTCTCACAAGACTGAGGAAAAAGGGGAAATGGAATTACACAGAGATTAAGTTATTAAATTGCTGTTTAATATCAGTCAAGTAACAGGCACTTAAAAGCAGGATTGCAGCATTAAATTGTGGACCATTTGAGCAAGGAGCTACTAATTTTTTAGCACTGACATGCTGCTATTCTGTTATTTGTACCTTTATATGCAAGCCAGTAAATGTGCACAGATTTATCTGGGCCAAAGGGGACTAAAACTCCTTATGAACACTAAGGTTCTTAACTGAAAACTAGTCTTTCGATCATCAGTTTCACAAACAAAACGATCATCCTAAAATTAATTAACTTTAGTATCAATTTTTGCTCAAGTCTCCCTAGTCATTCCCCTAACTCTGTATGCACAACTTAGGATCCTAAGTTAGCACTGCAGTCTCCTACATTTCTTTTTTATATCTATTATTTTTTTCCCCATCTATCATGGAGTGTAGTAGTGTCTGTTAACTTGTAGTAATCCCCCAGAGGCAGAGCTGAGCTCTACAAACACAGTGAAACCCAGCAACACTCAGTATCACATTTTGGGCACTCTGTAGAGCCTCTCATTTTGGAAGTTTGTATAAATGGACCTTATTTTGTAGAAAGAACTTGGAAGGAAATGTAGCATGCCTTTCCTTTTTGTCACCTCGACCCCTAGCTAGTAAATCTTGATCTAAGATAATGAGAAGTACATAATTAGAAAATTAGCTAAAAAAAGTTATTCTTTTGGGATTCCAATAGATAGGTTTTGACACTTTGTTTGTGACCTAGTTTCTTAACGTAGCAAGACTTCTGAGATGCTGCCATCTGTGCACGTGTACCTGACAAATCTCAGAGAGGGTAAAGTAATCCCTCAAAGAGATTGCAACTTTTAATAGTTCTGCCCCAAATATTGCCTCAGGCCTGCATGCATCCTCCATTGCTTCATCAGCAAAGGAGAAGCATGACATTCTTTTAGGGGTGATCAGTAGGTGTGCAGCTCTAGACTAGTCCCACTAATAAGCTGCAGATGGGTGGAAAGCACATGGTTGAAAAGCTGAGGATACTGTAATGGAAAGTACTGGTGATATGGTGAGGAGATGAGGCCGCTGCTGAAGATTGAAAAAAATAGGCCAGGAAATTTGAGAGGCCAGCAGAACAATCCATCTGACTAAATGTGGGTGTCTAGAAAGGGAGTGGTGTGGTTTACATATAGACAATAGAGAGCTACTTGATACAGGCAGTGGAGTTAAAAATGCAGTTCATCTGACCAAACAACTATATTTCCAGTGACTGTAACGCAGCCCACACAACTAGTTCAAATGTAGCAGCAGCAGCTGTAGGCTGGGCAGAAGGCCATAGGATGTCTCTTGTGTCACTAAGTGGCTATGTCTAGGCAGCTGAAACAAACCTTAGTCAAACTGCATGAATTCCTCCCCAGGACAGTTCTCACAGAATGACTCATTCAAAAATGGTTAGGCAATAACTTATCCTTACCTCTATTTCTAAGTGAACACAGGTTGCAAGACCCTCTCTGGCAATTGATTCTACCGTGTCTCTTCCAAGTCCGTAGTAATAGTGACTGTATTTAAAGGTTGCTATAAACTTCCCCTGAAATTCAAAACAGCAAATAGAATGACAAAGGAAATATTTTAAGGGAAACAACTTCCTTAAAGGAGCATAATCACTCTGGACTTCCCTGCTTTCTCTCCCAACAGTTTCTCTCTGCCTAAATCATCAATGATAACGAGGCCAATGAGAGCACAAAATTTGCAGGGAAGAGCACATAGCCAGTCCTGCAGGGTATGGGCTTCTACATTGTTCACGGATAATAAAACACCAGTGTCTTGAAAACAAGCTGCTGACAGGTTACAGCTTTCATTGGTTATTCATTCACACAGTAAAGAAAGCAAGATCTAAAGCACGGGGCATCCTTCTTTTGACATTACATCAAACCATGTGGCCATGCCATATAAAATAGAAGATGTCAAAGAAAAGAGAGGACAGAAACAAATCTGCAAGGAGAATGTATAATTGGCCAAGAAACTTCAAAGTTAAAACCTGATAACTGAAACTTCAGTTCCCAGTAGTATGTCTAGAGAGACGTAAGCAGATTATATTCTTCTAAAATTAAACTACTTGATTACTGGGAGTTATCATTAAGGACCAGATCAGTTGCTTAAGACTGTGTTGGCTCCCCTGTTTGTGTATGTACAAATAACGAGCTCTGTTTTCAAGCCAAAGTTTTATGGCAGACAGCAAAAGGCATCAGAAACAGTAGCTGGAGGCACACTGCCTTCAGAGAGAAACACAATGCCTTTAGGGCGAATTTGCTAAACTTTAAAAGACTGAATTCCCTGCAGGGTTGCTGGAAGATTTTGAAAAAAGAAAAAAAAAAAAGAAAGAAAGAAAGAAAGAAAAAAAGATGGCAGCTATTTCAAGAGTTTTTCTTTCCTACACACAGAGTAGATATTTGCATATGGAAATAGGGTTATTTCTACATTATACGACTGTTTAAAGATTCCTACTGACCATTATGCCCATTTATTGGTTTCTGTATATGCATACAGAAGAAAAGACAGCATAAATATACAACTTCTCTGGGTATGAACTTAAGCCACGTAACTGTGAGTGAATAAGCATACACACGCAGACACAAACTTCATATTAAAAAAAAACCCAAAAAACAAACCAACCAAAATCAGACCCGGACAGAAAAGTTGAGTTCACTCTGGGTGTAGGAAATAGGCCTACTAGGATACTAGTCAGGTACTTACTGTGTTCACCATTTTGTCAAATGCTTCTTGAGAAACGAAATAGTAATCAAGTCTGTTTTCTTCACCAAAGTAAGCTGCCCTGGTAGTGTGACAGGGACTGGAAGATATATGGTATAATAAAGAAATAACCTGTTTTCAATCATGGGAGCAGCTACGGAATAGGAGGGGGGGAAAGGGAGAATACTACAAATCATTTTATTTTTAAGAAGAGAAGAAATATGAGAAATACAAAGAGGTGCAAATCATACCACTAATGCCGCATATTTGAAAGATTAACCCATAAATACAAAAAAAAAGTTTAAATGTAACATTACATTTTGGCTATAAATCCCCCCCAACCCAAGACAGCCTGAACTGAAGCTGTCACAGCACCCTGTTATAGAGAAATGATGAAACCCATTTTTTTCCAGTTATGTCAGCTTGTGGATGATATAAAGTAGAATCCTAAATATGGAAAAGGAGACTAGGAGTTAGGCTGAACTGTGAGGTTAAGAAAGAGATATAAAGACCAATCTTTAAATAGACCCCTAATAGTAAGGGGAGAAATAATCCTGAAACTAGGGAGATAAGTGGGATACAAGGCAGGACAAGTAATTGCCTGCCACCGCATAAGGACAACAGGATAAACCTCAGATATGTGAGCTTACTACCAGGATGAAACACTAAAAAAATAAAAAAAAACCCAAACAAACCCAAAAAACCCCAGCTAAGTCAATGCACATAGCAATTTTACATTATATGCAGTGGCTCATGTTCTATCTTAGGAAATTATATTTTGCTACTTGTTTCTGCTTTGATTTTGTTTTTAATTTTGACATTGCAGGATAACAGGAACAAAAGTGTGATGTGCAGCTTTGGCATTGAGTCACAGCGGCAAAATTTTAACTCTTTGACTTCTGCTGGATTGTCCTGGAAAATACGGCAAAAAATATACCACCTACTAGTATACCACCTACCAGGCCATTTCTGTTCATTTATTCAAGGTAGCTGAGTTATAAACTATTAAGAAGTTTAGTCTATAATGCAGAGCTTGACAGGTCTTAACTATCACGGCATTAGAGGGTGCCACTTTTTTTTATCAGCAAGCTGTGGCAAATGAGAACAGTGTGCTACACATGGACTCTAAAATTTCACTTCAAAGGCCTGATTTTCTTTAAGATATTATGAATGCATCCAGCTTTAAAGGTCATTCCTGAGCACTAGCCAAATGGTTTGAGGGTCCAATTTCACTTTATTTTTTGAAACACTTTTAAACATTACAACCGTTTTTAATTGCAAGGCCATGTTTACATTCAAACTGCCAGGGTATCTTGCATGAAATACATTTTTAATGAGTGGAATGTTTGAAATTTAAAAGTGTAAGCCATAAAATTGCTTAAATCTCCACTGAATAATTAAAATACAACTTTGCTTTATGGTTGCAATTTTCTGCTCTGTTAAGATTCTGTCTCTCTCCCTTTTCTTTCCCCTCATGCATAAAACTTTTAGGAAATAAAATACACAGTATAAAAACAATGCTCTTAAAAAAACACATAGTGCTTGGAAAATTTCAATTGGTATTCAATTAGTTTGTAATTTCCAATCTCGTCTTTCAAAACATAGTAGTTGCTTTAAAGAAAGACAAAAAGTCATTTTTCCAGTCACATAACCTTCACAGATCTTTTCTTAAAATGTCCTTTCAGCTTGCCAGTTTAATGATCTCATCCAGCAAGTGGCTATAATCTGAACAGAGAGCAGGCAGAAATACATAGAGGCTCCTTCACCATGGTGTAGTACGTTAGAGAAGGCAGAGAAGACATCAGATCGACAAGCAGAGCATGGTCCTGCGATGCTAAGAACTCTGAGGAATCATTCGCACACATGCACGTGCCCATGGTCCCTTTCTTACAACTCACCACTTCAGCACCTAAGAGTGCACAAATATAGACCCAGGTCCTACTGGGGCAAAAGCTATACATGTGAAACTACAGCCAAAGTCTGGTTAAAAATGAATGGATAAATTCATGTAATAAAGAAAATGAGAAAACAGAGGAGAGACAATATAACAGGAATACAGATCAGTGCTGAATAGCGGGTGCTATAGGACCTGTGAAAATTAGGTACTGTGAAGAATGGAATGGGTGGACAAGAGGAACAGCTTGCACCACCTAATTTTAGGCAACAGATAGTGGTGATCTAACTTAGCCAGCCTTCCTATCTACTGTGCACTGAAAATAGGTAGATACCTCAGGGAAGTGATTCACAAAGGCTGAATCTCCCTTGGAAAAAGATAGTTTCTCTCCACTAAATACACAGGGAGCCCAAGGCGGTAAGGATCATAATTCAGGCCTTTCAGAGAGGGAGAATTAGTCCTCCCGGCAGGTGGTGAAGTCTGAAAGGTGCCATTTGCTTTGATAATACTACTCACAGGATAATAAACTGGTCCAGCAATTGCACTTGCTTCCTTTCCTAGCTTCTGGATGCAGTCTGCACATGCATGCTAATGTGTTTCTATGTAGGTACATTACAAAAATTAAGCGAAATGCATACATATCTAACCAGATGCTTAGGTTGAGGGGCATTAGTGAGCATAGATAGAACAGATCAATAAAAGGAGCACTAAATGACACATTTTTGTTTGTTTGTTTGCTGTTCACCTTTGAAAAGAACATGATAATTTAAATAGCTTTTCTTTTAAGGAAGTATTTGATGACTTCAGGCAATCAAGCCCTGGGAAGAGATAAAATGCATAGCAATGAACATTTATTGGTTGCCTTTAACTTTTAACTTCTTTAAAAAGAAAAACAAACCAGCAGCAATTCTAGCCTTGATCACTTGGTATTCTTTTAAACTTACGGAGGAAACTTACCCATATCTGAAGAAATTGTTGAACTGTCTGCAGATCTTATGAGTAAGCTCTCTCTTACCACAGGCTAGAGGGCCAACTAATACCAGCATGGGGTAGGGAGCATCAAGACTAGGTAAAGTGCTACAAGAAAGGAAAACAAGGAGCCATTACATTATCTACAAATGAAGTCTTCAGCAACTTTGTATAAAGCTTCTGCAGAGACTTTATCATCACTTCAACTAATCTCATCTGTCTATCACACTATTCACATTGTTCAGTGTAGACAAAAATCAGGAGAAGCGCGTGCTCAGTTTGATATGCTCTAAACATAAAAATAGCACAAAATACTGCATTAAAGACCCCTGGGTCTCTTTTGCAAAAGGAATAATGTTATGTCTACTATAATCTTTTCCAATTTATAGCCTTTTCTAAAGCTCCCTCTGCAGTTACGGTGTTGCTGGGATTTGTTTAAGAGTTTTCCAAGTCTATCACAGAGATGGTAATATTTTAATCATCAGGATAATAAGCCTGGCCTGAACCTGGACTCAATCCTACAAACCTTTACGCACTCCTGCATGTAATCTTGCTGACTTCCATGGCCTTGCCAGATGAAGGTGGAAATTTGTAAAGCACTCTTCAATTCAATACAATGAAAAACACTAAGATCCTTAAACTCCACTGAACACAAATAACACTACAATAAAAGAACCCAAAGTCCTGCAAAAATACAAAGCCCTCCATTTTCTCCATGCTGAGCAGATGGTTAGATCCTCAGATTTCCACTTCCAGCTGTAATTACTAGAATGACTAGCATTTCTGCACTTTCGAGTGTCCAGCAATCTATTTAGAAGCTAAAAAATGGAATGCAACTTTGGACTCTCATTTTTAAATCTCAGCTAGATCTTAACATTATGCCACTTCATAATATGTCAGAAATAGTTGAAATAATTTCAGATCCACTTATTTTTAACTAATAAATAGCTTTAACTAAATCTAAATTTTAAAGTGGAAGAAAACCACCAATGTGTGTTAAGCTTCCATTTAATGTGATTAAAAACAGGTGAACACAAATTCCTGAACACAGAGTATATTTCTTTTACCTTTTCTCTTACAAGTAACTAGGTCTATAAGAAGTAATGATAACCATCCCACACAAGCATGGAGGAAAAAGATTTCAAAGTAATGGCTTCACCCCTATTTTAGGTTCAGCAAACCAGCTCTATTTTCTACCAGATTCTATGTATATAATGGGACTTGATGCTTCAGAAGCACTAAGATAATAATGCAATTCAGTCTCCTAATTCTCCTGTGGAGTACTATTCTCAAGAAGAAAAAACAGATACACCTAATAAATTAAGAGACTGACTCGAGTCTGTACATATGTGCTGTTACTAAACTGTGAAATGAACCCAGATCCTGGTTCAGTGTTCCATCCACTAGACTATTTTAAAGCAAGACAGTAGCAGAACCCTTGGGAGATTTAAGGATTTTTTACTTACTGTGCCGACTGGTGACATTTACAAAACTTTAGACAACATTAGCACAATAAGCTTATTAGCACAATACATTAAAAATACTGGAGAAGATAAAAATACATTTTAAAAATCCTTATCTGAATCTGTTAGGTTGTGACATTCTGTTCACTTCAAGAAATACCTTCCTCCTCTCTTGATTATTTAAGCTGTTCAGACTGTCTTTCCCTTTCCCGACATTTGTGGTAAGGAAAAGACCCGTTTAAGACAACATGATCCCAGTAGGTATTAGTGACAGTTGTGGATACTACAAGTGCATTATTATAAAAGAACCATTTCCAAGATGGGAATTCCACGAAACATGCTTAGCGACTAGAGATTCAAAATTTATCAAGACATACCACAAAGGTTCTTATTCTTGCTCAAGGCCATGCCCTTGGTGAATAATGATGTCAAGGCAGGTCTGTGAAGACAGAACCTTTATGTTCAACATAGTTTTAATATATTCCTTTTCCATGCACAGAACCTGTTACATGCTTGCAAATTGCAGGATTCCTCTGTAATCTTTTCTTTTACAAGGAAGTGTTATATCCAGTAATGATACAGTATATCATTACTTGATATGATTATACTTGGAATTCAAATTCCCTTAAATAAATGTCCATTGCTCAAATTCCTCATATCCTCAAATTCCTTGGATTTATTATTTCATCAGAAGAACATGGAGAATGTTTCCATAATACTATCTTTCATTCCATCACCACTTACTGGTTCTCAAAAGATAAACTATGAGTTTTGGTTTTCCTACAACTTGTAAGGAGTTCTTGGCTCATTTAATGTGCATCTTTCAACTTTCTTTGTCTTTGGCGAGTACAGTAATACAATGCTGTGCAAGATTAATAGATTTCAAGGCCAGAAGGGACTACTGCGATCATCTACTCAGACTCCCCTCATCACACTGGCAACAGGATTTCCCCGCGTTAGTTCTTGTTTCAAGCCTGATAGCTGAGGTTCCATTAGAGCATATTTTAATTAAAAATATTCCAGTTGTGGAGAATTCTTGGTACCCTTGAAAAATTGTTCCAACGGTTAATTACCTTCATTGTTAAAAATAATCATGCTCTATTTCTTCTCTCTTTATCCTCAATAGCCAGATACCAAGTCTCATCATGTACTTGCCCAATAGACTGAAGAGTCCTCTGTTATTAAATTTCTGCTCCCCATGTAGTAGTTATAACTATGATCAAGCTACCTCTTTAAATGCCACATGCATTTATAGTAGGGGAAAAATACACATAATATTGTTCAGTGGTGTGTTACCATGTAATTAAAGATAGAATCACAAGGCACGCAGAGAGGGAATAGCATAAAAAACTTAACGCTAATGTTCTCTGACTGCAGAGTATGCAACAATGTAACTTTTTGCTTTGTTTTCAGGTTTTATTTTTAATAGAGATATTACTAAAATAGAATTAATTATAATCTCATCTAAAAATATAGATGCAAATGAACTATACCAATCTGGTTCCAATAAGCATTTTGTAGTGTAGAAGACTGTAACGCATCATCATTAGGAAGATTTCATTAATGACTGTGTTGTGTGCTTTCCAGGCGAGCACGGGCAAACATTCAAAGCATCATTAACAATTTTGGTCAGTACCATAAATGCTGGTCTGCATGTTTATATGTTTGTGTATGCAATACCTCTGACAGAAGACAGAATTGTTTCTTTCCAGCAATGAAGATACACATACATGATCCAATAATCAAATATTTAAATAGAGCCTATATCTGCATTGGAAGAAATCCATGTCTTTAGGTAAAACTATTGTGCCTTTTTTTTTTTTTTTTTTTTTTTTTAAGAAATCTCCAACCCTGCAAAACAGTAAAAAAATCTTTGGGTGTTTTTTTATTAATAGACTTTTAAGAATTCTCAGAGCTATCATCACCACTGGGATGGTTCCTGTCTTTCATCGACAATCCCAGAAAACACAGGACTTGCAATAAAGATATTCTAAAAATATAAATTTCTGAGTTACTAAATCACAGATCTTAAATCAGGTTACTCACTATGAATTAAGATGTCCAAAATGGTGCTAAAACAGGGTGTGGGGCACAAAAGTTGATCTCAGTGCCCACTGTAGCCAACATATATTTGGGGATTATACACCACATATATTTCACAGTAGTATGTCAAAGCATTTTCCAAGCATTCCTCAAGCAAACACCATAACACATCTGCAGAGCAGCAAAGTATGACTATTTCCATTTTCTAGATGAGAAACGAGACTGAGAGAAGTTGCCTGGCATGGTGATGGCAACGTTGGAAAAAGAACATTGATTTGCCTCTCCCTTCTGCGCTTTAAGTGGCAGTCAGCATCATCTCTTCCAAAAGGCAGAAGTAGCTGGACTTCCCTAAGTACAAACTTGAAAATTTCACCTTATGAATAAAAAATGTGCCCTAAAGCCACAAAATAAAGCCATTTTGCTAAAAATGAGATGCCAATACTGTGAAGAGAAGGAGTAAGCAGAGCAGGAAGAAGATGTTTTACAGCTCTCTTCTCCTTCTAGACATTTTTAAATTGCCTTTGGGTATTGATAGACATTTTATATCTTATATTTATGGTGAAAATGGCCATCTGTTTCAACAGATTGTTTAAAAGAAATGGAGCTGTGGACAATCTGTCTCAGACTTTAGAGGTGAATGACTAACTTCATTTCATAATCAAGTTCAACCAAATAAGATGTGCCTGATTTCCAGACTTCTACCAGAATACTATGGAATGTCTCTTCTTGATTAGATTAATTTACAGGTGGGAGAGGGACAGAAAAATGTCCCTCTAAATATGACAACATATTCTGCTTTACTTGAGTGCCACCCTCAGGAGCTCATGTGAAGTGGAGGTAAGCTTACCTGTCGAAGATTCTCTGGGGCTGCTGCAAGCTATACATAACATGAGCCATATGATCTTTAGCAGCAACAACTTCTGGAGGAGGATCATGTTTATTCACAGCAGCAACCTGTTTCCACAGTTTAGGGGCAAAAGAACAAGAACAACGATGTAATTGTTTCCAGCTGCAATATGCTTCGCAGATCACTACGAATAATGATGGCTTCGTATTTATGAGGGTCAGTCTTTGTATTTGGGTTCTCTGTGAGCACTCCACTACATAAATCTTTTCAGGGGATTTAAGCACAATTTGATAGATGGATGGAAGGCAGCCAGACGTAGCGCACTATCTTTAATATATTCAACCTACTGGAAAGCATACAGAATGCCATATAAGATGCAAAGTAATTTTGCTTAGGTTTTAATTATCCATTAATTTGCATCCTCTCAGTGCTGGTGGAAGATGCCGAACTAAAATCCTTAGGGACTGAAGCCATTCATATATTTGTCAGAAGAGGAACAGAATGGGCATTAACAAAGTAAGCAAAGTACAATTTTTTCCTGACAATGCATTTCTGTCTTTCCTGGGAGGAAGAGCACTCAGACTCCAAGGATTCCCTCCATCCATTCTGTTGAAAGCTCTATTGAGGGTACTGACCACTAATGAGTTGTATATTTTTTGGTATTATTAATGCTACCCACTCAGAAACAGGTTAAGAATTACTGAGTCGTTTCACATAAACCGTCAAATATCAACTAGCCAACACTGCTGCAAAATACTGCCGTGAGCTCTGATGACAGCCATGCCTGTAGTAGCAAGTAGTATGGTGTAACAGGAGTGGAACTTTAAAGCAAAACATTCAGTACTCTGGACCCAGTGTCCACACTATTTTGGGGGGAGTAGGGGAAGGGAGCTCATTTTACTCTAGCTCTAGTTTGGTCCTTTGGTCTGAATTAGTGGCTAGGAGCACATTAGGTGCATCCTGGTGCACATCATCTGGTTAAGGTTAGTCCAAAAGAAGTCTAGTTCATATGCTGTAAGACTATTCTGCAATGAGAAGCAAGCATGGCAAGTTGGGCAACCGGGAGTTTCACTTCAAAACTACACTTCTGGTCTAAACTACAACATTTCTGTATATCCATTTTGTGTGTCAGTGAGACAGAAGAGCTGCTGCCTCTGAATTCAGTTTGATGAGACAGTTTATGAGGCTAGAGTAGATCTCCTAAAAAAACCTGCAGAGAGGATTTTCTGAGATAACTTTAATCATCCAGAAGTTAAGTGCTAGTCTAAACCAGTCATCCAGGCTTACTTTTACAGTCCACAGAGAAGGAAAAATTTCTTTAATATATTCAAAATTTTATTGGAAGGAAAATAGATTGCCACATAAGACAAAGAGTAAGATCAACATCTCGGGTAGGTGGGGTAAATTACACTCTGGTATCATCCCTTCTCTGTGTTCATGACAGAGAGAGCCTGGCATTAAACAAGAACCCTAATATTTATGCGGCTAAAGTTAGGAGTGATGAATTTCTTGTAAGGATCATTTTTAAAGGATAATTCCCTGAAATCCAACCCCAACTGGCAGCTGTTAATCCTGACAGTTCTAGCATGGCTTGGGCCCAAAATACTACATGCAGCAACCAAATTACAGTAAAAGCGGCACAGGAGGGAAAGGTTTCTCTTACAATAGAAAGTTACTGTAAGCAGTCTGACGAGGTTTTCTGGGGGGAGAAGATTTTACAGTGAAAGCTGTATGGAGCAGAACAGGAAACAAGCATCAGTATAACTTTCGGAGTTCACTTTGCTGTACACGACACTAAAAAAACCCAACAACGGTATTTTAGAAGTAGCACAGTGGTTACCAATTTGGAGTATTTCATGAATGTAGTTGCCTGTTTAGATTCACTAGCTGAGTAACAATGGCTGCTAAGTACATTTCTTCACTGAACAAAGCTTTTAGGGAAGCTTTGCATTTTTACATACCATAACTGCTCCAGAAGTTCTGTAGATATATATCTGGATTTAAAAGCAAAAGTCTCTGAATTTGTAGCCTCTCTTGGGGGCTGAAACATGGGAGATTTGTCACACCCAAATGACTACAAAGCTACATTGGCATGCACAGTTTTTTTATATTCTTTATTTAGAATATAAAGAGATATATATATAGAAAATCATCCAGAATGATATGATGTTTACATACCTTTTCTTTTACTGAAATCTTCTTGAGATCCAGGTCTGTTAGTTGGAGCAACATGAAAATCACCAACAGCCAATAATCCTTTTGCTCCTGAAGGACAAAGTTTCCACTTTGACATAAAGTACTTAACTTCATCAATCTAATATTTAATTTCAATCGGTTGAAATTAAATTGGCCTTAATACATTGCAACACAAAAAGCTTTTTACCCTGAAGGATGTCGATACACTGTACAAACTGACCCCCCACCACAAGCTTAGCTTCTGCAACAAAAGCTAATAGTTGTTCAAAAGTCTGCAATATATTGTTCAAAAGGTCAAGATGCGAATTTAAAAATCACCACCAAACCCACCAGAACACCAAGAAAGACTGTTGGAGAAACAAAAGCATTATCTATACTGAGATTATGCATTAAACTATGATTAATACTTCTAACCTTAGTAGTACTGTAGCAACTTTAAAAGAGAATTTGCATTATAAATTCGTCATCATATATCCTTTTAAGTCTGAGACAATAAAAAAGAATCATTAAAAATCAAATTAAAAAGCTGACACTGACAAGTTCCTGAAGCTTCTTAGTTCTAAAACCAGTAAGGCCCTGTTAAAACAACTGAAATTCAGACAGCTGTCTTAAGATGACTGTTGCTTGTATAAGTTATTAAAACAGTAATTGAAAGGAATAGGATCAGACTTTGCTTAGGGGAAGGACATCTAAACAGAAAAAGGCTTTCAGATTACGGAGGACCAGGGGCAGCCTATTTTGGATGTTTTTTCATGCTAATTTCATGGTGTGCCATGACAGACCATTCTCACGAAAGCCAATACAAAACTGGTGATTACAGAAAGCAGAAGTTAAACCCTTAACATTTTTCTTCTCTCTGACACTGGAAATCACTGTAAAATTCAGATATAATTTAGAAATCACAGAAGTCAGGACAGAATCATCTTTGATAACTCAGGACAAATTACAAATGCAGAGTCAAAGTCAGAATTTCTGATATTTTGCAAATGTCATTGTTGTTGATAAAATTGATGTTTAATTCATTAATTGAGGAATATTATGGGAGCCATAAATGAGAACTGAGTAAATCCTAAAGAAGAAAAGAAGATACAGATTCCAGAGACACATGATTTTAAAAGGGGTACTATTAAGTTCCTCTGAGCTTTTCCCAGGAACAATTGAGTACAGACCTTCAAAGCAAACAAAAAGGGGATCGTTTCCCAAACAAAAATCATGGCATACTGTGAGTACAAACGCAGAAATGGATTCACAAATGGAATTAATAACATTCATGGATTTACTACATGGATATTAAACATCGTGATTCATAGGGAGCTTTGGTTCAGACAAAGTTCCCAGACAAAGGTAGGTAACCACGCCAGGGAAACCATCACTCATCATTTCTTGCACTCATTCCCTGAAATGACCTGACCACTCTCAGAGATAGAAACTGAGGCTAAATGGATTCTGGTGTGATCCAAAACAGCAGTTCTAGGTTCTTATTTTTAGCTTTCTCCTTAGTTCTTTCTTACCTGTACAGGATTTTTTAAAAGATTTAAAACTCTGAGGAGAGGCAGATCTTTAATACATTCAAGTTCACGCAGCTCAGCAATCTAATTAGTGACAGAAACAGAGCGTAAATCAGCAGCAACAGAATCCATGATAATTATGAGGAAAAAAAAAGTATTTTAATCCCTGCTCTTAAAATCTGGACATAAAAAAAAATCATTATACTCACAAAATGGGTATACATGTTAACTGCATTCAATAAGGCACTTCTAGTCACAAAAGGCAGACAACTTGGATGTTAGCTGGAGAAGCAGTATAATACAGACAGCAATTTCAAACCACCTGCATTTTCTCAGTTCTTTCAAATGTCAAGCCCTAACGCATTTAGCTTTTATGTGGCTGATGTGCTTAAGTGAGGCAATTCTGCAGTTATATTTGCGCTTCAGTTGACTAGCAAAAAAACCTCCTTCTAAGAACAGTTTCTTTTCACTGCAGCTCAAGTTCATCCTACCTAAGTCGCAGCACTTGACTGAAAAGCATCAGCATAGTTGTCCTTGGCTGTCTGTGTCCAGAGGGTGATGCATTCCACTTAAGGTCTCATCTAACCACAAAGGAAACCTGGGTTGGCTGCACTCAGGCACATCAGATAAGCATTAGAAGTTACCTGGGATTAATCAAAGTTTGTGTGCCCAAAGCAAAGTCACACTAGAGGCACTCATGCTAGACCCTGAGTGAACAGTTGTAAGGCTCCGATTAAAACAAAATGGGTCAAATGGAATTCACATTGTCTCATTTTAGCCATCTGTTAAGTTAGTCCAAGTCAGTCGCTTAACCTCACTTTATAATCAGTGGATAGAGGCAGTTCCAGAGGTCATCTGATCCATGGTAGGCTGGAATGAATTGCCTTGTAAGGATACCTGTTTTTCCTCCACTGCTGAAAGACTGAACCTAGAAGACTTCAAATTCTATCCCTAACTTAAACTCAGCTTATGTAAAGTGTCTAAAAACATAAACGTCCACCATAGCCTATCCAATATTCATTTTGGGACAACAAGAAGCCCACCATGGAACAGTTTTGACCAAGTTAAACGTCACTTGGGTGGATTCCCTAAATAAATGATAGAATGCCAACCATCAACATTTGAAAAATCACTGAACATGTATATGAGAGACATGATTTGCGGATAAACCTATCGTGCCTGTTTTTGAACAATCAAGCATTTAAGATCATTCTGGGTGGTAGTGAGCTGAAGTAACTCGGATCTTTCTGTGTTAATTAATTAAAATTCTCTTTTAATTATTCTTCAGAAGGAAATGTTCAAAAAATGGTGACTCATTAAACAGCTTCAATAACATCATTAAAAGAGGCAAATTTTGATGAGGTAAAATTAATAGCTTTTGCATGCCATAAAGAACAGTGGAAACTATATGAGGCAATGGAAGTGGTGTTATTAATGCTAATAGCAACCATACTATTAGTTTCCTGTCTTGTGCAATTGATGTACCTTTAAATGTCAACCTGAACACAGTGTGAGAAAAAGAACTCATAGTGTCTTGAATTAAATCCTGTAAAGGTATCTTGCAAGTGGGGAAAAAATGACAGAAAATGTTCAATTCCCGATTTATACTTTTATTTCTTATTTTCTTAGATTTTTTTTTCACATGCAGATCTGTCTTTGATGTCAAAATGATTCATGAATTGACGGTGTTTTCAGTTAAGGACACTGGACGCTCAATATCAAAAGTATTATGTATATATGGCTTGAGTTTCAAAATTCAAATACAAATGAGTTGGATTGTATCGTACTTCCCTTGAAAATTCTGCTGCATAACAAAAGCCACTTTATAATAGAGTACATGCAGTTCTGCCTTACAGGAAGTTTCCAGCTGAGAGCTCAGAAGAATCTGTGGTCATAAAATTGGGCTGAGAGATATTAGCAAACCCTCCTGAGGCCTGGCAGTAGAAAAGCTGTGATGTAAGTAAAGATCCTCAAGAATAATCAAGCTGAAAAAGCTGCATACTCATCCCTATCTTATCCACTCAAGGGAGCACTGTTAGTTCTTTATGTACGTGAGCACTAAATACTACAGAAGTGATACCTACATAAAGATAAACCCGTCTATAGATATTAAATAAGGCTGGAGGAGTACACTATCAATCAACTCGTGAAACAGCATTGGAGTGAAGCACCAAAGGAAAAAATGTCATGTTTTCTAATATTCATTTCTTGCAGTGTTGTAAGATTTTTTGATTAATCCTTAAAGGGATTGAATTTTAGAAAAAAAAAAAACAAAAAACAAACCCCCATTCTTAGAAAAAGCTGAGATCAGTATTAAGTACGCTACCTGGTTATCCTCTAGGTTGATTGTCTCTAATAGATCATGTTCCTCCAAGCCTTCTAGACTAGTTATTTTATTGCTAGATAGGTCCAGCTTCTGTAGAGTTTTCAAGCTGTCCAACCCAGTTATCTTCTCAATCTGGTTAGAGCTCTAAGAAGAAATGAAAGCATATAAACTGTTGATGAAGTTTTACAGATGGAAAACAACATTCCTGAGGAAGAAGAGAGTTCACTTTATTATTGAGAATCCTATTACAAATAGGCCTTTTATGCATTAGCCTCATCTTCATCTTGAGATGATATATTACAGCTTTCCATACTGCTCAAGGAAAAAAGAACTCTCTTCTGACTAACTTATCTTCAACTCACCTTGAACAGCAGCGAGAGACAACAGCAATAAAAAGAGCTCTAGCGTTCTTTTAAAGCTGGTACTGGCTAAAGGGTACTCTTGTCACTATCCAACTCAAAATTTAGAAAATAGATATGCACATAAAATTATAGAATATATATACATAAATACATAGAATTTCCCTCTGTAATCATGGTTATATTTACACTTATGATTACAGAATAAATAATGAAAATATTATGGTAGAACAATACAGCACTGTCTTCTTTGGACTACAGGCAGTCTATAAAAATATCTCTAGGATACACAAGTTCATCTTAATGCATACTAAGTGAAGGCAGACTTTATTTACTGTCAGTGACAGCATGCACAGAAATGTTAAAAAAAAAAATCCCAAGCCCACCTTACTGTAAATTCATCTAGACTCTAACACAAGAAATGACCCAAGCTTTTGAGAACTCATAACCAACTATCATTGTTTTACATTCCTTCCAAACAAGGTACAAGATAGAAGACCTAAATTTATCACTGGACACCAGATGGCTTCATTTCTCAGGGCCTCACAAATCATATACCCGTTTCTGCTTCGAACTCCAAATAGGTATAACATGCTAGGTTCTGTACTCATCTTTGTCCCAGTGGCCACATGTACCCAGATGGCCTCTCAACATGATTCTTTCTGTATAACCTTGCAAGTTATATTTTTCCATCAGCATCACCTTGTGCTGAAAGCTTAGAAGCCTCATATTCTATTAATAAATATTTAGGAACTATTGAAATAAATAAGCCAGCTGACTCTAATGTTAATCCAGTTGTCTGTCCTTGACATTTTTCCTGACTTTTAAATGTTTAATTAGGTTATTAATAGCATGGAGGCTCCCTCTTCTCTTCCTGTTCTTCGTTAGACCTCTGTTTAATAGGATACAGCTCAGAGCTCTAGTTGCAAAATGCTGTGCAAGAGGTGCACATAAAATGCTGTGAACAAAAGGGATTTGTGTAGAGATCCTTTTTTGCAAAGCATAAAATTCCTAAGAGTCCAGTTCATTAGAGCTGCACTTCTTATTTTTTGCAAACATAAGCAGAATAAAGGCTTTTTGGTATAGCTAGGCAGTATTCACAGTTTTTGAAGCCCTTCTTCCAAACTTCAGACCTTACTACTCTTTCAACCTAAAAAGCTCAAGGGAAAATGGAAAAGAAAGCTGAATCAATGGGAAGAGAGGGGATGACTGCTCCCATGAAAAAAGAACTGCATTTTATTCTAATTAGTAAAAGAAAATGCTATGCTAAAATCCGTCTATTTACATAATTTCCACATGACTATCTACTTTGCTAATTAAAAAAGACAAGCAGTTGTATAAATAATCATATAAGCATGTAAGAACCAAAACTGAAGAACATGTTCATATTAATAAGGCTTAGCTGTTAACACAACCTCCAAAACATTTGACAGAGCAGATAACCATTACTAACAGAATTATTCTTGGGCCTTTTAGCAGATGAGGAAATCAGTGCACACAATGGTTGAGCGACTTACTGTAGTTCTCCCTGAAGAAAGCATTTAGAGAAAAGATCTTCCTGTCAGCTTAGATTGTCATACTCCTATAGTTCATTTCAGAACTTTTAGAAGTGATTTTGCCAATCCGAGTTAATCTTATCCACTAAAAATGAGACAAAATTCAGTTTTATTGCCACTAAGGGCATAACTGGAAGCTACTGAAGGCATTATATATTTGAAATATATTAAAAATACGTTACTGAACACTATTTGAATATATTATTCAAAACATACTACTGTCCACTTTTAAATGTGAATACCTTTCCTGAATATCAAAGCAGTAATAAGTACAAGGGCCAATCAGGCCTTGATGGGTACAGACCTTAGTTACTCTTTTCTATATCAATTACTACAGAACCGAAGAAAAATCTTTAAAATTTTAAAAGGATTGGAAAAGAGTATTTCTATTCTTGATAAGGGATTCATTCACTTTACCTAAAATATTTATGTAGGTGCTTAAAACTAATGTAGCAAATATGAGCATATTTCTATGTATGTTTTTTGGCACTCATTTTTAAAATCCCATTAAATATTTTTTAAATTATTATTACAAAGTAAAACCTATTAAGAAGTAGCCTGTTGTATTTTATACCAACTGAATTGCATTAAAACCAGTTTTTGCTTGTGTTTCTGCGCAACCTCTATATTGATGGCTCTTCCTATTACGTATCTCGAAATGATTTACAAGAAAGCGTTGGTATTATTAAGGACATTTTACAAACATGGAACTGAGGAACACTGAGATAAAGGTCCCAAGACCTGTAAAAAAGCAAGAGGCATGCAAAGAAGTGTAGGCATTGACAGATAGAGGTCTCTATTTGGCCTAGTTATCCTTGGCTGTCTTCATAACCAACAGAGAGAAATGGGCACTTCCAAGGCCTGATGCATCTTGTGTTAATGTAGAAGACAGCAGCTGGATCAGAATAATGAAGTACTTTAAGTGTCCATTTCTCTCCACTGAATTTTGAGGCAGCAGGAACAACTAGCTCACGTGCAGTTGTCTACACTGCAGAAATCTGAAGCCAGATAAGATAAATCCCACTAAAGCATCTAGAAATATAACTAGGGTTATATATACAATTTATTTGTTGTATTTAAACAAATATACCCTAGATATCTTGATGGAAAGCTGACAATATAAAGCTTCCAATCTCGTTATAAGATCCTTAAAAAATTAAACAAAGATCCTTTAATAATATATCAGATTTGCATACTAAACTTGACTTGTTTTCTAAAATGAACGCAGGCTTCTCAGTCCTCGCTTTTCCCTCTCCCGTCCTAGCTCACTGCTATCATGAACACAACTTTATGAGGAAATGTACTTTAAAAAAAAAAAAAAATCTTCATTGTTTGTATTGTGGGACTTGCACAGTAAGTAACTTCTTACACATCACCTAAGCAACGGCAAAACCTACCCCGAGCAAATGCAAAATGTCTTTGGAGAAATTCAAAACCCAGCTGGGCAAGGCCCTGAGCAACCTCCACTGAAGATGGCTCTGCTTTGAGCAGGAAGCTGGATCAGACGACCTTCACAGCTCCCTTCTAACCTATATCATTCTGTGATCCTGTATTAATAAAAAAATGTGTCCAGTATTACACATATCTCTGAAAATTTGTTATGTAATTACCTTCACATTTATTAAGGCATTATTATTGATAAAAGACAGACAGGAAAACAACTAGAATTACTTCTTTCTTACCAGATTGAGTATTCTGATAGGTAAATTCTCAAGGCCACTGATTGCAATGAGTCTGTTGTGGGACAAACTAAGATGAGTCAGACTGTGACACTTCTCCAGTCCTCTTATCTCCTCTATGTTATTAACTATACAGAGGTTTTTGCATTTAAGGAAAATAACCAAACACAAAACCTTAGCAATAATTAGTAGCTAAATTAGCCAAGAAGCTGAATTTTATGGTAAGGGGAGCTGGACATCAAATGCTTCATGCCAAGTAGTTTAAAACCCCAGCTGTTCCCACCCACCCCTTTCTGAAGCTTACTGCTTCCTTGCTTGACTGACATAGCTTTTTGTGGGGCTGCAGGACAAGTGACACTGATCCAGCTAGAAATATCCTCTCCTCGTTTCTGGAGGAGCTTTTAACTCAGGTAATTTCTTTGACCTGGTTTACAGCGCAGCCCTTCAAGCTGGCATAACCCAGCCGATGGCAAATCAAGAAAATAGTGGAAATGAGGGAACAGGAGTGTGGGGAAGGAACTACTTTGCCGGCATCTCACAAAACTATGCTGTAAATTTCTGGTCCTCTCATCAGATGCATATGCACAGGCTAAAACATAGGGGTCTTTATGCCTTTGACTTTAACTGGGCACCAGTCATGTTAGGTCAGCTGTAGAATACAGGAGCATGGCTGAGTCACCACAGGAAGGTGTGATCTTTTTACATTTACAGACTACTTAACGTGGCTCCAAACTGACCTTGACCTCTAAGCATTATACACAAATTATCCAAGTAATAATAGACAACAGCAATATATGGGTTATTTCATTCTAACATTAATATTCATCTAACATTAACATATAACATTCATAACATTAAACTCAAAAGCAGCACTAAAAGTAGTTAGGATTCCTCTCAGCAAACTTCAGCATTAACATAACTACCCAGATTCCTTAAACAAAGTATGTTTCCTTTGACAACAAGCTATCTCAGATTGCTCTCTTACAATGGGATGAACTGCAACTCTCTTACAATGGGATGTACCTGACTCTGTATCTCCCCACTGTACCGAAATTAGATAACTCTGATCCAGGCATCTGATTGTTTGGTGACCAAAGTTAGGCAAGAACTGCACTCATATTGTAAGTGTCCAAGCTGGGACTACTTACATCAAAAACCAAGAAATGTAACTGTGAAAAAAATAGCCAGAACATGCAGGGGACAGAGAAATACCTTTAGGGAAACACAGAAGAAAATATTTTTCATTGACTTGAGAGAATGAACTCTGCCTGCAAAGAGGGGCAAGTGAGTTTTCATTCACGTTTCTAGTCTTACCAGGCAGTGGACAAATTATCAGGATTTTTTTTCTCTCAGTCTGAACAATATTGTAACCAAACAAAATGTAAGCTTAGCACGAGCCAATAGAATACTCTTTAATAGCTGTGACCTGACTCTGTTTTTTTCCTAACTGCATGCCTACATAACGACTTAATTGTACGCTACCTAAGTTGTACACTCACAGGCCTAGATGAGGAAGGAGAGGAGGAGAAATGAGCTGGTAAGCACAGATTTATCTTTGCATAGGACCTCACACTCGGTTGTCTTTGTCATTTAGAAAAGAAATCAAAACCATCCACAGGCACTGGTATTTGACAGCTATTCATTGATTTACATACAAAATGGGACTGCTTCTCTCTCAACTGAGGAGGAAAAGTTTTGGCGAGGAAAAAATATTGTTTAAGCCATAAGCATCAATATGAGGCAGCAAATTGCTCAGCACTAAAAACTAATACAATCAGTTTTAGTCTTTTAATGACTCACTATAATGCTTTGTCAGATATTATTGCCCAAGCTGTCTTCCTTTCTCGTCTGGGCAGTTTCCTCCTTGAAAACTCATTTATAATCCTGTCAGGTGTGCTTGTGTATGCACCTGTCAGAAAAAAGTTACAATGACCTTACCATCTGCATCATAATTCACTTAAATATTGTAAGAAATAGTTAGTTACTGTCAACAAGAAATGCATGCCAAACTTTTCTGCTACTGCATGATATTTAATATAGTATTTTCATTTACGATTACAAAGAACAGGTTTGTCTGCCATGTCTTCCGCAAGGAGTGCTTGACGTGGGTTAGGAACAGCGCCACTTTGCCGTTCTAAAGTCTGCACTCATTTTCTCCTATTTCAGAGGGTCCCGTTGCAACTGTATGCATGAAACAGTTTTTCTCCCCATTTCAATGGCATCTTCATTGACAAATGAAGAAATTGAAGACAGCATGCTGCTGCATTGAAACCAAATGAAAAAATACTGAGTCAGATCCACAATACAAATCTCTGATCTTTTTTCCTTTTCATTTTGCCGTACGGTTTTTGCTCTGCAATGGAAAATTAGAATTGCAAAGGGATACTGTCTCAGTGCCATTTTCTCACAAGAATCATGTCACCTGCACACCTTGTAAAATGTGTGAATAATGTAACCTGGACACCTGCAAATGCTTTATCTGCTCCTACATGAAAAAGGCATTGTATTAGTATCGTTTGGTAATGGGCTACTTCGAGGACAAGAGACAGAGAAAAAACTGCAACAGCCTGCTGTCTTCTCCTTTTCAGAGAGCAGAAAATCAAGATGCAATTTATGAGGCAAAGAGGAAAAGTTCATGAGCCCTCGGGAAGCAATTGTAAGTAAGGCAGCAGGTCAACACGAAACTCCACAAGACCTTTCAGAAAGGCATAGGAGAATCTTTAGGGAGACTAAGAGTACTATGGACAGCCTTGGAGAAGTAAGCAATGAAGAAACTTAATCTGCAGGTTCATGTTTATCTGATTTCTGCCAGAACAGTGTTTCTAATCACACAAACTGGGTACCACAGTGAGCGTGGAAGGTGTGTAGCACAACGCCTTTGCTCTTGTGTACTTCCCTCAGCATACTCTAGGAAGTTTTCTCTCACTTAAAGCTTCTCTTCATTGTCATTAAATGGCCTTGTCCTCCACAGAGCCTCTACAGTCCCTGTGTAATTAGCTACGTCTAAGATTAAACCACATGCACCTTTTTCATTTAAGGGAGCTTAGTGTTCCAAGCTGATTTCCTATTAACCTTTCTTATATAAAAATACTGGGATTATTTATTACCTCTGCCATGCAAAGACAGTGTGATACGTCCTTTTTCAGTTTTACATGATGCAAACTGGAGGGTTTTTTGTGTTCCTCTAGCAGGCTAATACCTTACATATATACACAAACACCTTTAACACCAGGCATGCTGAAGTAAATTAAGACCAGTTTCACCACCAGAATTACAGTGTTTAATCTTGCTTCTAAAGACAAAACTGACATGAAGGAAAAGTACAAAGAAAACAGGTATCTATTTGAAGCAAACAGCTGTTCAGAAAGCAAACAAGCAACTTTTCTCCCATTCCCATTTCCATAAAGGATACAATCCAGCAAGAGTTTAGTAAGTGACCGGTATGCTGACAAATCTTGCATTTTAGGTATTTGATTGTATGAAAAATCTACTTCCTAAAGAAAAAAGGAGACAGAAAGTTACTTTTTTTTCTTCAGCACTTACAGCTGTCTTGTGAAACTAAACGGCTGTTACATTAAACTTGTGATCAAGGGTGTGGAAGAAACAGGAAGATCATTAATATTAATATTGGGACATAAACGGAAAGGGTCTTTTTTATGACACATAGAATTCACATTTTGGGAACTTCTAAAACTATACTTTCTTCCAACAACATTATCATTAATGGTCCTGTAATTATGCATACATATTAAAAAAACCTAACAGAGAAGACAGAGAAATACTGTTGTATTTCAAAACAGCCTCCTGCTTTTTATAACCCAAAGTGGGCAACTAGAAAACAACAGCAAAGGGAAGACTAGCACACAGCTACACTTTAAGTACGTGTTTCACAGAAACGACTGCCACCAGTCAATTTGAAAGGCAGGAACTGATCCCACTAAAGGTCTGATGAATTCGACAAGCAAGGAAAAAACTCTGGCTATATTTACCTCTGGCTAGAACAGTTAGCTGTATGATACACCTTCCCATGGCATGCCAGGGTTCAGAGTGTGAAAGAACATAAAAGACTGGAATGTGCAGTGTAAAATACCCAAACATTTGGAAAAGCTATTAAAATGTCAAATGAGGTAAGAAAGAAGAATAAGGAAGGCATAAAAATTAACTTTTACACATGTCCAAATACAAGGTCTAAATTAGATTTAGAAAACTGTTTTGAATTTAAACCTATAAAATGCATTTTTTGCAACTTACCTTGAGATTATTAGGTGGTTTAAAAGCAAAATATGTAGTCAATTCATTGTTGGAAGCATTCAGTTCTAGTAAGTGAGGCATGTGACTGATACAAGAAAGATCTAGTAACAAAACAAAATGTCAAATCCTGTGCATGAATGCATAGGTAAATGCAGAGATCGTTATGTCAAAATGTGATAATTATGTCCAATAGCAATCAAGAATCAATTTATAGTTACACATTCAGAAAGCGATGCTTGAAATGCAGAAATCAGATATTATATATATATATATGTATATAAAAATCAGATATATAAACACCTACTAGGAAAAAAGATGGTTTCTAAACCATGAAGAATAAATATTCAAGTTCAACATTAAATTCCCATTATGTCAACTGATTTGTCTATAAGCTGGAATATAGTTTTATATTCTAGCTACCTCTAGAATGACAGAGAGACTACCTCTGTCCTAAGTGATTAATTAGGGAAGAAAAGTATTTAGGCCACTACCGAAGACTAAATGACTAGTTGCTATGGAAAAGTCCCTGCTCTGTTCAGACCTAGCCTTCACAGACAAACCGTTAGTAAAATGAGCACAGAGAAGTGCCGCCTTACAAAAGTGCTGCTCTTATTGGACTCCAGCACCCCAAGTGAAATGAACTTGAAAGAAATAATGCAACAGGCTGCCATCACAGTTTATTCATTTTACTGTTAAATTAAAAAATGAGTTGAGGAGGATGAGGGAGAGGGAAGGAGTACAAGATGATGGAGTTTACCCCAGTCTCCAGCTGTTACCTTCTAAATCCAGGATATAATTTTTTTACATTTTGTCACCTAT
Organism: Ciconia boyciana; assembly: GCF_034638445.1. NCBI lineage: Eukaryota > Metazoa > Chordata > Aves > Ciconiiformes > Ciconiidae > Ciconia > Ciconia boyciana. The sequence goes on from NC_132934.1 coordinate 2,602,413, forward strand.
GGGAAACCTTGACAAAGGAAAGCCCAAGGCTGGGAAAACTGTACCAGACATAACTTTAAATATTATGACATCTGCACACATAAAATGTCAACCTTAATCTTGTATTGACATGCTTGCTTGCATTTTATCTTTGGATAATAAACTGGACAATAATCTCCATGTTCCCACTGATAAGCATATGCTGGTGCAGCTGTTGGAACAGTCCATACATCATTCTCAAGAAGATCTAGCCATTGCCTCAGTCTGTAGCACTGGGGTAGTTACGCCATTAAAATGTAGACCAGGCTTTGTGATATTAAAGCTACATGGTACAATGCATTTCTCATCTTATATGATTTCACAACCCAAGAATTTACTAGTGTATTTACTACATACCATTAATTTTATTATATGAAAGTTCCAGCTTCTGTAGGTGAATATATCTGGAGAGAATGTTAATGTCACTTAATTCACGACCCTGGAAAAATAAAGAAAAGAGACTTTAATAACTAGCTGTATAACCTCACTTGCTCTCCCAAGAGATACACAGTAGCAGGAGACATTGAAGAGGTGGCCCAAGGTCCCCCCAGCTGGATGTGTCAGAACAGGATGACATATACAGAAAGTGATGTTAGACGTGCAGACCAGCCATGAATGGAGAAAATGTCAAAAGAATACTTTAAAACACAACCAGGAGAGATAGCTGTAGCCAGGAAAAATGCCAGAAAAATAAGGCTGCATAGAAAAGGGAGCAGCAGCAAGTAATCTTCAAAAAGACACAATCATTTTAACTTTCTGAAGGGACAATGAATGCAGCATTCTCAGGTGTTTAGCATGTTCCTCTATTTTTTCTCCAGCTGGCTGAAGCAGAAAGATACATTTTCATACCCGAAGATTGGGTAAGGAAAAATCTTACTGCAGTTGCTGCTAAGTGAAAAAAACAATACCAATATGGCAGTTGTCAGCAGGACCCATGCTGTGTCTTGTCACAAGTCCCATGTACATGAAACAGCATTGACAGGTAGAGACAAAAATCTGCCTCTTGAAATTTTTTTACTAGACTATTTCTATACAGCTATTTTCTGTTAAAAAGAGGAAAACTTTGAGCAGAGAAGCACTTTACAATGATGTTCTTTGCTTATACTTACTGAAAGCGACAGATTAAGATAAACGTATTCGATACCAGCGGCTGAGCGCCCCAGCTTGTGGAGACCCTCAGCCACAGTGTCTTCATCCAACACTCCATCAGACTGACCCTATAAAATAGCAGAAGGGGGGGGTGGGGGGGGGAGGGGCAGGGGGAGGAATGGATTAAGGGGAGATTTATGAAATGAAATTCCACACTTGGTAGAATCTGGGGGCTGCTTGGGATGCAACCGGGAACAGGCTTTAATAAAAGTCCTCCATCAAACACTGCTTTCAGTGCTCCATCACCCTACTAAGGCACTAGACATTAGGAAAAATGATGAACAAAGTCCTCAAAACAGATAAATACAAACATGTCACGTACTAGCTCTATGCATTTAAAAAGGTTCAACAGGTTTTTTTGTTGGGATTTTTTTTTTTACCTTGTAGTTTATATGCACAGCTCTAAACAGGACCTGTTTCCAGAGATGTTGAGCCATGAAACTCACATTGACTATGGATGTTAACATCTCAGCAAATCAGCACTAACATAACCCCAGTGTTGTACCCCAATATGCACATTATTGGAGGCCCTTTAAATTTGTTCAGCATGAGCAGCTAGCGCTACTCTTCAGAGAACAATCTTTGCCAAAGAGGGTACTTGACAGATGGCACTAATGAACCACTGCATAGGTTTAATGAGAAAATAAGCCAATGGCTTGTGAAATTCCTATGAGCTTGGAGAAGTCACACAACAATTGCTAATCTAGGGACCAAGATAAATAATGTTGCAAATGGTAATCATCTAAATTATAACACCTACATGTTATAGCAATGGAGACTACAGATGCATTTCCACTAGGTAAAAATATGAGGTGATAATGCTGTGGCAGTGGACACCTTAGAGCATGGAGGAAAATATTCACTTGAGTCTAGGGGCTTATTTGATCTCAGGGCTGGGCATATAAACAGGAAAGGGGTTTAATTTGGTCATCCATATGCCAGCTTATCCTTAGTCTTTATAGAGCAAGGAGGAAGAGGGACAATCCAGAACTATCCTGGGCCCCATGGGGCTGGAAGGGACCCTAAAAAAAGGCAGAAATGAGAGGTGAGGGGAAACACATCAAACCAGCCTTTCCCCTCTTTGGGGAAATGAGAAATGACTACCTGGTGACCCCATCGACTCCCTCTTCTTTCCCCCACAACTACACTGAGTGATGAGGGGGGAAAAGGACTCTTCCCTCACGAGCACACCCCTCCCCACATAGCTGAGGGGCACTGAGCTGAACCTCTGTGCGCTGTGACTCCTCTTCCTCATCCTCCTTCTGCTTGTCCTCTTGGTGAGGCAGGCTGAGCTGTGGCTGCCGTCGTCTGCTGGGCCTGTCCTGGGGCAGCTCCCCAGGGATCCCCTGGGAGAGGTGTTGCAGGGGCCTATAAGAAGGGGGAAGCAGCTCACCCAGGCCGCCCTCTCCCCCCTTCTCCTCGGCCCCCGCCATGAGGTGTAAGAAGAAGCGAGGACGCGGAGGGAGCTGTGCTATCGGTGCTTCGCACTCGAGCACCACCCCATCACCCCTCCGACCAGGCTGCCGCCATCTTGTTTGCTCTCCTGTTGTCGTGGAGACGGGAGAAGCGCCACGCCCCCTGCGGGGAAGGGGATTCGCGCCAGACCCACAGCCAGCCAATAGAAAAGCGGCAGGTGGAGCGGTGCACGATGGGAGTTGTAGTTCCCTGCGCTGGGCGCGCTAGTAGGGCCGTCAGGCCGCAGAGCATTTTGGGAGTTGTAGTCCGCTTCACAGGCAGTCTCCTCAGGCGGTGCCACTCGGCTCGCAGAGATCCTTGTGTGGTTGAAGACACCGCAGCCGCCCTCATGCAGCCCATCACCCTTTCTCTTCTTCCCCACTCTTCCACAGCAGGGCTCTGCCTCCATTTGTGTGTGGAAGATCTGGACACAAGGTCAATACTGTCAGACAAATAATCTTCAGGGCACCGTTAACCAGCCATGAAGCCCCAGGCCAAAATGGGCTCTGTGCAAGATGGCAGCTTTGCTCAGCAGCACCATAACAAGAATAAGGGCCACACAGAGAGTCTGTGGCCCTGATTTCCAGTCAGCTGTTTTAGTCACAGGCCAGTCTGGGTTATCCTAGTTTTCATCTGGGAGGACTGGTGACTTTGATAATTCATATTGAGAGTGTCAGCCATCTGCTGGGGTGAAGTAATGTACTTCCTTTAGAAAAAAAATACCATTTCAGAACTGGTGGAAAAAAATCTATATAATTTTGCTGGAAACATTTGGGAAATAATGAACGATCAGGCTGTCACAGCGGGCAGAAGCAAAATGACAGCTTTTGAAATATCTTTACTTGTTGTCTTGTTTCTTTATCACCAGAGCCTGACCGCCTTCTGCGGTCGATTTGGGTTCAGGAGCGTGTGGACCCATCTTGGGGCGCAGTGCACCCATGGGTGGCAGCTGCCAGGGCGGGCGCCGGTGCTGCAAACTCCCCAGGATGATGGTTTTGTTTAGCCCTGCAAAGCAGGTGCTGCACTATGTTAAAAAGTACTGATTTGTTAGCATTCCTCTTTGAGGAAATAAAAAGCTCATCACACCATGTATCGGGGGAAGAAATAAAAAATCCCCAATTGTAGCCAACAACAAGCTTTGGGCCACAAAAAAATGTCTTACAGATACCAATCCACTCTTAATATAAATCTTAAGTAAAGATGCTAAAAATATTTGTGTGAGCATGTTTTGTGATTAGTTGAGTTGTGCACAGTAACCTCTTGGCTCCAGTCATGCCCTGTGGCAGCAAGTTCCACAAGTTCATTAGTGCAGAGTAAAAAAAATAAAAAGTTATTTGTTTTCTCTCATTTTAAGCCTCTTCTGTTCCTGGTCCATCATCTACCCTTCTTCTTAGATTGCAGACCAGGGTAAAAGGAGAATGTAAAGCCAGAAAATAAAGGAGGGTAGGAAGAGAGGATCTCCTAGGACGTCTCCAAATACAGGTCCCTGTGAGATGAACATGGGGAGGGCACTACTCCTCAAGATAAAACAATTTAATGTTGGGGACAAGGGATTCCTGTCAACTGCAGTAGGTCATGACAGCCTGGTGAGCCTTGAGAGTCTTGTAATTCTGCGTTTCAACGTCACGTAATTGCCTTCTCTGTGTTCATAAAATGACACCTGTCTTTGACTGCAATGGCTATTGCTTAAAAAAAAAAAGGGGGAGGGAGATATAAAAACTCCTTATGGACATTATCCACTGACTTTTATCTTTGTGCTTCAGGGAAACATTATGATAACTGCAATAAAGCTACCCCAAATTACCTTCCTTCATTATCTTGCTGGCCATAAATGTTAAAACCTTTAATGAGATTTACTCCTTTTCCACTAAGCACCCCGTGCCTCCTCCCACAGCCCCCTGGGCACAGAGGCTGCCCTGCAAAGGCTCTTCTCCAGATGATGCATGTCTAGGACTCTGTGCAGGGATGGGCGGCAAAGGCAATGGCTGGAGAGCTCGGGAAAAGATGGAAAAATCCTGAAAAAGAAGGAGGGATCTTATCTGGGAGTATGTTTTTGGGAGGCTTTTGGATTTGTTGTGATCTAGGAGAACAATTTCTGAACCATCAGAGCTACAAAGCCAAGTAGGAGCTGCTTGAGGACAGCAGCTACTTGCTCCCTATAGGGCTGCTGTAGCTGTTTCAAGCTTTCATGGTGTCTAGGATATTCCCTTTCTCAAAACCACACTGTTTTATAGTCTACATCTGCAGATTTCGCCTTCTGCGAACAGGGAAAGTCACTTTTTTGATGTGAACCCTGCACTCCCCGACTGCAGGATTATCAGTGCTGCTTCCCTCCTGCGCTGGGACTCCCTGTGATCACAAGACATGGCTGTCAGCCACCACATGCCCTCCTGGCAGCCGAACGCCACAGTGCATGGGTGAAACGACTGCTGCCCGTCCCCTCCTGCAGTGTCAAGTCACACGTTGGGCTGCAGACGGCACAGGAGGGCTGAACCACACCTGACCAGCCAGTCTGCTCGAACTGCCCGCTGCCATCTCCGTGCAACAAGCACAGAAGCACCATCAGCCAGGTGGGCTGAAACACAGAGAGCAAACGCTGAGCCCATACAAACGTCCCCAGTGCTTACTGCAAGCCTGAAACACTGGCTGCTTCATGGCGCCTTACACTGCACAGACCTCTTTGAAACAGCTTTCTGTGTGTAAAACCCTGCTGCAATGAGACAGGCCAGTCTGCTGACTCTCTCAACCGGCATGGGGGTTTTCTTACTGTGCCTTCCACGTTTGAAAACAGAGGGCAATTGGGTCACCCCCGTAGGACGTGGGACATCTTTTACCCCAGTTGCAGAAACATCTATCTTTAGCTGGGATTTGTTCAGAGGACTGTTAAAGGGCTTCAAGCCATCTGCAGTCTGGGCAAGCTTTGTGCTATGGAAAAGCTATGAGGTTTTTAGAGGGGAAAAAATACTGCAGAGAACCTTTTATTCTAGATCACACCTTTGGCTGAGTCTGACATCCTGCAACCACACAAGGAGGAGCACCCTGCCTACCGAGCCAGGTTGCTGCTGCAGCCAGAGACACCTACAGCAGCAGAGCCCTACCAGGACCTGGTACTGCTCATGTGGCTTTCCTGTCACTCAGCTGACGGCTGCTGGAGACTCAGGACAGAAGAGGATGACTTGGAGCCTCGCGATTGCTCTGGAGGCTCCGTCATCTGTGGTGAGTGGCAGTGACAGCCACCAAATGCAGATACTGCCTGGTGGCAGGACCCCCTGCCTCCAGTTTGTGGGGTGCATGGGGTGTGTGGTAGGCCAGAGAACACCACTGCAGCCCATGCAAAGCACAGTGGTAACATTTGGCTGTGGCTGGGCTTAAATCTCTTTGCATGCATGTATATATATGCCTTATTTTGTCCAGTGCTCTGCCTTTGCAACCTGGAAGCCAGCCAAATACCTCACTATTCCCCAGACTCCACGCCGGCAGGTTAGCATCAAGCGAGTGGCGAGCAGATGGGTGGCGTGAAGGCAGCTGAGATGCTTGGATTAACATGCAGTAGGTTTACGGGAAGATACTTGCCCGAGCTCTAAGCTCTCCAAGAGGCAAAGGCCACACGTAATCAAATTAATAGCTAGCTGGGCAGCTTGTCCGTGTAAGATGGGGCTGGAGATTTCATGGGAACAGATGATAGAAAAAGGGCAGGTCCGAATACAGTTTACATGGACTGCCATCGAGCTTGGAGCAGAGCCAGCAGGGCTAATGAGTTCTCATCGTGGAAGTGTCCCAGAGTTTATTTCCTACCATCTGGAAAATGCCTGCCCTTCCACTGGGATTTGTGATGCTTCAGACAGGAGAAGGGATTATTAAAACCTCAGAAACACACTTGTCCTCCCTCCCTGTCTCCCCCCACCCCATCTGTTTGGCTTGGCAGTGCAGGGACCGGCTGCCTGCTCATGTGCTTCGAGATGCAATGGCTCCTTTAAGACCCCTCTCGACGGGGGATGGCAACTGGAGTGAAATTAGCCTTATGTATTTTGGGCTGGAGACAGATTGTTCCTGAATGGGGCCGTTAAAAAAAGAAGCAGACTTGGGGAAACAAAATGCCTAGGTGGTAATGGTAATTTTGGTGGATGCAGAAAATAGTTGGGGTGGTGGGAAATGTCACCCCAGACCTTCTCCTTTCAGTGTCACATCCCTGGTCCAGCACAGCACATCCAGCTAGGGGATTACCCAGGACATGTTCTCCTTCTTAGCAGAAAGGATGAAAAATTGAGCTTTTTTTTCTCCATAAATCACATAGTGCAAATTGCAGGCTGAAAGCTAAGCATGGCCATCCCAAAGGGTCGAACACTGTCTGTCCATCTTCCCCGGGAGCCACATCCATTTTTATGCCTTGCCAAGGATTTGTGCACTTCCCTCTGCCTCCTCTTCATCCCTCTGTGCCCCAGCAGCTGCCATCACATTTTAGCTCCAGCTTCTCCATGGTCCTGGGTGGGTACCATTTCCTGGCAGGGTTTGGTATTCCCACCCCCAAAATGTTACTGTGCCCCCCTGGTTTGCTTCATTATTGTGCTCATCTGGCCACTTCTGGAAAGCAAGGCTGGCCAGGAACGTCGGAGAAGCCATTCACTGGCACCCGTCCTGTACCTCCATGGAGAAGGGTCAAATCTGAGGGGCAACTGCACAAAGTTGTGGGGTTTGATTTTGTGCCGGTGTCTTTTAAGTTGTCAGGCGAGCGGGGTGGGGGGGGTCAGCAGTAATTATGTTGTGGGATAATTGCTGGAGGTGACTTAGAAATTAAACTTATATTCACACTTTTAGGTAAGGTACAGCATTGAAGAAGATTCCCGGGTGGAATGCAGCTGACATGCAAGGCCATTCCGTGGAAGTTCCCTAGGCCTGTAACCTTGGACGTCGGTGACGCCAGGGGAGCTTGGTGTGCTGACTCTATGAAGGTATTGTTCGGAGGGTGGAGCGGTGTGGAGACGCTGCGGCCAGGCTCCGCAATTAAATGGGAACTCAAAGGTATTGTGTGTGACCAGTAAGCTGCACATTTGCTATCTTGGGCCAACAGTCTGTCATGTTTCTGACAAAATGCTGTCCTTTGATGAACTTTGCTCATTATAACATCATTATAATACCAAAACACACCTCCATCCCAAAAGCTACCCGCCTCCAAGGTGCGACCACCCCTCACTGAGCTTGCACTTTGAATTTTTCCTAGCCTATACCTTTAAAAGCGAAGCAAGAAAACTTTACACCAATCCTAAGCAAAGATGTATGACTAGAGTCACTCAAGCTCCACCCGAAAGGTGAAAGATAGTATAAAATGGCTTAAGAGAAAGTGAATGTTAGGGAAGACATCATTGTGTACCACTCTGACCTCTGGGATCAGTCGACGGGCTGAGCCTCTCTTCCCCCCCATCGGGACGCCTTTGGGTAAGAGTCGAACACTTGGTTATACCAAGTGCCTCCCCAGGAAACGTAGAAATCTCTCTAGAGTTGCTTTATCATCTTTAACGCATTTATAGCTGGCAGTGTCACTCATACTCTTGGTACTTGCACATGCTTTGCAGACAGTAAATTTATCACTGGTAATCCAAAGAACCTGTGTGTCTGTTGCTCTAATAAAATGCACTCTTTATTAATCTAGCCGTGGTAGTTATTGAACACGACCAGACTCTTAAAGTGTGGCTGTGATAGTTCATGCAACACGACTAGACTGGGGGTGCAGAGCATTTAAATTAACGCTGTCGCCTTAACTCTGATGAATGGCTGCATATACAGTCTTTAGAAAATAACCGTTGACCAAGTCTGAGACTAAGACTGGACTTAGCCGCACTTAGACTCCTCTCTGAGAAGGAGTTTAGAAAGCAAGGGGGTCCTGTCTGAACCTCGTGACTCAACGGGAGGGTCCCCACCACCTCTCAGCCACTCCTCAGACTCCTACGCGCCAGTAACTCTTAATGCAACATATGTATATGTAAATAATCTTCAAACACCACCCATGAGCTGCTCTTTGTTAACACTTCAGCAGGCATTAGATCCAACTTGAGCCTGTGCCCCGTGCAGGCAGCCTTCACCTCCTGCAAGGCGAGCACATGCCAGACCATGCTCTTCATCTCATCGCACGTGTGGCATTGAGGGGGTGGTGGTGGGTGCTGCAGCACGCGGTGGTCTCAGCCTCCAGGGAGAGGGCTGCGCTTGCATCTTCATGCAGCTTGTCTGTGAGCTGATTCCTTTGGTGCCTGTCCTGTTTGGAGATCTTTGTACCAGCCTGCCTTGCTCCTCTGCATCTGTTTGCAACCAGCTCTCCTGGCTCACAGCATCACTTAGTCAAAATCTGGGGAGGCAAATTTGCAGCACAGGTGCACAAGGAACTGTTTTGTTGGGATGAGCAGGCACAGATGGCTTGGGGGAGGAATGTGACAGAAAACCAGAGCACCGTGATTTCATGGACTCCCAATGGCCATCTCCCAACATGCAGGTCTGCAGGGTGTGGGGCTTCACATCATAACATGGCAACTTTGGTCCTAGCAGCAGGAGATCTTACTCACCTGAGTAGCCACTCTGGCCACAATGGGACATTGTACTGACTGCCTCCGTGTGGCCACTGGATCTATGGAGGGGAGGGAGCATCTGCCTATGCTGCTGCAGAAGATCTGTCAGGTCCCATGTCACCATCTGCCTCCATATTTGACCAACCATCTGTAAGGAGTCCCCTCCAGTCCCATGTTGTCATCTCCCCTTGCCCAGACCACTCTCACTCAACCTTTCCCTCCTCCATGTCCTCCACATGGCAGGGGTGGCCCCTCCCATGGGAGTCAGTGGCTGTGTGCCCATGGATGTCTTGGTGTCCTCCCATCCAACCTCTCTGCATTCGGTAATGCGGACTCTCTTGATCCACTAAAGGGAGGGGGGAGGATGGCACAAGGGGTTGTCTCTGGTTGCCCAGAGCTTTTGGGGTAATCTACTCACGTTTAAGGAATCATTAAAAACACAGGAGCTGTTCAAAGAGTGTCCTTCTTCTGTAATCAGCTGGGAAAGAGCTAATCATGCAGATGAGGGACTTTTACAGTTCCCCTAAACGCCTGGGCTTCTCTTCTGAGTGATTAACGAGCAGCAGCTCAGTATGCGGGCTCAGTTATTTGCAGCCTCATCTGACACGTTCCTGCTCTTCATGTGAGAAGGGGGATTTCTGGATGCACCAAGGAGAGGGAAATAATCTAGGCCAACGTTCGATCAGGGGAAGGAGAATGGCTGTCTGGTAGCCAGGAGGGTAAGAGAAAGGGCAACCCACATCATGGCCAGTCTGGCCCAGTGAAGATCAGTGGTTTGAAGTAGATTCAACCCCCAAAATATGTCTCAAAGAGCCCTCACTGCACTCAGCTTCTCAAGCTGAAAGCTCAAAAAAGGGGATGGAGTAGTTCAGCAAGTGAGAAGTGACTCCAGCTGTGATAATGAAGGAAAACTCGTTAATCCCCTGTTCCCTCATTGCTGAAGAGTCTGACGTGGCACAGAGGGTGAGAGATGTTCCCCTAGACTTTCAATCTCATGTCGCATTTTGAATGGTGCTTGGCTGTGGTGTGAAATGTTCCTCAAATTCTCCTGGCTCTGGAACAGCAAACAGAACATTAAAAAAAACCACCCCAAAACCAGAACTGAAGCTCTAAATCAGCAGTTATTATCCTAATAAAACCTTCCCACTATTGACAGAGGGAGCATTTCATACTCAGAAGTGTTAACGGCAAACGCTGGCCTTAAATACGTTGATTTACTATTCAATTATAAAAACAATCAGCTCCCAAATACATGCCACATGCAAAGCCGATTTATAGGCAGCCCTGGCACTCCGATAGCAATTTGCACTTGCAAAAGCCCCATGCAAATTCACCCGGTGATTCACCAAGAAGCACCAAGCAATAAAAGGACCCAGCTGGATGTAGGGAGGAACTGAAAACTTGAAATGCTGCCTTGGTGCTCCTGAGTAGGAAGAGAAGCAGGGTGTAAAACAGGTAGCTTGCATGCTGCTCAAATCACGCTTAACCTGGCTTTGCAGGTCCTAGTTTTCATGGTGATGAGGCAGAAGTGTGAGTCTGTTTGACCCCTTCCTTCAGCTTATTCCTGTGGCTGTGTTACTGCTTTGCTATTCAGCCTGCTGGGAGCATAGCCAAACCCCCTGAATCAGTTCCATGTGGCCAGTGGCTTGGGTTTACTCATTTCCCCTTGATCCTCTTGTCTTTCTTGCTGCACCTCCCTGAGCTTTGCCACTGGGGAGTTGCGTGGGTGTGGGTGTCGCATCAGAGCTGGCTGCCTTGAATTTGGAGAAGTCCCTGCATGGGGACAGCTGCCAGCGCCCTGCATGAGCAAAGCAATACTCTTAAAAGTCTTGGATGAGGGGTCAGAGGGGCTTGGGGAAGCCCAGGTCACTCTCCCCCTCCCTTTCTCTCTCGTTAGCTCTCTTTCTGATAGTCTGAGCCCACTGGGGGCTTTGCCTATGAGGCCAAGGTGGCAGCAGACCCCCCCCTCCTAACATCTGTCCCAGCCAGGAGATGGGATCTCCCTTACTTCAGTCCAACACCCTGTCTGCACCCAACCCCTCATATCCCAGAAACTCTGCTCTCCTCTGGTCCCTTGCTGGTGGTGGTGGGATGTGCCACCAGCTGGGGGACAAAAAAGGCACGATGGGGGATCAGACATGCTTTAAAGACTGTCCCTTTGCCTTAGGACAAAGACTGACCACCAATCCTGCTGGAGGAGCACTGTAGATACCACGAGAGAGCTGATGGAGTTGGCTGTCTTCAGAATCGCGAAGCCACTGCAACGTTGTGTGTCACTGCTTGTCATTGCAAGGTGTCTTTAATAGGGCAGGGGGCCAGCAAACAGTACAGCTGCTGAGGGAAGGAGAGACCTGCGGAGAGGTATTTCATCTCCAGGCCGGTTCCTCTTGCATCTTCCCCTTGACGACGAGGAAAACGCGATCTGTATAATAACAAATCTCACCAGTTCTCCATCAGTCTCTCTCTTGTGGCTCCCCTGGATTTTAGTCCCTGTACCGCTCAGCTCAGGCCTGGCCTGCTTGTGCTTGTCAGAGTCCAGCGATGGAGGGAGGGACTTCGCCAGGAGCGAGAGCAGTAGCTTTGCCTCAGCTGAGTGGCAGAGGCATGAAAAATAACCGTGATATTCATTTCAGTCACCGCAGGCCTTTGGAAGTGCTCAGCAGTGGGGTTGGGATTCAGGTTGCTTTCCAGTAGTTCTCTTTTCTTTTCCCTAGACCTGCTTTCACCTCGCCCATTGTCAGAGCCACAGTGATGGCTGGGTGCCACCGGATGAGCACACTGAGCTGTAGCAGCGGAGGGAGTGATTTGTCTGTGCCAAATATATTTAATGCTGCAACTCGGTAGAGGAAATGACAAACACTGAAGTCCAAGGCCCTAACAGTCCAATTTTCTCCACTGATTGCCACGGTGCCTAAGCCTAACAGAGTAAATAATGAACACCGATGCAATGAACTTCCCAATAAATCGCTCCTGATGAATTTCACACAGGTCATCCAAAAGCAAATTTAATGATTGTATGCTGGCTGCAGCTACCTAATTTTTTTTTCCCTGGCTCAGTTGTTAGATCCAATCAGCAAAGGAAGGAACAGAAAATAAAATAAAATGCCTCATTTCTGAGCACGCTCCCTATGCGATGCAAAAAGCTACAACGTGAACTGCAGGGCACAGGCAGCTCCAGCTCGGATTGACAAGATGGCTTTGCCCAGTAATGAGAGAGCAGGGCTAGTACACCAGGGACCATGGCCTGGAGAGCAACATTTGACTTCCCTGCATCTCAGCTTTCTTTCGAGTTTATCATCCATCACGCCTGTTTGGAGTGCAAACTCTTCAGGGCAGAACATCCCCTGCTATGCACATACGCAGCAGCGGACATCCAGCCTTGCCCGAGGCTCAAGTTGCTACTGTGATATAATTGATGTGGGTCACTGGGTATTTAAAGTGTGGTAGGATGAATCCTTGGGTAATAAATTCCTGAAATTAGAGCACAGTCAGATTTGTGGCCAAGGTCTGCAGTGATGGACAGGGCTTGTGTATCATAGTATGTTTCCACTATGGGAATTAATCCCCAGGACTAAGGATCAGTGTGCAAGTGACCATTCGTGTGACTTCTCCACGTCTCAGCTCTGTAAAATGACTCTCTTCCCCCCCCAAAAAAGCTCCCCGCTTGGCTAAGAGCAACAGAATCACCATTACTGCAATGCTAATTTCCTCTTGGCAGCTCTCCCCTGCTCCCTCTCTGAGTGCCCTCCCTTTCATTGCTATCTACCACATTCAAAAAGAAATTTGCAATTATGACTCATGCTAATAAAAACGCAGCCAATAAAAGGCAAAAAGAGAGTCTCGGTGGAATGACTCCTCAGCAAACCTTTCCAGCCCGTGCTGTCTCTGAATGGCCGTGCTCATCGCATGTATGGCAGATTATGAGGTTGGGGGGACCCACACCATGATATCCCTGGGAGGCTTATCTATCTATCTATGCACGTATGTGTACATACATATATTTGTACATATATCTGTCAGACAGGCAGGTTTATATCATCCTTAATCAAGAGGATGTCAAGAGGGAGGAGGCACTTGGGAGAGGACGAGCTGGTGACTGATACGGAACTGCAAAAGGAACCAGAGCAATTTGTTTTACCTTCCACTTCTGCTATTGTGTCTGGTGCAGGCTTCAAAATACTGTGATAATTAAAACCCAGTAAAGATTATGAGGCTGTAAAGAGGAAATTGTGAAACCCTCATGAACTTTTACAGCCCCCATGAAAATATTTCGTTTTGCGGTCTGGAGAAGTATTTCCTTGTCTCTTTAAGCACCAAAGGGCCATGTCCATATAACGATTACTCTCTAAGTGCTGGCGGAGCTGACAGCATTTCATGTTGCATTACAAAACAAAATCTCCAGGCCTTGTCCATAAACCATTCTGTCCTGCAGGGTCACGTCAGGACTGCAAAACCACTGTAGGCAAGAACTGGTGCAGAGAACAGAACCGGAGATGTTATCTGCAGTTTTGTAAGAAGGTATCAGGCTGAGGATTGGGTCCCTCCTTCAGGGCAGAAGTGGGGTAAGTCATGCTGATGACTTAGGTCATGCTCACATCTAAGATGAAGGGGGTTCCTGGGTCTTTGCACAGTTTGCAACACCCGCATGTGGTTTGTCCCCTTTGGGGAACCATCTTCCACTGTGAATGTGTTATAAATGCCCCATCTGTGCGACTGGGTTCCGCAGGTTGGGATGGAGAAATAGTTACCAGACAGCAACACGCTGAAGAAAGGAAAAGTAAATGCTGGCAAGGTAGTGTCAGAAAGGGCTGGTACTCTCTGGAGACTTGTGCTTCTGTTGAATCTATAACTGATAAATTCAGGACAGCCAGAGCCTGCCAAATCCGCACAAGACCATGAGCACATACGAGCATCAATAAGGGGCTGCATGTCTTGGACCATACCCAAGAGGGTGGTGGCTGTTGTGTGAAGAGTACAGGATTACACAGGTGCCTGGGTGAGACAACGTGCTCTCAAGGGACTTTCCAAACACCTACGTAGAAGCCAGTGACGTGTCAATACCACCCTCTTCTTCCAACCGCCTTTGGGGTTGGCATCCCAACTGTGTCTCCAGATGGGTGCTTATGAGTGAGCGTGTGGACATTGTGAGTGGATAAGCCAGCATGTTGTCTGAATAGCTATTTGCTATGAAACATAACAGCTTGACTCTACCCACAATAACAGCTTAATGAACAAAAGATGCTCCCAAAAGATCTCTCCCCCACCCACTCGATCCCCTATTAGCGAGAGAGGATTTGCAACAAACACCAACACACAAGCCAGACCCTTTGCAAGGGGACTCTTTTTCCAGGCAGGCTTGGTGCCAAAATATCCCCCTCATTGCTCGTATTATTCAGGTGCTTCGTCGCAAGTGGGTTGCTGCCATGCCATCAGCGCTATCTGGAAACACACATGCAGCGGGAAACTTACTGGGAGATGGTTTAGCAAAGCATAACTGCACTGTGCAGAGGCTGGACCTGCTGACTATTTAGCGCTCTCTCTTGGAAAGCAGCAGGGAGAGTGGGTGATCTAAAACCAACGCATGCACGCACAAAACTAGGTGCGTGGCCTAAACATGAGCTATCCGGAGATCTCTGTGCTTCAAAATCATAATCTTCATCGTGTATGTTATACTTCTGAAACACCTGTTGGCAAGAAAACACGGTGCATTCAAAAGCTACCATGCCGGGAAAAAATATTCAGTAAGGATTTGTTAAGGCTGATGAGGATTCTTTCTGCCAGCATCTTCTTGTGATGCAGCAAGAAAGCTTGTGCAGCGTATGTCAATGGGTGGCCGAAATAAGGTGCTCAAGGTCTGCATTCCTACATGCCACGTGCTACTGACACCTTTCTCTGTGCCCTCTGGCAACCCTCACGCCCTTGGTGCCCTTAGTGTGACCACTCCATAATACACAGAGAGAATATTAACTTCCCTTGTGAAGGTTTGGAGAGTACTGAGAGTGAAAACTTGAGGAGAGAGACACAAGCTAATTATATACTGTAGTTACCTCAGTTACAAAACCTTCTCTTTCCTCTACACCAGGCTCTAGGTAAGTCTCTGTGTGCCACTGCCTCTCTTCTCTCCATGGTCATGCCATGGTGTTCTTGTGCCATGCAGTCCAGCAA
Organism: Ciconia boyciana; assembly: GCF_034638445.1. Taxonomy (NCBI): domain Eukaryota; kingdom Metazoa; phylum Chordata; class Aves; order Ciconiiformes; family Ciconiidae; genus Ciconia; species Ciconia boyciana. Next base: position 2,617,754 of record NC_132934.1, read on the forward strand.
ATGCTTTCTCACACCTCAGGCCAGTGCACCGACATGTGCTAGGGCTTTGTATTTACATCTTCCTGTGGTGTGATGGACAATGTGAGGTGCAGTTCAAAGAAGAGTCTTTTAAATAATTTGCTTTAGAAGCAAACATACTCCCAAGTTTGAAATTTTCTTGATTTCATGCAATCTGTCATGGCACCCGCCAGCACAGCTGCTTGGTGGGCGGAAAATATGGACTGCAAAGCTCGAGATCGGCCATGTGAAGGCGAGGCAGAGCTGCAGATTATTAAGCAATTAAAGATGGAAGGAATAAAAAATAGTCTGACATTAGGCCACAGCAGCCCAGTCTGAATTCAGAGCTCCTCACACATCACTTCTATACCTCAAAGGGTCTGAAATCTGTCTTACATGTACCACGCAGCTTCTTTTCCATCCTCACCTGTCTGGATACAGAGTAGCCTGCTTTCCTTCATCTACACTGCAGCACATCTCAATGTTTGAGCAGGTGAATACAGATCTCAGGTCTTACCCCAGAAACACCCCCACATCATCATACGTGTTACCGTGACCGTGTTCTCCACCCTCACTCATGCGAATTCATCGAGGAAAGGAAGGAACTCTTGTAGTTAGTGGCCAATATTGACATAAGAAAAACTGGGTTCATGAATAAAATGAGAATAGAAATCAGAAGAAGATTCCTAACAACTAGAACTACTGGGTTCTGCTTTTAACATGGAGGTTGAGAAGCTTCTTGTCCAGTTGGCCCGTAGTAGCTGGGGATTAGACTGAATGATTCAGAAGACCACTTCCACACTGATGTAACCTTGGAGGACGCCATATGAATTTGGACCTGGAAGGGAATCTTTTAAATACCACAAAAATAACAGTTCTTAAAAAAAACCCAGACAAAGCACAGGAGCCTTGAGGAGCCTTTAAACATCTTTTAATTTTGCAGTTTCAAGACTGACACACAAGCAGTTACACAGCTCAGAAGGAACCTATCTCAGGACGTGAAACCCAGCTGGGTTGACGATTTACTTGAGAAATACAAATGCAGTGTATTCTCGGTTTGGAGGGATGGTATAAACTCCTCAGCCTCCGTGAATTAGGAACCTTTTACCAGGTGGCTTTACATGGTCAAGGCAGGGCAGAAACGGTGACCTGAGCGCACCTCAGACTGCAGAGCTGGGATCTGCCCTCCTCCTGCCCTTGCTGATGTCGTGCTGAGCTACATAAGCCTGCGTGTCCTTCCAGTACATGAAATGACGATTACAAAATATCTTTTGAGCTGGGGAGACTCAAAAGATATATTCGCAAAAAGAGAATTAAGTTTTGCTAAGACCTTATATTGGCCATTTTCTCCTATATCCACCATCATCCAGTGCAGTATGCGCTGTAGAAACTGATGCCATATGGCTCTGTGATAATGAAGAAGTAGAAGTGGAAACAAATGGTCCCATGTTACCTCCCACTACGAGAATTGGCTTATCACTATCTGAAGGAATAAGCAACTAGATCTCTTTGCAGTGGAAACAGCAGAAAACTTAATGCATCTACAACTGTCATTGAGAATAGTACTGGCAGAGCTGAGACAGGCTCCATGCAGCAACGCTGTTGGAATGGCTTCAAAACCATCAAGAGCTCACATGTGACCAACAGGTCTGTGCTTGACTTTAGCGTGGTCGGAACTTCCACTGAAGACTCTGACCTAACCCCGTGTGAAATCTTCTCTTTTCCCACCCCGCCAGATAGCAGCTTGCCTTACATCTCAAGGCAAAGCAGCAGCAACAGAGCAAAGCCCAATATCCCACCCAAATCTCTACCAGGATGCCTGTTCCTGCAGTGCAATCACTCTTGGGAGAACATGTTAAGGAAGCATTACGTGATTACACATCAAAACCCCCAAAACAACCCCAAAACCAAATCTCAAATGACATTTCCCTTCTCCCTAGTACAATCCCACCCAGAAGATACGCGGTTTTGCCTTTGATTATAACAGAAACGCAGAGGCTTGGACCTGCAACCTGACAGCCCCTGCTGCTCAGTTAATACGAGCGACAGAGCAGATTACACGGTGGTGATTTTCTTGTCCTTGGTGGCCTGTTTGATAGCAGCCTGCTCACAAATGATCTCCTTCAACCGCTGCAACCTCATGTTCTGGGTGGTTTGGTCTCCCACACCCGTCTGGCTCCGGTGCAGTAAGTTCAGGGCATAGATGTATTCCAGCTCTGTGTACTTCACGCCTTGATCCACCACGAGGTTTAACAGCTCGTCTGCTGTGTTGTAGAGCATCTCATAATACTGCCTGAAAAGCAAGCAAACAAAAAAACCCCACTCTGGTAAATAGTGATACTTGATGCTCCAGACCTTTATTTCCGTAGAATACCATCAACTGTTACTTTTATTCAGCAGTTCCACGAGCAGAGAAGGCTGCGTCAGGTGCTGTACAACGAGAGCACAAACATATTCCTATCGAACGTCAGGAGATGCCAAGTGGGCACATCCATGCACAGGGGAGCAAATCTCACAAATCTGCTCCCCACACTCTTCCATACTCAGCTAAAACACAAACTATGGAAAACTGAGGGCTCCTCTTTTCTAGTAGTTACCGGCAGCCGAGATGTCACTGTTTGGTATCCAGCATGTAGAAAGCAGTATATAGATATGGATGCATATAGATATATATACATGGTGATGTACAGACGGATGTCTAGTCACTCAGCCTGCAAGACCAGGAGTCTTCTGGAAAGGAAAGGAATCACAGGGGTAGGGGAAGCGGAGTTTTTTGTCCCTAATGAACCCCTGTTGCAGAGAGATGCTAATATGGAGCATGGGAAGAGCTCCAAGCCCAAAACTCCAGAGACCTCTGATGATACTGAGACACACAGTCTGAGAGAAAAAATATTAAATAATGCAAAATAAAATTTGAGCCAGGAGCTGAGGTGCCTCTTTTAATAAGTAAAAGATCATCTGTGGAGAAGGCATAATATAGAGGCTGCAGTGCAGGCTGGTTTAAATTAAAGTAAAGTGGCATTAGTGAAAGAACGGATTTCCAAGGAAAGGAATTTAAGCAAGTACTGACTGGAAGGGAAAATGTGTCACGGGCCAGGGAAGCAGTGGGGCAATTCTGACAGCTGCCAATCCAACCACTGCAGAAAAAATGGGCTGGGACTGGATGTGGGACTGGATTATTTCCCTGGCTCCACAGCCCAGGTGGAAGAGGTAAAAACTAGCGAGAGCTGCTGGGGTCCTTTGAGACATTTTCTTCCCCCTCTTCTTTTATAGCACAAACTGATTAAGGTCTGAAACCTGGAGAAGAGCGTGTGACTCTTGGAAAGCACTGCCCACAGGTCATGCAGCAGGAGGGGAATCAGGACTGTTGTGCCCTTTATATAGCACTTTTGTGAATTCCTGGCACGGCCTTTCCAATTCACACTGCTGCTCTCTGTGCCTCAGTTTCCCCATCTGTACCAAGGGGTAAGATCTGGTGTCAGGGGTCTGTGGTCTAGATATCACCAAGACAAAGCATCATGTCTAGAGGGAGCTGTAAAAATATAAGGCTTTACAAGGCTTCTTTAGGCAGAGGGGTTCCCAATCTTGGGCAGACCCTTCCAGGTCAGGGATAAGGGGAAGGTTCTCACATATGACTCCACTGCAGCAAGCTCCATCGAGCGATGAACCTTGGCTGTGGGTTTAGGACTGTTTGGGGTATCAAAAACAAAAAAAGGGGTGCATGGATGGAAAGTACCCCTTTTTTACTAGAGGAATTGGTTAACTGTATAGCTTCATACAGATGTTATATACCCTTGTAAAGAAACAGGGATCTGAAAAGCTCAGGGAAGGAGCAGTGAAAAGATCCCTGTCTGTCTGCATGCATCGCATAGCAGCGAGGACTTGTTTCAGCCAAATACTCAGCACTTCTTTGGCTGAAGAGCAAAGCAAAGCAAAGCAGAAACGGGCCAGAGCAGTGAAGAAGAGGTCCCTGCATGCCTCCTCCACGCTTCTGCAGGAGGACAAGGGCAGGCTGCAGTCTAATCCTTAGGTCTTGGTGGAATAAATTATTTAAAACCCAAGAGCAGGGGCTCCAGGAAAAGTTATCACCTCCCTCCCTTTCTCTCCTCTTTGAATGCATTAAAATAGCAATCAGGGCAAACATGGCAAAACTGCATATTAAATTTCTCGTTCTTTACTTTGCAGGCTCTCAGGTCTGGCTTAGCTGTGCCTTTGCAGAGCATCCAGCATGCCGCCAGACTGCAAATCACTGCAGCAATGACTGTAACCAGCTGTAGCAAAACCACACATTTGGAGTGTCTCGGGTCTCGCCTCTGCTAGCGTGGCCAGGCTACTGGGCTTCAGAGCTCTGCATTTTTATCTCCTCCGTCTCCTTCAAGACATCGCCTGCTCCTGTGACCTGAGAATTTGCTCCTCTGGTTGAAAGTCTGCACCAACATAACTGGTGTCAGGGGCCGGCTGAGATCAGGAGGGAGGAAGGGCTCGCGGCTAGAGGAAATGGACCCCAAAATCATCGATTCAGAGAACAAGGACCGACAGGATTTGGGTTGTGTGGTCAAAAGAAGGGAGTGTGCGTGAGCGGGGGAGGATACATGTAGAAGGCACAAGACACAAATAAAAAATTGCTTCTGGGGATGAATGATAAGCTGAAAAAACAATCAAGCTGTTAGGCTCGACACATTTCAGATACAGGCAATGAAACTCCTGGAGCTGATGGAGGACCAGTTCACCAGCATGGCAGACTGCCCGAGGGGACTCTGAGGGGGGCTCTGCTACAAGGACACATTGTTCCCTTGGAAGCAGGGGGTAAAGGGGGCAGACAACTGTCTCACTGAGAATATTTCCCTTAGAAAAGAAAGGGAAACCATGCAAGCCACTTGAGGACAGAACCCCAAATCCCCCTGACTTACTACGTGATAAAAGAAGATGTTTGTGCAGCTCAAAAGGCAGGTGGATAGGTAAGGATGGGGGAGACCTTGCACATCCCTGTATTGGTTGCTATTTGCAGAAGGCATTTGGGTAATCCCTGCAAGCTACAAGCTCATCAGGTTCGGGTAACGCCGAGTCACGCTGCGTCAGCTACTGATTTCAGTTCCCGTGCCTATGACGGGGAACCCAGCGGCACAATTCGTGGTCCCCCAGAAGCTACTGTGCCACCATGTGCCACGATACGATTTACTGCTATACTCCCCTCAACGTTTACATCCCTTGTTCACTCAGACTGTGATGCTGAACGAGGCCAGTGTTTGACACAGGAATTGAAAATACCTATGTGGCTCAGACAAGAAGCATTTTGCAAGGCTGATCTGGTCCCCTGCAGAGCCACAGCGTCGCATCTTAGCTTTTGATAAAACATCAATAGCAGAAGCCACAAAACCTTGGGAGGATATTTCTCAGTACTGGATTCAGGGAGGGGGAGACTAAACCCAACCTCATCTCCAATCACGGGAACAGATTTAGCAGTTTAATTGCTAACGATGCTACCACTGTAATCCCGGCACAACGACAAAGCCCCAGCACTCTCCTGCGACACGCACGGAGAACTCCCTGAGAACCTCTCGGTATGGAAAAACAAGACTTGGCTCAGAGCACACCATGGTAAGGCCTGTGTGTCCAATCCACCTCCTGCTACGCTGATGGATATTCTTTAACTCTTGGCTCCTCTTGCAGGTAGACACATAAAACCCCAAAAATAGCGGATCTCATGCAGTTCCAGAAGCGGCAATGCAGTGGCAGGTGACAGAGGCACAGCAGAGGCTCAGATTCATCCTCTTTGATAACACTGGCACTACTGTAAACTCTCTCCCAGACAGAAAAACACAGCTCATTCTTCAGCTAAAACAGTTCAGGGGACATCTAGATACAGGCGGGGATTGATAAAGCCCTGCGGGTCAGTGGTCTAAGGATGGGTCTCCTCAGTTTTAATTTCAGCTCCCCTCTTTAGCTATTATTAGTCCTGTAATGTTTATGCTTGAACTTTGCATAATTAAATAGTTGTATCTGGGGCCTTGCAGAAACTAAGATCCCAAATTTCAATGGCAGCTACCTACCAGTTGGCTCTATAGCAGCCTTCTGGCACCTTGATGTGTGGCTCATTCACTGAGTGCCCAGAAGCTGCTGTTCGCCTTAATGTTTTAGAAGATTTGGGTATTTATCAAGATGCTTCAATACAGTCAGAAATCTAATATAAGGTTAACTTTGAGAGTATTGGCAATATCTCAAGTACAGTTATACACACAATGTGTAGAAAAAAACCAGTAAGGTTGCCAAGGTAAACAGTAAGATTTAGGAAACATTGATCACCTTCGGGGAATTTATGCTGAGCAGATGTGAAATGAAATTTTTATCTTTGCCAGCTCTGGCTGGGTTTTCAACAAAACAACAGAGAGGATATCTTGGATGGGGCGATCGCTCTGAGAGATGGCAAGTCTTTGCTCCAAAGCATAGGACTCATGGCCTTCCCAATGTGACAGGGCACCTTCAAAAAAGGAGAAGGAGCAAGAACTGAAGCTGTTCCATCTGCAGCCCTGACCGATGACCGGACAAGCTCAGCAATGCAAGCCCATCTTTACCCCATGTCCTTACAGCTGCCTTCCTTTTTTAGCCTGTCTCAAATCTTGGATTACGGAAGAATTCTACACCTAATAAACACAGGATTAATCTGTCACTCTTTTCAGGATCAGATTATTTTTTAATTAAAAATTTCCTACAAAATAAAAAAGAGAGCAAGCGAGACAGTACGAGTGAGCGAAAGGTATGCATTTTTAATTGGGTGCAATTAAAAAACTGCTGCTTTGGCATAGCATTGCCTTCGGCCAAACCCTATTTGCATGAGTAATTATTCACTCCATTATGAAGTCTGCTCAACTTTGCCTCCCTTGTCTTTGAAAGTATTAATAAATATTGATCAGACACACTCCTGTTTGCCTTTGCCCAAGCAGCTCTGATGGACTCATCTTCTGATGTTATCAAATAATGAAATATGAAAGAGTGAGTGGGATGAGCCTCTTGTTCTGTGATTTTTTATTTAGGCTCTTCATTTTACTTTCAGAAGTGTATTTGTCCCTGCCATTATAAATGCTCTTTTGATTATCAAGAGGAGGTTGAGAAAAGCAAGTTAGTGAGGGATGGGGGAAATAAATGGACGACAGGTGAGGGAAATCTCTATTCAGTGAAATGCTGGCAAACCGCTTTTTTTAAAAAAGTTGAGATTTAAAACCAGAGAGAAGAATTAATATTTATCAAAGGCTGATTCTATCATCTGACAAATAGGTTAATAAATAATAATAGTGGATTAGCATACCTGACCAAAAAGCAAATTTAGCTTCCCAAGCCTTCAGTCGGCTTCCACATGAGCACAGCTAAGCACACGTAAGCTGATTTACCCTACGTGGATCATCAGCCTGGGCAGTAAGATCCTCCCAGTGCTCAGCGGTGAGGTATTTAGGGTAAGAAGACCACAAATTAAAGCTGAACTCACGAATCTTTACTCGCCTGAGTGTGAAGTCAGGAATGCGGCTGACGGGAACAAAGTGACCTGGGTGACTCACCTCATCAGGGAAATCTTTTTGTTTGTATGCTTAACGGCACAGTTTTTATTTATTTGTATTATGCTGAAAAGCATAGATGGGGCTTGTTGAGTTAACTGGATACGACAGATTTTTTACACATAAACGTGGTACAAGTTCTTACAGAGCTTCTCTCCCGATTTGCTATGGAAGTACCAACAATTGCTGTTTTACAAGGGGAAGGAAACATCAATCTGGCTCCAAGCCTTTCGCTCTTTAGGATGGTAAATACCTGGCCAAACTCTCCACTTATGTTCAGCTTCAGTGTTGATGGCCATATTCTGGGGGAGCGAGGAGCGAAGGACTGTCTAAGGTGTCCAAAGTCCTTACTATCCTGCTTATACAGGATAAGGAACTAGTTTTGATGGCTTGTACGACAAAGACTTGTTTTTTTTTTTAAATAAAATCCATCCTTACTATTGGCAATGGGATTGGGTTCAAAGTTTCTGAACTAACCCTTGAAATCTTTGGGCTTTTTTTTAGGACAAACACATACCGTAGAGCAAATAATGCCTAATCCAAAGCCCAAATACAACTGTACTGTTTCTGCTCACTTTAGCAGGCTGGAATTGGCCCAGGAAGATCTACCATCATCTGAAGAACACCTTTGTACTAAGAGCAGATAGGGAAGGATAAATATCACTGGTGGAAATGGTTCCCATTTGAAAGAATAAACATCCCATGGGCAAGACAAAAGTGGAGAAGCCAATTAACACACAAACCAGTTTTGTTTTGGTTCATTTTGTTTTAAAAAGCAGTTTTAAAACAAAACATCAAGTTGCCAACAATGAACCCATTTTGCAAGGATGCGTTTTGAGTATATATTGAGTATATATTGAGTATATATTGAGTGAATCAGAAAAGATTGTCTCTTGAACTCTATTCTGGGAGAAAGAGAAAAAAAATAAAGAGGCTTTCTCATTTAGAAAAAATCTCTGGAAAGGCAATCAGAGTGAGACAAGCTCCTCTGAGGGCTATTAATACCGTTCTTCATTTAAATGCTAATGTTAACCTATAACCCAAGGCCTGCACACAAAAAAGTTTTTCAGAAGATGGTCAGGTGAACTCAAAATTAAATTCTGATTTCTCTGAGAATGACTTGATCTCTTCGTAAGAGAAGGACCTTCAGACAAACAGTGTGATGTTTCAGAATAAAGGATCTTACTTTAATTATTCCTTCATTATATAGCTGGCTGCCTGCTCTGTAGTAGTGCAGACAGAAACAGATTCACAAGGCAAGAACTCAGATCTGGGTGCTGACTTACTTACACAAAGGAAACAAAAAAATTCTGTACCTTACCTACCTCCCTTTTTGGGAGATTAGGGGGTCACTTCTATAGCACCCAAAAATATCTTAGGTACTCTAATAAGAAAGTAAAAAAGGTTAAATATGAAGCACTTAACAGACTAAATCTAGACAAAACCCACAAGACAGAACAACGAGCATGCAAGTGAAGAGGAAAAAAGACCAAAGCTGCAGTTATAAAGTCACTCAATTTTGATACACGCAGATCTTGGTGGAACCATTACGTTTAAATACACGGAGGAGGTGAGTGAATGCAAAAAGGGAAGCTACAGCAAGAAATGAGGTAACTTCAGTTCATGTAAGGCAGAAGAAATGGATTTTCAGGACTGGCTTGACCGAGAAGAGAAGCCCATGGGGCTTTTCTGTCCATGGAGCATGAGACATTTGAGGTGGGAAAGGGAAAGAGATGAGGACGGAGTTGATGGTTACAGGGCACTGGAGATAGGGCAGGAGAGATGAGCTCTAGCACGCAGGATTTTGCAAAGCAAGTTCTGCAAACTTGAAATACCAAGCAAGGGAAAATCCACATAAACCAGCAATTACTGTAATTTCTACACCTCATGAAGACTGCAATGATGTTTGCATACATGCGTCAGTGATCAGCATTTTAAAGCAAGAGTCTGCAAGTATGGATGCTGGTTATTCTTCCATCTTGTGAGCTTATGATAACAAAATAGAAACTCGTGATGGAAGGTATCCGCTACATCATATATCCACTCTCTAACCGCTCCTCGTCTTAACTTGCATCCTTCAAGTCCTCTACGCAGTTACAGCCCTAAAACACACCACAGAATACCCTCAAGACACTATTCCACAGGGGAATGTATATCCTGATCATAATTTCTTAAGATTTCTTTCTTGATTTTTAATTAACCCGGACCAGTTCTGGGGTCAACAATAGTAATGCCCATTCTCTGCCTCCAGAAGAACCCAAAGTACTTTGGGGGAATTCACACAGCTTTAGATGTCCACATCAGAGATGTTATTGCTGTGCTAGTCAACCTCAGCTCCTCTTACAAACCGTGCCAAGAAATGGACACCTCTCATGTCTGCCTGGGGTGAGAGGAACTGTGGCTGAGAAGCACCTAGTTGTCTCCATGGACTGTAGAGGGAACCCAGAAGGAGGCTAGATCAGCCAAAAATGTCTGCTTGCTGCTATGATCTACATCTTCTCTAGGTATAAACTGGGAACTGGGGTTGGGAACTGGGGTTGTTCAGCCTGGAGAAAAGGAGGCTGAGGGGAGACCTCATCGCTCTCTACAACTGCCTGAAAGGAGGGTGTAGAGAGGTGGGGGTCGGTCTCTTCTCCCAAGTAACAAGTGATAGGACGAGAGGAAATGGCCTCAAGTTGCACCAGGGGAGGTTTAGACTGGATATTAGGAAATTTTACTTCACTGAAAGGGTTGTCAAGCATTGGAACAGGCTGCCCAGGGAAGTGGTTGAGTCGCCATCCCTGGAGGTATTTAAAAGCCGTGTAGATGTGGTGCTTAGGGACATGGTGTAGTGGTGGACTTGGTAGTGTTAGGTTTATGGTTGGACTTGATGATCTTAAAGGTCTTTTCCAACTTATACGATTCTGTGATTCTGTGTACCAGAGGCCACCTCATTCACAACCTCTCAGAAGTCCAAAGGCAGATGTCCCATCACCAGACACTGCAACACGTGGCACAATTTGGGGCATGACGCACAGAGGGCTGTGAGCTGTGTTATTACAGAAGGAGAGTGTCAAGAAAGTAAAAAGCACTTAAAAAGCTAAAATGTGCAAACACCCAAGATGTGAAATGGTTTGCGAAAGAAAATAAAACATGAGAGGAAGAAATAAAAGTGAATTTATAATATAATGGTGCTTCACCCTCCTGCGGTACCTCTGCAAATCACAACCCTTAATAAATAACCAGAGCTGTGATGTAAGGATAGTGTTAGCTTTTTTTTTACAGCCAGAAGAACTGAGATACAAATTAAGTCATTTGTCCAAGGCAGAAAGCAGAATCAGAGATGGGAAGCCCTCGCACCTTGATCGGTACCGTACCCGCTTTCGGGACTGCAGCGTGCAGAACTCTGAACAGGGTATAGAGCCAGACAAGAAAAGTAGGTGTATTTATGCAAAAGGGTGTAAGTACAGTCTTCTAATTAAAGACAACCAAATTATAAAAACCAATTACTTTCCTTTTTAAAAGTTAAACCACACAGACAGCGTACAAAACACTACAGACAAATCAGCTCACCTATGCGTTGGCCTCTATACAGATTAAGCAGCTTTGTTTTAATGGCTAGTTTTGGAAAAAAAAAAACCAAAACAGCCAACACCTTTGGGTGCTACGTGCAGCTCTGTGTCACTAAAGCACTTAGTTTTCTCTCTACTGCAAATCTTCTTGTAAAACACAGATGATAAATCACCTGTAAAACGCAGAGCTAATTGGCAAAGGAAAAGGTAAGGTACGTGCAGAACATAACTACTCTTCCAAAAGATCTCTCCTTTTCTCTCTCCTCCTTTTCATCCCGATACCTGCTAAGCTCTACCTTATCTACCACTTTCATATTAATATTTCCTTCTTATTTCCTTTTCCCGTCCTCCCGTGGTTTGTCACTCGTGACTTGGACAACGTTGCCCTGCTGGGAACAAGTGATGCATGGGGATCTCTGTGCATCAGGCGGCGTCATCACGGAGGGGAACACGTGCACGTGTCGTTTAAAAACCATTCCCCGAACAACTCCAACCACCCTCGCACTGTGCAGCGATACACAGTAATTACACGGCCTTTCAAAGGAAGGATAAATCCATTAAACCCCATTAAATAATTTTTCAAAAACAATGTCTGAGACACTCCTTGTAGCTCCATACTGGCTGATACAATGAAGGATGGAATTTCTCGCTCTCCAAATGGAACTTTATAGGGTATTAAATAAGCACCCTCAGCACTTATCTAAATCTTTAATTAGTTCTATAATATACTGATGATATCAAGGCTAATTAAATTTATACAGATGAAGAGCAATGAAATTCTAACTAAGTGAGCTGGAAAGTACATATTAAATAGTAAATTTAATGGTTCAAGCAGATAAATGCAATTTTATATAAAAAATTAAATTCAATTTACATGTTGTATTAAAATTGATTTTGAGTGTGCAAATGATTGGAAAAAATCTTTTTAATATATCAGTAAAAGTGCTAATCTGGCCTGTTTAAATATCAGTTATTAATGCCAGCATTTGCAAATAAGCCACACACATTTGCATTTTTACTGCATATAGTAAAAAGAAAAAATTATCTATACCATATGCCAGTTTATAAAGAATATTAAGCAATTTTTCCCCTTGCCTCATGCATAAATGACAGGAAATGTGGAAATGAACGTAGCCCGAAAGAAGAGAGAGTCAGCAGTTCGATGGAAAGTACAGCAAAGTTGCTCCAGTCAGCAAAAAATAATACAATTTTAGCTACCCTTTGGGAACAACAATTACTGTGGCAAAAATCCCCAGCCTTATTTAGGATCAAGTGGCTTGGAACGGGATACAAAAACCCGATGCTGTAATCGGGGAGATGCTCAGTGGTGCAAGTTTGCTGATTTTTAATAAAACGAGGAATGTTTGGTAGCTACCGTTGGGTGAAGGACACATCTGATGGGATCTGCTTGCTGAGGGCCAGAACAGGCTGCAACATGTGAACTGTGCTAGGAAATTAAAAGTCCATTAAGTCAATGTCTGCCTGTAGTAGGTTGTGGTCGGGCCTCAGTGCTTCAAAGGAGGTTGCTGGAGTCAGGCAAAATTCTTGAAAACTCCAGTTCATGGTTTTTTTCTGTCTACCTTTGTTCATTTGGTTTGAATGCTGCAGTGGCTTCAGAAATTAGGGAACTGAGATTTTTTTTGTGGACATGCTGACACCAAATTTAGTATATTATAATTTTTTTTGTTGAACATGTTGCTGTTTCTCATGGAAGAGCCCTTTATTGGATTCACTTGCCTCATGGCACTATCGTTTCTCCTGGTAGTACTGTCCAGCGTCATTACCTTGTGCCAGCCTAGAAATCTCTGAGGTTGGGGAACCGACCTACAGACCCCCGCTTGCTCAGCACTGCGTACAGACCAATCCAAACCAGGAGGGAAACAAAATGGGGCAGCAGCCTCAAACTCTATCCACTGACTCATCATCATCATCAGTTACCACCAGCACCAAGACCTCAAGGGGATTGATTGCCGTGATCTCCTACCTATGAATGGAGAAGAAATGGGGTGAAGTCAATTCATCCCACGCTAAAATAGATAGTTATATTGGGTTGAAGTGCCCTGTGGAGGTTGTTTATTATAAAGAAACCAGGCAGCCAGGATGGATTCAATGCCAAATTGTTAGATGGCCGAAAGCAGGGGACATCAACATAGAACTATGGGTCTCCTGGATGAAGGAGTTAATGCTTAAGAGCTTCAACGCTCCTCCATGCATTCTCTGTTGGCCACTGGCCAGATGAACATTTCATCACACCTAATATGCCAGTTCTCAATACTTCTCCTGATGCTTAGAAACCTTCAGATTTGCAGGCTAGAGGTATTTATGGCCAGCTGCTACTCATTTGCTCTTGCAGCAATATTTTTGGTTGAAATTGCTTTCCCCTCTCTAACGTACTTAGGGCAAAAGACGTATTTACAGAGGGAAGCCATTGCCTCTCTAAGGTATTGTTGTAGTAGGCAAAGCAAGAAGGCCACTTTTAATTGCTTCTTTTGGAAAATACCACTCCTGAAAGAACATTCACCTAAGCCAGAGCAAGTACTGACACTGCTGTGTGCAGTACAACTGTGGCCTCTTCTGGCCATTCTTGGTGAAATTTTAGCTCCAATGATCTCAACTTTTTGAGCCAACAGATCTGCACTACAATATTTTTTGCCAGACAGCACAAACCCTTAGCATTTAAAATGAAAATATTATCAAGGCAACATCAGTGCAGGATGAGACTCACAGCCATAGATGTGGCTTCTATCCCCATTCTCCACTGCATGGAAAAGCCAGGTCTGGGTGTCTTACTGATGGAGTACCTTGGAGACGCAGCCCTTTGCTCACCACTCCTTACGTACAGGCTGCGAATCCCAGACGGACTCCACTGCAGTGCGACAGTGGCTCCTTGGAAACAAAGTTGGTCCCTACAGAGTGAGAAGAGAATCCCAGCACTGCTTCTAAACCGATGGAGTACTTCATAGCCATCAAAAGCAGAGAAATTGCTCTGAACTGCTATTTTTATCTCATTCCAGAAACGCATCCTCTGACTGTACCAAACCTCCAGACTATCAACAAGAACCCTGCTGTGAGAACCGAACCTGTAGTTTTTTATATTCATTTATTAACCTCCTCTTTCAATTCCCATTTGTACATCTCAAAACACTTTAGAGACATCATGTGCAGAACCTCTCTGTTTTCTCAGAAGGCTGCTTTGCAGTTGAGAAAATGAAGGTCCGTTGAGATTAAGGGGTCAGAGCGAAGTCCTTTGTGTGTGCAATGGGATGGCTACAACCCAGTAATGCTGATGCTCACCGAGTAACCTCCCAGCGTCAGCTTCCCCGCTGGTATCCACCTTTGAACCTCCTCCAGGGGCAAAAAGCACATTTTCCTGATGATTCTTAGAATCTGCACATTTGCATGCTACAAGTGAAGGAAGAATGAATTTCACACAGCGCACCAAACAGTTAACAGATGGCAAAAAATTACAATCATTTACCAAGTTGTGTTGGGCTTAAGAGAACAACCTGGAATACAAAGGCACTGAATCTTATTAAAAAAGACATATTTTACATATTGCTTCTTCATAATACAAGCTGTTCTTCATGAAAGCATAAAACTTGCTATTATTTGCACCTCTTTTCTTCTCCTCTTTGTTTTTGCACACATGACAATGTGGAATACCTATCTGATATATGACTTCTGTGTGCACTTGAGAGACTGACTTCAGCTTTAGATGTTAATGCACTTAGGTGATGTGAGATGTCATCTGAATTTTATATCTTTTCTATATTATTTGATCTCAGATCTGGAATACAAATTGTAAAATACAAGGCAAGCTTTACAGCCTTCAATAAAATCCCAGTAAGAGATTACACGCTGCAGACCATTTCCTGAAAGCGATACGTATCTGTATGTGTTGACATCATATGTGCATATGCAAACACAGTGGTCTGGATGTAATTATTTTACTATCTTCTTAAAATACAAGAATCGAGTTTTTCGGTCTTTACCTGAGCGTATGGATTTCTCTTGGCTACGAAGCCCAGGTTCATTACGGGACAGATTTAATTGCTACATCAGAGTTTGTGTGTTGTTATTCTACATCTGATGTGCGAAAGTTCAGGGATGCCAATCAGGCACGGTGCAGATGCCACTCTGCAAAATGTTCTCAGACAGTCTCCATCTGTCAGATATGGTAATACTTGCGCTCCATCAATAATTCACCTCCTTAACTCCATGTTTCCTGCATTTGAGTCAGAATTTTTAATGTCAGCCTCACCAGAGGATCTGCCTTGGATAGACAGGAATCGCCTGATCTGCATTCCCCATTCAGACTGTGTGCTTTTGTGCCCTGGAGCCAGTCGCCTTCTGCAGTTGAAGAATCATCTCTCAGTTTACTCAGTTTTTTACTGATTTAGCTGCAAAAAATCACAGCTTCCCTTTTGGGACAGCATTTTCATTTCATTCAAGGATGGAAGTCAGAGGGTAATTATGACAACCACACCTTAGTATCCAAAATCCAACTCAGATGGACCACACCTTTTCTGGGAAAGCTCATGGTGAAAAACACTGGCGTGATTGAATACCAAAAATAGGATGCTACTGCATCAGCTTGAGGAGGAAAGGAAGGGGAAAAAAAGAAGATGATGCGGAGCTGCTCCTCCATGCGTCAGAAACTGCTGAATGGCAACTTGTCCCCATGAGAAGCAACTGGCTCCATGGAGCCTGCAAGAATTTGGTTAGATCCCAGAGCCAGGAGATGGGCTCTTTGGTGGTCTCCTCTCTGTGTGGGGCTGTGGCTCCTTTGGGTAGTGACCAGTGGTCCCTTGCTCTAGAGGAAGGCAGTGTGGAAATCCATAGGAAATCAGCCGGAGGTGAGAATATTCCCTAGCACGAGGGCAAATTACCGCCCGAATCATGAATGCTTTGGCACCAGTGAGAAAGGAAGGTTCCCAGGTGCCCCAGTTAACGAAGACCTTCACATCAGCCCCAGCTCTCAGCATCTGGAACGTGGAACGATAATCTTTGAACTTTCTTTGGCCAACTCAGATGCAGCATGTGACACAGGAAAAGAAATCCTGATGATACCATGCAACACTTCTGAGTTTTACAGATCCCATTGGCCAAGAATGATCCATCACTTAGAAGGACCTGCACATCCTTCATTCATCAGGTGGAATGAACCTACTGTTCGCACAATGCAGCTGGTGGAAATCCTTCTTTAGGGACACCGATAAGGACGTGTGGCTTGGCAACAGAAGGACTCACTACTAGCCTTGATTGGCCGAAAACTCCAAAACAGACCAAAAGTGAATGAATTAAGGATCTTGCTGGTTAGAGAGTAACTGTAGAGGGAAATGGAAGAATGTATCTCAATCTGCCTAAACACAGGTGTCTAGTGCAGCCATTTCAGATGGGGTTTGGGTCTCCTGTAACCCGTGTCACACTGGCCAGCCCTGCTCACATACCTACGCTATCCAAGAGTCTTTCAAATGGCACTATATTTAGGAAAGTGAATCATGTCCTTAGCAAGTCCCTGGTAAATTTGGGAACAGAGCCTGCTCCAGGTAGGGTCAGAGAGCTACTCAAGCCAGCTTTCCATTAGCAGAAGCAGTTCAGCCACTTTAGGATGCCACTCTGCTTCTTGGAGATGGACTAACCCTGAGCAAAGGCCGTGCTGAGCTGGCACCATGGAGAGTACAGCCAACCTAAGGCCCTTGAGCTGTGTTCAGTCCTGAAGCCAGTTGAGCATCACTGCCAAGCCTGGTGGCACGGTGAGCACGTGTGCTTGCGCATGTGATGAGTGTGTCTGTTGGAACGTGTTGGCGCAAGGCTGCTGGTTACAGGGATCCTGGGGTCTGCTCCTCCCTGCAGTGGAAGACGAGCACCCAGGGAGCTGCCATGCAACGCAAGAATGGTTGTACCAGGCCACACCATGGCCCACCAAAAGTCCATGTCCTGGTGTCCCACCTCTGACTGTGGCAACAGCACCTGCCCAGAGAGGAGCAGGTCAGTGATGTTTCTTTAGATCACCATCCCAGCTACTGGGGACTCGCTGAGCCAGAGGGATGCCTCTGAGACACCCTAAGAAGTGCTCTTACCTCCATGGGTACGTGCTACACATCTGGGGGCTCCTGGTTGTGGAGAGATTTCCAGACATGACTTAAAGGAGCTGGAAAATTGGCCGGCTCTGCTGTATGGTTCCTGGGCTATACCTGCCCTGGACCCTACTGTCGAGGTATTTTGCTCTGCCCTAACGCTATGTCATGGCTTGACCCTGTCGGTCCTCTCAGTTGTGCTATTTTTGTCCTTTGCTCATTTTCCCTCTTCCCTCCTATGTTCTAGGAGGAACTGGCCCCAGGTCACTGCTACCCCCTGCTCCCCTCTCCCCTCCTCAACTGTGACCTTGAAAGCACCATTCCCACAACCAGCCACGTCCTCACCTGTCCCGTTTGGGTCCTAGCACTAGTATTTTACACCCTACCAGCCACGCCCTGCCTGCGCTTACACCTTCCAAGTGAAACATTTCTGATTCCCGGATGCCATTGCATCAGTAGGTTGAAATGCTCCGCTCCCCGGCTCAATCTAATTAAGAGAGAGACCTCTGCAAAAGATACGACTTTAGCGCATAGAAAAGTGATGAGCAGTGACTCTTAAAAACGTATCGCACAGCACCGATATCTGTTATTTCCTAGCAGATTACTGGGTATGAAGCATTGCAGTTTCTAATGAGATCTGACTGACAGGGTAAACCAATCTGCTACTTAAGGACTTGCATGTGTCTTTCTATCCGTGGGGCTTGTGCTAGAAAGATGCAGCCTACTGTGAAAAAGGCAGGACATTTTCCTAATTGCTTCCATTTGCAGGCTGGAGCTAGGCAATAGAGATGCATTTCAAGCTGACAATCCAATACTTACCTTTATTTCAGCTGCAGACAAACGCCGGGGATGGTTGTTCTTCACACACTGATGGTTCCCCCTTTCTTTGCAATTTTTTTTTGTGTCACGCCAACTTCTCTTCTTAAAAAATCTGTCCTTCCTCTAACAGCTCTGTTTGCTGTGCATTTAAGCAGAAGCTCCCAGCAGGCTACCACACCTTCAGCACAGGAGCTCAGTACAGGCAGAGCACACCTTCAAGCATGGGAGCAGAAAGCAATTTCTAGATCAAATAGCAGCTCCAAGCAGGTTATGTGAGAGCTCAGACATGGAGTTCACATTCACATACACTCACAGGGATATCTGTTCCCGTGGGATGACTCTGGATGTTTGTTCAGGCTCAGTCTGGAGTCTGGGGCTAAATTTTGACCTTGTTTGAACAGTGTCAATCAAGGCAGTCCAAGGCTAGAAGACAGAGACACCTCAAACCAGAACTATCTCCATGATGTTATTTGACCCCTTAGGAACTATAAGACGTAATTGGAGATTTGCTTGTTACATCCCCATCTGGTTGGCAAATTAAACAGCGTTTAAATGTCCATCCTCCTCCCATCCCTTCCACCTCCCCTTGCAAAGCTTCCCCATAACACCAGCCAGCTCTTATGGCTCACAGGTGAGCACGGAGGATCTTGCTCCAAAGAGAGCAGATGATCCACTGAAGCCCATTCCTTGTGCTGGTAGGTGCCACTCTTTGCTACTGTAGAGGAAAAAAAACCCCTTAAAACTAAAAGCAAAACCAACTGAGTTCCCTCTTCTTCCTCGCTTCTCCCTGGACAGTGATCACTTGCAAAACAGTAATGATCGCAAAAAAAAATTAAAGACTGAATTGAAATTTAAATACATACAGAAATCCAGCTAGAGATGTTATTGCACATCCATGGGTTCCAAAGCATGCTTGTGGCCTCCCATGAGGGTGTTGAGAACCTCGAACGCTCCTCTCCTTGAGCTCTGCATGGTACACAGGTTCTAGGGTAAACGGTCCCTCTCCATCCCTCCTCCGGGCTCTTTCTACCACAGAAATCTCTGCCACCAACTCTCCTGATCTTTGCCGGCCCATTGAATTCCTGGAGGGAGAGCTGCAGGCCAAGCTTTACATGCCCACCCCTCCTTTTTGGCCATTCTGCTTGTTTTTGGAATTAAAAACCAGAGCATGCGTTTGCTCTGCAGGAGAGTCGAGCCGCTCCACCGGCTGCATGCACAGAGCTGACAGCCGCACGGACTGAAAGACAGCCGTTCACCACCAACGTGAGAGTCAGGATGCAATGAATTTCACCGGGAGATACCAGTGAGATGTGCTGCAGCGCTGAGGGAACGGAGAAGGCTGTGACCCTTAACATGGGATTGGTGAGGACATTGCTTTCCATTTTGGCACTACTCTGCTTGTGAGAAATCAACTTTTGCCCCTTGCAATCGTGAAGCACAGAATGCTCTTCCCTTTTCTCGATCTCTCTCAGGTCGCTTAAGAGACCGGGGGTCTGCCATGACATGTAGGATCCATTTCAAGGTTGCAAGCTTTTAGGAAGATTGTTACTACCAACCATTCACCTTCCATGGCCTGCCTGCCTTCACACCCCAGCTTCTGTGTCTCCAGCCAGCACCATTAGGTCTTTCAGATTTCAACCTGCTGTGCCCAGCAGTGCCCAACACAATAAATACAATGCCCGTTGCAGGAGGGATGCTGTAAAAGGCGTACTTTCACTCCACCTTTAATGAGTCTGCTCAGATCACCATTTCCATCCCTGCACGTTGCTGCCTCAGTGTCTCCAGTGCAGTCATGGTTGCAGCCCAACACCTTGTGTGATGCTTGATGTGATTTCCATAGCCTGAAGCTGTGGAAGTGCAAGGGACCAAGTGAAGGCAGGAGGAGAAGGTCCTCGGACTTGAGTGAGAGAAGAGAATTGCTAAAATGTTCCTATGGCATTTTTAAAGCAAGCAAACAAATAAAGCTGCTCTCTATGCACACAAAAGCCTGCTTAGCCCCTTCACGTCTAAAGCCAGTGGTGTATCACGTGCGTTTTATGCTTTACGTGGACCTGGAAATGAGCTTTCGCATTCATCTTCGTGTTTCTATGGTATGAGAAAGCCTACATCAACCTAGGCAGTTCCTTGACACCGTGGTGGGGCTGCGATTTTGGTCTCCTGATCCAGACTGAGACCTGGTCTGCAGACTGTGCAGCCTGGGGAGCCGGTGGGAAAGCCCTGTGGCCTCTTTCCAGCCCAGGTATTTCATGTCTCATGCAAAAAAGGAAGTGCAGGGAGAGACTGAAGCCCCCCTGGGTGGGATGGTCACCCAAGGCTGGAAACCCGGCAGAACTCCTTGGCCCACCCATTAAGCCATAGACAACGTGTCCTACGCTGGTTTACCAGGGAGCCGCGAGCACGTGAGGAGCACGCACCACACCATTGCTGACAATGTACAACTTGGGTTTGCTCCGCATTTTTGCTATGATTACCCACATATCAAATTCTGTGTAGTCAAATAAAGCAAATGTTGATGAGTACTCTGTGATTTGCAAGAACCACCATCAAGATGATAGTGAGTACCAGGACTCACACCCACAGGACGTGCTTTCAAAACCTGGTCTGCAAAGAAAACCAACACCCACTCTACGTACTGCAGACCTGGATTAAAAAAATGATCCAATTCCAGCTGAACAGCCAGAGTTTCTTAAACTTAGACCTTATATTAAAGCAACTGCAGTTCTACAAGTAACTGGTCAGTGGGGCTAAGTATCGTCACGGAGGCCAAAGTCACTAAAGGGAGAAATTAAGAAGAAAAACTTCTAACAAGAAAAATCCCTTCACTTTAATTACCATTAGCAATGCAGCATGACAGAGAGAGAGATAAACACACATGCACCTACACAAATAAGGAGCTTGGGAACACAAAGTAATTACTTTGATTTTTTTTTTCCCCCACCGACATTCAAAACTTCTTAGTCTCAAGAAAGCACATATCAGCAAAAGACTGTCACCTCAGGGATAAATGAGGAATTTGTTTGTAATTCATTTCCAGGAGAATATATCCTGATGTTGTTAATGAAGAGTAGGGACGTGCTCTGGCCAAGTCTAGGAGCCAAAAACACTTCTTAAAAATGTTTATCCACATCTTCCTGAGCTTGTGTCCCTGGAAATGTGGACGCTGGTTTCTGCTGGCTGAGAATTTCACCTCCATTGATTGTTTCACTAACACACCAAGAACCAAGCAAAGAAAGTCAATGAAGCCTCTCAGTTTTTCAGTCCATTTCCAGTTTAGGAAATTGAATTAATCTCTTTACTCAGAGCAACTCAGACATCTACATTCAGGCAATGAAAATCATTACAGAGGCCACTAAAACCTATATCTTTAAAGGTTACAGTGTGAAGATTAAAAGCGCCTCTGGGAAAAACGGAAACGGCTGATCAAAATAAAACCGTTGAGTCAACAGTGGAAAGCCTGGGCAGGACCGGCGCGTTCCAGTACCGACCGATATTTTAAGATGCTTCCTCCACTATATGGAGCGATACCGATGAAGAGTGGATGCTACGTGATTTCACACATCGCAGCGTGTTCGGACATTAGGGATGTAGGAACTGCCAAATGAATTCAGCCCCCTAATCCAGTTAACACGGGGCTGCTACCGGGTGTAAAAACCCATCGAGGGTGCTTGCGGATTGATCTGCCCACCTGCAAAGTCACCTCCTGACCGAGACAGCCGAGGAGGGGCTCATCTTGCCTAGTGATAGACGTCTGCCGTGGATAATTCCACCAGAGCAGGTCACCTCTGCTCCCCGATCCTCGTGAGAAAGCAACGGGCACTCCTAGGAGGCCCTTCATCTCATTTCAAAGAAAATTTAAACCAATTTAGAAAATCGCACTCTAATCATGCTCATTTCTCGCTACTCGCTGTAAAGGGAACCGAGAGCAACCAGCTCTGATGCAGACGTGACTGTGGCAGACCTCTAGTTATAGAGCAAGTATTCATCGGTTCAACGGGTCAGCACATATATCTGAAAGTTAAACTCAGGCTTAAATACTTTGTTGGACTTGAGTGCGTGTTCTTTGGGTTGCCACGGCCCATGCGTCTGCGAAATGCCTGGTGTGTGTTTTAATTACAAAGCCAGCAAAATCGCCTCCTTGAGGAATGTATAATCCATGCAGTTACCAAAGGAAGGGGAGTGACGTGCTGTCATTACCCGGTGGTTCAGCCACTTTCTTTCCATCTTCATGTGCTCAAGTGCTCTCATTACGTGAAAATTACTTAAGGACAAACACGAGAAATGTCATCCCCCAAGAGTCAGGCTCTTTGCTTCCGAACATCTGGTATATCACCATTAGGGCATTTTGGAGTTTTTTCCTAATGCGGAGAATCAGCAGCAGGCAAGGCATTTCCCAGACACACGCAATGAATAAGAAATCTGCTACTCGGCAAACCTGAGAACAAAAGTTGCTCATCCTTAGGCTGGAGTGAGGCCAAACGGCCCAGAGACGGTGAGGGAAGAGCAGTGACTTCTGCGTAAGGACTTGTTCACTCCTCCTGCCTCCCCTCTGCTCCTACTTTGAGCAATTCCTTCGTCACCCCTGATGTCTTATCCTAATTCAAGATAAAGTTCCATTTTCAGGAACATTATCATTTCAGAGCCTTACAGCTCATTTCCTTGTTTGTTCCCTCTCCTTCAGTTGTGCCAGCACAGCTGTTTGCAAGGCCCGTTGTGAACCAGACCGGGGAGCTGATCCTGCCAAAAAAGAGAAAAAGCTGATGCAAAACCCAAAACATAGCCCCTCCCCGCAAGCCGGATCATTTCGCCGCTCTAATTTACTGCGTTGCATCAGGGCCCGCTGTGCAGAGAACGGGACGAGGAAGGTGGTATTTGCTGAGGTGTCGGCATCACGGGGTATATGCAGGCAAATTCTCACCGAGCCTTCAGAGCTGGACGCTGCTTTCCTCCTATACGACGGTGCGCTGTAAAGAGCTGCTGATCTTTTGTTGTGTAGTGACTACACATTTCGCATAGCAAATAAAATACGGTATGTTTTGGGGGTAGTTTTCTAGATGAGGCAGATAAAGCGCCAAGTGCTGTTCCAAGGGAGTATTTCAGACCTGCACAAACCAGGGACGTTTGGATCTACTCACATCTGATGTCCAGCAGGATGCCCAAAGATGGGAGAAACAAAGTCCTTCTAGCAGCTGATTTAACTGATCTACTTTGGGTGTATTGACCCTGCAGAAGGGGATAGGGCTGAAAGGACCCAGGTGACAGAAGACTGGCCAGAGCACATCCCTAATACAGATTATCCTGGGAATAAATTTACCACCTGCAGTCACTGACAGTGAATTAAAAGGATTTTTAAGCCTTCAGACTTCATGAGAGAGACATCAGCTGGAGACAGCATAAAGACCCCATCTCCAAATGTGCCAGGACACATCAGACTCCACAGAAGTCTGTTTTTGTGGCAAAGAAGAAATACCTGGAGGGGATGGTCATGGCTCAGCAAGAAGAGTGCAATTCCTGGCCTTGCGAAGGCTTCCCTGCCCAAAATGACAAAACTGGGACGGCATGAGATGGCTTCTGAGTCCTGGAGGAACATGGGATTCAGAGCATGGGTCCTCCTTGCTTTGGCAAGATGACCCGAGAACCATTTTGAAGCTTCAAGACAGGGGTGTTGCCTTTCCTGTACATCTTAGCACCACGGGCCCATGATTCAAAGACTGGCCAAACTCCTCTCGAAAACACTCATGGCCCTAAGGCTTAGATCTGAATTTCACCAACCTCTTAACCTGGAGAACTGAGGAAGAGACAAGGAGAGTCTTTTGGTTCCCGGCACTGCAAGGAGACTGGGTGCATGCATGAGACTGAAAACAGCCAATTTTGGCACAGACGTGGTAAGTAGAAACGCTTGACCCACTGGGACCCATCTGAGTTCTCCAGTCTTCAGCATCAGGGTGGGCTATATCTGGGAATACTGCATTTTCCACTGTTGTCTCCATAAATATCCATAAAGCTTCTGAGCCGGTCAGAGGAACCGAGACCTTTTCCAATGCACGAGTGGTTGGTGGGGCTCGGTGTGGGGTATGCTGATGTCTAACAAATGTCGAGTGGATATCTTGACAGGAGACCTGATTCTCAGCACTGCTCTTACTTCACCAGCTCAACGAGCTCTTTGCTTTCTTCCTTCTCTGTTGTGACCAACCAGATGAACTGTGCGGCCAACTACGTGGTATTCCCCTCTGCATCTCCACGGGGGAGAGCAGACCAGTGATGTGGGTTTCCCCAGATCAGAGTCACATCTTCCAAAAACTCCTCTCGTTTCTGTGCTGAGGAGCTGGGCAGCTCCAGCAAAGGACATGGCCATGCCATGGCTTCCAGAAGCTCGTGCAGGACTGCAGAAGCTGAAAGTTTGGGAAGGCTCGAGCAGGCACCTTGCTGTAAATGTACTGTGATGTGGAGAGCAGTCAGAAACCCCAAGAAGCACTCTATGAAATGTTGTGAAGACATAAATTGGTGTCCTACTAAAACTCATAGCAGCTGCAGATTTAACTGGAAATTAAACTACACGGATGGGTGATTTGTTCCGGCGTAGTTTTAATGAGTCCGTAACAGGGCAGCTGTTTGGGATGCACGGGGCATCACCCAGCAGCACCCGTCTGGTGAAGGACCGTACAGGGACACAGTCTCTGATCCCCCAAAGCACACGGGGGAAGCAAAAGGAGGAAGGGGAGGGGGGGCATCAAGCTGAGGGGTGTTTTTTAATCCTCTGTGGTTGGGATTTTTGGTTAATGCAGTGAAACCACTAATTACAGCTAATTAAACCTGCACTGAGATCAAAGCTCAGTGGAAACTACAGGGGGGAGAAAACAAGAGAGAAAAGAAAGGAAAAGAAAATACGGATTTTGTTGTAACCAAGTCCTTAATTGAAAACTAAAGCAGCTTTGTTAATTAAAAGCAGCAAAAACAAAATGAGGGCATGCTCCACAGATACACAACATGAGTCCAGCATCATGATGGAGATAGCATGTCTTTCCCACGCTGTCAGCAAAGAGAAGCTTTTCTTCCAGACCCTGTTCTGCTTCTGGCTCCTCTATAGGGAAGGGTCTTCCTAGGATCCATACTGCAAAGCATCGGTGACTTTTACCTTTCACAGCACCGAGCACCTTGGGCTATAAGTACAGAGAGGGGAATTCCTCCAGACTAACACATTTACAGTTTTTATGAACAAGTAAGAGTTTTTCCCACCAACACTGAGTCAAGAGGAGATGGGTCAGTGACCAGCACATCTACACCAGGGTACCAAAAAACCCCACTGATAGCTGACTGTGTAAGGAAGGTGTTCAATCTGTAGGGTTGTCTAGCCCTGACAAGACCCTATAGGATACATATGTGACAGCCACCTGCTGTCCCTGCCATGCAGAGAACTTTACGTATGTGTTGAAATTTCACCCCCAATCTTGATACCCAACAATAGCGACCAACCATCTGGGAGACATTATAGCTACTTCATGATGGAAGTGGCTCCGTTGCACCTGGGAACCTAAAATCCTCCCAACCTGACCTGTGGGAGGTCAACAGGGACCCAACAGGGACCCCTTTGCATGTCCAGAGAAGGGCAACAAAGCTGGGGAAGGGTCTGGAGCACAAGGCTGATGGGGAGCGGCTGAGGGACCTGGGGTTGTTTAGCCTGGAGAAAAGGAGGCTGAGGGGAGACCTCATCGCTCTCTACAGCTGCCTGAAAGGAGGGTGTAGAGAGGTGGGGGTCGGTCTCTTCTCCCAAGTAACAAGTGATAGGACAAGAGGAAATGGCCTCAAGTTGCACCAGGGGAGGTTTAGATTGGATATTAGGAAATTTTACTTCACTGAAAGGGTTATCAAGCATTGGGACAGGCTGCCCAGGGAAGTGGTTGAGTCCCCATCCCTGGAGGTATTTAAAAGACGTTTGGATGAGGTGCTTAGGGACATGGTGTAGTGGTGGGCTTGGCAGTGTTAGGTTTATGGTTGGACTCGATGATCTTAAAGGTCTTTTCCAACCTATACGATTCTGTGATTCTGTGACCCAAGACTTCATGCGACAGCCACTCCTGGACCACAGCTAGGTCTCAGCTATTTCACTCTTTCCCTTGTGCCCATGCCCCTCATATCTGTGTTCATATATTATCCTCTATTCAGTGATTAATATTTCATGGAAAATGAGCCGTGGGCATGACTGCAGTTTGCCCCCTTTTCTCTGCAGCTGAGCCCCATGATACTGAATGCATCACAGCATCATCCCAGCAGCCTTCCGGGAACATCAGCCCCCACAGGCAGGCTGCTCCTAACGCAGGGGTAGAAAGACGTGGCTTTCGGGCAAGGAAACTCTGAAGTAGCAGGACTATTGTGTTTCCAATTGCTCCAGCAACAGGGAGGGAAGAAAGAACAGATCTGCAGCATACTCAACCCCGGCTCAAGCTCAGTTCTACCCGCAGTAGAAAGATACTACCTGCAGTATCCTGTCTAGTGGTCTGCTCCATTTGCTTTTCAATACCCTAAGTGCTGTGGAGGACACGAGTTACAATGCCTGGTACCCAAGCTGTCTACCCAACTAAGGTGGGTTTTACTCAAACTGAATGATCTTAAACGCCCCAAATTTTCTCCTGGCTTGAGTGCAGCCCCAAGGGAGAACATCTGAGATGCCCTTCTCATCCAGTTCTGGACCACAAGTGAGGACGGGCAGCAGAGGAGCATCGCGGGAGCACTGAAGAGGCACCTGAGAGCAGAACAGCAGTCTGCCACTGACCAAAGCTCATCCAGGTCAGGATCTGTTGGACCTGTGTTCAACACACACAAGTCAAGCATCAAGAATGGCTCTTGAAGGAGGCTTCCCTTGACCAGCTACATCCTCAGGCAACCTGGGCACCCAGGCAGTAAACGCAGCCTGCTGTTTCTGTATCTATCAAGAATGAAATCAGAAGGAGAAATAACATTTGGCAATGAAAAGGACTTCTTTCAGAGCACCGGGATGTCTGAGGAATCTCTAATGCACACTGGCTTCCCCTTCCCTCTGCAGCACCCAGTAGATGGCAGCAAGTTATTGCTTATTCCTCCTGACTGGGAGAGCCTTGCGCGTTAGGCAAGGGGCACAAATCTCTCCTGCCCCTGTATAATCAAACAAAAAAATCCCCTGCCTGCCACTTGTAGCTGGAGAGGAGCCCTGAATGCCGAGCATCCAAACCAGAACTGCACTCTGAAATAGAGGACCCTCTGAAATCCTGCTGCTGCAGTTCGGAGATTGTTCCCGGTAGTGTTTTCCAGTTCTCCCCATGCAAGAACCAGAGCGGATGGGACGACCCTGCCACCTCCATGGATGCTTGTGCTGAAAGCAACGGACCTGTTTGCACTGGGAAATTGTAGCACAAGGCCATCTCTGCCTCTTGTCACCGACTGAGCTAGTCCTAAACCCGGAGGGTCTATATCCACTCTGCTGCTGTGATTCACTCAAACTTACAAGCAAAAAGAGAGTGCTTATTAGTGTCAGAGCAGAGGCAGATCTGCTGCTTCCCAAACCCACACTAGTCTCTTCCCATCACACTGTGTGGCCCCGTGCAGACATCTCAGCACCTTGACCTCGGTATCCAACCCAACCGATGATGCAGCAGTTCGACACTGGTTTGAAGCTTCCTTTGAAAGCAAGCTCAAGCTCTAGCTGCATCCTCCTCCATCTATACTGTCTTACCCTCCCCACCTAAATGAAGATGGGTTTTGGGTGAAGGGTGTGTTTCCAGGACCCATTTCGGGTAACTGGTGTTAATTGTAACTGCTTCCTACAAATGCCTTGGCAGTTCTCACTTACTTTGAAACCAGTATGAGGACTGGTGCCATCCTCTCCTGAGTCTCCACAGGGGCTGTATGGGTGGAGAAAAGACATTTGCCCTGAGAATATAAGAATACAAGCAAGTATACACGTACATCGTAGCCTCACGGGTGTCACCGGGAGAGCATAGACACAGAGGAACAAGGTCAAAGCAGCAGCTGCAGCTGTATTTTGCCGGGGAGCGGAAGCAAAGGTCATTCTCTTTTGTGAACGATAAAAATTCAAGCAGCCCTTGTATGCCGATGGATTTGATCACAGGTTTCTGAACTACATTTCCAGGGCTTATTCATGGCCAACTTGTGAACAACTGTCTGGCATGCTGATGGCTTCTCCCCATGCTTTCTCACTTTCTCCAGAGTGGCTGGGATCTGCTGGCAGTGACGATGTAGGTGCCACATCTACTAGAAAGACGTGGTCAGAGCCCAAGGGCCCTGGTAACATCTTCAGCAGCCGGAAAAGAGATTCCTGTTCCCTGCAGGATGGACGGCCGTCGCAAACTCTAACTTGAATGGTAGCAGCAGGGAAACCTCCGATCTAACTCTTAGGTGTACAGACACGTCTGGTTTTCTATGCTGCAAACCATTTAAGGGATGAAGGACGCTTTCAGACCCAGGAACGATGAGCAGCACCACTCAAAAACCTTTATCTTAGAGGTCAAAATGACACTGTGTTGTATGAAATGTTCACATTTCATCACTGGTCTCTCCCTTCCCCTTGCAACCACCTCAATTAACTTTCAAGAAGAGGGCAATTTTATCACTGCTGTATGTCTGAGAAAGTTTTTTTTTTTAAATGAAAAATGAACATCTAAGAGTTGAATGATATTTTATTTAAGGATAAGTCTGAAGCAGAAACCTAGCCCTTTTTGACTACCTCTGATGAAATCTCTGCATAAACATGCAAGTATAATTTTTGGTGGAGATAGAGGGGGAGTAGGAAAGAAGGCACAAGGGAAAAGATCTGAACTGGAATCCAAATTTGAAGCTGAATTTTATCCCTCTAATGCCATAAATCTAATTCTGGGTCTGAAACTTCCAAAATTTGGAGGTATTTGGAACTCAAGCGCAGTCCCAGCCTTTGCGGTATATGCCTAGGTATAATACACAGGAAGAAAATACTGCTTTTTCTTTAATATAGTAGTGGATGCCCTAACGACTGACTGCATTTCTGCTGGCCTAGATACTGAACACACATATAAGGGAAAAACCTATTAATATTTGCAGGAAATTTAGCAAATGCTACAAATCCTTTTGTGACACCTCAGCAGTCAGAACCAGCCTACTTTACCCTTTCTCCTGTCGGTGGAGAAACTCCTCGCTAGAGCTCGCAGAACATGGCAATTTATTTTTTTTCAATGGAAACGTGCTCTGGCTCTGCTTCGTGATGCTCTGCAGAGAGTTTCCCTACCCTGCTCTACCTTGAACTGAGAATCTCAAAGCAAACCTCATTTGAAACAATTTTTCCCCCTGCCACAGTACTACTCCCAAAGTAGCAAATCTTGCTGTTGTCACCTGCAGGTTACAGATCTTTTGAAAAATGTGGTTTAAACAGTAAGAGTCTCACCAGAACCAGCAAGTGTTACATGGGTTAAGATTTTGCTGTGAGTCCTCTACGTGATTTTGGCTTCAGAGGAGAAATATCTTCCCCCTTCGGCTTCCCCAACCAGGGTTTCTACTGCCTAAGGCGCCGACTAAGAGAAGAAGAGGGATGCCCAGTGCTCTTTGAGGCCCATGAAAAGCCTTGAAGAATGTAACAAAAGTGAAAAATAAACCCAAGATCAAACCCAAAATCAAAAGCACGACACCCAGGAAAACCTTGAAAGTTTTTTGGCCCTTTCTCAAATGGTTCAGTCTTTCCTATAAACTTCAGCACATCAGACTTTAAATGCATTCACTTTCAGAAAAGGACCACACAGGACCTGTTCCAGAATTAAAAGTTAACGTATGAAGAGTGATCGTATGAAGCGCGATGTATTGATCGTTAATTGTGACTAATTGCTTCTTGAACCCTGAGTGTCACACTCTCACGGACAAAGAAATATCAAGAGGGCAAGGGAGCAACAGGGGCAGTGAACTGACTGTGTCTGGGGGAAGCATAAGCCAGTTGGCTTCAGATGAGGCTTAGATCCAGCCTGGAGGGCAAAGAGCTCCATAACTGCCTGAGAAAATCTATTTTTCTGTGTGTGTGAAAAAACCACTAACAAACCTATTAGGTCTTTCCATGATCAAAGGAACCCATGACTTCTAATCGAGTTCCTTAAAGAAATCGGAGTAAATGTTGCATTATCTTGCACAACAGCAAATACAAAGACCAGAGATGGGGCAGTGAGTCCCAAGCTGGGTTAGACCCACTTCAGAAATCTTCTCCCCCATTCAGTAAGGATCACCCAGTTCCCTGGAGAAGTGAAGGAAGGTGGTGCAGGAGGTGCAGGAGGGAAGGAAGAGCAGGTGAGTGCGTATTCCTCCATCAGCTCTGCCACCGCTCCCGTACATGAAATAACCACTTGCTCTCTGTTTCTCATCTTGAAAAAGGCAAAACTGATAGTTAGCTACTGCGCAAAGCATTTACAGATTCCTATATGAGCTATATCACAGAAGTACAAATCACTTTTATCCTACATTGATGTTATTTTATGCTTTCTGGGGGTGAACTGTTATGTTTATTTTATAGTTTGAATAGACCTTGGTAAGTGGAGTCCCTGGGGTAACATGAGAACTTGCTTGGGTAATCGTAAATTCAGGTGAGCAGGGCAGGGTTTGGATGCACGAGACACCTTGTTTATTTAAAAGGAGAATCTGGATAATAAGCATTCAGGAGTCATCTGAAGAACAAAAGAATAAAACATACTCTCTAGATCACAGAAATCTGCCCCAAAAGAAAGAGGGAAGCGATGCAGTCATGAAAGCGAAAAAGAAATGTTGTTGAATTTATATTATGGGAAGAAATCTGCATCACAGGTATCACAAAGCAGCTGATGCTGCTGTGCAGAAAGCTCAGGTATCTCTTCCGAGCTTCACAGCTGTTGATGATGGTACCCAGCAGCTCCAATGGTGCAGGAGAAAATCTATTTGTCACGTAACTCATACATGAAGAAGGCTGGTATGTGTTTGATGTTGTGAAAACTGCTGGTCTGGCGTATCACCCATCAAGCAAGATCGGGATGGGTGAACATGTTCCCTCCTTGCCCTTCTCTTCAAACTCCACGTCAGATTATGCAGCACAATGAGTCAGAGCTCCACAGCTATTCAACCCTTACCGCAAAGACCTCTCCAGAAAACGGCCAGCCATGCCGTGCCAGCCCCCAGCAGCGCATGGTCAGCATTTCATTATTTGGGTGCCAGTTGCTGTCAGCACGTGCTCAAGCTCTGTTCCGCCTGCCAAAAAACTGGGCTAATTTATTTAATATTTCAACAGATCAGGGAAAAAAAATAATTTAAAAAAGGAAAGATTGAATTTGGGAACTCTATTCCTTGGAGAGTTAGTAATGGATCTTTCTCTCTCCCCCTCCTCCAGGCCTCAGCATTCATAACTTCTCCATGTCAATGTTATTACGAAGAAATTAATTCAATAATGAGATCATTCCCCATATGAGAGCCCAAGTAAATGAGGCACTCAGTCATACCTACTCT
Organism: Ciconia boyciana; assembly: GCF_034638445.1. Classification (NCBI taxonomy): domain Eukaryota; kingdom Metazoa; phylum Chordata; class Aves; order Ciconiiformes; family Ciconiidae; genus Ciconia; species Ciconia boyciana. The sequence goes on from NC_132934.1 coordinate 2,649,218, forward strand.
TCCTCATCTGAGGGAGTCACGCTTCTCTCGTAATTCAGTCTCCAAGAGTGATGGCCAAATGATGACACCAACTATTTCCAGTGTTTGTGGTGGGTCATATCCGAGTCTCGTGCAAAACTCTGTCGTTTGACCTACATGCCTTAATTTGCAAGTTCCAGGCTCTTCCTTTGGCTATTTCTTGGGCTCAGCTGCCTGTCACTGAACCTGCTGCTGCCACAGAGGATCAGCCAATACAGCTACTGGTAGTCAGCACCCTACGTCCATGTGCAAAGCACGCACTGTTTAGCGTTTGCTTATTCCTCAAATGATCCCCCTTTAGTGAATAAAGCAACAAGGTTGGTGAGAAACTTGCAGGGGATCGATCATGTCCAGTTTTGTTTTTATTTTGCTCTTACTACTATTTTAAGATCAACAGAACTTGAAGGGAGACAGCATGTGGCATCCCTGAGGTTCCCACACGCTGTTCCTGTGAGTTGATAAAAGTATAAGCCTTCAACAAACCAAAGTATTACTTATCTGGGCATGAATCCAGGCCCCAGATTCATCCAGTTTAAGTTCCACCCAAGATCTATACCTAGAAGCTTTTTCTTGCCTGTGTTTTGGTCTTAGGAGAACCACACCAAGAGGAAGCCCCAAGCACAGACGTTTTGGTAGAACCTCCACTTTGAGCTCATGCTGAGCCCAAGTGATCCATGTTGCTCTGAATGTTGCTCAACAAGGAGGAAAGTGAATATTATGATTAACACTTCTACGGGTTTAACTTGATATCCATGCAGTTGCACGCACGAGTGGTGAAACTTTCGGAAGGAGCTACCTCTGTACATGTGGACATCAAAATAGTAACAGACACAACATGGGGCTCTCTGCTCACCTTGCAAAGTCCAGGTCAGCCTCACGTGACATGGTGATGTTCGTCAGGTTTTGCTGGAGGATGAAGATGTTCCTACACATTTTCTTGATGCCAGATTCACTGATGCGCTTGAAGTAGTGGGCGCCGTTGATAAGAATGCAGGAAATAAGGTGGCCCAAACCTGCAAGGGTGAAGGGGGAAACAAACAATAAAATCACAGGAGGAAGACATTTAGTGACAATAATTCATCATCAAACCCATGAATCAGCACTGTTAAGTGGTACATGTGAACTGGAACAGGAGATACATTGGACTGTACGTGGAAACAGCCCTCAGTATCTTCCTTATGCATTTTAGGAGGACTTTCCTCAAGGTTTCCTTCTTCAGTAAAAATACACAAATGCCCCCAAACACTACAAAACCTCAAAGTTCATAGAATCATACAATAGTCTGGGCTGGAAGGGACCTTTAAAGGTCATATAGTCGAACCCCCCTGCAATGAGCAGGGAGATCTTCAACAAGTTACATTATCATAGCCATTGGTATTTCCAGGGCACTTCCAGATTTATAATCAGGCTTTGCATAATGTCCCTTTCAGTCCCTCTCTGTCTGGGCAGAGCAATGGACCACTACTGCTCCTACAAAATGACAGTATTTTAATCTGTTATCAAGGATGGTATTTTTGCCTGGTAAACTCACAGTCCACAAGAGCAGCCATGATCTGCATTTCAATGCACTTGATGCGCAACCTCTCTCTGATCAGTCCTGAACAGTTTCTTGTGTCTGAATGATGTCTCCATTTTTCCTCTGCTGCTGAAGAACACAGCGAGCTGCTAAAAGTCACAGCCACCCCCAAAACGATGTGTCCATTCATGATGCATTCCAAATAGAAAAAAAACCCCAGCCTAATTCACTCAGTACACAGGTCTGTACAAGACTAGACATCAATTAAAAGTCTGAATTAAGAAAACATGTTCATGTACAGGCAACCAGCACAGGGTATATGTAAATCCAAAACTGGGCTTAAGAGGTGCCCACATTTCATGAAGACCATGTGTATGAATTTCAACCTTACGGCTTAGTGAGATGCCACAGTCCCCATAGCTCTGTCTGGAGCCATTTCGCTGTCTCCTCAAACAGACACGGTAGACCTGAGCTGTAAGAGGAGCTCTACAATGTGCTGGTGATCCCTCAGTTTGCCACGGATTCACACAGCTCAGAAAACAACGGATTAAAAAAATGCTCCATCAGTAGCTACGTGGGTACAGGGGAGAAGTACCCAGATACTGAAAGCCTTCTCTAGGACCAGTAAGCAGTGGCCAAAATAAGGCTAGCCAGGCTTGCAAAGCCTTCATCCCTGCTGACATATTATATTGGGCAATGGGTACATCTCCAGTCCCCACCTTCTCCTGACTTTGAACAACCATCACATAAAAGGACACGTATCCTGGCGCGCAGGCAAGAGAACTGTGCGTCAGCGCCACAAATAAATACAGGGGAGATGAACCAAGACATTATTTATATTCTCCAAGGTAATCACGACAGATGAGACATCAGAAGAGCTAATGTTCTCTAAATTTAATTTTAGAAATGGAATGGCTACACTTCGGATAGGAACTGCGCCGTAATAGAGCTGTGCTTGTAATATATACACATGCCCTACGGCTTCCCGAGGAAGAACTGTCCTGGATGTACGTCAGCTTACTGTTTTCCTACTCAGCGTGGGCCTGTTTCTCCTATTCAGCCAGATAAGCTCAGAAATGGTATGGAGTCACCAGGGTTTTTGAGTGCCCTGGGTTTGCATGGGTCTCACTTATCAATCTGCTGTAGGTGGCAACAGTCTGCCTTACCCCCAAAAGGAATACTGTTGAGCTTTGGGATGAGAATGAAAAATCATTTTGTAATAACCAAACTCTTATGGTAAATGCCTGACCTTCAAAGATGTACTGGAACTTGTGCTGCTGGAGGCTGGCGCTCATGGCTTCCTCGATAGCACTGATGTCCTTGTTGAGCCGGACAACGAGAGGGTCATAGTCCATACTCTCCACGTTGGCGACGATGGCGTAGTTCCCTTGTTTAGCCAGCGGGATCAAGTAGTGGAAGCAATGAACTCTGTGAGACAGAAGAGAGATATGTTACAATGCAACAACCCCGATGTTATGGAACGCTTTGCATACCCTTACATTCCTTCCAATGTTCAAGCAAGTAGAAAATAACAATAATTTTAAGAAATGGGTGGTTATGTCTGCCTTAAACACATCCTCCTCTTGTATGTCATTGTCCCACATTGAGAGGTGAATACAAAGGACCCTTCATTAACACATCTGACCTACATCATCCCAGTAAAGTAGCCAAGTGCCTTTTCACCAGGTTCTCCAACTTCACACATGCCGGTTCAGCAGCACTTCCATACTGATGCTGAAATAAGAACTCCTTCTCCGTACCATAAAGACCTAATAACAGTTATAACGGGCAGAAGGAGTGAGCCAGGGGACACTAAACGATAATTAGCAAGCCAAGGTTGTGCCTATTCCCAAGCATTTAACACTACTGCAACTTTTTTCTTTTCTGTTCACCTGCCTGGTAGGGCTGTAGGCAACATGCCCAACCATCATCCCTCCACCGAAGGAGAAATTCTGTGCATTCAAATCACCTATTAGGGTTCTGCAAAAAACTGTAATTAAGTAATTTCTCTCAAACCTATAGAGGAAAGTGCTATGTCCCGCAAAGTCAATAGCAAAACTCCTTCTACTTTTGTAATTCTTGGGTTTCACCCGCGACACTCAATGGGGACAGGAGGTTGGTTGGTTTCTTCTGAATTTCATCTGTCAGGGAAACACGGCCAAATCACAGCCTGGGTGAAATATCCCTTGCATTCGAAGCGTAACTCAGGATCAGCCCACTGAGACAGAAAGTTCACACCACGCTGGCCCGAACAGCGGGGAGTTGTGTTGGGGTGGGAGAAGCTTTGACAAGTGGGTCCTCGCCTTCATGCCCCCATCCTCTTGGAAAATGTCCTTGAGGTGGCCATCACAAGCAAGTTCAATTTAGGGTAATTCCAAGAGTAAAAACATCTATTTGTACTCTTTAGTGTCTGCTCCTATATAATTCTATATGGGGCTTTTTACAGGAAAATACTGTAACAGACATTAAGTAATCTAAAACTCCATGGTTATTTGTAACAAAAGAAACGGTTAACGATCTGAATGAGCCAACAGATTTCCTTTAAGGAAGCAGATATAAATCCAAGGAGCAGGATCTCAGCGACTACTGTCCTCAGGTCATGCCCACACGGTACTGGAGGAGGAGAAGCCAACGCCGGGCTGGTGCCAACCTGCATCTGGCAGAGCTGTGAACAAACGGGGGGCCCTAAGGGAGGAGAAATACAAAGGGATAATTGCGTCGTCTCAAATCCGCTTTGCTGTTTGCTGGTGTTTTCTTAGACTGCACCTGCAATAGCAAGAGGCCGGATAAATTCCCAGGCTCTTTACAAATGTGCTCTGAGTGCCTGCTTAAAGCACAGGGTTTCTGTGAATGAATACACATTGTGCTATGCACCTTGGAAATGGCACGGATCCGGGGAGATGGCGTAGGAGTCGCAGAGAAACCTGCTGGCAACAGCCATCAGAGGGACTGGGATTTTTCTCTGTTACTGCAGGTGGTTGCAAACGCAGAGTGATGAATATGGGGAAGCTCCCACCCTGCTGGGGATTTTCCTGGTTGTTAGCATCTCTTTTTCTCAATCCTTTCCACCCGTTGCACAGAGTAACATGCTTTGGTGTATTTACAGCATCAAACTGGGGCTCCTGTTAGAAGCACTAGAGGAGGTGGGCAATGGTCTGCTCTAAAATGACAGTGAAAATTTTTTTCTGAATTACATTTGCACTTATTTCTGCTTAACTCGAGTGTGATGGAAAGCCACAGAGATGGGGAGCCACAGAAAGCTCCATTTCCATACCTTAACAATATTTTCCTTGAATCCTTCAAACGCCAGCTCATCTGTGATGCCTGCAATCAAGTGGCCAGCAGATGATGGATAGCAGGTTGAAGGGCTGCTGACAATAACTAATGTGTATTTTTTTTTAAAGCTACATACTGACTTCACCAGAGCTCTGCCAATGTACACAAGGACACAATATGGCTCAGGATATGTCACAGCAGAACAAACTGATGGTCCATCAAGTCTCACTGCCTGTCTCTGATATCCGCTCCTATTTGATGCTTCAGAGAAAAGGGAAGCAATGAAAATACACCTGGCCGATACGATGCATAAGGGAAAAATGTCTTCCCAGCCCCAGAGCGGACAGCTGGCAGCCTGAAGAAAGGGATTTGCTGCCTTTGATCTTTGCATGTGAAGTCAGAGACATCATAACATTATCCATCCCTTTAAAAAAATCCAGCTGGTTTCCCAGTTTCTGTTACTATTTGAAAAAGTAATACGAAAAGCTCCAAAGCGCAGTGGCTAATAAATGTGCAGACACCTGTTAAGACTATTAAAACATCATTGTGCAATTTGCTAAGGACAAAGGCCCCGAAAACCCATTTTTCCTAGTCTCTGACACATAAGACACAGACCTCCCTATGAAATTCCACTTTCGGTATCCTGCCTCCATCCCATGTTTGGCCATCCGTGGTGATGGGATCTGGTACTTCTGGACTGACCTTTGATGCTACAGCAGGCACGTATATCTGTCTCAGGTGCCATAATATGTACTCTGGACACAATCTTAACCTATAGCCTCCTGAGCTCACCCACAATACCCAAATTCAGGGCTTTTACCTGACTTCCAAATGCAGAACCAGCAGGCAGCGGTCAGCCATCTCTTGAAAAGACCTGGCCAGCTCACTCAGGGTTTGCAGGATCTGTTCGGATGCAGGAGGGTGTTCCATACTGGCATGGCTGTCCTGGCCAGGAGACATGGCTAGCAAGAGAAGACAGTATAAATTTGTGACATACTTCATCAATACCCCTTGGCTTTAGCAACCACAGCATCTTGTCTGCTTCCATCCTAAACATGTGTGTTCTCCCCCACTTTGGGCTGAGCAATAACGTCTATAATTTGGGAGTGTAGGAAGCAACAAACTGCTTCTGCAATTGATTAAACTCCAAAGTGAATCTGAGGGGTTTAATCAACCACCGGAATACATTTGCTTGGGAAGATATTGCTCTATGATGAGTATTTCTGTAGCTGCAGAATCCGGGAACATTTATCTTGCTCTGCTCGGAGTGAGAGAAGAGCTGCTCGGGAGCCAAAGCGTGGCACTGACAGGAAAGATGGTCCTTTTTGGTCACCACAGACTTCCCCATGTAATCTCAAGTGAGTCTTTGCCTGCCCGTACCCCTTCAGAGGCATCTGGGAGGCTTTCTTCGTTCTTGTTAATAAAACACAGCTCTTAGGCAGTAAAGCAATTAAAAAGCAGGCGACAGGTATGAGTTGGTCATGGACCAACTGTTTCCCTCCCACTGAGGTCTCTTTAAAAAACCACCTTGAGTTTATCCCAACAGCAAGAGCATTGTCTCTCTTGGAGAGGTGTCAATGCAGCTGTAACTCTGCAGCCTTCATCCCTTATATTTTATCACAGTGCCTGGACCCTGAACCTTCTCTCCGGCAACACAAATCGCTGCCACTCGAGCTAAAGAAGTAGCTTCACTAACAAAAGTAACACGCTGTTATCATATATGCCGCCCTAATTAGAGGAAGCGTATCCCAAATATCTGAGTTCAAGTCCTTGTTCAAGCAGCACTTTAGAAATGACTTCCTGCATAGGGTGATTAGCAATGTTTGAAATCAGGCAGCCCTGCTTAGAAAACTTCCACTTCAATTAAATATGCGATTGCAAGGGATCTCCTGGATCATCAAGTCCAGTCCCCACAAGCCCTGTGTCCCATGGCCTTGAGCATAAACTTGTGTGCCATATTTAAGTTGCTCAGATTTCTACCCTTGCTGGCTCCTTCAAAACATCACTTCTGTAACAGCCAAGTTTGGGATCTAATTTCCAGCCTAAGCTTATTCACTGATGTTTTATATTTGGTTCTTCATATGCCAACATTATTCTCTGCCTTATGGAGTTCTCCATCCCTGGCATCCCTCTTCACAGAATCATAGAGCCATAGAATCGTATAGGTTGGAAAAGACCTTTAAGATCATTGAGTCCAACTGTTAACCCAGCACTGCCAAGTCCACCACTACACTATGTCCCTAAGCACCACATCTACAGGGCTTTTAAATACCTCCAGGGATGGGGACTCCACCACTTCCCTGGGCAGCCTGTTCCAGTGCTTGACAAAAGCAACTCTCTGCACCCCTTCTGGTTTCAATTAATTTGTCCTGAACACGGGGAACCAGAGCTGAACGCTGTATTTGAGCTGCAACTGGTGCCACAACGGGACTAGAGCTTTCCCATCTCCCCTGGGAATCCTCTTTTGCTCTGCCGTGGCTGCTTTTTTTCATGGTTGCTTCCCATTTTCAGCTCATAGTTGTTCTGTGATCAACCTGAATAATGGACGTATGCTATCTGCTAGCTTTAAGAAACATTTCCTTCT